>NW_028263388.1:4404154-5604154 GCF_051168715.1 Poecilia mexicana
GCTGAAGCGCATGCAGTTAGCAGACGACGGTATGAAAACACACCTAGAGCAGCAAAAGATGCTGACATGTTAAAACAGGGGTGTCAAGCTCATTTTCGTTTTGGGCCAAATCAAGATCATGAATGTTCTTAAAGAGACGGTCATGTCAGAATGTGTTGATAAAACCCATTAACAAAGTGTTAAAATGTGAATAAATAACTGTCTTTGCAAGTAGTTCTTAAAACTAAACATATTTATACATTGTTCAGTCCCTCTAGGATTTTGCAATTGATTTTGTGGGTTTGTTTTTTTTGTTTTTTTTTTTCAATAAAATCACAAATTTTGTGGAGCTAATTTAGAAATATTTTCAAGGAATTTTGTAATATTTACGTTTACATGTGATGTTAAATATGACTTTAATTGTCACATCGATCACAGACTAATCACTTGACATCAAATAAGGCTGAGGCAGCGGTGTTGTAAAAGTACAAAGTACTGCCACCTACAGGAGGGAGTTAGTTCTCAGTTAAACCTAATGTTTCTGACCATGTTTGCTAAAAATTTGCAGTTTTGCTTTAGGAGAAAAAAAGTGGGAATCTGTTGATTTTACGTGAATTTCCATAATCACAGGAAACTGTGAGGACTGATTGATATAATTCGGCTCCTGGAGTCTTGAGGGCCACGCAAAAAACTATGGTGGCCCAGATTTGGCCCCCAGGCCTTTACTTTGACACATATGTGTTAAAACATAAGCAAGGCTTTGATACTTAGCATGTTGGCAGATCCTCTTTAAAGGGCCAGTGTGTTGTGATTTCCGGCCACATAGTCACATTTTATAGCACAATCAAGTAACCATGTTACAAAAGTGCTGCATATGTCCGATAGGACTTAAAAGAAATGACACTTTTCAAAAACCATTGTTTCTCAGTGTCAGTTCTAGTCCTAGAGTAGCTTCTGTGGAGGTGCGACTCCATCACTCACCGGGTGAGAGGCAGTTCAACCTGGACAGGCTGCTGGTCCATGACAGGGCGACACAGAGAAACACATGACACGCAACCATGCACACACCCATTCATAACTAATGGCAATTCAGAGTAACCAATTAAACTAGCTTAATGTGGTTCTGTGCTGTGGGAGGAAGCTGGAATACCTGGAGATAAGCCGAGCATGCACAGGGAGAACAGGCACAGCCCACGTAGGAAGAGCAGCAGCATTCAGAGACGTCCTGCTGCAGTCAGCAGAGCGAACAACTGCAGCACCACACAGACAAGTTCCACCCACTTCATATTTCTTTGAGATTCTAATAAACTTGAATTGCAATATATTTCAATTAAGTCTTCAGGTTTAAACAGAAGTAATTCCTAAAGGCCTTCAGTTTTTCAACTGCTTTGGCTATCCTGTCTCATTAATGCTGCCATATGCAACTTTTATTTTAGAAAAACTGTTTTATGTGTATTTGTTAAATTATCTTTATGTCATGACAGTATAAGACAGATAATCTGTGACGAAATTGAGCTTTCTCTCAGTTATTCCAGGAGAAGGGTCTTAGCGCGGTCAATCACTCTCGCTACAGCTGGTTCACCACAACGTAGCCTGCCACCAGTGCTAATGCTAGTTAGCATAGCCAGCAAATAAAAAAGTTTTCCTTCAATGTGACGTCATTTCTCCACCATTAGCACATTTAGCAGCACGTTCCCAAGGTTGATGGACAGCGATAAGCCCCTCCTCCTGGCTCTGATTGGTTGCTTTTGAAAATAAGAAGTGCATTTCTTGATCTTTTTTTTCCTAAGGTTTTATTGATTCTAATGGCCTTAATTTGAGAGAGGTTAGACATGAAAGTGGATTTTGAGAGAGGAAGGAAGACATGTGGCCGAGAATCGGACCTGTGATGTCTGTATCTAGGACTAAGGCCTCCTTACATGGGTTGTGCTTTTCCTCTGCGCCACTACAGCAGCCTAGAAATTGATCTTTTCACAGATAATTTGTGTCATAGAGTACTGCCATGGCTTGGTGAAAGTTTTAACAAATATGTAAAAAGCATATTTTGTAACATTACATACTGTAGCTTTAAAGGAAAGAAATATCCAAAGCAACCTGGACCTATGTGATTATATCTGCCCCTGAGCCTAGTGGTGTGTCACATTAGAGTGTTTCGATGAAGAACATGAATGACCTGTTTGAGGTTATGCATCAGTATGTTGATTAGATTTAAGTCTAGACTTTGACTAAGCCATTCAAAACCCTTATTTTTTCATTTTAAAGCATTCACAGTGGTGTGACTTGTGTGTCATTGTCCTGTTGTATATCCCAACGCACTTGAGCTTACAGTCACAAGCTGAGACAGGCCGCTGTTCTCTGTTTGTGGATAATGGCTCTCAGTGTGGCTCAATAGAGCCCCAAAGTCTTAGAAATGGTTTCATAACCTTTCCCAGACTGAAACATCAGAATTTATTTCTCCTCTGACATATTTCTTTAAATCGGGCATGATGTAAAACTGTCCAAGATCTTTTAACATGTCTAGGTTCTATCCAGGAAATGTTTGTGATTCTTCAGGTCAGCTTGATGCGGCTGGTGCAACTGAATTCACTTGGCAGTTTATTATTTCCTTTCTTCCGTCTTTTCGTCTTTGTGCTCATCTGGAATCATCGTGTTCTTGATCCAGTTTGGTTGTGACATTTGTCACGTTCTGCTGTGACTTTGGCAGCAATTACTTCTAAATCCCAAACACGCCGGTGGAAAACAATACACTCTCATTAAAGCATTCACAAAAAAACAAAATGTGAATCCAAAGATTCTCCTCCTATTAACCATTCACTAATCACAAGTTCCCTTGACAAAGCAACATACCATCCTCCTAGATACATAGCTGTGAAAAGCATTTCATTACCTTGGTAACACTTTTGGTGCTAATATCCCTGCTTGCCCAGGCAACAGTTTTATCACAAGCTAGAGCATGAATATCATACCTCCTGTCAGGTTAGTGGCATCAGAGAAACAACTTTGATGACTGCATAGTGCAAGAAAAGCCCAAAGATTGAGTGTTGGGTTGCAATTCTGTTTATCGTACACTGCCTGCCGCCGAAAAAAAGAAAAAAAAAAAAAAAACATAAATAAATTACAACACACAATTTTTTTCAATATTTTAAATATTCGCTTGACACTGCTGTCAAAAAGCTGTCTTTTTAGCATTTGGACCAGAAATGCTTAAAAACTGGACCTTGTATGTAGAATGCAACCAGCTCTGTTTGGTCATTCAGCTCTTTCAGTTTTGTTGTCTTTTCAGCAGCTTTTCTTTACTATTCTTGGAGGAATATAGGTTTTCCTAATGTCATTGTTTATGCATCTTTAATTCTTCCTATGAAACATTTGACTGGTGTAATGATGAAGATTTCTTGGGTTGATGAACCTTCACATATCATTCTGTCAGTGTCTTAAATCTCCTCAACCCTTCAACCAAGAAAGAAAATCAAAAGAAACCACAGAACAAATTTATTCCTGAACCAAACTCTAGATTCAAGCTCCTGCTAACAGATCCAAACACAAACCATAAATCAAAGAAGATGCAAAGGCAATGTGGTTGGACTTTATAGATCAATGTGCATGTAATTTGTGCAGTAGTAGATCTAAGCATTATGTAAACATATTTTAATACCCAAAGGAATGGAGGAAAAAAAACCTATCAGGAGAGAGACGGCTGACATTGTTGCGTTCTTCGACTTCTTCCTGTTCCCCCGCCCTCCCCCGTTCCCTCTACCTCTCGCTTAGCTGTTATGTTGATGGATGCAGCACACTCAGCAATATTTCAAGGCATGATAGGGGCACAAAAAAAAACCTTTCATGGCAAAACAAACAGGCTTCGAGCAGCTTAGGCATGTGTTGACAAATGGAGAAGGAGCATTAAGTACAGTCAGAAATGGCTACATGAATCCCCTGAAGAATAGCAAGAAAAAAAATCTGACTACTTGGTTGGGCCATAACCATAAGGCTGGGTAGGTTTTACACTGACACACAAACGCACGCACGCCCACGCACGCACACACACGCACGCACACACACGCACGCACGCACACTGAAGCAGTCCTTTCAGGAGCCTCGGGCCTAGAGGGAATAATGGTTAGCAACCTGAAAAATGCCCTCATCACAAAAGGCCTCAGACAGTAATAAATGAAATAGTTGAGCCGACCACATTAATCCATGCCGTCGCGTCAGAAAGTGTGTGTGTGTGTGTGTGCGTGTGTGTGTGCGTGCGTGCATGTGTTTTACGTGGTGAGTGTGTGCATCCCTGTTTGCGTATTCCTCTGCACTTTGCTGCTGGTATCTGTGTTTTTCTGTCTAGTCACGCAGGCTGGAAGCCGTGGTCTCAATTTGTATGTGTTTCAGTATGTTTGATGAAAAAAAGAGAAGTCTGTCACAGCATATGACCGTGGTAGATGCTAACACACCGCCAATGCAAATATCGTTCCTGCCTCTTCAGAAAGCTCGGGATATTTGTGAAAGCAATGTGGGCACATGTTAGCATTCCAGTAAGCAAAGTCTCAAAGAGAATATTTGTAAAACTGACCAGCAGGTAGTTCTTCACAAAGCAGCCAATCTTGAAGCACCATTCATGTTCCTCAGCGCTGATTGGCTAAACGCTAAGAACTGAGATAAGGAAGACTGGGAATGTTAGCTTCTGCTGTACAGCCAAGTTGGTTTACTCTGTGTGCAAAAATGCATACATTTGGTATTTTAATTACTAAAATAGGCATATGTAACCTTCTTCAGACATCGTCTCAAGTATTTGTAGATTTCAGCTATTCGAGGGCAGTTGTGGTCGCTAACTCCCAAAAATACTGCGGAACTACTGTACTTAAATTTCATGAAAGTAAACAAAAGATCTCATGCCCTTGAACTTAAATTAATATCAGTTGTCAGTGAAGTATTTGGTGATTTATTATGGAGATAAATAATCACAAGAATGGAATCCACTTCCTCCAATAGTTGGAGGAAGTGGATTCCTCCAGTAGAAATTCAAGTGGGCCAATCAGGAGAAGTTGTGAATGATGACATTGTTTTTTCTGTGCTGTTTTTCTATTTGTAGTCTGCCTGTAGTTTTAGCTACAGCAGCACAGGAAGTAAAAAAAAAGCCGTTCAGTCTGTGTTGGTCATGCTTCCAAATATTGAATTAACATTATTGGTCATTTGGTGCAGATCAGCACTTCTCTCTTGGCAGAGATTGATGGTTGCTTACAGTGCAGGTAGATTCCAATAAGCTTTATGGCGTCAAACTGCCATGTTACATAGGTCACAGACAAATGTTAGCGATTGGGTCAAATTTAAACCCTCAACAGAGTCCAAGCCTCCAAGCCCGAAACAATCGTTTCTCAGTAGCCAAGAGTTCAAACTCTCTGAACGAAGCAAATAGCATTGAACCAGGGGCTGATTTTACTAGAATGCTGTTGTCGCAAATTTGCCTCAAACCAAAAAACAGCCAAAGTGGAGTATTTACATCACAAATCCCAGCTGGTGAATAATATTCTACACATATCAATAATCATGTTGGAAACACTGTCACCATCTGTCAGTCAATATAATACCCAAATATGTCTAATTTGAGTCATTTGCATACTAAATACCTGAATTTATGTCAGTTGTATTTGCTATGTAAGACTGAACAGTTTGCTTGACAGTAAAAACAAATATTAAATGTTTTTACAATTATAAATTAATTCAGACAGTAAGACGTTAAATACACACACACACACACACACACACACACACACACACACACACACACACACACACACACACACACACACAAGATGAGGGTAATCTGTAACTTTAGCTTATAATCAACCTTTGAATTCCACCCCAAAATATTGGCACTATTCAACATTTCCAGGCATGTTGCTAAACAAGCTGAGTGGAAGGGCAAAGATCTTTCCCCCCGATTGTTGATGGAAATGTTCAGAAATGTAAAACATAGAAGGCTGCATCAGATGGATGTGTTAAGTCATCAACGGTTAACCCAACCCTCATAAACTCAGCATGGATTTTTGCACTACCAAAATAATTCTTGGTGCTAAATTTATGCTGACCTCAAAACACTGGACATCTTTCTTATGGCTATGTAAAGTTGGTCAGTTCTTGTCTTTATTTAGCCAAGAAAAACAGACTGAAAATTGAAACTTTCAAAGTCTCGTCCAAATTTTACCTAAACAAAAACATTACAAAGTCAGACCTGGTTAGCCCATTTGATCATCTCCAACCACTTTTTAACCGCAGTTAGACATGTGGCAACATCATCCTAACCCTAACCCTACATTTTGCTTGGGGCACTGCTGTTTGCCTGAGACCAGGTATTTATGTTTCCACTGGAAAAGCACCGACTCCAGCCCAGTAAAACTGGCTTCGTGTTACCATCCAGTCTTTGTCTGGGCCAGAAGAAGGAGTCGTAATTATCAGGGTTCAAGAATGTTCCAAGCAACCAATTAAAATGCTGCAAGTGCCATGTTAAAAACTCACATGGTTTCACTTTTAGCTTGTCTAATTTTGAACAAAAACAAGAAAAACACGGCCATTCCAGATGAACAAATATCAGGTTAAGATGGGGGACGAACAACCTCATTGTCTGTAATCTTCATGTTTCTTAAAACACAATCTGTTGTCCAGTGGACATGGGTTAATGGACAACATAGAGCCCCAAGCTGAATTTATAAACTCAGCTTGTTTTTGTCATTGATAATTAACTTAATATTTTTTCATTAGTCTTCATGATTTCTTCCTACAGTAGCAATTGCCACATAAGTTATTGTTCTGAACACCTTTTAGAGAGGTCTCATAAAATACTGTATGTCTATTGAGAAAAAAAATCATAACAAAATTCATTTAGGTTTTGTTTGGGAGGGAGGTGGTGGTTTACAGTTTTTTGAGTGCTTGCTACTTGGTGATTTTAAGTCTCTTGGCAAGAAGTTTGGAGAACACTGGTGTAAATAAATCTCCACAGGGACCACATACAACGATGCATAGCTGAAATCAGTGAATGCTTGAGACTCCTTCTAAAAACACTTATTTTTATGTATTTATTTTAATATTACTTTATTAGTTCAACACCAAATATACAGTAATATGCATCAATACATACAGCAGAAACTGAAGTGAGCAGAAGCTAACATCTACAGATTTCCTCATCTCTTGGGTACAGCCAATCAGTGACAAGGAAAATAAATACAGTTTCTGGATTGGCTGTTTGCAAATTCCACCCAAGACATGTCAAGTAGCAATGCAGCCAGGTATTTCAGCTTCTAACGTTGCATTTTCTTTGCAATATTTCAGACAGCATAATCTGCGAATGGATGAATTTTGTGCAAATAGTTCGGAATCACGTTCCACAGAAAAATCCATGAATACTAAACTATGAATAAATGGAGGTCTATTGTATACGTTTCCCCTTATTTTGTTTGGAAAATGCATATTTCTAGTCAGCGCTTAGCTTAGCTTGTTCCTCCACTCCTTCCCTTTGCCACTGCTCTTTTCCTCTCTACAAACTGTGTGTATTTTGGTCTGTCTGTGGGGAGTCAGGGGTCATTATTAATCTTGCTGCCTCTTCTACCTTCAGGCATAACAGCAGGGCAGCATCGTTCTGTGTGTGTGTGCATGTGTGTGTGTTTAAGTGAGAGTGAAAGGAGTGGTTGCAAATGAGTCAAGTTATGCTATTCAAGTAAGGTGTGAGTTCTAGGGAAAGCACCATTCATGTCGTAAGGTGTGTTCACGCTGCTGCAACGTGCAAGTTTGTGTGTAATGACTGAAAAGGACGGAAGCTGTATTCTGGCATGATGGATCATGAGAGAGCAACATCCGTAGGACACACTCGCACAGGACACACACCCATGAGAAATGAAGGAGAGAAAGAGAGGAGGGTGGAGGCTTTGGCGGTGTGGGGGGGGTGACAGGGAAACCCAGACCGAGAGAGAATAGAAGGAGTAGAGAGGGAGAGCGTGGTGAGTCCCCCGTTTCTCCTGAACTCATTAACCGCTGTCCTCTCCGCCCTCCCTCCTGCACTCCCACAATGCCGAGCAGCGGCGTGCATCAATAACACCGGTGACAGCACGAGGGGGACGGGTCAGACAAGCAACCGCCATCTCCCTGGCAACCACCACTACGGCCACCATCACCAGGACAACAAATGCCGAGCCCAAGCAGGCTGCTGTGGGGAAGTGAGAGGGGTTCCCCTACCCCACTTCATGCCCCCCACAGCCCGTCACGCAGCGAGGGCCGCCGCGCCCGCTGCTGCCGGATCAGAGGCGAGCTAAATCCCCAGCACGGCTCCGGCGCAGGATGAGGTGAGAGAAAGCTGACTGATCCCCGTTCTGAGGTGATCTGAACGGACGTGGGGGTGGGGGGAGTCAGCCTGAGCCGAGGTTACCAGCGTTATTCAGCTTTTCAAGAGGATGAGGACGCCATGATGGAAGGAAGGGAGGAAAGTTCATCTGCAAAAACTCAGGTCCGGAAGGAAAAGTCTACCTTTTTTCTGAAGAAAACTAAAAATTTATGTGAAACCCATAAGAGTTAGGGGTGGAAAATAGTCACCCTATGTCCTAACTCCTAACGCTATCCTTACCTTTACAGAACTATGCAACAATCTATTTTTTTTAACTTCCGTTACTGATCCAATACAGTGCTTAAAACTGGCACTTTTAATCGATTGTTTTATCAGATTAATCACACTCTAAAATTTGTAAGCTTGAAGTGTAAAAATGCACATTGTCCTAAATATATTGAAGAAAATGTTTTATTGTCTCAAACCAAACATCCATTTTCTAGATTTCTATATTCAGGACGGTTTGAAAGTCATTTTGTTTCAAACGTAATTACAAATGTCAACTATAAACTGCTGTGCTTCAGTGGAATGATCATTCATTGTTGAAATCAGTTGCATACTACCTTGTTTTTTATCCAAAGTGTTTTATAAATCAAAATTTGCCGCTGGGCAGTCTGACTCTTCTCGCTCATCTTTAAGACTGCGCTGCTGTGAAGCAGGTAACCCTCCATGGGAGAGAGGTGTTTAGGTCAAACTAGGTGATGCAATTAAACTGCACTGTGTAATTTTAAGGTGTTAAACCATTAGCTTAGCAATCTTGATCAAACATGTAAAAGCAACACAACTTGAATTTGTTCAATCAGTTCAATTAGTAGTAGAAGAGCCAATGTAAAAATAAATAATAAAGAAACTGAAACTGACAAAAATAATAGGTAGACTACCTAAACCATATAAGAAATACATTGCGACAAACCTTTCAAATGGTTCAGCAAGTGCAACTAGGGATTCTAAATATAATGTAAAATAAATAATAAAGCATTATGTGTTCTATGGATAGGGTACATTGTCATTGATATTTTGGATTTTTCTTCAATATCAGGATGTGATAATATCACAATTATCAGGACTAGTGATGCACCAATCTCACTGTATAGAAATTGGTGCGTCTTTATACAGAACTACATCTCAGAAAGCCACACCCAGCAGGGGGTGAGAACCCAAAAGGGGTCTCTGCTCTACGCTGAACAACACAAATGCACTCAGGTCAGTCTTTTTTCATGAAAATTGGTTCCAAACTTAAAGTCGAAGCAGCCACAGACGTAGCTCCCACTGCTTCATCCCCGCTAGCCTCCCTTCGGTGTCTTTCGACGGTGGAGGTTTTGATTTACTTCCCTGAAACCCGAAGCATAGACCAGCCCATCTCCTGAGCCGATGCCGAGCTAAAATCTAAACACCTCATCATCTGGATCAAACCAGGAGCAACAATTATTTGTTAACATCCAACACCTCCCACTGGAGCTCCCATTAGACTTTGACGGCATGCCAAAGTCGGAGCTTTTGCTCTCCTCGACGTGATCACACTGTGCATTTTTTGGCACCCAGAAGCACCATTATGTAATGGCTGTTCCGGAAGCTTCTGACGGTGCTCACTTTACGTTATTTAGCAGCTAATTGAATTAATACACAATCTAAAGCTCAAAATTACCCCAACAGATAAAAAGAACCCTGCTAATTAGACTGTTTAGCAACTAAAATGCACATTTATTGGTAATTTTCCTGAAACTGTTGAAGATTGTTAATAGCTAATTAATGATTTCCCACATGGGCCGAGATGTACTTCTATTGTAGTTTAAATTGTTCTATGACCTACCGCAATTCTCAAGTATTACTATTTAAATCAATTGTTCTAAATAACTGAATGTGCTCTCTTTTTTTCCTTTTATATATGTTAAGATGTCAGGCTATTAAATGCACCATAATTAAAAAAAAAAATATATATATATATATATATATATATATATATATATATATATATATATATATATATATATATATATATATATATATGTATATATATATGCCGCTGTATATGTATATATATATACATATACAGTATATATATATATATATATATATATACTATATATACTAATACTAATACAAATAATGTTACAGCACCTTTTGATTTGTTCAGTATTTTACTTTTTGACTTGCTCACGGCTGATCTATCTTCACCTGTTTTTTAGATCTATTAAGTCGTAGAAATCTTTTGTCCACAGCCCTCTCCAGTTGACCATAAGGAGGTAGTGAGCAATGTGAACATAAAATGTTATCACAATATTTTGTAGCATTTATTGTGATAATGAAAGTATATGTAGCTTCTTTTCAGTATTTCTAAGTAACTACACAATTTCCATTTGAAAATAAGCTTCTTCAGGATATAAGTGATGTAAAAATGTGACTCCTAACACTAAATTGCACCCAGTTAATACATTTAGTCATATGTATTACATGTCACATGGAATCAATCGAACCAACACTACAGCCAGTTTTTGGTGTTTCATACATCTTTCATTGGAAATTATTGTTGCTACAATAAATTTAAAGTCCTTATGACAAGAAATTTTAGCGATTTGGTAAACAATATGATAAATGCCAATCCCTACTCCTATAGATCTTCAATCAGTTTCATTTCTGGACTGGCTAATCCATTCCAGAACATTCCAACGCCATTCATAAAGTTATTCTTTGGTGTGATGCTGAAAAATAAAATTCAGTTTTCTTCATCAGAAGATTTTGGAACTGTTTATATTGTCCAATACCCCAGTCCTATCTAAAGAAACAAAACCCAATAGCATGATGTTGTCACTAAACCATGTTTAAATGTGAGTATATTCGCTTGGTAATTTTTACTGTTTTGGTTTCAAATGTATCTTTGAGAACTTGGGCGGAAATGCATTGGATTGGTTTTGTTTTCCCACAAGGTTTAAGGTTTTAGCCATGAAAGAGTGTTTCCTTTGCAGTCAGGGCTTCTTTTTTAACAGCCCCATTTATGGCGATAAAAAATCTTGGATACAGCAGGTTTGGATGTGGTTCACACACCACACACAAGCTGATTTCACTCACCAACATTCAGACGTCAGATAGGAAATCTCTCAAAACGTCTCAAGATCAAACCTGAGGTTAGAGTAAGCAAACATGGCCGACTGGGAAGAAGCAATGACAATAGATTGTGGACTATATTTAACAGGAAAAAAAAAACAAAACAAGGACGTTTCCAATGTCCACCGGAATTTCTCTTGCATAATGGCAATTGTTGTGTTTTCTGTGTACTTGCCGTCTTTCTGTCACCTCACTTTCTGATTGGCTAAAAGTCATAATGAAAAGGTTGTGCTTTTGTTTGTCCCAAAGAAACACTCCTCCCACTGAGATAACGAGCCAAAACAATCCAACATTTTGAATATCCTCAACTTTTGATCGGATCGGTCCCATTGTCCGAGCAGACCAGATCACTCTTAACACACCGCACAGTGCAGGAATTTCTCCTAAGATTAACTTTACAACCTTCCTGATAATCGGGGCATTCTTATGATTGTCAGAAGGGGAAAATCAGGGCAAAAATCAGCAAAAAATCTTGTCGTGTCAACTAGGGATTAGGTGCTATCTAGCTACCAAATGGTTGTAGTTTTTATGTTCTACCATACCAACTTAAAGATTTGCTAAACACAACTGGTACTTTACCTGGTTGGGATGAGATCTAGGGCCTGTCCATATGGGAACATTTTCTCCTAAAACTGGTTGTCAGTTTCAAAAACAATTGTGTCTGCATGGGACAGTTTCAAGAAATGTTTTTACCCAAACAGAAACACCAATAATAGCCCAATATGCTGTTTACTCCCCCAGATGTGTTAGTGGTGCGAAACATGGAGCATATATGCACCTCCACACAAGTGTAACAGTAAACAGGACAAGAAAACAAGAATAGAAAACAGGAATGGCAAACAAGGCGCGAGTGGAGTCTTGTAGAACTTCAGCATTGTTGCTATTATGATGCATTTGGGGTGGTAGATGAGGTTAGAGATTTGGCTAATATGTCAACTTTTTCACATGAATTTGTTGTGCACATGAATATGTGAGGGCAAAATTTTAACACTCTGGAACCCATTTTGGCTCCCCTAAAACACAGTTTGCATGTGCATCCGAATCTATCTATCTATCTATCTATCTATCTATCTATCTATCTATCTATCTATCTATCTATCTATCTATCTATGTAGATAGATTAAAGGAGTAAATTTTTAGCCAAAAAAGTCAAACTTTTGGAAATTTTCTGAGTCACATAATTTCGACTTTCGACCTCAAATTTTTTCTAGAATATTTCTAAGACTAATGTAAAAATTTCTGAGTTTTTTGGCTTAAATTTACTACTCCTTTTTTCATCTACAATGGCCCTGATACCCCATTGTACGTCTATCTATCTGAAATGCACAGGTATCCGTTAGAATTTTGGACAGATTTGAAAATGACAAGTTTTTATCCTTACAACGAACATAAAACCAAAGGAAAAAATGAATATGCCGTTTACTTTGGTAAATGGGTGAGGTTTTAAAAGATACTTCAGAGTCTGCACATATTTACTTGTATAAAGGGTTGACCAATAAAAAAGTGTGCTGGTTACGGCTTGAAAGCACGGTGGATGGTTCCTTTGAAGACCAGAGGAGAACAAGAGAGCAGCATGTCAGAGACATTCGCGCTAAAAATGGAAAGTCCTCCTCCAGAGCTGTCGACGCGGAGCTAAATATCATGTCAGATAATCGTTTGTGCTGTTCTTGTTTTTTATAATTTCAGAACGGTGAAACGAGCGGCGAGAGTCCGCTACCTCCTGATAGATGTGACGCTGCGGCGGGCGGCAGCGGAGAGAGATTTCCTTCCCTCGCGGACGGACAAACAAGGCGCGGAGAGGAGAGCGAGAGGGAGCCAATCACACGTCCAGTCCAGCGGTGGGCGGAGCTGAGAGGCGGCGTCTCAACCAGTGAAAGCTTGCGAAGAGCGCCGAAACCCCACGTGGGTGTTGAGATCCGAACGACACCGAGAAGAATTCTGGCCAATCAGGGCCCCGAAAGGTGTTAATCTCGACGCTGATTGGCTCCTTGTTTTTTCTCTCTACAGAGTCCCGTCACTCAACACGCTTAGCCCATCGTTTTTAACTCTTTCCTACCACACGGGATGGCGCTGCCCATAAAGCACAAACCTGCTCTGTAATAGCTAAATGTGAATTAATGAATGACTCAGAGGCGGTTTGTTTTTAGAAACGCGATACATAAGTTAGTCCGGACTGATTCAAAACCTCGTTTCAGACATATTCAAAGAAAGCAAGAGTGACATGGTGAAGAACTATAGTGGAGCAGCGGATCAGTGCAGCAGCTTTCTGGTTTTTAACGTGTTGACTTGATCATAATCAAATCAGCATGCAAGAAAACGATTAGATTAAAAGCACATGAGAAGACCATGCTTAGCAGTGAGGTATAACCCACATTCACACACCCAGAGCCTAAAATTCTCCTTCCCCAAACTGGGCACAAGAGCACAAGAAAAGCGGAGTCAGGAACTGAGCATTGACTGAAAGTGATCCGAACAAAGAGAACAGTCTCTCCAATCCATCCTTCTTATTTTAAGAATAACTGCACTGATCTTTGATAGTCGATGACGCCTCACGTGTCGTAAGCTCTTTTCACTTTATGCAACGTCCCCCCGCCCCCTCCACACACACACACACACACACACGCATACATACCCCACAGCCCCCCAAAAGCAATAAACATTAACGCATCCATTTTAAATAGCACTACAGTCCGTCCCTCCGCGCTATGCAGTCATACAGGCACCAACACTGACAAACCGAGCATCAATCTTCTCTCGTTCGTTTTTTTTTTTTTTTTGCAACCTCCGAAAAATATATAGGAAAGGTAGTCATATCAGGAAGGAGCAGGAGAAGGCTGTCATCGCCTCTCTGTGGTTGCTTTGTGTATTGAAAAGAACTGCCAGAGTGTGAGAGAACAGAATGATTTGATCTGGATTAGATCTTTTGAGTTATTTGTATCGTAGTTCTATAGTGTTACTGGATTCCGGGCACGTGCCCCACATAAGCGACGTGGTAAGCGCATCTCAGCCTACTGAGACGATATGATGCAGACGTTTATTTACGCCGCAAATCCAGTTTAAAAGCCAGTCTGATTTTTAAGATTTTTATTATTATTATTTTTATTATAATATGACATCAATAAAGCATATCTTTTAACACAGAAATGCAAGTGTTTCCATATACTTGTACAGAGTTCAAAACTTGGTTGTGTCTTGTTTTTGGAGGAGTTACTGCATCAATGCGGAGTGACAAGGAGGAGACCAGTCCGTGGTTGTGCCGTTGCCAAGGAAAACCAGGTTTCTTTAATAAGCATTGTTGGTTCTGTTGGTCTAGTTTTGGTCATTAGAGTTTTCTCCAGTCAATCACAGTGATTCCATAGATACTAAAGTGAGTATTAGTACCTTTGGCTGTATGGCTAGGTGTCCAGGCTGCTGGGAAATAAAATAATCTTCTCCATAAAACTTTTCAGCATAGAGGGTCAGTGTTCTAAGATATCTATGGACTCAATAAGACCCAGTGGACCAACACTAGCAGGTGACATGGCATCCCACATCATCTCAAGCTGCATTTCCATTACAAATGTGCGCAAAAATGTGTCTATTCTCAATTTCTCAATTGCTGTGTTTCCGTTAAATAAGAAACGTAATTAAAATCACAAGTGAATATGTTTGTTCACATGATAAAGTCATTAAAAACACACAGCGCCATCATCCTACCACTTCCTGCCGTTTTCCTCTTCGTGGTTTGCATCAGCTGCGTCATCCGGTTGTTGATCATGTGACACGTGTGATACGCAAAAACTGTTTCCGTTGCAGTTTTGAGAAATTAATTCAATGAATTTTAACACGAGAGGGAGCTGTAAATCGCAACATAGCCAAAAACAAAAAACGAAAACACCTCATCCTGATGCCAAAACCTTTAATCGAAAAATAAGTTTCTTTGAGATTGAGGTTTATTTTCGAAATATCAGATTGCTCAATTATGGGGTCAATGGAAATACAGCTACTGACTGAAAATTTCATCCAGAACCAGAGACATCATAGATTCTGGACTCGTATTTCCATTTTCAAATGAAACACAAACTTTACTTTCTCCTAAAATATATTTTAGAAAAAGAGGTTGTTGGTATTCCCTCTGGTTCCAGAATACTTTAAAATAATGATACCATTCTGAATACCGACTTCAGGGAAATCCACTCGTTTGGGAATTTACCTGAATCTCTATAACAAATTTTCCTTTCACAGAACTTTCCTTTAATGAACTTGCATACAGCATTCTGTGAACATCCAGCTTCTTTACCAGCGGCGATTTACGGCTTCCTCTTGTGAAGATTCAATGACTGTCTGCTGAACAACTGCCAAGTGAGCAATGTTCCCATCAATTTTTAATTCAGATATTTTTTAATTTAAATTTGCTTATTTATTTTATGTAGTATTCTAACTTTCTAAGGAACCACATTTTATTTCTTTTCTCTTTGATAATGTTTTTTTTTTATAGAATGAAAATGGAGAAATAATATTTCCAGATGTATTTCTGTAACAAGTGATTGAAATGATCTTTTTATGGACATTGTGGTTGTTTCAGATGAATGTTTTGTCCAGAAAAATATGTTTGGTACTGGAAAAAAGTGATCAGAAGTTACAGCAGAGACCAGAAGAACTTCCTTTTCCTCTGCTCATCTCTACAGAGTGGCAAAGGAGCAGAGAAAGAGGGGAAAAAAGAAGAGATGAGGCGGAAGATGAAAGGCTCAGCTTGATGGACAAGGAGGAGAGGTTCCACTAAAAACAACCGGTGACTCTCTTTTCTGTCCCACATCCGACGTGTTTCACACCGCCTCGTTTACACCAGGTCTTCGTCGGCTGCGGCAGCTAGCTGGTCTCAGACTCATTCACGCCCGCTGCAGCTCGTTTTATTTTCCAGGAAACAAACAAACAAAAAAGAAAACAGGTCTTAACTTTCTGATTAACCAATTCATAGTTTCTTAGAATAAAAAAAAAGAGTCAGGTACACGGCTGCCAGAGAATTGTGGAAAACCCCGACATCAGAACTCATAGAAAGATTATTTGATTTTTATCTTTGTTTTTGTTTTCATAAGCAAATATTTACAATAGATTTCTGCTCTTTTACCTTAAACAGAAGAATCAGAATTAGCTTTAGCTTTCGTCACATGCTCACAGCATTAAATACAAACATGTAAAGGTTTTTTAAAAAACAACTAAAGGAACACTATGTACATATCAATGTGCGCAGCTAATATTTCCTTGTTATGAATAGTGCAAATATGTTCATCTTGTTTCACAGCAGAGAAGCTGACTTACCTAGGCTGTGATGGGTTCATTGTGTTCATCAGAGACAGCCTGTGGGAAGAAACGTTCTCAGAGGCAGCTGGTTTTATCGCTTCGTAGCAACAACATGAAGGTAAAAGTCTAGGCGGTTTGTGTCCAGGATGTGTGGGGTCTGCAGAGATGATCGTGGCCCCTTTCCTGACCTGACCTGACATACTTTAGCTTTGACCTGACTGTTCTTTGCAGTTTGGACCTGTCCTGTTTGATGGATGACGGATGAACGCAGGACAGGCTGAATGATAGCACCGTATGATGATGAGTAGCTGCTCCTACGGAAGGCTGGACTTCCTGAATCGCTGCAGGACGTTCAGTTTCTGCTGCGCCTTCATCCAAACACTAGCTGTGTCTTCATTACAAATGTGTGCAAATCTTTGTCTATATTCTGCTAATGTGAGAACTCCCCAACCCCCCACCCCCGCAAAAAACCCCGAATCTCACAATTATAGTGTTTCCTTTAAAAAAGAAATGAAATTAGAATCAGGTGAATACGTTTGGTGACGCAGTAAGTCATTAAAAATCACAGCTGTGATAGATGTACACAGTTCCATGAGATATAGTCATAATTCAGCCATGGTGCTCGTCGTGTATCAGCCAATCAGAGGAGACGTCAGCGTCTTATTTGGGCTAACTCGCCTACTTGTTAGTGGCTGCATATGCAGAGTTATGGATTCAACACGTTAGAACTGTGTGATGCTGTGAGTGCTCCAAAGGAGCCAGCTGACCTTTCTCCAAGAAATCAAACCATCATCCTCCTACAACTTCCTGTTGTCTTCTTCATCATTTTTGCCAGTAGTAACATCAGGCTGTTGATCATGTAACTCATGTGACGTGAAAAAAAGGAGTTTCCATTGCAGCTTTGAGAGACACATCTGTTCTAATACGGATGAAAAACCACCTGATCATAGCTCAAAAACTTGAGTGAGCTTTTTCGAAACTGTCTTGTTTCCTTAAGTAAATTTATTTTTGCAATTTCAATTTCCGCAATTTTATGGTCAGTGAAATGCAGTTACTTATACTCCAAAACAGGAGTCTCTAATCCTGGTCCTTAACATCTACCATCCTGCAGGTTTTCGAAGAATCACTGCTTCAGCACCCCTGAATCAAATGACTCATGACCTGCTGAAGAGGTCATGCAATCACTGTAATGCACGCACACACTGTTGTATAGTCAAAGTTCAATACTCCAAGTTGAGATTCATTTCCGCTGTTAATGTGTGTGAACTGTGCAGGAAACAGGAAAAGCTGTGAACGACATCCAAAAGGCTCCAGGTGAAACCCTCTCCGGCTCGTTTTTGTTTTGCAAGAAGCGACAACTCGGACAAGCGGCGGACTCAGACATAGATCTGGCTGATCCCACTTTCATTCAGTTCGCAACCTGTGGAAATGAACTGAAGCCCAGACAGGAAGGATGGGGAGGAAGACCGACTTATTGGACTTACAAGAAAAAAAAAAACAGAAACGGAGGAGATGAGAACGACTAGAGGAAGAGACAGAGGAAGAGTGTGAGTCTGAATAGGAAGGGATCGTGGGTAAGGGGGGTGTCTATGTGGTGACTGTGTGTGTGTTGGTGGGGGGACGAGGGGAGGTTCACTGTGGGGTATGAGGCAGCACCCTGCAGTTCCTAGTAATGGCAGAATAGAACTTAATAGGGTAGAAAAAGGCTGGAGGCTGTTAACTCACAAACGGTCATTTTAAATTCCCCGTTCTCCATCTTTCCCTCTCCTCCGTCTCTCCGTGCACTTTGTGCATCTTTAACTCTTCCCATCCATGTCTGCCTGCCTGTGCCCCCCCACTGCATCCCCCGAAACACACACACACACACACCTACACACACACACACCCACACACACACACACACACACACACACACACACACACACACACACTTTTCATCTCTTTTACCTCTCTTTTAACCACTCCTCTCTCCTACCTCTTCCTTCCCATCACTCCTTGCACCCCCCGCCCCCCAGCCTCTCCTTGGAGGAGGTGTAATGATAGCTATTTGAGTGTCATCAGAGGATCGCTGTAATGGCTTCTAAAGCAACATCCCACGGTTGCCACAGTGAACCTGGCACAGCCGCTGTCCCAAAAAAAGGGTAGAAAAAAGAAAAGAAGAAAAAAAAAACACATCTGGTTGGTTGTAGACAGGCGTCGCCGTGCCGACAGCAGCAGCAGTTGATGACGCGGCCCCGAGGGGCCACGGAGAGCGAGCTAATGATGCGTGGGATAGGATACATATGAGGACCAAGTACAGTAATAGTGATAATAGAGAGAGTAATGAAAACAATAGCGCTGATAATGATAACAGTGTGTGACTTTTCTGATATGTTAGCACCATGTCTGACTCTGTCTTCCACATACATGCACCTTTTTTTCCTCCTCTCTTTTTTTCCTCTCATTCTTTTTTCCCCTCCTTTGTTTTGAATATTTTTTGCTTTAATTTAAGGAACAGAATGGAAAGGAGGTCCACGATTAGAAATTCAAGGATGCAAAAGCGCAGATCTGATTTCCATTTTAATTCCTTTATTTTTTTGTTCATTTTTTTATTTTTTGAAGAGCTGGATGCTGAGCTGACAATGAATTTCATGCATGCACACGCATGCCTGCCACGGAGCCCGTCGCTTAAATATTAGGTAAAAAAAAAAGAAGAGAGGAGTGAACGTTAATAGGTGGAACAGGAGAAAACGACTGGATGTTTAAAATAGATGTGAAACTACAGCTTTACTCGGCTCAGGCGTGAACTGAACCTTCTATGTGTTGAACAGCGATGCCCTCTGTAGGTCAGACAGCAGCAGTAGTCAGGATGACTTCAGCTGGTCTAGATTCCAGTTCCTCATGTTTACAATAATTCTAAGCATCCATTTCATTTCATTCTTTTTCAGCATCATCCTGAAAAATAAGGCAAAAGCAAAAAAAAAAAAAAAAAACAGCAAAGGGGTAAACCTGAAGGTAAGAGGTGAAGGGAACATATTTTTAAAAAATAATTTGAAATGAATTAAGATGTAACATGAACATACTGTCACTCATTAGGCCTGCATGTCATAATGATCTTACACTTCTAAACCTCTATTTAAATTGTTCTTTTTCCTGAATTGAGTAAAACAGGAACTAGTTTGCAGGGTTTTAATTCGTTTTTCTTATCCAGCATCAGATTTTATGCTGCACAAATCTGGAACAAACTTCCAGAAAACTGCAAAACAGCTGAAACACTTTAAATCCAGACCAAAAATCCGCCTGCTTAGAGCTGCTGAACCATAATAAATGAAACATTGACCACCATATTTGATGTTTATCAATGATTTTGAACAGTGACCTGCGTCCGGGCGAGAGAACACTGTTCATCAAAAGAAGTCGTTAAGCTAGGACCTGTTTGCAAAGGATGATTCTACCAACCAATGACCAATTAGATCCTTGGATCACTGGGACTTACAAGCCCCTCCACCTGGTAAGGTGGCTGTCTCTGAATCCTTTTCCTGGAGGAGCTGGCCCATGTGGCTGGGTAGAACAAAGTCTAGGTCTCTCCCCTTAGACTGTTGCCTCCGGCATGATGGATGGACAGACGGACAGACATTGGGGTGCAACTAAGTTCCTCTTGAGGTGTATGCAGACACATTATAGGCACTGCCCCAGTAGTTTTCAATGAACAGCTGTTAAATACAGAAAATGCTAATAGAAATAATTATTCCACCATGTTTTGGCGCCTCCTCTAGTGTGGCATCACTATGTATCGCATATAGTAAATACCTACTTTTTGTGTCACTGGATGGACGGATGGAGAAATGAAGGAGGAGGACTACCTCCAAGTTCATTTCAGTTCAAAAGATAAGGTGGTTAAAACCAAGACACAGTTTGGTGTTCCAGTGGGACTGTGAGCCAAACACACACCAAAACTGGGTTTGAAAAGATTAAAGACAGCCAACATTAAGTTTCTGGAATTTAACAGTATTGAAAATTTGTGGACTCTGCGCTAAAAGCAGTGTTTCCGTCAGGAAGTCGACTAATTTCGCATTACAAGAAGTAAACATCCAGGCAGAGGCATGCGAGAAACTTTTAATGGTCACAAAAGTATGTTTCCATATAACTATCTAAGGCACATTCAACCTAATATTCGGGGTGTTGGTCTATATTTGAACCTGTATATCTAATGTTTACACCGTCTGGACAGGAACAGAAAAACCCACAATCAAATCTGTACACACAATTCCTGTTTTTCAAATTACTTGAAATGAACTGAAGTTGAAAAAAAGTGAAAGCTGAAAAACAATGTTGTTATGGTTGTTGATGAGTAGGTGTAAACTTTTTACCGGCACAATTAATAATTATTTACTGAAGGTCTAACCAGTTTCAAACTTAAAACATATGTTATGTCCCATCCAGCCTTGGAGAGGTGACAGCAAGATTTGCCCGTTGACAGGCACGTGCAGAGGGGGGTCTAGGGGTGCTTGAGCACCTGCCCCATTTGCTCCTTGCCCCCAAGTGCCCTTTTGGTCAAATTTTTATTTATTTATTTTTTGTATTATTATTTTCTAAGCCATCTTCTGACACATAATAACATGTACTAAAATTATTTATTTTTTTGTTGGTTTTTTTTGTACAACATAATAAGCCCTCCGATCACCTTGTTACCTCTGACTTATTGCCCGAGACACATGACGCATTTGCCTCTCGCGCAGTGAGATAAGGCGGCTAACTGCAGAGCTGAACGTAGCGAACGTTCCAGATTACAGAACAGTTTTTGGTGGTTTAAAAAAAAAAAACGTTTTTGGTGAATAAAGTGGAATAGACTTGCTACTTGTCAGATGACAGAAATCGTTTCTGCTTCAGCACGGAGTAGTGGTTTAAACAACAGACACTGACAGGGCTCTGGGTCTGCCTTTCTCTGAAGAACTACTGAGCAGGAGGAGACAGCCAGGTGAGGAAAAACTATTCTTATCTATCGATTAAGTATTTTTATCATACAGACATTAGGTTGTTATTGTTGTGCTATTAGCTAGCTGCTAGCTGATGACTTTGCTAGCAAAGCTAGATAACTAAAAAGCTTCTTCAATGTATCGTTAGTGACAGCAGTCATTCTTCAGTATTGCTTATGCAATAGGGGCACATCGCCCGTCCAAAACCGATCATCTCCATAATGGATATATGTCTTCTAATTTCATTTGCTGCATAATGTACATTGCATTTATTCTTGCGTTAGGTAAATGTATCTTGAAGTAAAATAGCACTTAAATAAAAGTCCGACAAGGATATTAATTTAGAATTAAAAATAACTCACCCTGAATTACCATGATAGATATAATGTATGTAATAAAAGTGTGTCATTAATGAAGGGGAAAAAACTCAAACCAGACTTTAAGTAAGTTTAGGGTCTGGTTTGCAGAATATGAAGATAATTTTTTTCCCCCCAATTATTCAATGACAAAAAAAACTAATCTCAGTTAAGTAAAATAAAATTGTAATCAAAACTTTTGAAATTGTAATGATTTTTTAAAAACAAAACGTTTTGTTTAAAAAACTTTTTTTTTTAATTAAATAACTATTTTTTGTCTCGTGAACTTAAAAAGTTATTTGCCAAACATAAACTTTTATTTGCACACATCAGAAATCTTTTGTTGCGTTTTTGGGCCCTGCCCACAACATCATGTGAGAATCATAAGCAAAACTTTGAGTCACCAACAAAAACTTAGAATAGCAAGAAAAGATTTCTGATAAACGTAAACAAGTTTGCTTTGCAAATATTTTTTTTCACTTCATGAGACAAAAATGTGATTTTAATTTTTTAAAAAGTTTTTTTAAGCAAAACTCAGTAGGCTTTTCTCATGGTGACATGCATTAAAAATTAAATTTTTGCTTTTGTTTTTTTCTTTCTTCTGCAGTTCCACATTAAAGTTTGATGCAGCTCTGCTTTCCTGAATGGACCATCTTCATCTCCACTGCAAGAGTAGCAAAAAGGAAGCTCTTTTTTTATATATTAAAGTACACTAAAAGGTTGCATTGTGCCCTTGTTTATATTTTTAATAGTGTAATTCTGTAATGACAAAATATGTCTGGTGGTCTAAGCTCTGATTTACATATCTTGCTAAATTGCGCGTTTGAATATTGCAATACTTTCCTATAACAAAATAGACCTGCAGAAAGAAATTACTAATAAAATAAACATATGCATAGTTGTATGCTCTATATAGAGATTTTCCTTAGCTTTGATTGTATATCTCACAATTTTGTAATTTATCATTGTTTAATAAACTCTGAAAGCTGTGTGGCTTTGCTAATATTCTGTCCTAGATTAGATGTGCCCTTTTTTTTGAGCACCTGCCCCTTTTGTGGTCTCTGCAAGGCCCTGCCCGTTGAATTTCTATATCATAAATTTTCATAATTTTCAGTTTTCCAGTCCAAAACTGTAAGCTTTATAATGAAGCTGGATCCAACTGGATTTAATGTTCCATTTTTTTTTGTCCTGTTTTCTATTTAGCGCTAATAAATCTCCACAAAACTAATTTGAACCCAGCTGTTTTATCCCCCTGCATCTTCACAGTTACAATCATTCTCATCTCACTGCTGTTAGGGTATAAATTTAACATTATTACTTATTATGCTTTTTGTATTTTCGCAATATCAAATTCCTCATTTATTATATTTTTGCAGGATCAGGGTTTGTGGTTATGCTATTTACTTTTTTGCTTTCCTTTCCTACTTTGTGGAAGTGATTAGTGCTCAAGTCTTCCAGCAGCATTTTCAGACTTTTAAATTGGAAAAAATGATGTTCTTGTGAATGAAATGTGGCGAGTCATAAATTAAGAATAGACCTTTCTTGTTAATCATGTAGAAATGTTGAGTCTTAGGTGTTCATTAAAAAAAAAAAAAAAAACATCCGCCACCAAAGGAGTAAACTTTTACTTCTGAGATACAAAATGCCATATTGTAAAATGAAGAATATTTTATTCCAGCTGCTGTTATCCAGGTCAATTCCAAGTCTACATTGTAAAGACTAATATGTACTCGTCTGTATGTATTTTATGTGGGTCTTTGTATGCTTTCACCGCTATCTGTACAACAAAACTGCCCCTTGGGAATAATAAAGCTTACTTAACCTGACTAGCTGGGTGATGCTACTAGTTATGTTCACTTAGCTCACATTACCTGTAGCCCAAACATAAAGAGAAAATGATGTTAGCTTTTAAAATGTTCAAAAATAAACCACCTCCTCATCAAAGTATTGTGTGTTTTCTGGAAGTAAACACACAATATATAACACCCAAGAGAAGTCAAGTCTTGGGGAACCCATATAATGACTCTTGAATAGTTACGGTGCGTAACTTCTGTTTGCAGTGTGTCAGGGCTAATGCTATGACATTAGCATAGTGGATGAATTTGACACATGTCACTTGGACATTACAACTTTACAAAGAAAGTTTTAATGTCCAAGGATGAAAACATGTTATTAGCTGTTGCTCTGGAGAAAAAAAAAGAATCTCCTGTTACTGCTCCTGTTTACATGCAAGCTAATGTAAGCATTGCAGCATAGCTAGCTGACTCAGATAGCTAGAAAAGCGGTCTCACCACAAGCTTGTGTGAATTTGACCAAACAGATGTCAAAGCTTATTAGCTTATATAAAATATACTGCAGTATTTGTACTGTTGGGTGCTACAAACGTGCCTTCCTAATCTGCTCACTTGATGATCCTTATCTTTGTCTTAATTTATACTCAAGCCCCCCAAAAACCGGGTTACTTGGTGGGTGAGCCATGGGTTGATTTAACACAATGGGCTGGTTATCAGTTTGACCCAAACTACTGAGTGGTATTTTCACCTCAAAAATCGGATTGATATAAGTAATATTTGACAGTAAAACTATCATGAAATCAGTTGGGAAAAAAAAAAAAACTCATGTTACATGGTAACTAGATAAGTAATTTTTTGCTAATGAATTATTCATTTTCTACAATAACAAACTCCAACAGTTTCCCAGGACATATTGCAACACAAACAACAATTTAGAATTTATTAACATAATGTGCATGACTAGTCTTTTTTATTGTGGGGGGAAACTGGAGTAGTGAAATAGAACCAATGCATACACAGAAAGGGCCCAGTTACTTCAAACCCTTGACCCAGGTTTATAGCCACAGCTAACAGTGCTAGCAACAATCTTTAAATAATAAATATCGGCAAGTAACCCATACTCACTATATAAGACTGTAAAAGATATGGCCCGTCTATATTAACTTTGTGACCAAGTCCTTATTAGCCAGTATTGTCAACTCAGTAACTTTGTTGCTATGTTTAAGTACATACAATGACTCTTGAAAAATAACTAAAGTGGCTAGGGAGAAACCTTTAAACTTTTTATGAGTCAACGAAAGCTTTTGGAGACTGTAGTATGAAATCACACATCATTCCTGCTCATATTCAGAATAACAAGGCACGGAAACCCAAGCTATTAACATTTATAGAATGGAATAATTTTGCCATCATGTGCAGGGTGAATGGCTATAACATTTCGTCACCTTCCTAAAATAATGGCTCAAGTCTTTTTTTTTTTTTGTTTATTTTTGCCAAAAGTAATTTTACAACAAAAGAAAATCACCACCATTTTCTTTCAAAAAGAAAAAAAGAATCAATTTTGTCAAAAATGATGTAGGCCACTGAGTCTTTGAGTTACATTGTCAGCATTTGTGTGACATGCATTGTCCATTCTAGTTTATGCAGAAGTTTAATACTCGTTCTTCAGGAGTAAACCTTTGTATGAGGCCAGGGCTAGTGGTCATTTTCCATTTTCCAACAGTAGTTGGACAAGAAGGAGGCAGGAAGGGCAAGACATGCGCTAAGGGTACTGAGGTCGGGAATCGAACCCAGAACAACCACTACGAGGACTATCACTTCTACCTACAGGGCACCCGCTGTACCTACTGCGCCACGCGACGCCCAACTCTCTGCTTGGTGATGACATCTATATTACTCTGTGTCAGTGAGTCAATGTATACGTTCATTTCCACTGACAAGCAGAGTAAATGTCATCAAGTGTGATGTGCGGGAGTGTGCGTGTGTGTGGGGTGGCGGGGTGTGTGTGTTTGAGAGTTGGGGAAGGGTGGTTGCAGTAGATTAGCCAGGTTGGGATGATTGGGTTGAGGATTAGATGGATTCAGGAACAGACACGTCTGTTTACTCCTCAAAGGCGACCTATAATAGGCTGATTGGCAAGGCTGATTACATACACACACACACACACGCATGCACACGCACGCGCACGCACACACACACACACACACACACACACACACACACACACACACACACACACACACACATACACACACACACACAGAAGCAAGCACACATATTCAAAACCTTGCATGATCATTAAGTTGTTGTCTTTATACCCAGCATCTCCTTTCCTAAATTTAGATGTAAAGTCTGCCTCCCCCTTCATCTCAGACACACTTCCCATTAGAATGGAGAGAGCTTGCAATCAGAGACAGTGTGTAACCAAACCCAGCACAGGCAGGTAAGGGGAGCCGCAGTTAGGCAAGTACCCCAAAGGCAGAAGGAGTGCTCTGGTTACCCGGCGCTGTGGAAGCATACATGAGCATTGTCTCTACTCACTTCTATTTATGTGCAGGAGAAAGAGGTGAAGAGCAGAGCTCCAAATGAGGTGAAGAAAAAGAGAAAGGCAGGATTAGATACCTTGCAGGTTAGAGAAAGGCAGAGAGGGAAAAGAAGAGGATGGGAAGAAAAATCGTCAGGGAGCGGCTTAAGATTACAAAGGAGAGCATCATTCATAGCTGGCTTGAGTTGTGATAGACAGCTTATGCTTTTAGACGATTGAAGAGGTCCTCCAGTTTTCTAGGGCCTCTGAGGATGTTCTCCATCCCTGCTTAAACTTGCCTTTCACAATCTAGAAGTCTGAGCTACACAGAAAGGTAAAGCACAGTGTAAAGCTAGTTGATATGATTGATCCAAACATAGTATAGGCAAAGAAGCCAAAGGGGGGAACAGACAACACCCAAGAGAAGTCAAGTCTTGGGGAACCAAATGATTGAGCCTTCGGGGTAAATAACAAGTCATGCAAGAACAGGGGTGAAGCTGTTCAGCTGGAGAGACGAGGGAAAGAGGGATATAGGCTTCACAAGGCGAGCAAAGCAGTCCAGAGCAAAATTAGTCCACAGAGAAAGAGGGGGCTGACACTGGACAGAAGAGAGATCAAGGCTGACTCAAGGCTCTGCTGCCTCTAACCTGATTAGGGAGAACAGGAGCGGTGGAGGAGCTGAGTTCGGAGACCCGATCAGCAGAAAGTACAAGCCAGCAAGAAAAGAAGAAAAAGGAGAAGGAATTACAAGAGGGAGCCTGACGAAAGAAGCCTCTTAAATCTGGGAGCTGGAATTGGAGCCGCAGGAACTGCAGAGGGGAAGCCACAAAACCGCAGTAAGTAAATTAGGAGGCTGCGGCTGGAAAAATGTATAATGAAGTCATGGGCGGGGGAAAGAATTTGTGGTTTTCGGAGTGCTTTATGTACTGCACCTTAATGAATTGATTTCCTGCTTTTACAGCGTTTGCATTTCACCATTCACTTTGATGCTTCTCTTATTCTTCACAGCTTAAAAACTTATCCTCTTTCTTTAGTCTAGTCAGACTTTTTCTTCTGTATCTCCTGTCCCCAGATTTTAACTTCTTATTTCTCTCTCCCAACTCTTGTCACATGTCCTTCCTTACTCTCTGGACTCAACATACCCAAAGGTGAAGATGCCTGCTAACGGAAACCATCCCTTGAAGTTACAGTTTGGTCTTATCAATCATGAGGGTCGTTACCTCACTGCAGAAAACTTTGGTTTCAAGGTAAATAGTGCAAGATAATGAAACTGTTTTGGTGGAGGTATGTCATCTGTAGACATAATGTATTTAAAGGACACCTTTTTGTGTCTCAGCTGAATGCATCAGCTCCAAGCCTAAAGAAGAAGCAGATATGGACTCTAGAGCAAGACTCCCAGGAGACCCAAGTTGTGTATTTACGCAGTCATCTGGGACGCTACTTGGCTTCTGACAAGGATGGCAAAGTCACCTGCGAGGCAGATGGCCATAACTCCGACTGCCGCTTCCTCATCGTACCGCAGTCAGACGGCCGCTGGGCCCTCCAGTCTGAGCAATACCTCCGCTTCTTCGGTGGCTCTCGGGACTACCTGTCTTGTTTCGCTCAGATAATCACAGATGCCGAGCTTTGGGCAATGCACCTGGCTCTGCATCCGCAAGCCAACCTGCTGTCTGTCGCCCGTAAGCGCTACGCCCACCTCTCTACGGAGGACGGGGAAATCGCAGTGGACAGGAACATTCCATGGGGTGTCGAGGCACTCCTGACTCTCGTCTACCAGGACGGGAAGTACTGCTTAAAGACCTGCGACAGCCGCTTCCTCAGCAGCGATGGAAAGCTGCTTACAGAGAATGGGAGGGCCACAGCCTACACACTGGAGCTGAAGTGTGGGAAGCTTGCCTTTAAAGACTGTGAGGGAAAGTATTTGTCTCCCATGGGCCCCACAGGGACTCTGAGGTCAGGACGATGCTCCAAGCCAGGCAAAGATGAACTGTTTGACTTGGAGGAGAGCCACCCACAAGTGGTTTTGATAGCAGCTAATGGCCGTTATGTCTCCAACAGACAAGGTAAGAAAACACAGACCCATTTCTAAAATAGTTTTCTCTCTAAAATCCTTATATTCATTGAATCCCTGTTCCAACGCTGATTGACTGAACAAAGACTGACCTTCAGTGCCTTTGCTGACACATGCTGACCTGCTTACATTCATAATGAAGCCGAAATTGATGATTGGTAAGGGGTGCATGGTAATTATGAGTAATGCACTTTGCACTTATTATGCATAAGTTACAGTGAACAGATGCATCTTTCCATTAAAATAAAACAGATAAGACTGATTCACAGTGTGGGCCTCATGCAGAGCACCAGAGGGGAATGGCGGATTTTGGAATGGGACATCGTCTATGAGACAAAGTAATTACCCCTAAGCCCATTGGCTTTACCAACTGCCAACCAGCACTGGCATTAACTGAGAAGGAGTCAGTATGGATGATGTTTGGCCAACTCTTTTATTTAAATAATATTGGAGGGTTTTCCAGCATGATTGACCTTTTCAAGTTCACACCTGAGCATCTCTGTCAGAGTTAAGTCCAGGCATTGGTGATGTCAATCCAAAATTTTCACTTAAAATTTGTTGAGCAACTCAACTAACAACTCTTTAGCTTAAGGATGGGGAAACTTTCTCCTTCAGGATTTTATTGTAAGAAGCAAAATTCATGGCTCCATGAATTATAACAATTTGTCTAGGTTCTGAAGCAGCAACTCAGCCTAAGACCATCACACTACCACCACTACGTTTGACTGTCAGTGTGATGTTCTTTCTCTGAATTGCTTTGTTAGTTTTATGCCACATGTAGGGAATTCATACCTTACAACGCATTTCCATTTTGTCTTGGCAGTCCACTGAAAATTGTCCAGAAAATTCTTGGACAATGTCAAGATGCTTTGTGGCTAATCTGTGATGGGCCTGTGTATTCCTTTTGGTCAACAGTGATTCTTGTTTTGGGGTGTAGTGGTTTTCTTTTTTTACATATTTGTTAAAACTGTCACTATGTCAGGACACTATGGTATGAGACAGACAATCTGTGAAAAAAATCAAGCTCATCTTCCTTCTCCCAGTGCTCCCAGTTCTAACTAGAAATGACCAATAACAGTCAGAAGGAGAGTCTTAGCGCTGTTAATCATCCTTGTGGTTGCTGCTCCACACCCCTCACTCCCTGCTCTCTGCTATGCTAAAGCGTCTTCACAACAGCAGAGCCTGCCATGAATGCTAGGCTAGTTAGCAGAGCAATCCATGACGGCAGATAAACAGTTTTTCCTTGAACGGTGATTTGTATCACATTGTGCAGTGTGTACACAAGATTGATTGACAGTATTAAGACCGTCACACTTACTCTGATTGGTTGTATTGGTGGGAAGCAGTGTATTTCTTCAGACAGATCATCTGTCTAGTACTCTTGCAACATGTTGACAATTTTAACAAGTAAAAAACATGTCTTTATAAAAGTTTATAAAAGTTACATACTGCAGATTTAAGTGATGCAACTGAGGCCACTCCCGAGAATATTTAGTAGCCTACTGTTCTGTTTTCTCCATTTGTGGATAATGGCTTTTTATTATCCACAAATGGAGAAAGTTGATTCTTTGGAATCAACTTTGTAATCCTTAGATTGGGGCATGAAGTGTTGTCGATGGCTTCATGTTGTGCGACAGATTATATTGAAGTGATTTTGTGATTTTACAGTTTGGCAGTAATCAGGCCTGAAGGTGACAAGTAAAACTGGGCATAGCAGTCTAAGAAATCTAATTAATTACAGTTAATTTGTGATTTAAGCAACTGAGATTTTGTCATAAAATGGCTTCAACATAATAAGTACATACGTTAATTGTTTTACATCTGTGCTATCTCATATGCTTAAAACACATTTTGTGTGTGTCCCGGTTCATTTAGCTCTCTGCTCTCAGTGATGCGGCTGCCTGTGCCTGTGTTGATATTGAATTATGTCTTTACTCTTCAGTCTTGTGATAGGGGAACTTCAGGCGTTATTTGATCTCGGTGTTAGGCATGACATCACGTCATTGTGCTGATAGACTCCTCGTTGACCCCAAAGTAGTTTCCTCTAAAAACCAAGGTTGAATTTCTTTGATCAGTGTAAAAACCAGAGCAGTTCTAAATTAGAGTGTCACGTTTCATCTAGTTGAGTTACCACAGAGTGACTTGCCTAGAGTTTCAGTCGCCATGGTCAAAGGACCCATTGGTCTGATTTCAGAATGGATTTGGAGGTAGATTAGCATAGACCAATGGCGGTTGTCAGCACATTAGATCATGTCAGCCATCACTAGGCAGATTCTAGTCTGCAGGCTCAAGTTGCTACAACCCCTGGATGCTGTAACGGAATCTCTCCTTACTCATTGTTCCTGGTTAGCAATGGCCGCTCCGAGCAGGAACTAAATTGCTGGAAGTACTGTAAACTGATTACCATTTGGTTTCATATAAAACAAACATTTGGGATACCATGCTATGTACATTTATGCATGCTGATTATTTTTGGCTACATGCTGCTCCTCTTCCTGTTTTTGTTTTTTTTATTCTTTTAGCACTCTCTATCCACAAACAAAAGCCTCATATTTTTTTCTGCAGCACTCGCCCACTCACAATCATGCTATCCTGCTGAGACGAGTGGTGAGTTGTTTTGAATTATTGATGAAGTTGGCCCCCGTTCCTGGAGGGCGAGGGGGGGTGGGAGGCGAATCTGCTTTCAGAAACCCAAGCTGCCTCTTACCTGCAGCCAAAACTTCTACCCATGAGTCCGGCTCTAACCCGCTAATCTAACCTGCAAACAGTAAGGCTGATGGGTTTATATGGCTTTTATTATACATTAAGAACTAAATGTGTATAATGAGATTTATACACATTATACACATTTGGAGGACAGTGCATTATACACATTTAGTCCAAGTTATAGTCAAAATTCCAGTGTTAGTCCAAGAGATTTGTATCCGGCTTTAGCTAGTTTAGCAACAAAGCTAACATTAATGTTTGCTTCTTAAAGGGGCAATATTGCATAAAATCAACTTTTCTGAGCTTTAAATCATGATATGATGTTATGCCTTAATCAAAAGCATACTTGGAATGTTACCTTGATTCTTTCATGAATGTTTGAGAAATTTTTGTATTTCCCATAGTAACCAATCAGCTGTGTAAAACACCTGGGTGGACCGAGCACCACTTTCAAGATGTAGCTCCTTCTTGGAGCTGCAGCTTCTGAGCTTCCGCTTCTCAAAGTAACAGTCCTCCACTCAGCTCCTTCAGACTAGCCACAAGCAATTAGCAAACATCTAATGGAACTGTACACCTGCTGAGCTCTCTGTAAGAGTGCTGGTAAAAACATTGTTAAAGGGTGAATAGAGGAGCCATGTTGTGATGTCTTCCTGAAGGCGGAGTTTCATAAAGAACAGGAGTTTTTAAAGGAACAGGGGTCAAATTTCAAGGCTCTAAGTTACAAAGTCAAAGTTCTTATAAGTCATATTTGATAAATCTAGCATTTTTATAACAACTGAAGGTAACATAGCTACTTGATTGTGCTATAAAATGGCACGATGTAACCGGAAAACACATACTGCTCCTTTAACTGAGACAGATGTTACCAATGAATCACACATTTTAGCTGTGGTTGCCAGGGAAGAGGTTCACACCTCAACAGAAATTACTTTAAAAACACCAGTAAATCCATAAAAGTTGATTGAAAATATGATTCTAGATTTGGAAATTTTGAATTTTGCAGCATGCACCCTGGACAGATCATGAAACTTTTGGGTTGATTGTACAAACGTTTTGTGCTTTGATTGATGAATAAAACATAAATTGTAAATAACAAATTATACAGCCTCCTCTTAGCTCTGATTGGTTGATTTTTGTTGGGAGTGAAGCATTTCTTCAGACGGCAATAGTAGCTCAGAAACGAGGTGGACGAGATCAGTCTTTTCACAGATTAACTGTCTCATAACAGTTTTAGCAAATATATAACATAATATTTTTATAAAAGTGACATACTGTAGTACAGAAGTATAAAAGATGATTATTTTATGAATTCAGCGAGTCGGTATGTATTGTATGCAAGGTGTAATGTTTAGTCTCATGATCTTTCACTAGCCAGTCACAACTTTCCTGATAAACATTTCCACAAGAGTCAATGTAAAAATGACTAAAGCCAAGAAACAAGCTCTGTATTTTCCAAAATGACAGACTTTCTCCAACCATACACAAAGCCTAGGACAAAATGTGTTGGAAAAAGTACAAAAATAAACAAAGGAAAGTGTAGTCGTGATGGATGAAAAGCTGGGAGCTCATGGATAATAAGGGACGCAGGGATAGTGGCATCGGCTTACTATTAATAATTGATGTCAGAGCCGACTATCGTTGATGGATTAGTTAGGTCTGCCCCACTTCCAGACTTGTAGGTAGGACAACCTGAGGAAGGGGAGCTAGATCTGGGCTTCGATCAGAAATAAGACACTAGAACCTGTGTGTTATTCAGGAGCGCCTGGAAGTGCACTGATCCATTTGTTTCTCTCCTCCTTTGTTTTTCTTGACCATCAAGTGTGTCAAAGATGCTCATCAACAATACCGTCAATAAATAATCATGCCAGCTCGGATTAGAGCACATCCAATCTCCCTTCCCCTCTTTTTCAGGCTTTCTTTTTCCTTCTTCCTCCACCTTTCCTTCCACTGTCGGCTCTTGTCTCATCTGTGAGACAGCATCTATAAGGTCCCAGCTGAGCTCTGACTGAAGATCATTTCTGGGTTGAATTAGTGTGAAATAGACACACGGAATAGGTAGACTAAGCATGACATTGAGCTGGGATGAGAGAGAATGGGAGTGATAGGCCCCCAGGCGTTGCTACGGAGTAGAAGGGCTTAAATTTATGCTTCAGATGCACTTAAGATCAATGATAATTTAACCAGCTGTACGACCTAATGATACCTAGTTTATCAAGTGTGAATAAGATGTGATTAAACCATCTCAGCAGCTCAGTGAGCGTGACATCTCTGTCGCGTATCATCTCCTCTCCTCTACCGGTTTATCTCTGCGGTCGCTTTTCAAATGCCCCAAAAGAATATTTCAAACAAATTGGATTAACACTGTCACGAACGAGCCGCTGAAGGCTGAGTATCTAGTTTAGAGATTTCATACTGACAAAAGTCATCTGCAGCTCCTTTGTCTTTATATTTCACTTGAAAGAAGTCAGACTTTTCCTCTCACCTGTTAAAGTGCTCTTCAGCTTACCAGGGTTTAGAATGCAGATTTAACTCATTTGGATTTAATAACAATCACACAGCTCTGCCATGTTGTTTGATTATAAACAAGCTAAAGGTTAACACATGATCTGGAACAACAGGGACAAGAACAAGAACAAGAACAAAATTCCCACTGTCCAGGACATTCCATACTTCACAGGAACTATTGGGAAATCCTCACAGGTCAGTCCTACAGCAGAGTTTGTATAATAATGGCTGCACACCAAACAGGGAACGTGTTCTGGCCAGGTAAATGTGTCAAGAACAAACTGCAAGAACTCCCAACCTAGAGCTGCAAGAAGACAATTTAAAGGGGCAGTATTAAGTGTTTTCCAGGCATATAGTGCCATTTTAGAGTACAATCAAGTAGCTATGTTAACTTCAGTTGTTATAAAAATGCTACATATACTAAATATAGCTTAAAAGAAATTTAACTTTTATATTTAATGCCTTAAAATTGGACCTCTGTCTCTTTAAAATCTCCTGCTCTTTCTGAAACTCCGCCTTCAGGAAGTCACATCAAGGCTCCTCTATTAACTCTTTAACCATGTTTTTACCAGCGTTTGCCTGAGAAGTAGCTCCCATAATGCTAATTGCTGCTGCCTAGTCTGAAGGAGCGGAAACTCGGAAACCGCAGCTCAGAGGAAGAAACATCTGAAGGCGGTGCTAGGCCCACCTAGGCATTTTGCAAAGTTGAATGGTTGCCATGGAGATTAAAGGATTTCTCAAACATGCATGAAAAGAATCAAACCGACACTCCAGTGGTTATAACATCATGTAAACCTCAAAAAAGTGGATTTTACATAATACTGCACCTTTAAGAATGAATTCTGAAAGCACAGTGCAGTTATTGTGGAGTATTTTTAAAATTTTACAACACAGCTAGCTGCTACGAGAACTCAGAACAGTAGTACTCAATCAAACTTTCATGAGTTATTGCTTCAAATGTCAAAGGTGCCTGTCACTTTTTGACATACAAAAACATTATGACGATGTCTAAAACATAAAACTGATCACACAAGTTAATTCAGTTGATTATCCATATATTACAGTCGTGTTTCACAGTTGTTTTGGTTTTAATTCCCATTTAAGCCAGGTCACTCTAATGAAATACAACTGATTTGTAAAGTATATAGTAGAAAGTAAAGCAAAGCACAAACCAGGAAAGGTTAAATCAGTTTTGACAAAGTCTTACAATATGCAAGCCGGCTCTTTGGAACGGCTTTCTGGTAAAACTCAGCTAGGAAGACAGATTGATGAGTGACTGGTAGTATAAGCATTAGGTATTCCATAATCAGGAAGTGAAGTTTTACCCAGCACTGGTTTCCATGGAAGGTCTCCTCACAGACTCGGACCTCGTTTATCTCGAAGATGACGCAGAAGTGTCTGTTTACCGGGGATTGTTGCGCCCACAGGACCGTGATGAGGCGGACTCTATAGCCTGGGATCTGGGGAAGATGACGTCACAGAATGTGATAACTCTGGTATCGAAAGGGGGAAATGTCAAGAATCTGTCTGAGAAATAAAAAAAAAAATAAAAAAAACTTTTTTTTCCTTATTTTTCTTTATTTTAATTCAAACAAGTGAATAGATCATCAAAGCACAGCCAGTTGCTGCTGGAATTTAGAAAAGAAACAGTTCAAACACACAAGTCTCTTCTTCGGACATCACTGGATTTTTACGACGACTTCATTACATTCTGCTATGCAACAACATTGTGTTGGATAATCACTGCAGCAAGGGACTTTTTGTCATAGTCAGCATGTTTAGCTCATTAGTTGTTTTTATTGCTCTCTAAATAAAGACTGGTTTCCAATTCTGATGATTTATTGCGTCTATAGTCAAAGAGTCCATCCAAAGCAAAGTCAGCGTCATTCTGATTTGATCATGTTGTTATACTGATTTCATGTTGCCTTTTTCTATCTTCAATTGTTGTGTTTTTGTGATTTCATGATATTTTGTGTCTGGGTTTTATTTAATCTTGTATTGTTTCCTAATCCTTGGGGCTGAGCTGACCACTGCGGTGCAGCACTTTGGTGGAGCTTCTGCTGGTTTAAACTGTTCTAGAAATAAAGAATTTAAACTTTGCCTAACTTCAAATTCTTTTGAAGGTAAGCAAAAGCAACTGACTGCAAATTAGTTCGTTTTTTTTATGTGTGACATCATCTTTCTAATGTTTGATCAGCTGTAGTTTTATTACCATATGGTTTAGGATTGGTTGCCAATTATTTGCTACATTTGGCCCATACAATCCTCCACTCATTTCCTGTTTTTGTCTTTATTCCTTTTTTTGTAAGGAAGGAGCGGGGATTGCTCTAAAGCTGATTATATCTGAGCCCCGCTGTGAAGAAAGCAGACAGCCAGAGCTCCGGGCGGGGTAATGGCTCGGGACGGGGCTTTAGGGAGTCAGGGGTATGGAGGGAGATGCAGGGGGAAGGGGGAGGGAACAGGTACGGCTAACAAGAACAGGAAGAGATAAGAGGCACGGAGATTAGCGTTGTTAAAGGATTAAGAAAATGTTTGGGGGATATTTTGAGATGCATCTAATTAAGGATTTGGCCCTCTGCAATCTGGTGGTGCGGCAAGCATTTATCCCAACCGAAGCAACAACCTGTTTGAGATGTTGGTTATCCTTACGGCTAAAACACATGCCATGTGAAACACAGTTTTGAAATGTTTAAGAGTAACCAGTAGAGCTGGTAGAAGAGCAGGTCTGATGGTAAAGCTTCACGTTTCCTCCCTCACCAGGATGTCACACCCTGGATGGAAGGGTGTCAGCGTTTGTTTGTCGGAAACATCTGTGTTTATCTTCGATGTATAAGCAACGGAAAGGCAAAAAATAATTGCTTTCCAAGAGATTTCCTGAAAATATTTCAAAGGTGTGACTTTTCATCAGGTGTAAATAACAGAGGGACTGATGTTTGTAATTGCTGCTACGCGCCAACAAGAAACCTGCATCAAGTCAGGCTTATTTCTCCTGCACTGGCTCTTTTATTGTATTTACTTTCCATGTTTTTAATATTACCTCAGAAGTAGCTCATCATTTCTTTCTTTCTGACTATACTGAAAGTACCAACTGGCTTAGGTTATATTCTGTTTCAGACCTGAGGTTCAGTCCAAAACCTAAAGCTGCAATCGGTGTGTTTTTTTCTGTAAAGTTATTTTCTCATAATTCTTTCCCTGAACACCTTTTGTACATTTCTACAACCTTTATTCCCAGTTGCAACTTTGGCTAACCTCAGAGAGCATGAACCCTTTTTTGTTGTTTCTGTCCAACCAGAGCTAAGCTAGCACGTAGCTGCTTGAAAATGAACAAATTTGGAGTTTAGGTTACTTATGAGCTAGTATGTTTAAATTTTGAGCCTTGTAAAGTTCAAGAACATCCACAACAGGTTTTCTATGGGGTTAGAATCCCCAAGCCCATTCCAAAGAAAAATAAAGCTTTAAAATACTAGTTACTAATACTAATAGAAGTTGAATTTGGGTTTTAGACGATGAAAGCAGAGCACCCGAGATGAGTACGTCTAGGTTTTAAGTTATAAATTAGCTTATTTTTGCTAATTGTTATGTTGCTAACTAATAATGGTAATACCAGATGACAATAAGGCATTTCTCTCCATTTTGTATTCATGTAACATATTCAAAACAGAAGTTGTACTGACTATCTGTCTCTGGGTTAATCTAATACGAACCACTAGAAGCGCTAATAAATAGTTTGTACCTGCAGCTTTTTTTTCTTCTATTTTATCGTCGAGTTAACGGCGACATGCGTCTTTCCTGTGGCCCTCCCAGGAGTAAGCCTGGCCGCTAATCAAGAAGACGAAACTGACACGGAGACGTTTCAGATGGAGATCGACAGGGACACCAAGATGTGCACCTTCCGCACCAGCCAAGGTTTCTACTGGGCCCTGGTGGCTCACGGCGGCGTCCAGAGCACCGCCACACAAGTGTGAGTGAACGGCCGCGTGATGCGTTCAAATGGAGTCTCGATAGAACCGCATAGGTTTTATTTTACACTATTATTAGATGTAAGTGGGCGGGAAACACTAAAGCATAGTTTCTGAGCAATTAATTATTTCTTGTTAAAAATAAAGTCAGTTGGGGAATTATTTTACCTTAAGGTGAGGAAATGCAATGACTGATGCTTTCATTATAAACTTGGCATATAATCCTAAATTCATTTCTGCCGAAAAATTTACTTAGGAAATTTTGAAGGGGGTGGGGGGATCGTGAGCTTGAAAAGTTGAAAATCTGAGAGAGAAAAAAAACACCAATATTTTGAGATTAAATGCAAAAAGTTTCTAGAAAAAACTTGTGGAGCTCAGAAATGTCTTTTTTTTTCCAGAAAATTTCTGACATTAATCCCACAGTTTATGAGTTTTTCTAGCAACCTCCTTTTTTCCTATCTATAGTGACCCTAATATGTTGTCGTATATAACTGTTTTTTTTTTACTATGCGAAATAATTAGAGGGATTTTTTTTTGCCCACAGATCTGCAAACACCATGTTTTCAGTGGAATGGCTCAGCCACAAGGTGGCGATAAAAGCAAGCAATGGCAAATACATCTGCACCAAGAAGAATGGCCAGTTACTGGCAGTCAGTGACACCATAGGTGACTACTGCTCTCTTTCCTGCCGGATCTCCTTATCTCTAACCCTCGTTGAGCCGACTTGTTTGGTTTTTTCCTCCAGGTGAGGACGAGCAGCTCACTCTGAAACTGATCAACCGGCCCATGCTGATCCTGAGAGGGGACAACGGCTTCATCTGCCACCACAGGAACTCCAACACGCTGGACGCCAGCAGATCAGTCTACGACATCTTCACCCTGCAGTACAGCAGTGGAGCCTATCACATTAAAGGTCAAGTCCAGTTTAATACCATAACACATTCTGCAACAAAACAATGCAAAGTGCTTTACATTGTTAAGACATCTTACAGTCATCAATTATGAAACAAGAAATAAGCATTATATTTTGTACATTTATTACTAATCAGAAGTGTCTCTAAACAGGTTGGGTTTTCTGCCTGGATTTTAGAGGAACTCAGTGTTTTGGCTGTTTTTGCAGTTTTCTGGAAGTTTGTTCCAGATTAAGTGTAGCTTAAAAAACTGAATGTTGCAAATCTCCCCCACTCAGCTCCTTCAGACTAGCCGGCAGCAATTAGCAAAGAGCAAACATCTGGTTGAACCGCATCAGCTGAGCTCATTATAAGAGCTACTTCTCAGTGTAATGCTGGTGAAACGTTGTTAAAGGGTTAATAGAGGAGCCATGTTATGACGACTTCCTGAAGGTGGTTTCAGAAAGAGCAGGAGTTTTTAAAGAGACAGAGGTTCAATTTCGAAGTGATAAATTACAAAGTAAAAATTCTTTGTTTGTGATTTTTGTGATTTTTAACTCACAAATCATGTAGCCCAGGGCTCCAGTTTCAATGAGTTAAATTACAAAGTAAAAATTCTTTTAAGTCATATACAGTATAGCATTTTAATAACGACTGAAGGTGAAATTGTTACTTGACGGTACTACAAAATGGCACCCTGTGCCTGGAAAACACATAGTACTGGCCCTGTAAGCTCCCACACAGCAGGTCACCGGTCTGCCCCTCACTGGTTCCTCTGTGCCGTTGCAGGTGTGGACGGGCGGTTCTGGTATGTGAACAGCGGCGGGCTGGTGTGTGCAGACGGCGAGGCTCCGGAGGATTTCACCCTGGAGCTCCTGGAGCGCGGCCGCCTCGCCATCAGAGGGAAAAACGGAAAATACCTACGCGGAGACCAGGGAGGGACACTGAAGGGAGACGGACTGAGCCTCAGCAGCTCGGCTCTGTGGGAGTTCTAGAGCGAACCAATATGAGACCCAACTGTTCTGCCAGGCTCGGAGATTCACTGAGGAGAGAAGTCTCTAAAGTTTCCTGGTGCTGAAGAAGGGATGGATATTCAGCTGAAGAAGAGCTGGAGGAAAGACCATGCAGTATGATCAGCCAACAGAAGTATTTTCAAGATCTGTAGCCTCAAAATTAGCCTGAATAAACATTAGTTTGGTGTTTTTCTTTGAGATTGTTTTCCAGTAGATACTTGATGCAAGAAGAAATTCATGTCTGAAACTGTAGAAATAAAGGCATTCAGTCATAAGTGGAAATTTTATCGTTTGCCTTCACTTAATGCTATTAAAATCAGGCGCTGACAGATGTAGAAGTTAATCATGGGTACAAAATAAATAAACTAATTTAGGGATTAAGTGATGTATTTCAGGCTGGTATGATCATAACAAACTCCAATGTTTTTTTGTTTTTTTTTTTCAGAAAAGGAATCTATGAATGCAAGAGCTTCTGTAATTTCAAGTTTCAAAAAAATTGTTGCTGAGAAAGCCCACTTATTGTATCCAACAGCAAGCTTCCAGGAGAACTTTGAATATTTGATCACCCTACTTAGTGGAAATGGTAGTTCACATTTAAATCGGTTTGCTTCCTGGCAAAGAACCAGCTTTTAAATCCAGTTCATCCATTTTTGATAAGGCTGAGGTTTGGGCCACTTTAATAACCTGCGCTGTCCATTCCACATGCATTTATAGGCTTTTATTTCACAGTGAAGTTAAAGAATTTGAAGTGATCCTCCTTTATCATACCACCCAAATTCTGATCTGATTACAGAAAGTCCAGGACAAATTTACGATTGTGGAATTTAAAATGTATCACTGGCCAAGTTTCCATTACAAATGCTCGCAAAACTTTGTCAATAGTCCACTAATATAAAAAAAACACAATTTTGCTATTTTCGTTTCCATTGAATATGAAACGTAATTCAAATCAGACGTGATTATCCTCCTGCCACTTCCTGTCTTCTTTGTGGTTTGCGCCAGTGGTAACCATAGTAACATTTGGTTGTGTGTCATGTGACTTGTGTGACGCAATAAAAAGTGTCTCCATTTAAGTTTGGCGAAATAAATCAATTCAATGCGGCCAAAAGAAAACCCAACCTCATCCTGTCGCCAAAGCGTTTTAATCAAATTTATGTTTGAAATGTCAAATTACGCAACCTCACTGAGACACAGAGCGTTTCACTTTCAACAGATAACCCGGTTCTATTCATGTTCTCCTTTTGCTGCTCAGTTAACCTGGAAGCTTCATGTTTCTGTTCTCAACACATTTATGGTGTAGACCCGTCAGCGATCGGAACCAAACCTTCCCTCAGAGGAAGAATCATCTCATCTGCCCACTTCCTCCAGTTCCAAGAGACTACTGATCAATCAACCACATGTAAATTAGACAGGATTTATTCCTTTCTCTTCACAATATAGAACAAAGAAAGAGAGTTTGATCACCAAGTCCCACAAAACTCAGCTGACGTTTAAAACTTAACAAAAACAATTCAAACTAGACTGTAAATAAGCCATGCTAAAAACCATGAAAGTGGAGTTCATAAAAATGTATTTAATGTAGATTGCTTTACAAAACCACTCTGTGCTTTTCCCTGTTTTTTTTTTTTTTTTTTGTTTTGTTTTTTTACTTAAGCTTTAGTTTATATGAAACCCCAACAGAAAGTAAGACATAACTGAAGAGGAAGGAAAAATAAGCATTGGCTTTTTATGTTTTGTTTTAACCAAATCCTCTGTGGCATTCAGATCCAGTTTCCTTTACTCTGATACCCCTAAATAAAATCAGTGAAAGAGGAAAACCTGCTGAAGGCTGCAGAGGAGACGAGACTTGGTGGAGGTTCAGCTTCCAATAGGCCGACCAGACATTCACTCAGAGACGGAACGATCAAAGCATATTCAGGTGTTGGAATGGCCTAGTCAACGACCAGACTTAAATTAATTTGCCAAGACTTGGAAATCTTACTTTATAGCAAAAAAGAGGAGAAAAGTTTCCATCTCTAGGTGTAAAAAGCTGGTAGAAAAATACAAAGGCACACCACACTTTTCAGTCTTTTCTTATTAATAATAATAATAATAATAATAATAATAATAATAATGATAAAAACAGAAATCAGCTTCTCATTTTTCTTCCAGATTATGCTTCACCTTGTGTTGACATGACACCTAAAATCCAATAAAATATATTGCCTCTGTGGTTCTAAAAGCCAAAGCAGTTCAAAGGGTAGGAATACTTTGTGATCCGAACTTTACAGCCAGGCCCCGAATCCTCTGGTGTCTGAGAGGAACTGCAGCATGAGAAGATAATTAGGCAGCTTCATCATCCTCATCCTCAGGTTCTAGAAGGTAGCGCGGGGTCGAAGGTCGGTTGAGTGGGTGTCAGAGGATGAGCAGAGGGCCGTCTCTGAGTTGCTGGTAAACACGCAGGAGGAGCGGCGGCGTCTGCCCAGAGGATACGCCCACACTGCTGGCCTCCCAGACCTGACCTCGCTGCTCCTGACGGCGCAAGAAAGAGAAACAGAGAGAGAGAGAGAGAGAGAGAGAGAGAGAGAGACCACGCCATTGGTCGCTTTCTGGACATCTCAGGTTTAAGTGTCATACACGTCTCTTGTGTTCTACACAGGATTGAGAATAAAACCCAGTGTTACCTCAGCTTGCTGTAGCGCTAGCCTCAGATCTGCAGTGGGAACCACTCTGGAGGAACCGGCCTTCTGCAGCAGAGTCTGTGTGAGAGAACAGAGCCGTTTGTTCCAAACAGACACAAACAAGGTCAAAATTTGAAAATGCAGGATAGCAAATATGTTAAATCAGAGGTTCCTAAATTTGTCCATGGCATGGCCTCCCAAACACATTAACCTTTAGCTGCTGACCCCCTCTGCAATCCACAGACAATGCTGCGAAGTATGTAAAGAAATGCTGAACTTTACTTGACTTTTTTAGAGGTTATTATGCTTTAGACATATAATGGTAAAAGTAAATTTTATTTTTTGTACTTTATTTAGGAGAAAAAAAATTAGAAATTTGTTTTGTTTTTCAGTTGTTTCTATGTTAATATGTCACCTAAAAACAGTCTTTCATTCACTGTTTCATAATTATTACATTCATGTAGCGTACATGCTGCCTCATGCCTTCTGATTTTATTTGGCAGTGAGTTCTGTGGTTGAAAATGTTTTCATCAGGTATTTACATTATGACTATTAATCTGATGTTGCTCATCTTATCCACCAATCCCCTCTTGCGGTAAGAAGATATGTAATATTTTATACTAATCACATTAAATTGGATTTAACCTCCACAGTTCTTGTGGGTTTTCTTGTCAGAAACTTTTCCATTTCTAGCCTCAGAGCTGCTTGATGAATTTGACTGGCAGTCAATCAGAAAGATGCTCATTTCAAATTAAATTTTTTCTGAATTTCTGCTCTGTGGGACAATAAAGGTTGTTTCTATCTTCTATCTCCATATTCAATGTTATTTTAACTTATACTTTATAGCAATGATTGATAAACAGATTACATTTATATTTATACATATATCTGTGGAAAGACTTAAATATTGCTGTTCACATACAACCTCATGTGGAACACAAGGTAGTTCCACAATGTAATACCTCAGTGAGAGAAATAAAAATAAACTCCACACTTTTCAGATTTTTATCTGTAAAAAATATTGAAAAACATTTTCCTGGAGGACAAGTTTCACTTTTGTTGATAACTGACACTGAGGAGCATGTTTAACTGTGAGTTAAGATGGGAATCCAAAGACACACAAACAATCACACAGAATTTAGGATATTGGAGCCGATCGATTGATTAGTCTCTGAATCCTCCATGAGAAAAAGTGAGAACACGCGATTCTTGGAGTTACGTTCAACATAACACTGTGGTAAGGTTTATGAAAAACAAGATTTTAATCCATCTCAACACATTTGGGCGTGACTGTTTGTTGACTCCGGTTGTGTTAAATAGGAGCTGGAACACTTATCTGCTTCCTGTCGTCTCCTACCAGGTTAAAGGGAGGAGACAACAGCTAAGCTTAAAGTCGTCCTTAACAAGTTCTAGAAAACTCTGACTGGCAGATTTTGAGTAAAAATTTGAGAATAACCTGTAAGCTCCTCTGAGGTTGCTGGTACGTTTAAGAGCGCAGGGTGTGTACCTGAATGCGACGCAGCACGGCGTGGTGCAGGCCGCACACGGCCGCAACTGACAAGCTCTTCACCTGAACCTCCACGGTGACCAGGGGTTTCGTCTTCTCCTCTACGTTTACCTGCAGACCAGAAGACGGACGCTCAGGTTAAACCAGAAAACGCCAGTCAGAGTAACCGGGTCTCTCCAGTAGAGGGTTCACCTCTTCAGCAGTCAGTTTGACTGTGGCGTTATCCGGTGCACTGCCACAGATCACCGAACTGCTCCCGTCAGTCTTGATTCCTTTGCGCTCCATCTTCACTCCACCACAACCTTCAGACAACAGCCACTCAAGCAAAGAGACACGGGGGCTCCCAGGGGCCAACCCCAAAGCGTCCCTCAGTAACTCTGATGACACACGGACTCTAGCAGAATACTCCTCCGGTCTGGACGCCTGGCCTCCTCCTCTGCACCGGAGCTGCCGTGAGCTTATAAAACCCTGGAGGAGGTCTGCTGGGCTGCTGCTGGACCGGGCCGGAGCCGGCGGGTCGCTGAGCCGCAGGGCGTGCAGCCAGTCCACCGTCAGGGTGTTTAAGGGCAAACTGAAACAGGCGCTCTGCAAGTCCAGAGGGGCCGTCGCCTCCTCCTGTCCCAGAAACCTCCAGAGTGAGAACAGGAGTGAGCAGGTCACGGTAACGGGGAAAGAGGCGTCGCCCGCCGTCGCAACCGGCAGAGACACCTCCACCGACTCCTCCGGGCCGAGACCGCTGAACGGGAAGGAGTAGTTCACAGACGAGGCTTCCCCTCCTGCTTCTAGAGGACAGGACAGAGGAAGGACAGTGACGCTCAGCGTCCAGCCCCGCTCCAGGATGAAAGGACTCAAGTTCTCCAGGACGCATGTCAGGTTCAGGGAGTCTCTCTGAAGCAGTCTGCTCCACCGTACCGAACCACGACATCTGACCGGCTTCAAGTCAGACTCTGAACGGTTCGACAGCAGGAAGCTGATGTTCATCACCTGATTCAGCTGCTTCAGGATCTGATTCTTAGATCTGATGATGGTTTTCAGCACTGATGCTCTGAAGGAAAACAGGATGAAACCACTTTATGTTTGGGAAAGTTGGGACACAAAGTAAAAGATCCTGAAGATACGATTTAAAATATCATTAGAGGGCTATTTAGTTAACAAACTTGGAAAGAGTTTCATTTTCACCCAGTAGCTATGTTTCCATTACAATTGTGAGCAAATCTTTGTCTATATTTTGCTAAAAACCACAATTAAATAAGAAATTAAATTAAAATCACACGTGAATCAGCTGTTCATGCGATAAGAAAATAAAAATTATGGCCGTGATGGATGTAAACAGCTACATTAGATATATTCATAATTCAGCCATGGTGCTAGCGCTCATTATCTATCAGCCAATCAGAGGAGACGTCGGCGTCTTGTTCAGCTGTTGGAGTGACCAGCTCCCTCATAAGGGAGCGGCTACATATGCGACGGAATTATAATCGGCCATTTTACATTAGAGCTGGGGATTCAACATGTTGGAATTACACACAACTTTTTATGAATTGTGATGTTGTAAGAGGAATGAGCCAGCTGCACATAGTCCAAAAACAAAAAAACAAAACAAAACAAAAAACCCAATAAATGAAATAAACGTCTCCATTGCAGTTTTAAGAAATACATCCTTTTTGCTACTGTTGAAAAACCACCCCATCGTAGCACAAAAACTTTTTATCAAAAAAAGTGAGTTTTTTTCTGAACGTGGTCCCATTAAGCAAATTTATTTTCCTAATTTCAATTTGCGCAGTTTTACTGTAAACGGAAACACAGCTGGTTGAACTCATCTCTGGTTTCACTCATGAATCTAAAACAAACGGACGTCCTTCGGTTGGTGCACCTTTCACAAATGTCCCCAATGGCAGACAGGATGTCCCCGACGCTGCGTCCAACCTGGGAGGAGGGACGCTTGGACAAACTGTCCTCCTGTGTCCTAACAGGGAGACGGATGGACTGCAGCCGCCCTCTGACCGACAGGCTGAGCAGCTGAACTTCACCTGGGGGTGAAGGTCACACATTACCAACCCACGACCTTCAGGACGTCACACAGAACGGTTCAAAGGTTAAATACGATTAAAGACTCTAAAGAACTTAAGATAAAGGCTTCCGAACCAGACAGTCACTTTATTACTATAACAGAAGGTAGTGAATGATTGAAAAGAGGAAGGGTATGAGTCTACAAGTTATTATAAATTAAAATCTACCAGTTTTGCAGGTTTAGAAAGTAAAATTCTTTCCAATTCTTCAATGCAAAGAACTAAAGCTCAGCCAAGGTTAGATGGAGAACATATGAACTATAGATGTAACTTTAACTGAAATTCACAAGACGAGACTAAATGACACAAGGTACGAAGTTCACAATCACATTTTAACATCACTTTTGAAATTTTCAAATTTAGATCAAATTTATGCTGCAAAACGGCCTGTATCCGATTTATTTTTTATCAACTACACACAGTCTGCAGTACATTTACCATTGCCTAGTTGCTGTTGATAGTTGAAGCATATTATACTGCAACTTCATCAGGAGAAGTCAACATGTTGGCAACTGGTTATTACTGATGAGACAGGACAGCAACTAATGATTATTTTGACAATTTATTAGTTAATCAGATAAAAAAGTTGACATATTGTGAAGATTTAAACTTAAACTAAGCAGATTTTCATTGGGGCCCCCATAGCAACATGTTAACACCAGATTCTTCCTTCCTAACCAACATACCAACTATCATTTGCATTATTTGCAATAAGCTGACATCATACTGATGTTATCATGGCTGTTGATTTTAATCTTACAGGAGTAGCAAACTAAAAAGCAATAAATATCGTTTTTTTTGTGGTATTTAAGTGTGACATATTATTTAAATTATATGAAAGTAATATCAGCTAATAAACGCTACATTAAACAAGTTTGATATCTTATATTTTCCCAACAGAGGCAGCAGCCAACAGCAAGAAGAACTCTACCTATTACATGTGTAATAACTATAAAAATGATATATAAATCATTTTCCATGTGAAACAGCATTTAGTTTGAATTACTCAATGCTATGGGCTCTTTGCACCTAAGGCGTTGACGTCACATCTCCAGGAGCTAATGCGGCTCACTTTTTTCCGCTTTGAGTTACCATGACTGGTAGAAAAGACTAAGTCGTATTTCAGATGCAAAAAAACAATACTATTAACATTGTTGTCTTCCTAATATAATGGGCTTTTAAGTTTTCGTTAATTTCCAAGCGATCCTGAATTAAGAAGATGGCTTGTAAATATCTGTCGCTACCAGCTAACGCCGCACAGCAAAGTTTGCAGCCTTCACTTCACTCCGGATCAGCCTAAAACTACCGGGGATACGGATGGTAAATAAAGGAGCCTCCCTGAGTTATTTCCGTGGAATCACTTCTATATTCAGCCTGAAAGAGTTTATGGGAACGAGAGACCAGACCAGAGCCAGACAGCCGAGCAACTGATCCGCCTGTACATCCTGCTGTAAACACCGTCCTATCTGAGCTCTTCACAAGAAACATGCAAAGGTAATAAAACGAAATAACACGGAGACATGAAGCAACACGGTCATATTTTTCTAAAAGCAGCAACTTTGAACCTGAACAGCTGAACCAGATCTCTGACACCAGAGCTGCGCTACTGTCAAGCTATGAGGCTTGTTGAGCTTCGTCAGGCTTCGGAAGTAAAAAGCCCGAACCGTAACCTCCCCGTTAGTCTGTGACACTAACGACAATAAACACACATAATATACTAGAAAATAAGATAAAAACATTGTCCATTAGAATGTTTAGATACTTAAATAGCACATTTTACAAGAACAATGTCCGAGAATATTGCCTACTAGCATAAGCTAACGTTAATGTTAGCCACAAAGTTTAAGTAAAACTCACCTTCGTGTCAGTGAATGTATAACGAGGCGAACATCTTAAAACCTTTCTCCAGCTGACTTGTTGGGGCTTCGGATCGATGTACAAACCTTGGCCAAGCCCTGCAAGCACCTAATGTAAATGATATTTGTATTGGATCGGAAACAATCGAGCCGCTTTTCCCCAAACGCGGAAGCTGAGGTGCAAAGAGCCCATTTTATATATACAAGTTTTATTTATCATGCTAGCTTGGTGCTTGTGGGGCCTCCTGGTGGTGTGGAGGGCCATAAGCAGCCGCTTGACTCACATCATGTCCAAGTCATTTTTTTGCCAGAAGTCTATTTTTTTCCCCTGAATCATCTTTTGACAAAAAATAGATGGTGATTTTTTTTTTTTTTTTTTCAAAAATCACTTTTTGCAAAAATACAAAATAAAAATAAAATACTTAGGACATTTTTAGGAGGTTGATGATATGCCTTGGGCCTGCTCTGTGTGAAACACATTTAATTCTGCGCTGGAAATGTGACAAAACATTCAGGGGGTGTGAATATTTTTGCATGGTACCATGTGAGGTGTCATCCATTCACCTGCAGAGCTGTATGTAGGCTGGTGCAAAGCCACGACTCCGCTCACATTTAAACTGATGGGTGTGAGGAAGGCAGCAGGGTTGGACCGGGATGCCTCGTCCTCCTTGTCTCCCTGTCTTCCTGCTGTTCCAGAAGAACCGTCCCACAGATCCACCATCAGCAGGTCTGACCCGGTGCTGTAGTAAACACGGCTCTGATCCATACAGGCGCACTCCACAGGACCTGGAACGCACCCCAGGGTAAACCTGGTGCCGCCGCCTCCCTCCAATCCGGCCCTGCCAGCCCTGATCAGAACGGCTCTGCCTTGTTTGCCCAGAGCTATCAAGCACCCTGCGCAACCTGCATCGGTTTCCATGACAGCAGATGCTCCAACAAACACGACCGACTGCTCGAGGCTGTGGAGGATCCGGAGCCTGGATCCCGGAATGCGCAGAGGGAGGAAGGACAAGCGTCCGTCTGGCAGGCCACAGAGCACGACCGGCGATTTGGAGAGCGCCGCTTCTGCCCCAAACAGACGCCTGAAGAGGAGAGGCTGGAGGGGATAGTGGGAACGAAGCGGATGAGGAGGGGAGGAGGCGGGCATCAAGTTGCCAGGATACACACACACCAGCACACATCTGGATTCTGCGTCGCTTTGAACTTTAGGCGAGACCAGCGGCAGAGAGAAGGAGGCGAGCAGGTCGCAGGGGTCGGACTGGGACGTCCGCTGGATTTGATACAGAGTCAGTGACCAGGACGCGTCGGTCCGGCAAAGGGTCAGGAGCACAGAACCAACAACCAGGAGGGACGACGCTCTGTCGGCGACGGCAACGAGACACTCGGTAGAGATCTTCAACTCAGTGGGACCAGAACCTGCATCATGGGAGAAACTTTGATCCCCAAACAGATGAAAGGTCAAATCAGATTTACAGACATTAGAGGCGCAACAACAGCAGTTTTCTAGCCGATCACCCATCCTCAAAATGCCAGAGGATTCCCCCAGTGTCTTATAAGCCTGGCGGGCCACCAGGCCTTACCTCCTGCTGGTGGACTCCCTAGCGGCCCCTAAAACTAGCAGGGATACGCAGATTTTCGGGGGAAACCTTGATTGGCCTGATATCCGATTTTGACCAATTCCAATTTTTTTGTCTGAAAGTTAGACTTCTGTGTGAACAGTTTACAACTAATTATGATGCATATCTGACATCAATGACATAAAAGCTGGATAAAATGCACATTATAGTTCAGACTGCAGATGCTTTGAAAACATATCCAATACATATCCAAAATAGTTTCTCATGTGTTTCAGATTGGATTTTTTGCGGGTGAAAAGATCGGAATTGGACCGTTCAGATGGGTATGGGTCAAAAATTGACAAAAGAATAAATAAAAAATCAGATTTGGGTTGCATTTGCCTGATGAGTGAACATAGTTTATGCTACTGAGTGACAGTAAGTGATTTGTACCTGGGTACCAGCAGCTGGACATTGACGCAGTAAACTCCACTCCAGCATGCCACAAACAGGAGCTGCTCATCATGGCTGACAACAACATCCCTCACAGCAGCAGGCATCTGAAGAACCGCCTGCAACACAGCAACCAAACAGGAAGTAAGAGGAAGGAGTTGTGTTTTCATCAGCTATAATGAAAACACAACATTAGAATATTAAGTAAGACCAATAAAAACACACTTTTAATATATTATGGGAAATGTATTAATGTCCCATAATGTAATGACCGCTGCCTTGTCTGCTGATCCAGCAGACAGGCACACCCCCCACAGAGGGCAAGCTAAAGAAGCAGGCTGGTCACTGTGCTGTGTTGATGAAAAGTTGACATACTTTTCAGTGGTTGACATTTCTGTTTCTAGAATTTATTTTTATTGGTCTTATGTAATATTAGAATTTTCTAAGAAACGTAATTGTGGATTTTCATTAGCATCGAAATGATCAAATGCTTATTTCAACAGTTTGTGTGAAATGAATCTATATAGCATATGAAGGACCTTAGGAACTGAATTACAGAAACATAAACTTTCTAGCTTGCATCTGTGAATTAATCACTTCAAGCATAAACCTGCTTACCCTGAGTGTTTTCTCCTGCGCAGTGAAGACATAAACCTCCTCACCACCAGTACAGATGAAAACATCCGTCCCAGTTCCACACTTGACCAGCGGTGTTCCAGATTTTCCTAAAAGGCCGAACTCAGCCCAAGACTCAGCAGCACACCGTCCTTCCATCATGACTACAAAGTTTCATCAAGGCGACACGTTTCCTACACATCTAGTTTATCAGCAGGGTTAGTGGCGAAGAGCTGCAAGTCAACTTTGTTACCAGCTGTTGACAAGAGAAAAACGTCAGAAGTCCCGCGCCTCGTTATTTTAACCAATGACAGTCATGAACTACATTACCCATGATCATTAGACGGAAACGCTATGGAAAAAAAAGACCGAGGGTTTTTCTCTTTTTTCCGCCCTCTCCTCTTGTTTTACTGAAGTTAGAGCTCTAGAGCGAGTAGGCTAAAAAGTATTTTCATTAAGCAGAGAAACAATAAATACAATTAAAAACAAACAATACTGACACTTAGAAAAATTACCTCACTTATGTTCCCACTACACCAGAGCTCTGTATGACACTAGGTGGCGTCCGGTCAACGTGTCGAGCTGTTTAACCACATACGAAGAAGAAGGCAGGCAAGGTCCAATCAAAACAGCCGAAGTGAACATCCGCCGAAATTTGAAAACGCCCTCTAGCTTAGCAGTTGTTAGCAGATAGACTTATGAGCTAAGCTTGTGAAACACATAATGGGCCCGTTGAATGAAAAGGATATCGAGTTCTATTTTTTTGAGAACAGACTTAAAACCTTTCAAGGGTGGCCGTTTGACGAAGACTGCGCGTGCACTCCTGAGAACGTGAGTATGAAATGGTGAAGTACCGCAGACTCCCACTGTTAACATAGTGACCCAAAATAACTTCATATGAAGCTGCAACATGAAACTTTTTGTTTGTTCTTTGGGTCGTTCTAGCTGGAGGTTACATACTGTTATTGCTGTAGGTGGCTGGTTTCAAAGATTTTATAAGTAACAACAGCTCACTAAATAGTATATTTTACAGTTAGCTGACGAGACATTTTAAAGCAGCACTACAAATAGACGTTGGAATATCGGCATGCGCTGCCATTTGTCATGTATATATTTATTTATTCGTTTATTTATTTAGTTAGTTAATACAAAGTAAACCATTTTAAGTTTCCAATTCATAAAAATAAACAAGAAGGTCCAAAGGGAAAAGTCCTAAAGGTAGGAGCTAAGCTTATCACCAACCCCAATTCAATATGGCTTCTTTAGAAAAAGTATTCACTTCTACCAGTCTGTATATCACTAAATCTTCCCCATACGTACACAGATGCAACTTCTGTTTGCAATCACAGTTCTTTAGAGAGAATCCCATTCTAACCTTTACCTCTTATTATTATTGGTTTCCACCAACTCTTTGCTACAGAGTAGTGGGTCCCAAATGTAGGAGCACACCTTCCTAAAAACAGAGATGTTTCAGTGATAGCCTTGGAACAGTTGAGGTACTAGCTGCACTAGCAAATACACGCAGAAATATGATTTTTTTTTTTTCTTGGTAGAAATATGTTTTTTATGCCAGACAAGCCTCTGTAATATACAGGTAAAAGTATTCCTTTGTATCACTAAGTGGGAAAGATAAAACGTTTCTCATTTTAGAAAATTGGAGTCTGGATGAGTGTGGAATATTGAAATGAAAAGCTTGTGGACATGTGTTGTCTCAGTGCTGTCTGTGTGCTCATGTGTTGGTGTAGATGGCCAGAGCTGGTTTTATCCACACGCCGTCAGAGAACAGCCCAGACACGGCCATGTGTTTCTTCTGTCTCAAAGAGCTGGAAGGCTGGGAGCCAGAGGACGACCCAGAGTAAGAACTGCACTTAACTGGGCCACACGTGTCTTGTTACCATGCTTACAAATAGACTGTAACTCTTTTCCAAGTCTGTTAGTATACAATATGTACATTCTTCCTTTCTTTGGCTCTACACCTTTACAAACAATCTCAACAAATAAAGGAGCTTGGTTATTTTTCTTTTTTCCCTACTACAAAAAAAAAATGGCATCTGGTTGACTGTCATTTTTTTCTAACGTTATTTTTTTCTGCCTTTGAATTTTGAAAAATATGGTATTTGTAATTAGGATTACTGTTACAAAGCTCTGAAAATAAGCCACTGTCTTCCGTTGCTCTGAGAGACTGATAGACCCGCCCAACATGTGCGGTTAACAGTCAACTCCTCTTTTACAAATTTAGTGACTTTTTAGACAAAAAAAAATCGGAATGGGCAGATCAGGCTTTTTAAATATTGGTGATGGACCAGGAATCAGTGCAGCCCATCTGCATCTTAAATGGGACTTCTGTTCAGTTTGGATTACTTTGCCTTTTCTATTTTTGCCATCCAGAACAAGACTTTTTGTATTTAATAGCAGACGGATTGTATGAACCTGTAAATATTTATCATGATTATTAAGGTTGCTCTGTTTTATCAGGAAGGAACACAGATCCCATTCATCATCCTGCCACTTTATCGCCCTGAAGAAAAAAGTAGAGGAGCTGACCGTGGAAGAATTCTTCAAACTCCAGAAGGAGAAGCACAAATTCGTAGTTGTACGTTCTTCTTCACGGAAGAATTCCTGATTCCAGACTACTGTTCTTGGACCGATGCAGAACTTTGTTTCCTTTCATTCACAGAACAAAACTGGAAACGAGGCCACTGCCAAGTTTGAGGAAGCAGCCAGGCTGAGGCGAGCGGAAATCATTAAGACGGCTATGGGAGAGGAGTGATCCGGGATGAAGAGATGAGCTTTCCCTCACTCTGACGATTTTCTGTTTTTAGCTTCTGTGCTGTTGTGTTCTTATTTCTTGCTCTTGGTGTTGTTTGTACCATGTGCTGGTTCATAGCACTATGAGGTTTTATATTAAACTTTCATTATTTACATGGTTTCATTAATACTTTTCATGCTTTTCTTCGTTGCCATGAAACAGTCTAGTATTGGATTCAGTACCTTGTAAAAGATGATAAATATAAATCATGAAGTAGAGCACGGTGCTTTGCTGTTTTCACATTTTGTTACATTACAGCCTGATTGTAAATTGTATTAAAATGTGATTTCTTGGTTTTCTGTTTTTAAAGACATGGATTATTTGTGTGTTAAATTTTGAGGAAAGAGATTCATGTAGTGCAATTTAGAAAAGAGGTGTAATATAAAAAAATGGAGAAACATGAAGTGGTGTGAATACTTTATGGGCTGCAACACAATGGTGAAAGTAATGGGGTACGGCAGGGTACTGCGTACCCCTCCAAGAGAGAGGAGCGGCTGTCTGCTGTAAAAAGTCAATGGGTTCACTGCAGCTGCGAGTGATACGTTTTCAAGAACAATCTAAAACACGACTTAATCAGTTAATAACTTTTTTCCCATTTCATATTGTTTCTGAACTGTACGTGCTTTGCTAGAGGAGGGGCGCAATAACACGTCGGTCGCGGAAAGTTTTGAGTTGATCTCGGCATTAGGTGACAAACTGAACGCCGCCAGGACGCTGAGACCAGCAGGTCCTCTGACTGGCTTAAAACGTTCGTAACTTTATTAAAGCACAACAACACAAAAATCAACGTACGTGCTCAAATTAATGACCCAACAACAATAATAATCTCAGTGACAACAAAGTTTTGCGCAATTCTGTGCGTTTCGGTTCCATTATCAAAATAACGAGCAGAGCAGGAGTTTAAAATTAACTCATCAACCACCGCTGTGTTCATGAGCGCTTATTAATGATCGCAAAATAAATATCAAGCCTGCAAACCTAATATCATAACGGAGTGAATGTTATGTTCTTAATGTAATGTGTGCTCGGCTCGAGGAGCGAGCGGTTGCCATGGCAACGGGTGTGCTTAAATGACAAAGAGAGACGGAGAGTAAAAAGGTGCGAGTGGTTTTGAATTGATCACCTGTTCGGGTTGTTTCACTTTTGTTTACCTTTGTCTTTGGCGCATCACAGCCGCCGTAGTTTCTGAACGTTCAATAAACGACAACCTTGGACTAATTATCTCGTTCTTTGTGAATACGTCATTTACAACAAACATCAAACACGGTAAATATGTTTCATTAACAAATGGCTTCTACCGCGATGATTATGTGAAATTAAATTAATTGTCTAATATAAAAAAATAGTTTGGCGCTGTCGGGTTCAGTCTGAGAGGGTTTTCCTTTATCAAAAAAAAAATTGCCTCTTATTTAGTGGAAATATTGATGAGACTTTCTCCAAAATGATAACCTTGTTCAACCTTTATAGCTCCATTGTTGAAAATGAGGCTCTAACATTCACAAAAGACAGTGAAATAAAATCCAGTCCAACATCTGGTTTGAGGTGATTCCTCTGGAACCTGTTGGAGAAAAAACATCCCAACTTCAGAAGATGAGCTTTAACCTAACAGAGCTCTGTGGTTCCTCCTGTCAGTATGAGAGTCAGGGTGAGGAGGTGCCATGTTAGGAAGACGAAGTGGAAGCTGCAGGATCTTCAGAACAAACAAGTCATGATGCTGGACTATTGATTATCCCTCTGTCTGGACACAGGATCAATAGAACCAGTTTAAAAGATAAAATGAATGGTTACATGCCAGACATGGAAATCTGGGATGCACTCCATGCCATGATGTTCAGAATTTAGGTCTCATGGCATCTCAAGGTGTCAACATTGCAACCAGTGGGCTGAGGGAAATACAGCTTTATCTTGTAGCAATTCAAGAGCTACCAGCTTTTATCGCTTCTCAGGACAGTCATTTTAAAAAACAAAAGAAGCGTGTAGTCCTGGCACAGTGTGCTACCAGACAGAATACATCAAGGGAGGAACTGCAGATCCGACAGAACCTAAAAAACCAGAAATCAGCATCTCTTCATCCCTTAGTCATCTCCTGAGGCTCATATGGTAGAACATTTTATTATTAAGTTTCTTATTGTGCTTTTAATCGACTGTTATGAGTTGATTATTTGCTTATTTAATGTATAATCGTATCAGCCAAAATAATATAAATGGTCATTTAGAGAACAAACCATACTGAGAGATTAACAGTAAATATGTAAATATTTCCTACTTTAAAAAGATTTGTTAGGGCTTTCTGTTTGTTTTATTAAGAAATATCGACATATTAATTTAGTGTTCAGTGGTTATTTAATGTATTATTAATCTCAGACACAAACCTGCTGCCAAGGGGCAGTTCTAGATGGGGGCCAACGGGGTACAGAAGAAATTATACTCAATAAATGTCTTATGTTAATACTCAGTGGTGGATTTTTTTAACATTCACAATTTAACTGTAACATTTAATTAAATATTCCAGTGCTGCACTTTAAGCTGTTATATTGAGAGAGGATCAGACTTTCCATCTGCCAGGGATCTGCACCCTGGATCTCTGCAGACACAAGTTGCTCTTTGGCTCACTTAATATATCAAATGTTGAAATATTGCTCTGTTTTTTTTTTTTGTTTGTTTTTTTTTTAAGTGTCCCCATGAAAAAGCACTGACTACCCATAGTGGTAAATTTGGCCTAGAACCAGCCTCCAAACCTAACTCCTTATTTGTATAAATATTTCAGTCACACTCTTTACAGTACCAGAATTTTCACATATGCTTTTGGAGCCCTGTTTGAGGACACATTTGATTATTAAATTAGGTATAATTATCAGTCACTCAGTACTTGAGCAGTTTACCAAATACTTTTTACAATTGCTTAATTAAACGTGCTTAAGGAGTGTTACTATGATTGGAGTACAATTTTGGAGTACTCTATGTATGAATGATTGTTTTTGATTACTTTTTAAAAACAAAACATTGCCATAAAATATTATCTATCACTGCAGCAGCCATCCCGCCTAATGGCCGCTGCAGTACCCCATGAGAGTAGGGCAACATGTGCCGTGGTGGGCGTCGCTTATTTTTATTTCTGAAAGGTGCCAACCCTAGCAGTGGGTGACAAACTGAACGCTGCCAGGACTCTCAGCACGTCCTCCTCTGACTGGCTTATCAAAACGTTCGCAACTTTATTAAATGATAAGAAAAAAAAAATCAACAAAACGTGCTCATATTAATGATCCAACAACAATAGTAATCTCAGTGATTATTGTTTCAACAAGGTGTTACGCAATTCTGTGCATTTCCATTACAAAATAATGAGCAGAGCAGGAGTCTAAAATCAACTAATCAACCACCGCTGTGTTCAGGGGAGGCATATATATATATATATATATACATATATATATATATATATACTGTATATATATATATAGGTGCTGGTCATAAAATTAGAATATTGTGATAAAGTTCATTATTTTCCATAATGTCATGATAAAAATTAAATTGTCATATATTTTAGATTCATTGCACACCAACTGAAATATTTCAGGTCTTTTATTGTTTTAATTTTGATGATTTTGGCAAACAGCTCATGAAAACCCAAAATCCCTGTCTCAAAAAATTAGAATATTATGAAAAGGTTCTCTGAACGAGCAATAAAAATAATCATCTGAATCAACAAAGTAACTCTAAACACCTGAATCGGCCCTTCTCCACAATCTTCCTCAGGGTCCGGTCACCTCTTCTCGTTGTGTAGCGTTTTCTGCCACACTTTTTCCTTCCTACTGACTTCCCACTGAGGTGCCTTGATATAACACTCTGCAAACAGCCGATTCGTTCAGAAATTTCTTTCTGTTTCTCACCCTCTTGCTTGAGGATGTCAGTGATGGCCTTCTGGACAGCAGTCAGGTCAGCAATCTGACCCATGATTGCGGTTTTGAGTAACGAACCAGGCTGGGAGTTTTTAAAGGCCTCAGGAATCTTTTTCAGGTGTTTAGAGTTACTTTGTTGATTCAGATGATTATTTTTATTGCTCGTTCAGAGAACCTTTTCATAATATTCTAATTTTTTGAGACAGGGATTTTGGGTTTTCATGAGCTGTTTGCCAAAATCATCAAAATTAAAACAATAAAAGACCTGAAATATTTCAGTTGGTGTGCAATGAATCTAAAATATATGACAATTTAATTTTTATCATGACATTATGGAAAATAATGAACTTTATCACAATATTCTAATTTTATGACCAGCACCTATATATATATATACAGTATATATATATATATATATATATATATATATATATATATATATATATGGCCCCGATGACCACAGGCACCACTGTGGTCTTCACCTTCCAGGCCTTCTCCAGTTCCTCTCTGAGGCCCTGGTATTTCTCCAGTTTCTCCTTTTTCCTGATGTTGTAGTCACTTGGTATTGCTACATCCACCACAACGGCTTTCCTCTGTTCTTTATCCACCACCACAATGTCCAGTTGGTTCGCCATTACCATTTTGTCTGTCTGGATCTGGAAGTCCCACAAGATCTTAGCTCGGTCATTCTCCACCACCTTTGGGGGTGTTCCCCACTTTGATCTCGGGGTTTCCAGTCCATATTCTGCACAGATGTTTCTGTACACTATGCCCGCCACTTGGTTATGTCGTTCCATGTACGCTTTCCCTGCCAGCATCTTGCACCCTGCTGTTATGTGCTGGACTGTCTCAGAGGCCTCCTTGCACAACCTACACCTTGGGTCTTGTCTGGTGTGGTAGATCTGAGCCTCTATTGCTCTGGTGTTCAGGGCCTGTTCCTGTGCAGCCAGGATGAGGGCCTCTGTGCTGTCCTTGAGTCCAGCTTTCTCCAGCCATTGGTAGGATTTCCTGATATCAGCCACTTCAGTTATTTGTCGGTGGTACATCCCATGTAGGGGCTTGTCTTCCCATGATGGTTCCTCCAGCACCTCGTCCTCTGTTCCCCATTGTCTGAGACATTCGCTGAGCACATCGTCCGTTGAGGCTTTGTCCTTGATGTATTTATGGATCTTGGATGTTTCATCCTGGACATATATATATATATATATATATATATATATATATATATATATATATATATATATATATATATATATATATATATATATATATATATATATATATATATATATATAGTACCCCCAAGAATTTAAAACTACTTTCACCCCTGCTGCAGCATAAAAATTTGTTTTCCAGCCACTTAATACTTTTACTCTTTATATTTGCTCCTGAGCTTTATAAAGTTCAGTATACTCAATATAGAACTTCTATATAAATCATGCAAATCTTTTTCTCTTTATTTGTACTCTTTCCTTGCGTTTGCCTCGGCCCTTTCTAATGCTGCCCTGGGCAACTGCCCCTACAGCCCATATCAAGAGCCGCTAATGAACAGAAGCATCCAAATAAAATGTAGCCGATGTTTAACGGTATACATTTCCAGGACTCTGTTTTCCTTTTATGATATTTCCAGAGATCACTCTTTGAGCTTGATGTTTTCTACCAAAGCATAAGCTGGTCTCATCAGGTTGCTGGTCACCGACCGCCTGTGCCTGTCTGCGCTCTCCTCTCCTCCTCTCATCTCTCCTGTGCCTTTGCGTAAACGCGCTCGCTGAGTGAATCAAGTCCCTCCCAGATAGAAGCTGAGAGGAACACTGCCGTCAGAGACCCTCTCCCGTTTGATGCCAGAATTTTCTTACAGCCGTTCGAAAAAATATCTTCTTTTTTTTTCTTTTCTGAAAAGAAAAGTCCCACAGTCTCTGCGTGGCAGAGACCGTGGGAAGCTTTGGATCACCGCCGCAGACTGCACGTTACGCACGAAGCCAAACTTTCAGCCGCACACCATGAAGGTAACCTTTGGCGCTCTGGTCATCACTGCCGGGGTCTGCGGCGTTCTCAGCTTCGCCTTTCTGGCGACTTCCCTCGGAACCGATTATTGGTACATCATAGAGATGAACCCAATGAACACGACCGAGTTTGAGGATATGAGCTCTCACTCGGGATTGTGGCGCATCAACGAAGGTAATCTGCGCCTTTAAACGCACCGTCCAGGAGGTCTAGTTAAATCACAGTGGAAGAATGCTGTGGCTGTTTTTTCCCTCTTTACATCCAGGAGGGAAGATGCATCCTGACTCCATTGATTCATTTGCAGCCGATTCCTCCAAATACACCGAGACCGAACTGCGCATGCTGAGTGAGACTTAAGCTTTATTTCCTCACAAACTCTCTTTGTGTGTTTTTGTGTGTGTGCGCGTTTGTTTGTAATACCTTGTGGGGACGATTTTCCTGACATATACTACGTTGTGGGGACCAATTGCTCCTTGTGGGGACCGGAGCCTGGTCCCCACAAGGGGAAACCCTATTTTTGGGTCAGGGGTCAGAGTTAGGGCTAAGGTATGAATTGAGTTTTGGTTAGGGTTAGGTATGTGATGGTTAGGGTTAGGAAAAGGGTAAAGGTAAGGTTTAGGCTGTAGAAATGAATGGAAGTCAATGGAAAGTCCCCACAAAGATAGCAACACAAAAATGTGTGTGTGTGTGGGTGTGTGTGTGTGTGTGTGTGTGTGTGTGTGTGTGTGTGTGTGTGTGTTTTAGCTCAATCCGTGTGTTTCCGCTCCAGGCATGCACAGAGCCATCGTGGTGATGCTGCCGCTCAGCCTGGTTCTCCTGTTGTTTGGGGGAATCTGCGGACTGGTCAGCGCCCTGGCTCAGAGCCCCGTCCTGCTCACTGGCACGGCCTGTTACTTCTTCATCAGCAGTAAGTTACGACTGAAAGAGCTGAAGCTCAACAAAGTGGAACATCAACCAAAAGTTGTGTTATTCCGAAGAATAAACTACATTTCATAAGATTCTTTTCATCGTGCAGAACATGTTTCACACGTCTGTTGTTCATTTTGATGATTATGGCTCAGATCTAATGACAACAAAAGAACAAAATCAGTTTCTCAGAAAATTGGAAAATTAAATAATACAAATTAATGTTTTTTTAATGCATACATTTTATGACAGCTAAGTTAGCTACAAAGGGACATTCCTAAAGATGCTGGCATTTCACAGACTGCCATATTTAAGCATATTAATAGAAAACTACGTGGAAGGAAAAAGTGTAGACAATTGTTTTGTTTTGCTTTTCTTTGTTTTTAATTTTAAAATCAAGGTCTCTGAGGTCTGGAGGAAGAATTGAGAGGAACTGAACCCAAGTTTCTTGAGGTCCAGTGTGAAGTTTCAGCAGTCAGTGATGATTTTTTGAGCCATGTCTCCTTCTGGTGTAGATCCACTGGGTTTTATCAAGTAAAGTTGAGAATCGATGAGAACACATCAAGAGGAAGATGAGAGCCAGTACTGCACTGCAGATGAGCTGAAGCCGGTTGGACGTCTTCAGCACCTCAGCAGAGCTCTGGCTTCCTGCCTCCATGTCGTTCTGCGCTGAGATGATCTACCTTATGCTGCATGGCAGCAGGCCCACAGCTTTGTGTTAAAAATCCTTTCTCATCACTCTTATGAAATATTTGTAGAATTTGAGAAGCAATATTTTGAGTTTCCAGTAGCTATAAACTAAAATCATCAAAATGAACATAAATTAAGACCTGAAAATATCACGATGTGTGAAACAAATCTCTATAACATATAGTAATTCAACCTTTTTAATTGGATTTGTGATAGATAACATTTTTAGACATAATGACTAAACTAAATCGTCATAGACGGTAAAAGACAAACATATTTTATATGGTTCACTCATTCTAACAAGCAAAACAGTGAAAATCTGCACTACAGACTAAATAACTCCAAACTAAGACTGTAGGGTTGTAAAGTTTGCACCTTGTATGATGAGAGATTCTCGCCTCATATGTCACCCTGTTGCTGTTATGGGAGCAACCAAGTTACATAAAAGCAGCAATAACACATCACAATAAGCATGAGACCAGCTGTGCTTCGCATCACTGTGGCGTAGAGTCAACAGAACAAGTCCAGCTGCTCCTAAAGGTTCTTCAGTTCGGAGCCTGGATGGAGGCTGAGAGGCTGAGAGGTCGTTAAGGTCACTGCGGTGGGGCCGGTAGAACACGTGGCTCCACGCCTCTGTTCTGCTCAGTGTTTGATGATCCAAACATGTCTCTAATGACATGAGCTGTTCTGATCACACGCCCCGGTGTGTGAAGTGTTGTATAAAGCCTCCTGTGGAGACGAGAGTACTTGTTCAAAAGGTGAAACCTGATCCCAACACCTCTGTTTAGTTCTGGTTGGTTTTCCTCATCCATCCATCTGTCTTCCCCATCCTAAATTTGCAAATTAATATCTTCAAATGAGTGTCCTTTGTCCGTTTGTGTAGCTGCTGTTGTTTCTCCAATCCAGAGGTCTGAACATTCCTCACTGCAGTGGTGTGTTACCCACTGAGTGTGTGTTTGGGTGTCTTATCCTTGAAATGAATCGTTCAGAGAGAGCTGTTGGATTTTACGTCATGCTTGGAACATATCCTTCTTAGTTTCTCAGAATCTCCAGCCGCATCCTGTGATGATCTTTCCTTCTCCTTTTATTTTCTCCTTCATTAGGGTGAGTTGTGTGTTGATGTTAGAAGTGTGTTTCTCGTCCTTCACTTCCTTCCTTGTGGGGATCTGGTCGACTCTGTGCCACAAGGTTTTAGTGACTGAATGTTTTTTGTTCCAGTGGGTGGTGAGATTCAGAGAGTTTATAGAAAACTGGGTGGTTTTCAGTCTGAATGTATGCCGGACGATGCAAAAGGATAGTTTGTTGTCATGCCATCCTCCCTCGTAAACTTGATTTTTTCTTCACTTAGTAAAGGCTTCCACTTCTTTGGCTTCAATTTTGACCAAGGTTTCATTCTCTTATCTGAACCAGTGGCTACGTTTCCTGACAGTTTCCCTCTGTGAGCAGTAGAGGTGATAAAAGGACGGAACATCAAATGATGCAAACTCTTCTCCTGGATCTTGTCTCACTGTATCTGTGGCGTTGTGCCTGTAATGTGGGGAGAGGCACTGCTACGCGTTCACACAACATATTTAACAACGAATGAATTCAGAAAACATTTTAACAGTGACGTGTGGCTTTTATTTGCATTCCGATGTTAGACTGTGAAGCTCAGGGCTACAGAGCAGACTTGTAAAAAGTGCTGGGCTGTGAAGATTTATTTAATTCAAAGAAATTAAATTAGGTGTACTCAGCAGAAAAAAGGTTAGGAAATAATTTGAGCAAGTTAGACAAGGTTTTAAAACTAAATCTGTGGATTGGTTATAGTAAAACATTTTGTGATGTGGGCAAAAACTACATTTTTGTTGGTAGAAATGGGAGGGAATCTAACTGCTGACCACTGAGGAGGATTGATCATCTTTTGAGCTTTATTCACAGCCAGAGGTACAGAAACCTCTTCACTGCTGGGTGAAGGAATGGATGTGTGACAAATGTTTGGCACCACAGAAGAGGCTGCTTCTGTGGTGCTCTGTTTTCTTGCATTGAAAGAGTTGATTTAAAGTTCCAGCACAAGCAGCGTCTCACAAAATGAAGAGAATATTCCTGGGTTATGTGATCAACATGAAGACCTCAGTCAGAACAAACACAATCAAGATGACGAGAAAAACTAACTTCAGTCTGTTCTTATGGACGGATGTGAATCTCCCACCAGGGCCTCTACCAGCCACCGGTTTGGAATATCTAACCGATTCCTACGTTTTGGTTGTAAAGTTTACTCTTACTGATCTTAACACTGTTATGTTAATGTGGGTATTTCTGGTAATCAGATTACTGTTGGACTCATAAAGCAATCTTCTGAGCTTGTGGCACACCTCGTCCAGCTTGATCTCTCCTGCCTTATGACCTCCATAAAGAGAACCTTGTGACAGACAGACACTTACCGACAAAGACTCTTTATAGTCTTCCCTTAATAGTCGGCGCATGGTGAGGAGCAGGATGGGGTGAAGGTTTGAATCCGATTACAACCTTTTTGTGAACATCTTGACCGTCTAACGTTTAGAAAGCCGATTTTTTTTTTATCATCAGTTGCTACTTAGTTTAAGCTAGTATTTACAAATAACCTTTAAAGAAATACGCATACTGTGTTTAAGCATCAAAGAAAACAACATCAGAATTCAACAAAAGTTGCATTCTGATGCATTTCAAATATGCTCTTCTTGTGTTTTTGTTTCTCACAAATAACTGAAAAGTATTCACCCCCCTGGGATGTTTTACCCTTTTACAAATCAATCACAATCGACAAAATGTGGCATTTTTTTTGACAAAGGAAATGGCAGATTTAATGTTAATGTGAAAACCAATTTCTACAAAATAATGAGAATTGAATAAAAACAATTAACATTAAATAAGTGACTGTATAAGTATTCCCCCCTTCACATCAGTAAGTGGTAAAAGCAGCTCTGGCAGCGATTAGAGCTCACAGTGGATTCGTCTCAGTCAGGCTGCAGCTAAAACCGATGAAATGATGAAAACTGAAACCGAAAAAAACATTTTTGAACTGAAATAGATAAAAACAGCCATAAGTATGTCATGCTCTAAGGAACACTGAAATTATAGATGTAATATGCTTCGCTTTAGTGTTTATGGATCTATTTGTTAGCCTTTCAAATTGATGTGAAATACATTCTTTTTTTTTACCCACACAAGAAGTTTACATGATCATCTGTCGGCAAATTACGGCACTCCATCAGGTAAAGTTGGAAGAAAACAACAGTTAGTCATCATTCAACAATAATTGAATAAATTTTTTTGAAAATGGAATCTTCTGTCAAGTATTCATTACCCAACCAATGAATAATCATTATACAGTACTTTGATGTTTTTGAATTCTTAAACTAAAATTAACCAAAAGTATGAAAAATCTAACTAACTAACTAACTAACTAACTAACTAACTAACTAACTAACTAACTAACTAACTAACTAACTAACTAACTAACTAACTAACTAACTAACTAACTAACTAACTAACTAACACTTCATCCAGAATTGATCAGGATAAAGGCAATATACTTGGCTTCCAGCAGCACTATGTCATGCAATAAGACGGTCATAAAAAGTAATGAAGTTCTTTTTAATGTGCTACAATATGAATAAAAAAAAAAAGCAAATTTTTAGCAACCAATGCGCGATCAAACCATCAGACCGGCAGACGCATCTAACCTCTCCAGAGAGACATGATTACAGCTTGTTGGCTGCCATCATAACGGTTTCCTATTATTACAAATAAAGTCTGAGACAGTTTCCGTCAGAAAGGAGAGGAGGAAATGTTCAGCAGGGATCGAAACATTACAGGATTCAAAGGATTTGCCCTGAACTCCTGGTTTTGTGGAGCTGGTGTGGTTTCATGCTTCCTCCGTTATTTTTGTGCCATGAGGCGAATGATGCAACTACTCCTCACCAATCATCAATCACCAAGAGAAAAGAGCATTTTATGATCCAGGAAGCAGATTTGTGTTGTGTAGACTGCAGCATAGATGTAGCTGTGTAGTTACTAGCTCTGTTTCATGCTGTTGTTACAAATGGGACTGTTGTCACAGGTTCAGCATCTTTATTCCAACATGAATCTGCTGGGATCCGAACCGTTCCATTGTGGCTGTGAGTGAGAGTAAATAAGTACGAACATTCTATTCATAAAACAGATAAAAATCTCAGAGTTCTTCACAAAGACAGAGCGTAAAAGTTGTTAATCTTGGACTACAAATTCATTGGGACTACAAGTAGAAAAATGGAGGACGGTGTGTTCAAGTGGTGTGGAGTGTTAGTGTTTGGTGATAAAAGTGTGTTGGAGGTTTGGTTTGTTCATCCTCATGGTTGCTGGGTTTCCAACACGGCTCGTCCTAACTGGACTGGTTTGTGTTTTCCTTTCAGATGGACGGCCACTTCCTGGTAGGTTTGTAGAAATGCCACTTCTTCCATTTTCAGATGGTTGACTGAACAGAGCTATGTGATTTATATTGTTTTAAATTGAATAAACACAAATTCTCCTCAAATTTTCTATCTTTTCTTGCACACCAGATGCTCTTGGTAACTAACCAAGCAATTTCAACAAACTCAAACAGGAAGTTGAATTTTTATTTATTTTTTTGTAGTCATTCTCTATAAATATAGAGAATGACTACATTCTCTATATTTATAGAGAATATAGAGTCATTCTCTATAAATATAGAGAATGACTTGGTGGGGAGGAGAAAGTATCTGGTGCGCCAGAGTTGCTGTCTGGTGCGCATAAGAAAGCATTTGGTCTTCAAGAGATGCTGACTGGTTCACATGAGAAAGTATCTGTTGGAAACAAGAAAGTATTTATGTATATCACTGAATACAAAGAAATGCTGCACTTTTTAGATTTGCATTAATGAAGAAAATTGAAAACAATGAATCCGTTTTTCCTTCCACCTTGTCAGGTGTTTTTATAAGATTCGATCAGGTTGGAATCCAGGCCATAATTCTGGTATTTGACAGGTAAAGATGAACCATTTAACTTTAACAGGAATGTCAACACTTTTCTTTACATCATAAACTATATGACTACAATCCTCCTGATAAGCACAGAGGTGACGAGTTTGACACCAGCTGATGTTAAATACTGTTTACATCCCAACAACAGAAAGCGACGTCATACTTTTTTCCCCACCTGACAGACGTAAAGTTGACAGACCGACATGAACCCACATCGTTTGCAACTTTTGTTTCTGAAGCAGAGGAAGACAGTCAACTTCTGTCCTTCCTGTTTGCTTCCCAGCAGTGTCTTCGTCCTTTTCTCTCTCCCTCCAACTCATTGCCGTCAAGAGCATAACAATGAGACATCAGACTCGGTTCCTCATCACATCCCCCTCTCTGTTGCGCCTCAGGGTGTAATTGTAATAAAATCTTGATTAGTCACCATCCTGGGTAGCTCCACTCGCATCCACTGAAACCAGGAGCACGCTGTCAAAATTAAAACGGTTTCCAATAGCAACACAGTGAAAACCAGTTGGTCTTGCTTTCTTTCTATGTAGATAAGGGAGGCTAATATCGCACACATCAGTGCATTTCCTGTCTCTCAATATGAGATTTCTGCCAGCTTGATTCTTGTCTCTTAGATTAGCGCTCTTACTGCCAGGTCCCGGTGATGTCAGAGTCCACAAACTGATTAAAAAAGGTCTTGACTGGAGGATGTGGAGCTCCCACGGTTTTAAATGTTAAATCACATATATGGGTTATTGTGTTGATGGAATAATAAGCAAAAACCTCTAAATTAGTCTTTTTTGAAGACTAATTTAAAAATAATTTTAACGTAAAAAAAAATAAAAATCAGTATTGATTGTGTGTTAAAGTTAATTTCAGTACATAAATATTTCCCAGGTCCTGTGATGCAGCACATCGTGGAATAATTTGACTTTGTCTCTTTAAATTGATCCATTCCTCGACCTGATTAGCGATCTGTATCTGACCAATCGGCTTACAGCAGCGCTAGCCACGCCCACTAAATTCAATTCAAGTCAAATCAGTTCAGTCTATTCATTATGCAACAGCTAAGCAGACAGTCAGAGCAGGTGTAGCTTCTTTGGAGGGCAAAACATGAATAAAAATGAGAGAAAACTTAAAGTTAACAGTTTAAATAGCAGTAGATAATGTAAACTGGAGAAGAAAATGTGGAACAGTAGTCAGTTTGTCCTTCATGCTAGGATTATAGCATCATAATTGATAGCATAGATCGGGATAAGCTACCCTCAAGAATGAGGCAATAGAGACTCTCATAATGATTACATAATTTATTAAATATATATTTCCGTGTAGACTCAGATGAATTAAAAGTCAATAAATCCACACATCACATTTGATCTCTATCAATAATATTTCTAAAAAAGGACCTACCTTCTATTTGCTAAAACTTCCATAAATATTTTACAACTGAATTAATAATTCTGTGACTGCACTTTATCTGACAGTATTAATGGATCATAATGGGTCGGCCTTGTGCAGACTTTCTCATGAGAAGTACTAGATATTTATTTGTTGCGTAGATTATCTGCTCTCTCTCAAAATAAACTTTTGTGTCTGGAAACCTAATAAAGAAATAAAATGATATTCCTCTTTTTTTTCTGCTTGCTTCCACATCCAGGCCTGCTGACTCTTTGTGGTGCGAGTCTCTACATTGTCTACTCCTACCAAGCTCTGGCAGAGACGAAGCGCCTGGTGGGGCCGGAGAACCTGGCTTACATCCACACCTCCTTCGGCTGGTCTCTGGGCCTGGCCTGGCTCTCCTACGGCCTGGAGCTGCTCACCGGAACTCTGATGCTTATAGCCGCACTAAAGGCCAGGCTGCGGCAGAGAGGGACCAGTAAGGCCTGACGCTGTCTGCCGCGCCGATCCCTGAACGTCCCAAACACAAACTGAAGTGGTGTGGACAACTTGCATTTTTATTTTATATTTTACTTTTTTGTAGGTGGTGCAAGAATTTCACAGGAACAGTGATTGAGCTGTGAACAATTGTGCCTCCTTGTGGTCCCTTCTCATTTTGGAGTTGTTGATCATGGTGTTTTATTCGAGTATACATGTAAAAAGCTAAATCTGTAAAGTTGTCCACTCTACAAACCTTTCCTCTGTTCTCATCATTTTATGAGTCCTATTTGCTGTTTTCAGTTGGATAATGAAAACAAAGTGTTGCTATGTAAAAAGTGCTAAAGGATTATTATGTAGTTTTCTCACATGTAATAGTTAAAAAATTTCCACACTGCAACATTTTTGCTGCTTTCGGACATTTCAAGACGGTTTTCACTTTACTGTACAGTGATTTATATGAGTGTTCATACTTTAACCTTACTGTTGGGTTGCAACCACAAACATCAATGGATCTTTTTGGTAGTGTATGATTGCAAAGTAGTTTTTAAAAATTATGAAACTCTAAAAACTGTGCCCTCCATTTGTACTCTGCTCCCTTGAGTCGAAAATCCTGATGGTGTGATTACTGGAGACTAAATTTGTCACCCGAGACCACAAAGCCCGGTCTCTCTATGGGACCAGGCTTCGGTCCCCACACATATATATATATACATATATATATGTGTGTATATATACACACATATATATGTCTGTATACACACACACACACACACACACACACACACACACACACACATATATATATATATATATATACATATATATATATATATATATATACATATAAATTCTAAAGTAAACTAGAATTTGTATCACATAAAATGTACCTTTAAGTTTGAAATAATGCCACTGCTATGAACAAACTAGTGAATTCAGGATTGAACGATTAACTCGAGTCTCAGTGAGAAACGTTTTTAACTTTGCTTGTTTACAATGCTCTGCTCACACTGCAGTAAGTCTTGTTATTCTTTTTCATTTACAAATATATTTAAGAAAGGGCTGGATATGAGAGCAGAGTGGATTCTCGTTGCTCTCTGTTTTCGTCACACGTCACGGCGGCTCTGTGCCACACTGATAGTTCACACAGCAGCAGAGAGGAAGAGGAGGGTTACGGTGAGCTCCCTTCTTGTTTTTTTCTTGCTTTATTCTTGCTCGTTTCTCTTTAGTCAATGTTGATAGTTAAGTGTTGCTTACAGTTAGTTTGTTACCTTAACTGTTATATTTAATTTCAAATTAGGATTTTGTTTCTACCAAAGCAACTATAATCAACTTTTTTCCTCTACTGTTTATTATATTTTCCTTTTATTACATGTAACACTAAAATGTTATTAATGCATACATTTGTATGTAACAAAAAAAAACTACATGGGTATCTGACGTTTATGTATTGAAATGTTATATTTTATCAAAATATATACATGTTTGTGCTGTAAACACATACTGCAGTCATTTACTTAATAAAGATAATTCAACTTTTTTGTGAATGTCACCCATAGAAACTATGAAAATAAAACTGTTACAAACGAAATGGCTTGTTCGTAGAAAATTTACATTTTACAAAATGGATCATTTGAGAGACATTTGACTAACAGTAGGTTTTCACCTACTGTTAGTCAATTTGAGTTGTGAATCTCTGTACCTCCTCCAGAGTCATCATGGGTTTCTTTGCCACTTACCTTTCCAAAGTTTTATAAGGTTCTGTTTCCAATGACGGCGTATTAGGGACAATATAGGTACAAAGAAAGGGAGGGCATAAGTAAATTTCTGCCAAAACATTCTAAGTAAATTTTGAGATGAATCTCAGAAAAAAAAACTGACAAATATTATTGATTTTCAAAAGTCAAAACATATTAGACTTTTGAAATTAAGAAATTTCTCTTTTTCTTTATCTAGAAATTTTCTTAGACTTTTCTTGCAAATTTTTGAATTTTCAAACTCAGAAGTTTCCTTGTTTTTTCTTGAAAGTTTCTGATATTCTCAAAATGTCAGTTTTTTTTGGTGGAGATTTTGTACATTTTTTCTATTTACAGTGGCCCCAATACGCCGCCGTAGTTTCCTCAGCTGTGGACCGCACAGCGATATGTAACGTTGGGATAAAAACCCCTTACAGCTGTGCATATAGCAGAAAACAAGAGTTTGAGCAACAGTATTTAGATCAAAGGTGAGTTTGGAAGCTTGAACTTTGTTGTTGTGGGCTGAGCGGCACCGTATGACCTTTGACCCAACTAGATTTCTGCTGCTGGCATCCATCCTGAATCTCACAGCTTTGTGAACATTTCTCAGAAACGAAGCCCCCACCCCACCTCCACCACCACCATATGTTTTTCAGAGACGTGGAAACATGAATAATATAATCTCCCTGCCAGCAAAACATGCAGATGAAGGCCTGTGCTCTCCGTCAGCATGAAGTCAGGCTCGGAGGCTCGGATAGTTTGGGGCATCGGAAGAACTACGGAAGCCAGGAAAGAAATTTTAGTTTATTTTTTCCCTAAAGACCCATTACTTAAGTTTGACTAAAAGTTCTTTAAGCATATGACCTTACAAGCAACATGTACCTTCAAAAAATAATGCAGAAATGTGTGAAGCATTAAATTTGATTTATTTTTTGTGTTTTCCCATTTCAAAATGTGTTCTCAGAAGCATCATGTGATACCAAGCTAGCTTTTTAAACTATTAACGTCAGCAATACTTGTTATAGTTTGCCATGTTTTGCTATCGCAAGTGACCTGGGATGATCTCGTAGCGGCACGTCTTACTTTAAATATGGGGCCAAAGCTTTTCTTGAGAAAAAAAGTCAAATTTCAAAGAAAAAGTTTCAGAATTCTGGGAAAAAGTCAAAATTCTCAGAATTCTGACTTTTGATCTCATGAGATTCATAGAAATCTTTAATTCTTCCAGTGGCTATAACCTTTCTGTAGTTTTCTTATGTATTCTGCCAAATTACATCAATGTGAAATGATGTTCAGCATTATTTAACTCTAAGAAGTACTTATTGACTGCAGAGGCAGCTTTTTATTCATATTTAAGGAGTTTATTAATGAGTTTCATTACTACATTTAACTACAACTGGCCCTTTTAAAACAGTCATAATCTTCATACGACCCAAATTAAAAATCAGTTTGACATCGATGGACCAGAATGTAACATTTTGGATCATTTCTATTTGAAAATCAGGAAGGAATGTGGAGGAACAAAATGTTGTAAATTTTAAAATTTTGTACAAAATTTCATCAAGGACAGAGCGCCTGAAACATTTAGAAGGCAGATAGATTTTATTCCTTATTTTACATCAGCTATACAGTTTCCGTGTGAATAGATGAAACAGTACAGAAATGCAGCAGAGAGCAAACAACATACTGTCACAGCACAGATAAGTCAGTGGTGTTACCATAACAATGCTCTGAGATTTGTAGCATAAAAAAAAGGTTTTATTCGAATGTGGAGAAATAACTTGAACATTGCTGTCAATTAAAAGGTACAGTAGGTCGTTTTAAATTTCGTCCACAAAGGGAGTTGTTTTGAGGTTACCAGAGGAGGCCATCGTCTTCTTGCCCGTCACAAACTTCTTGGCAGCCTGGGAGGAGAAGGAGAGCAAAAACAGGAACAATGGTGACCAAATGTTTTTCTGAAATGTGACATCATTCAATCATTTTATTGGTTCTATTTGTATATTTTTGCTGTTTTTACCTTTACTAGTTCTAGATTAGTTTGTATGTTTTAATGTAGCGTGTGCTAATTCCATAAATATATAGTTTCTTGCTGTTCACATAACACCAGCACAGGGCTTATGTCTTCATCTATTATTTTAAAACCTGAGCCTCATCAGTAGGTAGCAGATATTTATAAATGATAACTGAGACTGAACTATTTGGCTATTATTTTCTTGATAATCAAGTGGTGCCCTGACTTGGTCATTTTGATCTAAATTACTAGCATTATTCAAAATTGCTCTAAGCAATGATTATTATTCAAAGCCAAAACTGGAAGATGAAGCAGCAGCTGAAACGAAAGGTTTCAACCTGCAACATTTTAACCCATCACAGATAAAAAAATAAAACACAAAATCTTACATTTGCAACATCAGTCAGGGAGACGTTGTCGATGTTCTTGGAGATTTCTTCTTGAGTGTGGTAGGATCCATCAGCCAGAGCCTGAGAGCCCATGGCCTCCAGAAGACCCTCAGTTGTTTCCAGAGACATCAGGAACTGACCTTTTAGCTGAGCCCTGAAGAGGAAAAAAGAAATGTTTACTGGTTTAGAGACAAAAAAAAAAAAAGATAGTCATGTTTTACCTTAACACTCCAACTGTCTAAAGCAGGGGTCCCCAAACTTTTTCCTGCGAGGGCCACATAACTGTTCCCTTTTCTGGTCGGGGGCCGGTCTTAGTTTTTCGAGAAAGAAACCTTAGAAAACTTTTGTTGACGGGGGGGCTGGATTACTGCCGACGACATATTCGCGTTTGTAGATAGATTTTTACCCAGAATGCAAATGGAAAAAAAAACGTGAGCGAAACGGTGACTGGTACTGACTAGTATATATTCCATTGAGGGAAACTAAGTTTCATATCTGCTCAAGAGCCCCCCTGGTGGTTGAAGAAAAATCCACATATGTATGAAAAAAAACACTGAATGCTCTCTGGTATTGTTCAGGGGGCCGGACCAAATGAGGAGGCGGGCCGGATCCGGCCCGTGGGCCGTAGTTTGGGGACCCCTGGTCTAAAGAAACTGGGTCAATTGGACCCTGCAAGTTTTCTATAATGTTTTCCTTTTTTTTTTTTTGGTAGTGGTTTCGGGAACTGACGGTCTGACGGGACAGAATAAAAATAAAATTAACAGAATAAAAAAACCAGCATCAATCCTTCCGCTGGGTTACTAATAAAATCACAAGGTGTTCCATCAGTTGGACGACATCAAGTGTAGTTCAAGTTCACCTCTGAGAGAAAGAAACCCCATGTCTGTACTTTAAACAGTTGAACCATAAGCATGAGAAAGACAACGGCTTTGTCCTACAGTGTAAAATGAGTCTGGTTTGTTTCAGACTGACCATTTTTACAACAAATGTCAATAACATCAGTTTCATCTGGTACTCGTGATTAGAATTTGTTAAAGTTGAAAACAGGATCAGGTGCTGAGTTTTGATTGATTTAAAATATGACAAACTTTCTTCTGCTCATAAAAAAATAACTTTTACTTAAAGTAAAATTTTAATGTGGTAGTTTTCAATTTGTATTTGAGCAACATATTACACTTATAACTTTCCTTGTATTTAAGTTGATCAAAGTAACTGTACTTTTCCTTGAGTGTGTTATTTTTGTACTCTCTCAACTGCTGGTGGAACACAACCTAAGCTCCTTTCTCAACCAGCTGTCCATGTGTTTCTTACTTGGCCCGAGTCAGATCAGCTGCTGTGACTCCTCCATCAGCAACAGCCTTAACCTGGGTCAGGGCGGCCCTGACCACCTGACAGGACAACAGAGCACATTAGAAAGCAGGACGGAGCATTAGGGCCAGCAAAACGGGAAAACAAAACAACAACAAAAAAAAAAATTTAATTCTGAGAATAAAGTCAGAACATTAGGAGAACATATTTTAGATGAATTCCAACACGAAAAAGCAGATTTACCACTGCGTTAAATGAGAAATGTTAAGAATTTTATGGAGCTTGATTTTGGTATTGGTTTGACAAATGAGGACATCTTGACAAAAGAACTTCAGCTTTACCAGTCTTAACTTATATCAAAGAGTTTCTTTTCTTTAAGAATGACTTTTTTCCTAATAATTTTACAACTTTTTTCTGGTAATATTGTGTCTTAATTCTTGTAATTACATTTTATATTCTTAGTCTGACAATAATACTCAGAGATGTTGATCTATTGATCTGTTGGATAAACATACATCACCAGCCGCTGCAGCCTGGGAGATGGTGTAGACCCCAAACAGACCGGAGTCAGAGTAGCTAGCATGGAAAGCGCTCACCTGGGAAAAAGAAGGGAAAAATCTGCTTTAATAACCACACATAAAGACCTTCAGTCAAGTCGATTCATGTTATGTTTATCAAAGTGAGGATATCAGAAACTTGTGCTTCTACATACACTTTTTCAGTCTACATTTTGTGTTCTTACCATTGACAGGAAATTTAAATATTATAAATCTATTCCTGTACCAGTTTTGTCTTTTTTTTTTTTTTTTTTCCTTTTTTGACTTTAAAAATGACAGAAAATAAAAAGCAGATAAATAAACATGTTGAAACTATGGTAGATGTAAGGTCAGGGCGATAAATGGATTGATCAGATTTGCTGTTTATGAGGAATTCATTTTTGGAAAACAGCCTCGGGCGCTGACCCGGCCAGCGCCGCCATCTTGTTTTACTGATGGCTGAATTCAGGTCAACTCTTGAAGGAGATGACTGAAATAAAAGCAAGTTTTCAAAAAGATTTTGTGTAATTTGTAGGTACTTTATTTTAAAAAATGATGAAGAAAAAAAATTGTTGGTTTTATTTTTAAGTCTTATCCCCCAGCACTTTAAAGACTGCATGACAAAGTGACTGCCACTCACATCAAAGGGGTCAGCGGTTGCCTTGGCGACCCCTTGGACCAGCTTGCTGGAGCCACCGGAGCCCCTCTTGATGTGCGGACCGGCTCCCAGGACGTGCTGCAGTACGTTGAATGCCAGGGCTTCCCCAGTGCCAGCTGCAGCCGACTGGCTCACCACGGCAGAGTGGACCAGGCCGCTCAGGCTGGACAGACGGACCTCTCCTGTGGACCACAGCTACAGGTCTGTACAGGAACTACAGGCCCCAGGGGGTCCAAATGGATCATCATGCTGTTGCGGCGCTGAGCTCACCTCCGCGGTACAGCGCCTTGGCCCCGGAGGCTCCGGCTCCGCCGCGGATGTTGAGGAACTGCTCCCCAACCTGCTTCAGCACAGAGTGCTCCACACCTGGAGGACCAGAGGCCAGAGGACAGCACAGTCACAGCTCTGGACGGGAGAAAACCATAACCTACAACTACTGTGAAGACGCCATTTACAGGTTGGCACCTCTGGTAAAGACGCATAAAAAAAATCCTGAAAAGAAATTAATCTGTAGCCCATCAGAAACTCTAAATCATTAATGTTGATTTCATGTCTGGTGAACTTGGTTCACTTTCCACCCAGCTTCACTTTCCTAGTAGATTCTGCCAAATATCGCTGTCTAACATCCTGGTGTTTGAAAAGGATCTTGGAGGAAAAAGGGACCCACAGCATCACAGAACCTCCAATGAGGTGACACTAACGGAGTTCGTTTCCTGCCAAAATGTTACAAATACAATATTTTTCACAAACTGTCCTTGTGTACAAAACAATGTGCAGCAACTTTCAACAGCAGAGGGCACTGTCGAGACACCTGAAACCTGCTACATGCTATATAACTACATACTTTATAAAATCTATTCCATCTAACCACAGGTTTCAGTTGTCTTGATGGCGCCCCCTGCTGTCATAAGTGTCATGACTTTTTGCAGAACCTTGTTGCAGTGTGTGTTTGTGCGCAGAAGATGTGATTTGTGTGAGAGGAGACACTTTCTGAAACATGTTTTATCTGTTGCAACATTCTGGCAGGAAATGAACCCCATAAATACTTCCTTGGCACTCGATTTCAGACAGAGCATTGACTTGATGAACAGTAAATAGTGTGTTAAATTGTTTCTTTTGCTCCTTCCACCGTGTTTGAGGTTAAATCATACTAGAGGCATGAGATGCTTTTCCTTTGTTTCATGCCAAAGTCTGTGGCTCAAACTCAATCTTTTCCTCAAAAGCAGGAGCTTTTAGCAAACCTTAATATTTGTGATGGAAGGACAGACACCTTAATTATTGCCTTGCTCACCATGTGTTGGCTCCTCATCAACCTCAGTATAAACAGAATAAAAAAAACAAAAGTGATAGATGATATTTCTTAATGTGGGATTCTTCCCCCTAAAGAATGTGGATCTTTCTACATTTCTCGGTGTGAGATTATGTTCCTGTTTTATGTTTTTTGCCAGAGGTGTCCACAAACGCAGCCAATAGGCTTTCACAACACCGTTGGGTTAAATGACGATGATCTTACCAAGTCCTACAAGAGCCATTCTTGCACTTGTGAAATTGTTTTGAACAAACTGGTGAAGCTGAGGAAACAGAAAACAAGTGGATGAGGAACAGGCCTCCTCAGGCCGGCGTTTCAGAACGGGCAGTGAGAGAGCGCGAACTGACTCACGTGTTCAGAATGGATGTGGTCAACCATGTGGTCTGGACAGTACAGGGAGTTACACAGAGCGTTCTTATAAGCTGCTGCATGGAGAGCTTCGACCACACCTGGACAAGGACACAGAGCAGAAACACACAAACTGGATTTAATGTCTGGAGAAACCAGAGAACTTTTACTGAAACACAGATTTCCACATCTATTCTACACAGTGACATCATCTCTCTAGTGTAATGACACCACAGTGCTCACCTAGCTGGGGGTTCTGTGCAGCCTGTGCTTTGTCCAGCTTGACCCTGGGCGTGAGGTCAGACACCTCCCAGGGACGGAACTCGGGAGCCGTTGTCACGTTGATCAAAAACTCCATCACTGTGTCGCTGCGGAACAATCAGGATGGAGGCAGGAAAACGTGAGCAGCTTTCATTGCCGGCCTCTGAAGGACGTGCCAGACGGAAACACTTACATGTCGTCTCTCAAGCAGTCCACTACGTACATCATATTCTCTCTGGACGAACTCACACTGCAACAGAAACATCCAAAGATAAGAGCGCTGAGTGACTCTGGTCATGTTGTTTTCCTGTCAGTGGGGGGGGGGGGAAGGGCACTGACCTCAGGCTGCCTCCCACCGCTTCGATGCCGCGGCAGATTTTGAACGCTGATGCTCCTTTGGTTGTCTAGAAGAAAATGAGCATAATATTATATGATAATACCATTAAAGGTTCTGTTCATACAGCACTACTCAGGACTTAAAAAGTTATTTAAAACAAAGGAGCACTTTAGAAAAAAAAAAAATTCACCGTTAAAAATAATTACAGTATTTTGAAGGATCATAAATAAGTGATAAAATACAACTAAATACACAAATAAAAACAGTGTATGCACACACATGCCAAAGTGATATATTTATTCAGCCATGTTGGCACCTTTTTCCTTCCACACAACCTTCTTTGACAATATTAGAATTTTCTGAGACACTGAATTGTGTTTTCTTTATATAATCATCAAAAATACAAATGAAAAAGGCGTTGACATATTAGTTCACTCTATGTGTAATAAATCATTGGACAACTTCATGAAATTCTATTTTTTTTAGCTGTACTTTAATATTTACACTATCAGAGCTACACAATATGGACTAAAAACAGGTTTTGCTATTTTCTGTATTGAAGAGTTTCTATAATTATCCCAATAAGGTTTAAAATTAAAAGTCTGGGTCTTAAGAATTATGACAAATTGAAAAAGCATAAAAAAAAGTAATAAAACATTGGTAATAAATGTAGCTTCATACCAGGTTGGAGGCCAGCCTGAGCAGGTGGGTGACACCTTGGTTGTCAGGGGTTTCATAGCGACAGCCGGCCCTGATGAAGACCCCAATTTTGGAGGCTGGGGAGTAATTCTCCAGAGACGTGATCACCAGTCCACTGGGCAGCTTGCTTACCTGAGCAGGGCGATAAACAGGGTTGCTGTTTGCCAGACACACCACAGTGTCTGCCTATAAGCTTCAGATTCTAGAATTATCTGCATGCTTAGGTGGACAATTCAGCAGATACAAACGAAAGCAGAACACAGCAGGATGAGTCCACCGCCAGTCTCATTCTGTATTGAGACATCCCAACATACATGAACGTCCTGGTAGGAGTGGGCAGCCCCCGGAGAGAGCTTCAGACCGACCAGAGGCTCGGTAAGGGACTGGCCCTTCCTGGCCGCGGCATAGAAGCGTCTCTGTGGAGGAGAGAAACACGTCAACACCTACTGACCTGCACATCCTGAGGCTGAAACCCAGTCACCTCCACCTTATGGGCAGCCTGGGCTGCGTAAAGCCTCGTCTGGAAAAACAGAGAACATAGGAAGGCGGGACATTACAGCTAATGTGTTTCTGTCTCTGTGGTGGAAGAATGAACCACAGAGAACTCCTGTGGAGAAGACCCTAACCCAGCTGGTGACCATACAAGGTTTTTAGTTGGCCAGATGGTCGGAGACTTTAAAAACAGCTGATCTTTATCTGATTACCAAACACACCATGTCTAAGAAAAACACTCTTCAGTGTGGAAGTGTGAAACATACAAACTGCCATATTTTCACTGAGGGGTGATCCCACCAAAGCTGAAGAAGTTTTTTAAAAGGAAGCTGTTCCCTACTGCTCATAACCTTGGGCTGCGTTCACACTGCAGCCTGAAGTGACCCAATTCCAATTTTTTGTCAAATCAGATTTTTTTTGCCGTGGTCGTTCACACTTCCAAATAAGTGCGACCTGTGTGTGTTCTCCAGTGTGAACGGACAAACGACCTGAAGGTGTCCCGCATGCACAGTAGAGGGCGCAATAACTTCAGCCTCCTCAATGTTTTGCCAACCGCCATAAAAAGAAGTGCTCAGTGTTTGCAGAAGTAAACATGGATGGATGCTAACGGTGGAGCTTAGCTTACACATTTGAAGTTGTTGTCCGACCGGAGCAGCATATTAACAACTAAATCCTCATTATAATCCGTCATGGTGGTTGTTTTTCTTCCTGCTTGCGCGTTTCAAAATGCAGAATAGTGACGTTTGTTGAGTATCAGTGACGTTCAGGTCGGATGAATGTGACCTGAACATTAGGTCTCATTTGAATCGCATATGTATCGGATACCCAAGTGGCCTGGGTTGCATTCGAAAAGAATCCGACCCGTGCTGTTCAGATTGTCATGACAGGATCAGATACAGGTCACATAATGTAAAAAAATTAAATCGGAATTGGGTCACTCCAGGCTGCAGTGCGAACGCAGCCTTAGATCAACATTTAGCATTAAACTTTTTAATATTGACCTAGAGAAACTCCTGTTAGATTATAAATCTAGAACAAACTTAGAAAGTACTATCTACCTTATAGAATCAAACATGGAGAACCAACATCTAGTTTTATCAGATCAAGAATCCAGAGAAACCCCTACTAGTTTAGAAATTAAGAACTATTTATTCTTATTAAACATTGGGAACCAATATGTAGTTTTATACTTTTACCTTTTTTTCTTTCTTTTGGTTTGTTGTTTTGTTTGTATTTCCTTCTAATTTATGTAGAGCATGACATTCTGCTTTCTGCTGTATGATGTTTTAATGTTTTCTGAACAGGTCTTTGTTGAAAATGAGAATTTGTTCTCAATCAACTTACCTGGTCAAATAAAGGTTATCATAAATAAAAATAAACAAAATAAGTGACATCTCACAGCAAAAAGACAAGAAAAAAAATTGAGCCAATCCCCCAAAAATCTGTGATTAATGCATCTCTAACTGTATACATTACATGACAGACTAAAGCACATGATGGTGTAGCTTGACAGTTAGCCCTGCAAGAGAAGTACATTCCCACAATGAAAAACATTCACTTGATCCTGCAGCTAGGAATGTTGAGCAAATGGTTATAGTTATGTATTGAATTCTAAAGAAGAATGATTCGCAGGCCCTAAATTAGGTTTTCATCTACAGTTTAATAAATATAAACAAAACACTCAGCAGTTTAAAAATACCAATGCACCTGAATTTGGTTTGTGACAGGAAAGGGCCTAATTACAACTCAAATAGTCATCTCTGTTTTGATTATAAATAACTAATGGCCGTTTACAGCAAAACGTCTGGAGTGTATACTGACGTTTTCTCAATTTATTGAGAAAACGTCTCAATTTATTGAGAAAACGTCAATTAGGGGTGTCCAAAGTCGGTCCTCGAGGGTCGGCATCCTGCATGTTTTAATTCTCTCCCTGGTTTTACACACCTGCATCAAATGATGGCTCATTAGAGGCCTAAGCAGAACACTGACTTGATGAGGAGGTTGTTACAACCACTAGGGAGAGAACTAAAACATGCAGGATGCCGGCCCTCGAGGACCGACTTTGGATACCCCTGTCATAAACTCATATAGACTACAGAAAGATATTGTAGTCAGCTAATAACTCAGTAGAAGATTCAGAAAAACCAAAGGATTGAAAATCAGCCACAAAATTCTAAAAGTGTATACTAAAAGTAGACTTGGGAAACTGAAGTACAATGCAGGTAAATTTGCACTGAATGTTACCAAATTCCTTTTATATAAACCATTCTGACAACCATTCTAACAAATTGTTTTATATAAACCATTCTGACAGTAAGTTGACAGCTAAATCCGAACACAACATATGAAACAAGTCAACATACAAGACGCTAGTAGCTACGAGCTAGCTTTCTTTATGCTCCCAAAGAAATTGTTTTCTGTTCTATAAGCGAGAAGTGAACCTAAACCTATTAATAAAAGCTACAATGTACACGGTATGTATGTGTTTATGTAACATTCCCAGGTTAGACTTAAAGCTAGCAGCTTCCTCGGCTGCTCTTCATCACAGCCTCCCTCGACAAGACCCCAACAGTTTTTATTTTTATCCCATTCAAGAATAAACCAAAAGAGCTCGAATGGGTGAAAGTATTCCCCCAGTATTCAGACATAAGCTACATGAAGTGAGCCCTCACCGATAGTTGACTGATTCCTCGGATCCCCTTCATCTCTCTCCTTCAGTTAGGACGAAAAACCAATATGGCCGCCTTCAAAGTGCCCTACCCAGAATGAACCGCGCGTTCTTCGCTCCCGAGTCCCGAAGCAGAGACGCGGTGAGGGCGAGCGCGCGCCCTCTCGTGTTGACATGAGAGTTGTGTGCAAACTACATGTTTCTGTGGTCGTTTTGACTGACACCGATTTTAGATTGGCCTGTATTAAGTATTAAGTACTGAAATAACAATATTAATTATAATTGAATGCCAAGACAAGATATTTCAATGTGTTTTTAGACGCCATGAGTTTATATGCGCTAATATTATTTGTTTGTTTTTATGCCAAGCTGTCTATGAAATGTAAAAAAACAAAATAAACAGGCATCTAATTTAATATCTTATAAAACACGAAAACTTCTACAAAAATGACTGTAAATAATGTTTTTACTCCAAAATGATAGGTAAAAACATATTATTTATGATATTTTACATCCTACTTCTGTCACCCTTCAATGAAATTAACTTACACTACTTAATAATGTATATTTATATTGTTCACGTTATTTTCCATAGTTCTTAGCCCCACCCCTCTCGTGTTGACATGAGATGAGGTCATATACCAATTTAGTGACATGTCTGATTTTATGGCATTTAATGGCTAACATTTTACGGCTAGTTGGGAGGAAAAATTGTGACACATGTGAAGGATGTGGAGAGAAAGAAAATGTAGAACATGTATTGATGAATTGTAAAACATGAGCCTGAAAGGGAGATATTGAGAAAAAGTAGCAAATACAGGACAGGAATTAAGTCTTAAATTAATATTAGGAACTGAAGGAAACATAGTGAATTAAGCAGATTAAAGAAAGTATTATTTAATACAAAATTAAAAAAACAGAATTTAATTGATGTGAAGTAGTGTTGCTACACACTAGTGTACAGTAGATGACGGTATTGCACCTGAAAGTTGCTTGCGATTCTCCATAATAGAGAAGAAGAAGAAAAAGCACCGCCCTTTAATGACGACAGAATGAACCGAACGAACGCTAGCGTTTTGCTAACGAGTCAATGCGCATGTGTAGTACTTTTCGCACGTGTGGTGAACGTTCGGACTGACTGCATGCAGCAGAGCTTACAGAGTTAGTGACGCTGTTAAATATTAGGTAAAAGAAACGTATCCTGCGGTTTTTTGCTGCTTCCTTATAGCTAGGAGAGAAACAAGGAGTCCTCCGTGAAGCATTTCGCCGAGAGGGCCGGAAAACTAGGAAATATATTGCAATGGTGAGTTCTGTGTTCGGCCAACAAGCTAGCTCTCCGGCTAACTGTTAACAAGCATGTGTATCGGCAATGAGCGCATTTTAAAGTTGAAGCTGAGGTTTTTATTTTGGTTCGACGCGTGTCTCTTGTGTCTTATCTGGATTTATTGTTTGTGTTTTATTAAGACTGAACCACAAGTGAACCCGAAGGCCTACCCGCTGGCCGACGCTACACTGACCAAAACCATCTTGGACCTGGTGCAGCAAGCATCCAACTACAAACAACTGAGGAAGGGAGCCAATGAGGGTGAGAGAAATACACGACCAGATCCGTCTCACATGGAACACACTGTCAGATCAATGAAGTTTCAAACAACGACGGTGCCAATAGATACGTTAGTAAAACAAAGTTGTCAAAACATCTTTCCATTAAACATCCAAATGATGCCAACATACATTGAGTGAAAAAAGATTAAAAAATCACTGTTAGAACAATTACCCCGAATCAGGTATTTATCTCAAAATGTATCTATTTCTAAAATTTTAGTAAATATTCTTAAGTGGATGTTTTGCGTTTTGATTGCAAAAAAAAAAAAAAAAAATACACGTGATTAATTTTAATGATTCTCAATAGTCCTTAGACTCTGTAGAACGGTACATGAGAACATTGTGGCATAAGTTTGCTTCAAAAATGTTAGTGTTCTACAAAGCATGTGTGGAGTCAAACTGTAACCTTAATCCAGTTAGTTTTTACCTGCACAATGTTTTTTTTTGTTTTCAGGTCAGGAAAGATTTTATACACTTATCAAATCCATTGATCTTCAGAATATAGATACAGACAAGTTGGCTAAAAGGGGCAGAATTATGTTTTTCAGGCATATATTCCATGCAATTTTGTAGCATAATAAAGTAACTTTACCTTCAGTTATTAAAGAAATGCAATACATACCATGTAAGAGATTTTACTTCCTGATTTAACACCTTGAAATTGGGCCTCTGTCTCTTTAAAAACTCCTGCTCTTTCTGAAACTCCGCTTTCAGGAAGTCATTGCAACATGGCTCCTATTAACCCTTTAACGTTTTTACCAGTGTTAAACTAAGAAGTAGCTCGCAAAATGAGATGCACAGTTCCACCAGGAATTTGCTAATGGCTGCTGGCTAGTCTGAAGGAGCTGAGAGAGAGAAAGAGAGAGGATTTCTCAAACAATGCATGTTGTTTTTGCTGTTTTTTGCTCTCTCGCTGTTTGTTCTTGTAGGATTCTGTACATTCATGTGATTGTAAACCTTTTTTTTTATTATTTTTATTTCTCCCTCAGCCACTAAAACCTTGAACAGAGGCATCGCCGAATTCATCGTCATGGCAGCCGATGCCGAGCCACTAGAGATCATCCTCCACCTGCCGCTGCTGTGTGAGGACAAGAACGTGCCATATGTGTTTGTGCGCTCCAAGCAGGCGCTGGGCCGGGCCTGCGGCGTATCCCGGCCCGTCATCGCTACCTCGGTCACCATAAAGGAGGGCTCCCAGCTCAAACCTCAGATTCAGTCTGTTCAGATGGCCATCGAGAGACTGCTGGTGTGATCCGACAGCAGCACTGCTGGTTGATGGGTCCATCCACTCTGTCCTTATGTTGGATTATTGTAAACATTTGGCATTTTTTAAGAGTGTTGCACGTTTTATTTTTTAGGACCATCAACTGTATCTCAATAAATTTTATTTTTTTTTTACAACTTGTTTCAATTTTTTTATTTAAAATGTCATCCAAACTAAAAATGTTGCGTTTATAAATCAAATGTACTTTTCTGTGCAGGGGGGTACGGCATAGTATTAAGGCTATTGTAGATGGAATATATATTTGCTGAAAAACTCCCAAAATTTTTGGATTAATCTCAAATATTTTCTACAAAAAACTTGGAAATTTCAAAGTTTTTTGAATCTTTGAAATTTGAGTTTTGGAAGTTTTTTGAAACTTTTTTTTTTTAATTCTGAGACTAATCTCAAAATATTAGAATTACAACGGCCCCCGTATGTCATTGTAGACGGGCAATAGAAACGAGGTGTTTCAGAATGTTTTTTTTTTTTTTTTATTAATGACATGAGCTCAAATTAATATTTAATGTGAAAATCGTTTTTCACATTAAATATTTAAGTCGGAATATTTTTGGAAATGTATTGAAAGAACTTGCCTGTTTCATTTTTTTTTCTTGGTTGTTAACTAGACTAGATTTTAGTGTCATTGCACAAAGACAACCGTAAAATGTCATTGCTTGGCCACCAGAGCAAACACAAAAAACTAGCCTTTCATTTTGAATTTTATAAAAATTTCACAGAGCTTGATTTCACACTTAGTGAAAGTGTCATGCTTTTCCATCACTATTATAGAAAAGTATGACAAAACCTTCCTGACTGCATAATTTCATTGATTTTTGAAGACACCTCTAATCATGACAGAGCCACCACCGTGTTTTACTTACACTTTGTGACCATAAGTGTTCAGATCCATTTGAATCTTTATTTTTGTAAACCGAATAATAGTATGATACAATGAGAGCATTATTAAAATCCTAAGCAAATAATTATGACAATGAATCAACTGAAATCAGCTGGACTGAAGGAAGGAAATACCTAAAACATGCAGGGCAGTGAGCCTTGAGGACCAGGGTTGGGAAACACTGATGTCGATAACCAATATCTGACCAATAAAACTTAAAATCATTTTGGGAAAGTTCAATAAACTTTTATGAGATATTGGGTGTATGTTTTTGAAATTAGTCATCAGTTTTATAATTAGTTAATGAGGCTATTTGAATTTATCCATTATAATTTAGTAAAAATATTCTCAAATTCCACACAAAAACTTAGACATGGTGGTATTTTAAGTCTAATCATTTCTGCTGTTCGTATTTAGGCAGGCTTTCTGTTTATGGGCAGATGAATGAGTGAAGTCGTTTCCTTTGGTGGCTCGTTAGCAAACTAAACTTTGCCTTCTCAGTCTATAAAAGTTGCAGCGGGTTTAGGTGGAATATCTCTCCCAGACACATCTCATCTCCGTTTAAGGCAGGGGTGTCAAACTCAATTTCACCGAGGGCCACTTCAGCATATTGGCCACCCTCAACGGGCCACATTGACGATACAAATCAGGAGTGCCCAGGTGCAGTCCTTCAGACTGCAACTTTTAGATGTATCCCTGCTAAAACACACCCCAGACAAAAGGTTGACTTCCCTCATTAGCAGCAACTCAGTTCTGTAGAGCCTTATAATGAGTCAATGATCCAGGTGTGTTAGAGAAGGAACACATCTAAAGTTGCAGATGGTAGCTCTGGAAAACTAGACTTGGGCAACCCTAGCATAAAATGTATGAAAATACAATGTTAAAAATAAATTAAACACCTCATATTGTTAAATAACGCTTTGGAGCTTCTGGTTAGGAAGCGCATTACAAACCTTTGGTTGAAATGGTGCGTTAAATTCAAGTCTCCATTACAGACCAGAGAAAACTAAAGAGAATCTGAGGCGCAAAAAGTGGGTATGCAGCGTATGCAACGCATAGGGGCACAGCACCAGAGGGGGCGCCAAAACCCCGTCTGGAGGGGGCGACTCGCCGATTATGTTTTCCCATACACTTCAGCGCGCCTCACGCTCCTTCACCTCTGGCACATACATAACGAGGTAAATGTAGCGATTCTTACACTTCACCCTGACGTTCCATCCCTGGGTGGGGGTTGGGGGACGCCGATTTATGTTTTCGCATCCACCTGAATAATGTGTAGTTGCGCCACTGAAGAGAATGCAACACTGTGTTAATCCATTTGAGGAGCCGGCAGTTTATCTTGAGGAAATAAATGACGATGCAGAAGTTAATTAGACTGTAACATGCGCAGTTCGCTGCTCAACCACTGCGGACGTGGCTCCGCCGCTGCGAAGTAACTCATCCAGAAGATTTAACAAATGGAGCCTTGTTGGTTCACGTTACCCAGGAGAGCTGCGTTCTGGAGGAGCTGCAGACGTAACATCTGTCCGTTTCGGAGAAGCGAAACCACGCAAAAAATAAAAAATAAAACAAAAAATTCCGGAAAAAGCTCACACCGGACCGCGCAGGGTAAAATACTCACACAGTTCAGTTGATCTGTTTGGATCAGACAGATCCAACTGACTGATGAATTAGCGCAGATTTTTCTGCAGATGGGAACCAGGAGGAAGGTTCAGACCCCAGCGGGTGAAGTGATGCTAATTTAAGTGAAGTCCCTTAGTTTAATTTATTAAAAGTTATTGGGGTGGTTTTTATCACTACGGAGAAAAATGTAGATGCATTTATCTGCTTAATTTGTGATGGGATCTGGATTCACGGTGAATATTAACAAAACCGCATAAAATGCGGCTAAATAGCCGATGTTAATATGATTGTAATTTCACAGATAAAAATAGTACATGGCCGATTTTTTTTTATGTTGTCAGTCAAGATAATGGATAACAAAAAAAGTCTAGCGCGACCTGCCGCCCTGACACCAACTCACACACATCTTCATTCACAGTCTTACTTGTAAATCGATGTTTCTTTTCTTGGACGTTTTGATGTTAGCTTGTCGATGATTTTCGCTGGGAAAATCAATAAGCAGCTTGAGGCGACTCTGCTGCTCTCTAGTGGCGAGAAGCCGTAATGTTGGCTAGTAACAATCGGAATGCATTATGGGAGATGTAGTTTGTAGTCAATTCGTGCTCAAAACCTATTTTAAGTCAATCATGGGCCTATAAAACGCTGGAGGGGCCACATAAAATGACGTGGCGGGCCACATGTGGCCCGCGGGCCTTGAGTTTGACACATGTGGTTTAAGGCCTCATTCTGTGTCTGGATCTGATCATCTTAATATCATTCACTCAGTTTCCCTTTTTAAACGGAGTTAATGCTAACTCAGGTGGATTTTTACTCCCTCTGCATTTATTCATTTTCTCTCTTCTTCCTTGATGTTCACCAGGGAAAGCTTTGCAAAGTAACATCAGACTGCCGTTTACGACAGTGTAAGAACATTGAACGCAGCACCGATTTCCGAGAAACATCCCGTTTCCCGCTCCATTCTTCAGGAGCTTTGAACGCAGCTCAGGTTCCAGTACAGTGAGGAAGGTTGAACTTTTGCCCTCTTCGCTGAGCAGAGACCATGGCCGAGCCTCCTGTCATCATCTGGCGGCAGGAAGTTGAAAGTGTGCTCCGTTACAGGGACCTGGTCCCCCGTCTGGAGGACGCTTTGGGGAAGTTCTCCCGGCGGGACAGCGCCGAGGTGGTCCAGCCTGTGCGCACCGCGGTGCCGCTGCAGAAGCACAGCGGGTAGGCCTGCTCTGCTGCGGCTGCTTCGGTTCGGCACACATTAACAGACTGCTGGCAGAACAGCGGCTCAATCTGCTTCTCCTTCCAGCTTCATGGGGCTCATGCCCACATACATGGAGAACGACGGAGTGCTGAGCACAAAGTTTGTCTGTTTCTACGAGAGAGAGAAAGGATCCACTTTACCAGCCGTTCAGGCCACCGTGGTTCTGCTGGACCCAGAACGTGGGAACATCAAGGCTGTGAGTCAAACACGCCTGCAATGATTAAAGCACCTGGAAGATTTTTCACATTGTCACGTCACAGTCAGAAACCTGACTGTGTTTTAATAGGATTTTATGAGGTGAACCAAAACAAAGTTATGCAAGACTGTAAAGGGAAGTGTTTTTTTTTTTCCCAGAAAATGTCTATTGTGCTCAAAATTTTATTGCAGAAAATGTTAAACTTTTCAAACAAAGACATTTTTGAGTTTTCTGTAGAAAATTTCGGAGATTAATTTTAAAATGTCCAAGTTTTTTGGTAGAAATGTACCCCATTTTTAATTTGCAATGACTGTAGGGAAATGATCCCTGACTTTCAACATGTCCCAAAGAATCTGAAAAGTGTGGTGTGCATTTGTATGTACCTTGCATGCTGTAATACTTTGTAGAATCAAATATATTGTTACAGTCACCAGTATTCAGTGCCTGAAAAAAAGTACTCAAACCTTTGGATGTTTTATCCTTTTTACTGATTTTACAAATTGATAAAAATCAGCTACATTTAACTTTTTAGACAAGAAAAGGACAAAAGAAAAGCATTGTCACGGCCTGGTGGCTGCCACCACCGTGCCTCACTGAGGGGACAGTGTGTCAGCATGATGCACAGTACTAGTTTCCTGTTTAGTTTATACGCCTAAAAGTTCTACTTTGGTCTCATCTGAGTAGAACACATTCTTCTGTTCGTACATTAAAGTCTCTGTGACCAAACCAAAGGTGTGAGTACTTTTTAAAGGCCATGTGTGTATGACTCTGAACCATGTAAACACTGCTGGAACGTCCCACCTGCAGGTGATGGATGGGGAGGTCATCACGGCCATGAGGACTGCTGCCGTCTCAGCCATCTCCGCTAAGGCATCTCTGCTGTTGACCTTGTAATGCACATCAGCCTCTCTGTGCAGTGAGACTCTGCAGTAACTCGGACCTGTTTGGTGTGTGTGTGTGTGCGTGTGTCTAGCTGCTAATGGCGTCCGGAGCAGAGGTTCTGGCCATCCTGGGGACCGGCACACAGGCTCTGAGTCACTATACCGTCTTCACTGAGATGTTTTCTTTTAAAGAGGTACTTGTTCAGCGGCGACAATAAGATGGGTGAAGAAAGGGAAACATTTTGTGTGTGTGTGTGTGGTTTTTAAAGCATTTCTTTAAATTGTTTGAATGTGTTGTCTTTATCCTACTTTTCATGCTAAACTCACCTGGAGTGTTTGAGAAGCTCCACTAGTAAAGTTCAGCAAACTGTTTATGTTTGTGATGGTAGGACAGAAAAATATTTTTACTGCTATCTCTATCTTGTTGGCATGGAGCTAGTGTCTCATGGTTGCTATGGAGATCTGGTGACAACAAGACATAACCTAGCATACATCTGATAATCGTGACTCACATTTATCCCTGTTAGCTTTAACAGTAAATGTCTCTTTAACAGTAAATGTCTTTTTGGTTCATAACGGTCGGAATCCCGTCATGGTTTGGCGTCTTTCTACATCCTCGTCTTTCTTCTTCCTCAGGTTCGCGTTTGGAGCCGGACTAAAGAGAATGTAGAGAGGTTTGTCCGCTCAGTGGGAGGCGGTGTGAGAGGATGCGGCTCGGCGGAGGAGGCGGTGAGGGGAGCAGACGTCATAGTGACGGTGACTGGATCCACGGAGCCGGTGCTGCATGGTCAGTGGGTCAAAGCAGGAGCACATGTGGCAGGTGAGGTCCAGTCAGACACGAAAACCAGAATAATCACAGCCACGTACCAGGATGAACCCTTTGATGGTCGTGTTGACTTTGCGGAGCAGCTGTGGGAGCCTGCAGGCCAGACTGGAGGGAGCTGGATGACGTGCTGATGAAGAGCGCTGTGGTGTACACAGACAGCAGGGAGGGGGCGCTGTCAGAGTCTGGTGATGTCATCCTTTCAGGGGTCGGTCTACTTTAGATTTGATTTTTAATCCAGTTGGAAAACTGAAGGTGAGCAGAATGAGAGTCGGTGTGATTGTGTCTTTCAGGCTCAGGTGTTTGCAGAACTGGGAGACGTTATCAACGGAACCAAACCTGCTGAGAGGGAGAAGACCACCGTCTTCAAGTCTCTGGGTGTGTTGGATGATATAATTATATCACTTTGTTGTAGTTTTTAATTAACCTTAATGTGTTTTCTTGTTTTTTGTCTGACAGGAATGGGAGTGGAGGATGCAGTGTCTGCTCAGCTGGTGTTTGACCAGTGGACAGCTAAAGAAACCAAACCATGAGATTTGGTCTTGATTTCTGACGTCCCAGTTGGAACCTTTCAGTCACAGAGGTGGAGGCAGATGGCAGTGTGTCCGAGGATTTAGTTTAGTACAAACCAACACTGACCAAACTGCTGCCTGTGGGTCACTTCCAGCCTCTGATGTCAGCTCTGGACCAGTCCAAATCTGACCCAGCAGAGCTGGCAGCTGGCAACAATGTCGGCACTTTTAAAATATTTCGAAGCAATATTTTCCCTGCCAAAATAAAAATGGAGTGTAGCACAAAAGTTTTGCTTTTAACCACATTTTTTTCTTTTAGTTTCATTTAATAAAAAAACCTATTCATTTTTGTCATTTTGCAAACTGAAATCCAAAAAGGAAACAAACAATCCTGCAAAAAAAGAAAAATAAAATAATAATAAACAATGCCAGACGTGATGGCATGATACTTTCATTTCATAAAAAGTGACTGTAGGTTAATGAATGGAATAAAAGAACATTTGGTAAATATAAAGCACAGATAGGCCTGTCGCGATAAACGATATATCAATTAATCGCACGATAAATTAAACCTATCGACCTCATTTTAATTATCGGCTTTATCGTCTCTTCCTGCCTTTTTTTCTTTCTGTTGACACTGAATGAAAAAAGGCTCAACTCCGGTGCTCTCTACTGACCCTCCTGTCCTCATTTCCTTAGTGTAATGTCCAGCTCACACTACACGAGTTGTCGGCCCATTTTCAAAACCTGAGAGACCACACATTAGCCGACAGAAATCCTAGGTATAACAGTTCGATCGGGTTCGATCGTGCCATGTGGTTTCCAGCCACATGGGCACAAAATAATGGCTACAAGTCCAGTTAACTTTTTAAAACCAGGCATTAATCAATGCTTTACTAGAATCTACCTATGATGCATGTGGCTAGAGTCAGCGTAAAGTCCTGACTGAATGAAAATCATAACCTATTTATGTCACGTTAATGAAGAGCAGGTTTATTCTTTGCATGAAATGTTGAATAAATATTAATGTTTCCACAAATCATCTCCGATGTCCACTGGACTTCGGGTTGCACAGTGTCAGCTGTTTGGGATTCCCCTCCATAATTTCCCCTCAGAAAGCAAGAGGAGAATCCGGCTTTCTGATTGGTTACCTGTCACATTCAGCAAACTCCTAGTCGGGGAAAACCCCTGATTTAGATCGGAGCGGCCACGATGATCTACTGTAACACACCACACACTGCAGGATGATCGGTTACGAAATCACCAGCGACAATCTTAGATTGGCCAACGTTCTAAGATTGTCATAAGGGCAAAATGGGGGCAAAAAAATGGTGTAGTGTGAACTACTGCATTAGGTAGTCGGATGTGCCCATCTTCTCTATTTAAATCTAGTGATTACTGAAGGGCAATATAGTGTACAGACTTCATAATCTGCGCTCTTTTGGTCGAATGCAGTATTTATTTCCACTTTGGCTTTATGTTGTTTAGTTTTTATCAAAGTAAGTTTTTTGTTAATGGAGACTAAGAATCAATTTTATTTTTGTTTTTGATTGTTTTGTTTATTTAGTTTATCAGTTCCAGTATTATGTGTTCTTTTGAAAATAAAGTGTATCTATCTATGGCAGGAAATCGCATGCATTATTAGTCAATATTATCGTTTATCGCAATAACTTTTTAGACAATTAATCGCTCAGCAAAATTTGTTATTGTGACAGGCCTAAGCACAGGTGGTTTAAATTTCTCTAGACTTCACTTCATGAGTTCCAGAACATTCACTCTCATTAATCCGCTCTGCTGACCTCAGCCACAACATCCCTGTTTTTAAAATCATGAACATATAAAATGGATCATCTGCATTATGACAGGCTGCAGCTTGGCTTCGGTTTTTTAGCGGGTTTGGCGTTCAGGCCCACCCTGGCGGTTTCCTCAATCACCGCCTGAAGTCCTTGCTCAGACAGAGCCGAACACTCCAGGTATGTCACCGCACCTGGGTTTCAGAAGAAAACAGGAAGATGGTGAACACAAGCAGAATGATTCAGTGATATTCAACAGGTCAAAGGAACGGATGCAAAGGCCTGAAAAGCTTAGCCACCTTTACTCTGATACCCCTAAAGTAAATCCAGCAAATAAATTTACATTAGAAATCACATTTTAGTAAATGTAGATATGGTCCATGGAGGGTAAAACTGCTCACTAGACGGCTACAGTTGGTTTTAGCTGTTATGTTGTCAGCATAGCCTTATAAGCCTTATAAAAAGAAAAAGGGACACAATGCTTTGTCAAAACTACAACAACTAGACAACCAGGTCAGAAAAAGTTTTAATAAATAAAAAATAGTGAGGGAGAGGAAAGTAGGTCAGTCATGCTAATTTGACTTTAGCAACCTAAACATGTAGATGTGCTGAGCAGTTCGGTGGGTTTCAGTTCAGTTTAAAAAAAAGCCTACACAACAACCATGACAGATCATCAGTAGAGAAGGTGCGGTGACTAGTCAGCCACCGTTGTGTTAATTTAGCTAATAGCAGCAGTAGCTAATCTACCACAGCAATCAATTTTTAATAATCACAAAATAAATATCAAGTCTGAAAACATAAAAATATAACAGACTGACTGTTCTGTTCTTTATATGGTAAATGGTTTTTCGGTGTTTAACCCTAATACATTGGTGGAGTTGCTGATAGCTGCTATGGCAACAAACAAGTGTTTAGTGTAGCTGACACAGAAAGCAAGAAAAAAGAATGTCTGAGTAGTTTTGAGTTGTTCTTCAATGGTTTTTCTGCGTTATTTTCCCCTGTGCTGTGGCACACCGCACTAAATTAAACATACCTACAGCTCCAGGTTTCATTTTGTTAATGGAACTGTTGTAGCACAACAGCGCGGCTGCAGATGGTAAATAAAAGAATCGCCTTTTTGTCCTCCAGCGCAAAATTTCTGGACATAAACAGTAACATGCAATATGTCTATTACGACTGGACAACCTAATTATGTTGATGTAAAAATGACCACTGAGACCAAATCTTTAAGAGAACAGAAAAGTTGACTCATTTCTATTTCCCTCTCATAACCAGAGATCAATTTAAATCAAAGTAAAAACATCCAGCAGATCAGAGAACAGCTATCTACCTATTTCTTCAGCCATGGCCAGGCCCTGGTCATAGTTGATGGGAGAGAGATGCTCCTTTTTCAGCTTTTCTATCCTGTCTTTGTCGTCTCTGAGGTCCAACATGGTGCCCACCAGGACGACTGGCACTCCGGGGCAGTGATCTCTGACCTCTCCGGTCCACTGCAGCAGGAGCATGGAGACTGGATCAGTGTTCACGGCATGGCAGCAGCGTTTTTATTGGTGAATTATCACAACAAGCAGAAATGTGAAGGCTCATGTATGATGAGTTGCATCCAAAACATTTAGAGTTTTATCTACATGTTTTATTCTTTTATAATATCAAAGTAAAATCCGAAACCTGACAGTAAAACTTTTGATTTTTTTTTTTCAAACTGTATATTTTTATTTGTGTTCTTCGGTTTAATCCAGAGGTGTGCAACCTGCGGCTCCGGAGCCACAATGGCTGTTTACAACTTGATAAAGAACCAAGTCATGATTTTAAATCTACAACAGAACAACACTAAAAGCAACAGTTACCTTGTTTTGGTCTATTTTACTTTGTCCATCATTAGATTGGAAACCACATGCTCGTTTTTGTTTTTTACATACTTGTATTAATATCCGGTTGAAGAAAATATACCATCCTCTCTTTGCGAGAGGTTTTCAAGTTTTTACTTGTAAAATCTAAAAATAGAAATAAAATTGTGGTTTTTTTTTTGTTTGTTTTTTGTTTTTGGAAAAGACAACAAATTCCCTATACTAAAAATGGAAGTTGTCATTTTTTCAAAACTTCGTTTATGATTTGCAGCTCTAAATGTGTTTTATTTGGCCGGACAGAAGGACCAAAATGGCTCATTGGATTGTTAAGGCTGCAGACCCCTGGTTTAATGTCTTTAACATGTTAAGTATGAGTAGAGTCACCTTGCTCCGCACATTTTCAAAAGATGATGGACTGGTGAGGGAAAAGCAAAGCAGGAGCACATCCTACAAGGTAGAAAAACAACCAAAGTCAAAATTCCATGTACAACATACTTACATGCTTAATTCACATCAGATGTTGGCAAAACATTTAAAATCTTCCCATACGGTTTGACTGAACTGGCTATATTTATTCATGAACTGAATTTGTTTGTCTTGACATGTGAATATAAATAAAATGAATTATGTTTCTATTGGGGATCAAAGATCAACACAAGGTAGAGTAAAACTGTGAAGTTGCAGGTAAATGATGAATAATTTCAGTCATTTCTCACCTTAAAATCTGAAAAACATACCATACATCAGTGTTTGGCTGCTTCTACTCTAACACCCTTAACAAAAAAATAACAAAAAAACAAACAAACAAACAAAAACAATGCAACTCGGCTTCCATGCATCTCAAACTTCCAGAAAACTAAAAAATCCAGAGCACAGAGTTCCTTTAAATCAGTACAGAAAACCCACCTGCTGCTTTTGAACCATAACTAATGGGACATAGACCAACATGTTTGATGCGTATTGATCGATGGCACATTAGAAAACACAATGTCTGCTACTGGTTCCACAACAGTTGACTGAATGAAATGGTGTTTGTGCTAATGGTGGCTAGCTGCTGTGGGTCTCCATGGAAACACACCGTCTGTGGGAAGGACAGGCGTCTTAACCGGTCATAGTCGGATAATCCGCTGTGGTCCCACACATCCAGGTTCACCTCGTTCCCGTCCAACGTCACACTGACTTTATAATTGTCCATCCTGCAGGTAGAAACATTCACTTTCAAAACAGATGACTTTCATTTAATCTTCAGTCACATTAACAAAAGAAATTCACCTATTCCCATCACAGTTACTATGACCAAAAGGTTTCTTAAAGTGCTGCTGTGTGTGACTTACACTGACGGGGTCCACTCCTTAGGAAAGCCTGCGGTGTAGGTGATGATCATGGCTGATTTACCCACAGCCCTGAGAGGATCAATGAGGGAAGCCTTTCAGGGAGGCTTAATCATTCAGAGTCGTTTATTTTAATCAATATGTTTACTGATGCAGGACAGAAAATAAGTATTTGACACACACCACCATTTGCTTAAGCATGGCTAAGTTAGCTAAGTTACTTTTAACACTTTTCCCAGTTCCATCTTCTAAATACATTACCACTAGCACTTGTTCCTGGGTTACTTTTATCCACTTCAATTAAATTCAGATTGTTTTTATGTTCTCCAGCTGGTTTTGTTTGAGTCACAGTTATGAGCTTTCCATTGACCTTTTAAAAGACTAACACCAAAAATGTCAGTGGAGTTCCACTTGAGATAACCAAAGTAATGCCAGTACTGTACCACTGTTTGAGAGCCTTGGTTATTCCTTATGTACTATGATGTACAACATGCCAGTATGAAGTTTTTATTAAGTTTTGGTCCAAATACATTATTGTAACATTCAGATGCTGTTACACCTAAAAGATGCATTAAAACACACCTACTATTGTTGAAACATCCCTGTAAATCAAATTCACCTGTACAGGGACATAATGTCACCTGAAATCTAACTTTTATCAAAGTTTTTTGTTACTAATAATTGTGTCACTAAATCACATTTGACTAGAGGCTTGTCGTACATGATATTAGCAGTCTAAGATATTTTTAGTACACACAGCTGTGTTCATTCTGTGCAAAGACAGAGTAAACAGCCAAAACCTCTTTGGCTTCTTAATCTTTAGCAGCATCTCCACCGCAGTGATGCTGTGAATTCCTGGGAGCTTTTTACAACATTTAAATTCAGCTGAATTTGATTGAAATATGTGTGTGATTACAAAGTTTTAAAGCTATTTACAGATTTCAGTCCTCAAAAAAAGGGAACCAAACAGCTCCAGTTGCTCAAAAGTACTGAGTTTTCATCACAAGTCGCCTGACAACAAAATCTGCTGGCATGTTAGACCTACAGCCACCAGGTGATTTCTAGATTAACCCAAACATTTGCACTGACTTTTATTCCCACTGATGAAGACAAAATATAAGGTAATATAGTTTAATTTGGAAGAAAACTTTATATTGACTTACCCGTCCCCCAGCAGCACACACTTTACCGTCTGCATTGTGTAACGGTATGGCGTCAATTTCCTGTAAAAGAAAGAAAAAAAAAAAACCAGGAGTTTATTAAGCAATCACAACAGTACGTATTAATCAAGGGAGCATAACACTGATTCAGACCGCATTTCCATTTGTTGGCGGGTCCATGAACGCAGCACGGCGAGAACTTGGACAAGGTAACAGTTCTGATTGGTCAGATTTTCATCTCAAATCCGATGACAGCAAACACGAGATTTTGATCTAATAGCGGAAGAAGAAGAATTGGAAGAGAGGGATAAAGAAGAAAAAGTTCCGAAAAATGAAAGGAAAAATCAACAACGTTTCATTTCACGTTTACTGTTCTCCGGTTGAACGGCAGAGGCCATGTCTAAAATAAGAAGTGTTCATACAACCCAACGTGACGTTTGGGAAGATAAAAAAAATACAAACTCCATCTCTTGAGTCCATGTGTAAGCATGGGTTATGGCAGGTCGTTTTAACATAAAATTAGAGCCGCCACTCTTACATTCCAGATATTTGAAATTGATTTATGACCAGACATTTTATTTAATTAAGACGTCTCTCATTGTATTCTGACTAACATAAATGAAGATGTACCATTAAGTTGTACGGAGGCTCCAATTAAAGATATTTGCAATTACTGACTATCTGAAACATAAATGTTCTGTGGTGATCTGTGTTTTTCTGTTATTTTGAGGTTTTCTGTGTCCTGGTTCCCCTATGAGTCTCTGTGCCGTCCTGATTGTTCCCAGCTGTGTCTCGTTTCTTTGATTACCCTCCCAGTGTATTTAGTCCCACCTGTTGCAGGTGTCGGATCCTCGTCGTGTTACGTCTTGCTGCCTGTTGTTCCGTTCTGTGGATATTTCATTAAATTGTTTATCACTTCAACCTGGGTCTGCCTGCGTCCTCCCTCACTTCACCAACCCACAAATCATGACATGTTCATCATCTCGAAAGAAATTCTGAATTGTCAAATTGCCTGATAAAAAATTCTGATAATGTTAGACACCAGAATGTAGATGCAGCTGTGTAAAACTATCACTCAGGATAATTAAGATGCAGTTGTGCTTCGTGAAAAAGCATTTTTAGGTATCTAAAATGTAACTCAGACGAGACCGAAAGCAAGACAGACCAAGCAGGTTTTATGCTTAAACGGCCTGCCATACACGACTCCAGAGGGCGGTGGCTCATTCATGTTGCATTACTAATAAAGATGCGGTTTGGAGACACCACGCAAAATACGACAGGTCAAATTAGATGGCTCTTATCTGACAGGCGTGGTTCGGCCTTACCTGTCTGCCTGTCTGATTCACAGAGGAACGAGCTCCGATGGTGCGAACTGTGAAAGATTTTATTTTAATGAATGAGTTCAGATGAAAAAAACAGTGATAAATTATATTGTGAAATTAATACCAAAAAAATCTAGTTCTTATTAAAAGCTATAGAATGTATCATAACTGAAAGTCTTCCTTTTATCTAAAACTGAAAGAAACGTTTTTCAAGGCTTGTGGTTCTTTTGTGTGAGAGTTTTTGCGCAGTAGCCAACAGGAAGGTTTCAACCACTACAGTCAAACTACAGTTACAGATTTGGTCTACGAAACAGGATCAATTTGTTTCTCAGAACAGAATTTATTACCATTTGTACAGATTTAGTAGAAGCACATTGGAATTCTTGTGTTTCTCCAACTCAAGAATAGTAAAGGTTTTTTATTTTTTAAAGATAGGACATAAATATAAGATAAAACAGACACATAAAAACCTATTGAATGATCTTTATAACAGATTTAAACGAGCAAGGAGAATTTCTGAAGAAGTCTCAGACTGAAGATTTATTCAGCATCAGTAATATGATTACATGCCCATCAAAATTACATGAAAAATACGACAGAAAGCTAACAATTTATGTGATCAAAAAGGATTTAGTGCACATTACGCTATGGCTTCTTTTCAAAAGATTCCAATAAAAAACATGGGGGAAAAAAAAAATATTGCAAAAAAATTCCACAAACCACTGTTAGAGATAGGAACCTTTATGAACAAGAAAATGAACAGTTATTGAACATTAAGTTAACATTTATGTAAAGTTTAATGGTCCTTCAGGAGAATCAAAAAAGGCATTTTGTAGCCTAAATTTGAACACTGACTAGACGTCTCCCCTCTTCAACGGATGAAGGAAGAGAAAAGGAAACATTTAAAGTTTCAGAGCCACCTTAGTCAATTTCACTGGCACCAGGAAAACACAGTAGAAAAAGAAGAAGGCCTTAATGTGGTCTGGATCTTGTGTCAATGAACCAGACTGCCACTAAACCTGTAGTTCTGATGCGCATCTCCTGGGTTGCTTACTGGGAAATTCCCAGCACAGCAGCTGGACAAACAGGGATAAAAGATACTTGTGTGCAGCAGGGAGGGACTGGTTTCCTCTGGTTCATGCTTTGGATGTTTGGACAGAATCCTGTCTCGGTTTTGTCACTGACTGACAAACGGGGAAGAAATGCTCTGTAGCTGTTTCCATGGACTGTGTAGCTGCACAATTTACACTTATTAATTCATTTAAGTTTATTTGATAGGGACAGACACACATCAACATAGACAAACTGAACAGAACAGCAGTCCCATGTTTGTGTCATAGTGCTTATAGCAACAGCTATCAAACCACATATCAAAAATAAATTTGGTTGATTGAAACATGCCAATTTTGAAAAAACTCTCATTCGATAAAGATTTTTGGCACTAGGATGACATTTTTGCAAGACAGCAAACAAGCTTTTCAGGTGCGACAAACAGCAAAGTGTACAGTGCCAACAAAAACATTCATCACTAACAGATTTCCTGAGCTCACAGAGCAAAGGATTTTTGCTAAGTTGACTCTGAGCCAAGAGCTTCTGGGTATAGAGGTCATCACAGGGGATTTATCAGCCAATCAGAACCAGCCGGAGGAAACATGGAGCCAATAAGAAAAAAGAAACATTTTATTTATGGGTGTTTGACTCATTCAGAGATGGGGAATGCAGACAAGCTCTTTGTCACATGAAAGGCTTCAAAACATGAAACCATTCGACTGAATAAAAACACAGGCTCACCTCAGAGTTTAAAGCATTAATCACTATTTTAATTTACAACCAAACATGGATAATTTATCAGAAAACAAAATGATATAATCCTTCATATTTAGATAGTATGACAGATATTCAGACAATACTAAGAGAAGAGATCACTTCAGGTTCATAAAAACATTATTACATTAAAGTTTCACAAGACCGCTAATAGTATCCACGGATATTCAAGGGCCTTATTGGGTGGAGGTAGTTAGTGAAGGTGAAAGGTCACATTTGGAGTCTCCTATGCTCTACACACCAACCTGTTTATGAGATTTGCTCATAGCCCACAAACCCTGCAAACCCTTCCTAAGTCTTCTGAGAAAGGTCAGAGGGTGGAACCTAGAGCTAAAGCTACAGTAGCGATTGGGTTTTAAGAAGATTATTGGTTGTTGCTTGTGTGTCTGTAATTGATCACTTTGTATTGAATCTGACTGTCTGAGAAATGCTGGTTGATTGACAGTATATTCTTGTAACAGCAGCTCTGTGGATCTCACTATATCACGGTGCACTTCTTCTTGACCTTCTGTTTGGGAGCGGTCACAGGACACATCACCACCCTGACGGCTTCATCAAACACGGTCTTGAGGCCACGCTGCGTCAGAGCTGAGCACTCCAGGTATTTCACCGCACCTGGTTTGAGGCAAGAACAAGGAAAACATGTCCATTGTATTTCCAGAATGCTTTATCCTTCTGTGTTAAATCAAGTTTTCAAATGACATGTGGATCTCAGTAAGTTTGAATATCATCACCTAAGAGTTGATCTACTTCAGTAACTCAACTTAAAAAATGAAAGTCTTTGTACATCACTCTCTCGCCCTAACACAAACACAAACTGAGTTTCTATTAACCATCAAATTACTCAAGCTGAAGTTACAAAAACACATTTGCTTAATGGAAACACACCGATTTCTAAAAAAAATGTTGTTTTGGTTCTAGAATGAGGTGACTTTTTTTCAGCTGTATACAAACAGATGTATTTCACAAAACTGCAATAGAAACACTTTTTTTGCATCACACAAGTCACATGATCAGCAGCTGGATGTTACTACTAGCAAAGATGACAAAGAAGATGACAGGAAGTGGTAGCAAGATGATGTTTTGTTGTCTGTTTTCCCATCGTTCAGCTGACTCCACCAGAGCTCCCACAGCATCAGTAAGTTTGAACACAACTCTTATAGAGCTGTAAAATCTGTAAAATGGCTGATGATGCCTGAATAAGATGCCGACATCTCCTCTGATTGGCTGATAGATAATGATGGCTGAATTATAAATATATCTCATGTAACAATTTCAATCCATCCCTGCCACGATTTGTAATGACTTATTGTGTGAACAAGCTTATTCATGTGTGATTTTAATTTCATTTCTTATTTAACGGAAACATTACAATTGTGAAACTATCTTTTCTTCAACATTAGCAGAATATAGACAAATATTTGCGCAGATTTTTAGTGGAAATGCAGCTGCTGTGTGGTGGAGTCCACCCCAGGCCACACCTTCAAACTCTTAAATTTGCTTCACGATTTTCTTAATTCTGCAGGAATTCCTGTTGCTTATCTATTTTTGCCTGTTACATTTTAAACTTTCTATTAATACGGTTGGACACAGAATTATTCTGAGGTGTTAGGTCACACGTCTTCCTCATGAATGCACAGGTCATAGCATAACATTGTATTTGTCTTATATAGCATTAACATTTTCTGAGAAACTACATTTTGGTTTTTGGATTTTTATTACGTATGACTAAAAAACATCTGAATAGTTCTGAGTAATAATCACCAAAATGAATTGAAATAAGTACATAATTTATACTGCAGTGAAAGTTGAATCTATGCACACTTCTTGCCACACTCAAACTAGCTAGTTTTTTTTTTTTTTAAAGTCACTCTAAGCTCATGTTATATTGAACATGTGTTGGTGCATGTGTGGACTGGATGACAGACCTATTTCCTTGGTCAAGGCCAAACCCTGGGGGAAGGTGATGGGACAGAGGTCCTTCTCCTTCAGCTTTTCAATCATGTCCTTGTCGTCCCTCAGATCGGACTTGGTGCCCACCAGGATCATGGGGGTGTTGGGGCAGTGGTGCTTCAGCTCCACACTCCACTGCAGGAACAGCCAGCAGGATGTTAGCAGACCAACTGACACGACAGCAGCAGAATCTGTTTCCTTTCGTTCTTTAGCAATGTCTTATTAATATAGAACATTTCAGCAGCAAGGATCAAAGTGCTTCACATGATGAAAACATAAGACCATAACTAAATGTACCAACACCAAATACACATCAAATATATGAATGAATCAATGTTCTGGTAATTATTTATTGAAGAAACTAAGCTGGTGGGTTTTGAGCCTTGATTTAAAGGAAGTCAGTGTTTCAGTGTTTTGAAGATTTCTGGTAGTTTATTCCAGATTTATGGTGCATAGAAGCTGAATGCTGTTTGTCCATGTTTGGTTCTGCTTATGGAATGCAGAGTAAACTAGAACCAGGAGTGGGGGTATACTGACTGCTGTTTTCTGACTGATCGCCGATTACTGCTCTTTAAGAACACTGACCTGCTAATTCTAATTTTGGTAGATCAGTTTTTGGTCTGAAATGAAAGAAAATAAGTCGGTGAGTTGGTGACAGTGCGTGATTATTGTTAAACATACGGGCATGACCTGGTGGGTCAATCAGTCAAACCTTTCTGACAGACGAGCAGAAGAGGACAGTGGCTGAGTTTTAGACCATTGCTCAGGAAGAAAAGATCGATGGACAATATCAGCTTCACACGTAAGTACTGGCCAATTACAGATCTCCAAAAATTAAGGAAAAGACCTGAATGCTCTCGAAGGTTGATGTATGGATCAATACTAACCTATCAATACCTGAGCTTTATGCTTTAAAACTGTTTCTCAAATCAAAAAATTGATACTTTTGTTACGTCAGTGGTTTTAGGTAAAAGTATGCCATTAACGTATGGCATACGTTTCACAGTGGAAAGAAACTACACTGTTGAGATTTTGTTGTTTGTAAAACCAGTGTGCTTACCATGTCTATATTCAAAACATATATGATTCATTGCATTTACTGCATTTACTGCATTTGCAAATTCCATGAAAACCTCTGATATGTCAAAATGTCACATTATATGAATTTCTATTATATGTAGAACTTCATTTATTCATTTAGGTAATTTCTGTAGGAACATATAGGAATGCAAATATAAAAGTAAATACATAATCAGCTCTGGCGTAACCAGGTGACGTTGCAGGGTCTTACCTTGGTACGGACGTTTTCATAAGAAGCTGGACTGACCACTGAAAAGCAGACCAGGAACACATCCTAAGAAGGGAAATAAAGAATAAACATAGTTGTTTGTCTGTACTCTCTTGCAGACGTATGTAAACCCACCGTCTGAGGGTAGGACAGAGGTCTGAGTCTGTCGTAGTCCTCCTGTCCTGCTGTGTCCCACAGACCCAGGGACACTGGTTTCCCATCCAGTAGCATACTGGCAGAATAATTATCAAATCTGAAGGGGAAGAGTTTTCAAAAATAAACCAACTTATCTTGGATGTGACATTTCACCAAGTAAAATACAAAAACAATAAAGATATTAAAGACATTAAAACATTGTCTTTAATAACCCAGACTCTACATTACAGTTGAACATGACCACATCTGGTCACTAGTTGGCACTGTTTGTTCTGTGTGGTACTTACACTGTGGGGATGTATTCTCCTGGGAAGGCATTGGTGGTGTAGCTGATGAGCAGACATGTTTTACCCACAGCCCTAAGGAGGCAGAGAAAAGACAAGAAGACCAACTGTTCAATATGAAGCATACATTTAGATAATACAGACAAGAGTAACACTAGCCTAGTAAAAACCAGCATCTTGTGCTGCACTTCTCTTTATTCGAAGCGTTTGGGTTGTTGAGAAACGATTGCTAAAACTACAGACAATTGTAAAACAGCACAGAAAACCAATATCATTGTTCACAACTTCTCCTTTTGTTCGGTGGTTGGTCCGAGTCAAGAGGAGAGAGCCCAGACTGTGCTGGAAGTGGTACCTAAGAGATAAGATCATCATCAAGATAGGAAAACATGGCCTCCGTCTTATGCTAGCGCTATGTGATAAAGAAACATACTGTTGCTATGTCCAAAGTTTTACACGCTAAGCCAAAGGAAATGGCCTGGAAGTCCCAAAGTCAGAGTGGGAAACAATCCAAAGTAAGGTTGAGAATGAACCGGGTCAAGACTCTGTGGGACATTCAGGCCCAGAAAAGTCAGCGGTACCAAATCTCAAAACTGTACCAAAGGATCAAAGAGGAAATAACTGTCGAAAGTCAAGACCATGACTTTCGCTTTTTCAAGGAGGAACATCTGAGATCTGAGTCAAGAAGAGCAGAGTCCCAGAAAACGCTAAGATGTTGGAGAACATTTAATCTCCTAAACCTCAGTAGGTTTAGGAGATTGAATGTTGTTTAGGTTTATGTTCTTAATAAAGAGGGGATTACATTTTTATTTGAGTTGGTTTGGCCACAAATGTAAAATATACTTCCTCACAAGAAGCATGAAAATAACTTGATTATTGTTGTACACTTTCACTATCGTTTGCTGTAGGGAACAGTGACAGTAACTGGTGCAGCACAGAGCCGACTGGAGCTTATGTCTGCCTACTTCCTGTCCGAGTCCCGTCATTAAAGGCCACTAGTCCCAAACAATAAGAGTAAGAAAAAGTGAAGGTATTTAAAATCTTTCTTTTGAAGTTGAATATTTTTCTTATAAATAAAGATGTACAGTCGTCACTGAAAAGAGGCAACATGTTGGCTGTGCTGCAGACGTTGCTGCAGCTGATGTTGTTAACCTAACCTGATAAAAATATTTAAAGTATGTTTGTAAAGAGCTCCAGGTAATGGTGTCTATTAATGTTCAGCCTGGCTCCTCCAGCAAGTGAACAAACCTGTTCCACCATGACTGTACGACATGAGGATAAACTAGTTTGGACTGGCGGAACCTTTTTCATGAGCGCTATTTTGTGACCCAGAAAACAATTTAATCAGCCTTTTCTTTCTCTGTCTGGCTCTTTTATATCAGAAAATATCAGAAATGACACTTTAATATCTAATAAAGAGAGAAAATACAACATTTTACACTAATGTGAGCTACTTTGTAATTATTTGATATGAGAACCATTTCTTTGCCTTTAACTGGTTTTGCTTTACACACAAATTAGCTTGAATTTTACAGTAAATATTAGAGAGGGGGAAAAAGCTGCTTCTGTTGGTTATGTTTGTTTTTTTTTTTGTTAAAATACATCATGAGAAGGGAAATACAGGTGAGAAGGGAAAACTGAAAAGTCACTTACCCATCCCCCACCACCACACACTTAATGGAATTTTGCATCAGACACAGCAAGCAGGCCGCCTGGACAAAAGGAGGATGAGCAGGAATCTGTTGTCCTAAACACGAAGCGACCGGAGGAAAAGCGTCTGGAGAGACTCATCCATGCTCTGCTTCAGGAGGAGAGACTGCAGCACCAATTATTGGACTTCCTCTACTGTACCAGGAACAACACCCTGATTAATCTCTGGAATCTTGCTCAGGTGTTGTCTTTTGGAAAGAATTTCATTCATGCAGATCTCTGTACAGTTCGCAGAACAAAGCAAAATGTCTGACAAGCATTGAACTGTGATGCTCATCAAAGGGGCAGTGTTGTGTAAACTCAACGTTTTTGAGCTTTACAAGATGTCATAATTCCTTCATCAAAAACACACCTGGAGTGTTGCCTTGATTGGTTCATAAATATTTGAGAAATCCTTTAATCTCCATGGCAACCCTTCAGCTGTGCCTGGGAGAACCTAGCTCCGCCTTTTTAGGACGAAGCTCCGCCTCTGAGCTGCAGTTTTTTTTTAACTTCAGAGCTTCTGCCTCACAGATCAGCTGTGACCTACAACTCCCTCACTCAGCTCCTTTAGACTAGCCAACAAAATTAGCAAACACCCGGTGGAACTGCTATATGTGCTGAGCTCATTGTACGAGCTACTTCTTAGTACAATGCTGGTAAAAACATAGTTAAAGGGTTAACAGAGGAGCCATGTTGTGATGACTTGCTGAAGACGGATTTTCAGAAAGAGCAGGAGCCCAATTCAAAGGTTCTAAATTATAGAGTCAAATTTCTTTTAAGTCATGTTTGACTTAACATTTGAAGGTTGCATACTTTCTTAATTGTAAGAATACAGCCCTTTTAAGAATGCGCTTTGATGAAGTCTAGTCTCCAGCAGGACTGCCTCCATTCGTAAAGATAAAACAGACCTAAAATAAACAAAACTTTGATAATATTCTGTATTTGTTATGTACAAGTTCAGAATAACATCGAAACATGTTTGTTGATTCAAGCATGAATAAAGCCTTCAAAGACCTAAGCTACAATGGTGTGAAAAAGTGTTTCTTCCCTTCCTGATTTCCTGTTTTTGCATGTTTGTCACACTTCTGGTCCTATGGATAAAGCACAGAATTTGAATAAAATATATACAAAATATAATTTTTTTCAAATATCTGACTAAACTAACCTGGGTCATATGAGCACAACAATGTATATTTTCCTGATGTTTGCTGAATATTTTTTTATTTTAAACATTGTAGTAGGTGGCTGGTGCCTGTAAAATCCCTTGTCCAGGAGCAGAATTCAATACATTATAATAGTTTAAAACAATTAAAAGAATACTAAGATAATATATTATGACAATTAAGTATAAGTAGTCATATAAATAATTATAAAAGTATCAATAAATTGAATTAAAAATCATTTTTATATATTTTCCAACTCCATTGAAATTTGTCCCTAGTTTTTGTCAACACCGTCAGACATGAAAAGAATCTAAAAAAAATCAGGCATTATTGGGGGGCAACAGAACTTCTAAGGACCCCATGACCACTTCCTTTCTCTTCCTTTGCTAGAAGGGCTAGTTAGCTCTGGTTAGCTTATGTTATTCTTTAGTTTTTTCTTCTGTTTTATTCCTAAGTTGCTTGTCACAACCATGATGTGTCAACACCATAACTGACAATTTAAAAACTTTGATGAAATTTTGTGAAATAAAAGCTTAATTTTAGTATATTATAAAGATTTCATGGACCTGACGAGCTACAATATGGCCTCCTTCAGAATAACAACATATAGATTGAGGTAGTTTGGTATTTTGTCAACTCCATCAGAGTTTTTGTGACTCTTTCAGTGAAATTGTTGACAAATCTCACTTAAATGTGCAATTAATTCATTTTAATTTATTTTACATAAATTGCATTGCTTCACATTGTTTCCAAAACATTATTTGTCATATTTGCACACATAAGGTTGAGAAATAAAAAAAATGGGGAAAATTAAAACACATTTTATCAATTTAAACTCTTTATTCTGCTTTGCTTCCTTTGTGCCACAATCCACAGAGGTCTCATGCCATTCCTAAAAAGATAACGCCCTGGGCGGTTGCCCATATTGCCCATGTCAGAAACCACAACTGTCTGCACCATTAAACATAGCAATTAATTCAATGCACTAGTGGTAAACACTGAACTATGAACACTGACCAAGAAGAAACAAGCAAGAAGCAACCAAGTAGCTGCCCCCCTGACTTTCTCACTCTCTCCTGCTGCATGAAGCCAGGCAGCACAGTGCTGTAACGTCTGCCACCATGACAGGTGACGAAATCAAAATCAGAGCATGCTCTGTGTGCTCTTATGTTCTTGTGTTTTATTTATTCTCTGATTTTATATATATAATTTTACATACTGCGACAGACTGCCGACCTGTCCAGGGTGTACCCCGCCTCTTGCCTGGAACGTTAGCCGGAGATAGGCACCAGCAACCCCCCCGACCCCACTAAGGGAAAAGGGTGTTAGAAAATGGATGGATGGATGGATGGATAATTTTATATATCAGTGATTCTTGAGAATAGGGACAAAATGGGTTTTAATTTCCCCCCAAATTTGAATATTAAATAAAATGTTGTGCCAGATGACTGGCTTTATTTTCACTCTTATATTTATTTAACTTTATGACACACAAAACTACAAATGAATCGTCCTTATTGTCTCCAGATGCATTCTGGGTAAAGCTTGTCACCAACGTCATCATCAGTCACTTGGCAACAAATGACAAACTAGCTAGAGCATTTCTACGGACTACGTTAACATGTTTTGAATTTGTGTTGTTTCATCATTAGTGACCAGTAGCCTGTTTCTGTTCTTCTCTTGGTTTGTTGTACTTCATGTCAGATGGATTTCAAAATGACAGAGTCGTTCTCTGTGGTGATGAAACTTGTTAGCTCCACTGTTGCGGGCATGTCTATGTTGTAAAGTTAAATTATCATGAACTTTATTATTTGGGCCCGGTCATACGACTATTTATTACCTTAACTGAACATTGAAACTGTCAGGAAAATCTGGAGGCCATTTGAGTTAACATTATTTAGCTGCGGGGTCGTTTTCTTTAAGTTTTTAGCTGTAGACTCCAAAACGGGGGAGTGACTGTGCTGGACCACTGGCTTGATCTATGCCACAGGTGTCAAACTCCAGTCCTGGAGTTTGACACCTGGAGTTTCTCCACTGTCCTGCAACATTTAGATGTGCCATTGCTGCACCACACCTGAATACAATAATTAGGTGATTATCAGGACTCTGGAGAACATATCTACACAGTGAGGAGGCAATTGAGCCATTTGACTTTGGTGTTTTGTACCTGTGGCACATCTAAAAACTGCCAAACTGTTTTTTCTTTGTCAGTGTGTCATGTTGGTGACTGAAGCCTGTTATGATGACTCCAACACATTTCTTCAGACAGGTTGGCACGACTTTTAATGCTGTCCAAAAAATTTTCTATAAGCTGACTAATTTCTTTAGTAATTATTTCTGACTTTTTTATGCTTTATCTAGTAAACCAGGTGGGCAGAGTAATTTGAATGAATGTGACGGTGACACACACAGGTGAGTCTGATTAGTTTTGCTCACACTTCTTTTTAAAATATTTATTTATTATCCTAATGTTTCTGCTATATTTCTTGTTTTTCCTTCCAGGCTGGAAGTCTTCCTCCTTCATGTTGACGAAAACAAGAGCAGCACCAAAGACACTTCACCATCAGTGATCACAAGACCATCCATGGACGCTTCCAATGAACTTTCAAAGCAGACTTCACCTTCAGTGCAAAGTACCATGAATGTATGACCTTTGTTGTATATTGCTGTCAGTGCTGTTTGATGTTTTGAAATAAAAGTAGATTACATACTGCAACTGGTGCTGGTGTTTTTGTAGCATCTAATGTGGTATCTAATGTCTTTTAAAATGAATTTGGGGATTATTGATGGTCAGTTTCTGGAAGAAAGGGTTTTAATTGTTCTAGTGGCTTTTATTTGGTAGTAAATTGACAAAAAAAAGTGAGTAATGAGAGAAGGGGAAGACTAGGAAGCGAACCCACAACAGCTGCATTGAAAACTAGAGCTACATGTGGATTGTGCTTAACCCCTGCGCCACCACAGTACACCCTGCCAGTAGTATTACAAAACTCAGATTTCTATGTTAATATATACTTTACACCGTTCTGCGTTAGATTAACACATTCATAGTGTTAACTTTTGACAATATACACTAGTGTTGGGTAGATTAACACTGAAGTGTGTTTGATTTCAACTACTGTGAGTGTTCAACTCTATCACAAATGACGCTTTCAAAAGTGTCATTTCTATGCCATCCAGAGTGGACCAATATAGACACTGTCAAACTGTTGAATTCAACTCTGTAGGAGTTGAATTCCTACAACTCCTGCTGTGGATGCAAGATTAATATTCTTTGGAAGAATCTTGTAATATTTTAACAAAACACAAATCCAAGAGAGCTTTGTAAATGCTTTATTTGCTTAAAAACACACTATATAAAGATACTGCTGTATTGAAAATGATTACAAAGTGTCCAGAATTTATGACTCTTCAGAGTACCTGTACTAGTTTAGTTTTTCTCATATCATTGGGCAGCATTAGGCATGGGCCGGTTACAGTTTAGAAAAATTATAGTTTCAAAAACTTCAAAACTGAGAAATCCATTCTTCTATTCACAATGGAGTCATTTTATTAAGTGATTGTGACCTGAGTTTTGCTAGATCCACAAAGATCTTTCAAATGGAAGTCAGACCTCCAGGTTAGCAAGAACACAGAGTGAAGAATACGACGGTGTGTCAGATCCATTGAAGATAAAACAAATGTTTTAAAAAGAAGTACATTTCCACCAACAACTTGGAAATTTTGAGACTCATCTCTGAACTTTTCTATAAGAAATAAGGGAATTTCTGAGCTTGAAGCTATAAATTTGCTAGAAAAGTTGAAAATTTGAGATTCATCAGAAATGTTATATGTTATATGTTAGATGTGGACATTTCTGAGTTTCAAAAGACGATGTTTGACTTTTGAAACTCAGAAACTTCCTCGATTTTTCCAGATTTCTAAAAGTAATTAAAAAATTACGTGGAAATGTACTCCTCTTTCTTTTCTTTTTTCCTCCTATGTACAAAATGCTCTGATCCGGCGTGGTAGAAAAGCTAGTTGTAGGAACCCGTGGTCTGTTTTTCCTTCATCCTGGTCGTGTGTTCTGATCCGGACGGGTCTTCCTTACAGTACGGTGCACTTCCTTCTCCTGGGCTTCTTGGTGGGCTGGGGGCACAGGACCGCCCTGATGGCTTCATCGAACACCGTCTTAAGGCCGCGCTGCGTCAGAGCAGAGCACTCCAGGTACTTCACTGCACCTGGTTTCAAACAGCAACACAATCCAACTATTAGCATATTCCTCATATTGTTCTATAGGCCTGTCACAGGAACTAGTGTTGCTGGATGATAAATTGTGTCGGTAATTATTACAATAAATGATAATATTATTATTTTGTGGACATTTTCAAATAATATGTTGATAATGGCAGAATAATGCATAGTTTGCCCTCTCAAAGGGGGACTTTGAACTTGAACATACACACACGCACGCACGCACACACATCTATATGAAAAGCCAACTTTGCTGCACATAAATCTGATTTTATTTAATTACTATTATTATTAAACTTATTAAACTTGGTTAAATATGGCAATGGTTTTGAAAGAAAGTGAACCAAATCCTGTTTTATAACAGAATAAAATTGTTCAACTGAACTTAAAAGAAGTAAAGAAAACTTGATACCTTTCTTTTAATACAGGAAACATGAAAATCCTTTGAAAGTTTAGGATCTACAATGAAAAACATTCATTTCCTACAAAAAAGAAAAAAATTGGACCTTTCAATTTTTATTTGTTTTTTTCTGGCCTGTTAGTTCTTCTGTAGCGCCTAGATACATTTAAACACAAAATACGAGAAACAAAAACTGACCGATTTCTTTTGCCATGGCAAAGCCCTGCACAGTGGTGATTGGAGTCCGTTTCTTCTCCACCAGAGCTTCAATGGTCTCACTGTCGTTCCTCAGGTCCACCTTGGTGCCCACCAGGATAATTGGGGTCGTAGGGCAGTGGTGCTGCAGCTCTTGAAACCACTGCAGAAGAAAACAGGTTGTAAATAGCTCAGAAAGAATAAAAAAAAAATTCCCTCCACCTTTTGGTATCTTAAATGTTCTTCTTATGTCTAAAACCGAATATAGAAATGTAGATAAATTTTATTTCTCAAGTAGACGTTGGGTCGTGTCAACGACGGCCCTTTTTTCTACTTGTGAGCAGATGTGAACATCTGGCCTTGTTGCAGAGAGCAGGCTGTTCTTACCTTGGCACGAACATTCTCGAAGGAAGATGGACCAACAACAGAAAAGCAAAGCAGAAACACGTCCTAAGATGGAAGGAAGTAAAATAAAAAATATTCATAAAATCTTTTAACACAAACTTTTTACAGTTCAATGTAAACTATTGAAAACTCTATTGGACTTGTACTGAATGGAGTGTTTTGCAAGTAGTTATGTTAAGGCTCTTTAACATTTTTTGTTTTTTACTTGAACATGTATTTTTGGACAATATGTGCTACAAAGCAGCATGTACTGTGTTAGAAAAGAAAGTATAGGAACAGTGGTGCCTGAGTTTATTTAGCTTCTGTAGCCAAGGTTCAGATTGCCAAGGTTGTCCCGATGAATACTGAGGTGTTTATATTCCTCAACCTCCTTCTCTTCTTCTCCCATGATGGAAATAGGATTTGATCTAATCCTGCTCCTCCTGAAATCAACAATTATTTCCTTTGTTTTGTTTACATTTAAAATGAGATGATTGCTCCCACACCATGACACAAAGCGCTCCACCAGCTCTCTGTACTCAGCCTCTTGTCCATCTCTGATTCACCTGACAACTGCAGAGTCATCTGAGTGATTCTGTAGATGACAGAAGTTGGACTTGTGTTGGAAGTCTGAAGTGTAGAGAGTGAAAAGGAATGATGAGAGTACAGAGCCCTGAGGTGCTCCTGTGTTACTGACAACTCAGTCCTTCAGTCTCACAAACTGTGGTCTGTTAGTGAGGTAGTCATAGATCCAGGTGATTGTTGAGGCCTCCACCTGAGTCTTCTGGGGTTTCTTACAGAGTAAATCAGGCTGAAATGTATTAAATGCACTAGAGAAATCAAAGAACATGATCCTTACAGTGCTGCCTGCTTTATCCAGATGACAGTGGGTTTGTTGAAGCAGGTGTATGATGGCGTCTTCAACTCCAACTCCACGACGATTAGCAAACTAGAGGGGGTCCTGACATGAGCTTGTCTGCTTACTAAGGTAAGCAGACAAGCTCATGAGTTTCTCCAGGACTCTCCAGGAACTTCATGATGTGGTATGTCAGGACAACAGGTCTATAGTCGTTGATGACTGATGAAAATCAGTTTTCTTCGAATCAGCCAGCATGTCTTCGGTCTTCAGAACTCTTGGGCTAACACCATCCATACCTGCAACCTTGTTCCATTTTAGTCTCTCCAACTGCCTCTTCACTTGACTTCTAGATACAGAAAAGTGAGAGAGGAAGGGAAGAAAAGGCAAATGGAGCATCAGCATCTCCTGATTTGGTTGAAGGCAAACTTGTGGAAGTAGAAGAGTTCATAACTGAGGTGGAATATAGGACATGTGAGGTCTGATGTTGTTCCCTCTTCACCAGGGGGTTTGTATTCAGAGGAGAGAAAAACAAGATTATGATCCAATTTCCCCAGAGGAGGTCTTGGTTTGGAGACATATGTATCCTTAACATTAACGTAAAGCAAATCCAAAATCTTGTTTTCCTGGGTGGAGTAGCTGACAAACTGGTGAAAAGTTGGCAGAGTTGAAGAGGCATGATTAAAATCACCAGATATTGCCACAAATGCATTGGGGTGTTGTGTCCGTATGTTGGCAACAACAGAACTGATGACATCACATGCATTATCGACAAGAGCTGAGGATGTAATGTAATGAACTGCCAAAATGAACCCTTTTGGTAAATAATATAGTCAGAAACTTACTGCCAAGAGTTCAATGTTTGGTCTGCAGAGACGACACTTCACAGTAACATGTCCTGGGTGACACCATATGTTGTTAACAAACACTGCTAATCCACCTCCCCTCTTTTTCCTGCAGCTCTTTAAATCTCTGTCTGCTCGTATAGTCAGGAAGCCTGGCAGAGAGATGTTGGAGTCGGGGACACAGTCCTACCATGTCTCCATAAAACACATTATGCAGCGTTCCTTATACTCTTGCTGAGTCCTTGTCAGAGCTTGAAGGTCATCCATCTTGTTAGCTAATGATCTCACGTTGCCCTTGGCGATGGTTTGAATTTCCTCCTTCCCTCTCTTCTCTTTGCTCCTGCTCTGCATCCATGACGCCTCCTTTTTGATTCCTCTGGGATTTCAGGCTTCAGCTGTGGCATTGTTTGAGCTGCTCCCTGTTGTAAACAACCCTGTTGCTATGGTTACGAATCAGCGAGCAAAAATATGAACAATATCCAATATCCAATATCTGTCAGTCTAGGCAATATCCAAAAAAGAAGGAATGATTGTCCAAAACAAGCTATTTTCCTCCAATAAGGCAGAAATGAATATTAAAAAAAATAAAATAAAATAAAAGCCAGAGCTACTCCAACATGCTGCCAGTGGAACAGTTCTAGAATTATGTCATCATGTCAGTAATGTCAATTATGTCAAAAGGCAGTAATCATTATGTCCAATAATGATAAACCATTATTTGACAATCAATCATAAATCGATTATTTGTTTGCATTCCTACTTGCTACCACTAGTGTGAGCAGACATACTGAACATACACCCACTGTCTGAGGGTAGGACAGAGGTCTGAGTCTGTCATAGTCCTCTTGTCCTGCTGTGTCCCACAGGCCCAGTAACACTGGATTCCCATCCACCATTACATTGGCAGAATAACCATCAAACCTGGAGGAAAACAGCAAAACGTTAACTTTCAGCGCAAACTGTCTTTGACAGTGTTCCACTTATTCTCTTATACTATATCTCTGTATTTGCCTTGTTTACTCAAACTTTACCCAGCTCTCTACTGAATATGAGCACATCTGGTCAGAAGTTGTCGTGGTTTGTGCTGCGTTGGGCTTACACTGTGGGGATGTATTCTCCAGGGAAGGCGTTGGATGTATAACTGATGAGCATACATGTTTTACCCACAGTCCTGAGGGGAGAAATAAGACAATAGTGAGAGTTATAACTTAATAAGAGTGTCCTCTAATGAGGACTGACCATTCTGATGTAGTAAAATTATGGAACTGTCCATGTTTGTCTGTATAATACCCAATGGGTTATACCAATCAAATTGATTTATCAACTCATATTTTCTTCTTCAGGTGAGGAAAGAAATGATTGTAATTCTCTGGTTTTTCTGCCTCACATTAGGAGTCTGTTTACAAGTGTTCTCCTTGGTGAGTGAGAAGGATACCAGTCTGCGCTCTCAAGGAGGGAAGGTTCTGATTTGGCCTTTTTCCACTAGTAGTAACTACAGTGTACGACTCGACTCGACTCGGCTTGTCTGTCTGCAGTTATAGGGTTATAGGTTAGTCACTGTTGCATCTCCAGTCCAGTCTGTTGTTCAGATTTCTGTTCTACAGAATTGCTCTTTTATATCAAGAAATAATAAGTAAAGTTTATTTAAAATACCAAAGCGCTGTACAATAGAAATTGACCTTACAACCATACAAAACATGTATGGTTGTACACAATAAAATCAAGAGATAAAAGCCTGGGACAATAAAAAATGTTGTTAGTTGCTTTTTAAAACCTCAACAGTCAATAAAGCTGCAAGGGCCAACTGTTCCACAGCCCTGGGGCCACTGACTGAAACCAACCAGAACAACCAAAAGATTCAGCCTTTCAGAACAAAGACCAGGATCAACAGAATATTTAGTTAAAAGCTGGCAAAGTTAATCAGGAGCCTGGCTGTGTAATGCTCTGTTTGTCAGCACAAGTACTTTAAAACAAATTCTAAAATAAACTTATCATATATATCATATGATTAAAATATTCAGGCAAAACTGTTAACAATATTGACTCAAAGTAAAACTAAGAGAAGCTCAGAACATCAACTGCCTAATCTGAAGAACATACAAGAATTTTCCTTCAAGTCTTGTTTGCAAAGACTGGAAATGGTTTTGGTTTGTAGCAATGCAAACATGCTGAATTTAAACACAAATGATGTTTCAAATAGCACACTAACTTTGAATCTAGCTCAAACACTGAATAAAGTTAGAATAAAAATCTAACTTGCCCGTCTCCCACCACCACGCACTTAATGTTATTCATCATATGGTGAGTTAGCCTGGACAAGTTAACAGGAGGTAAAGTAAACCAGAGTCCTTGTGTTGTCTGAAGTGTACAGCAAACTAAGTGAACTGTTGTGGAGTTTCTGGTTTATGTTTTGTTACAGGAATGATCAGTTCCTGTAACCTGTTGATTTACCGTCAACAGCCTGAGAAATCTCTGGAATTCTGACCAGCTGTTGCTGCTGGTAAAGGTGACACACCGAATTTGGCATTTTCATTAGATGTCAGTTCCAATCAGCAATATATGAATGTGAGAGATGTATTACTAAGATCAACAAATGTGGCCCAATGTGTGATCAGACTCCATGATGTGAACATGTTGATTCTGTGTGGCAATTAATTTAATTTTTCATTGTTTTCTATCATAATACACTTTTCTTAATCCAGCCTAGATTTTATGATATTTTTTAGTAACTGATTACTGGGGGAGTAACCAGTAATCAGTTACCCCCCATCCCCCTCCAGTAACAACAACTCTTTTAAGAAACTTGAGTAACATTTCATTTTTCCTTTGAGATTAATTAAGTATTTTTGAGCTCAGTTTGTTTCAGATGGATTCCAAACTACAACTTCCATTAAAGACTCTAAAATGTTGTTGAAAAAGTGACTCTGCAGGTTTATTTTATTTATTTCAGGCATAATAGAAGAATAAAATCACACATGAACAAGAAATGCAAGATACATTTTTGTACTACAATAATCTTAACATGCTTTAAAAGGAGTAGGAATGAGTAAGGAACATATGAACTATGACCTCATAAACTCATACCATATTTTCAGATGGACTCATTAAATCAAATAAAAATTAAACATGGGTTAGTTAATTAATATATATATATATATATATATATATATATATATATATATATATATATATATATATATATATATATATATATATATATATATATATATATATATATATATATATATATATATATATATATACATACCCACACTCATATGCATTAGCCTCAATTTACATACACATTAGTGCTATCTCTCACCCATATTTCTATATCATGTAAAATGACCTTATATTAACTTTTAAATTGTATTAATTTTTGATTTTGGTTTACCTCTTCATTTAACTTGTTCCATAATTTTACCACATGAACTGAAATACAAAAACTCTTGCTTGTTGTTCATAAACTATGAATCCTTAAACTTGACTAACCCCTTAAGTTAAATCCCCTTCTCTGTCAGAGAATGTTCTGGATGAGCTCAGGTAGCAGTTTATTAGATGCCTTAAACATAATTTGGGCAATTTTAAACGTCACCATATGTTCAGATTTGAGAATTCAGAATAAAGGGTTTGTGTTCTCATAAAAACTGACATTATGGATGTTTCTAACGGCTCGTTTCTGTAGGATACTCTGTGGCTGTAAACAATATGATAAATATGGCAAATATGGCAAAATCAGAGAGTTATATAGAATGTGAGATTATTTAGTAAACAGAATATGTTTAGTTTCTGCCAGGACTGAAATGTTTCTACATAGTTGATTCTGTAAATGTTTAATATGAGGTTTCCAACTTTTGTCATCTATTATTACATCAAGAAACTGATTAACATATACCCTTTCCAGAGTTACACCTTCTGACTGAACTTGAATTTGAGTATTTTTGAAACAGTTAAAAAAACCCATGATTTTAGCCTTCTCCAAAGTGATAATTTACTATTGTCAAACTGTTTTTTTAATTCACTGATTTCTGAGGTAAGTTTTTACCAGAGACCAGCAAATAACACAAATTTTAATACATTAGACACTTTGCTTATGTTGTTTATATACTAATTAAATAAAACTGGTCCCAGTACTGACCCTTGAGGTATTCCACACACAATCCTCAGACAATCGAATTCAATATCTCCCATCTTCATAAATTGTTTTCTGCTCTGTTCCCAGTTTTCTTTTAGGTCCGACCTAAAAGAAAACTGGAAGCAGGTTTTGTCACCATGTTTGTTGAAAAATAAATCACATCCTTAGTCAGTTTGAAAGGACCAAAGCAACCAGAAAACAGGAGAAAAGGACAGCTGGACATTGTTTTCACATTAAAATGAAATTTCACATCTTCTCTGTTTCTAAAGACAATGATTTTTGAGGGAATTCTGACTCATGGTCCATATGGATCTCCATAAGAGTTTCTGGACTTTGGGGGGCAGCATGACCATCCTGATGGCTTCATCAAACACAGCCTTGAGGCCGCGCTGCATCAGAGCGGAGCACTCCAAGTACTTCACTGCACCTGGTTTCAGCACACACACAAAAAATTAGTTATCGTATCTATACATCACATTATTCAAAAAATTTATGGATGGATTTTGTAATCCATTGTAATACTTTTTTATTGGTGCTGCACCAATAAAAAAGTATTACAATATGAGGTATTATACCTTATAGGCCTAATTGATATCATTAGAGCTGCACAATATATCTCAAATATTCATACCACACTGTAGTGCAATAATTATGGACTAACATATTCTAAATGTTCTGAACTTTCTTTCCCATTCATGTAATGCTTAGCCTGTCAGACAGAGTGTCACAACAGACATATTTGACATCGACTAAAATGTTAAAAGTCACAGTGATGGAAGAACAGATGAGAAAGAGAGGAAAGAAAAAATAGGCAATATTTACCAATATTAAAAGAAAAGTTCACTAAGAGACAAGGGTGTTAGATGGATAAAATTATTACCAACATAATTTTCTCAAGATGGAAAACATTAAACACAAATTTTATTAGTATTTTTACAACCAAACTTTTCTAATAAGTAGAACCACACACAGACACACACACACACACACACACACACACACACACACACACACACACACACACACACACGCACACACACACACACACACACCTACACACAGGTTTGTGTGGGAACTTTCCATTGACTTCCATTCATTTCTACAGCAGAATCCTAATCAAAACTCAATTCACACCTCAGTGCTAAGATTAACCCCAAACCTAAAAACAACGTTTCTCCTTGTGGGGTCCAGGCTTCGGTCCCCACAACAAGCAGTGGGTCCCCACAATGTAATTATGAGTCAGGAAAATGGTCCCCACAATGCATCAAATACATGGGACACACACACCACACACATCTATATGAAAAGTCACCCAAATCATCTTTTATTTCATTTATTAAACTTGACTAAATATGGCAATGGTTTTGAAAGAAAGTGAACCAAATCCTGTTTTTATAACTGACAATAAAATTGTTCAACTGAGCCTAAAACAATTCAAAAACTGTTTAATACAGAAAACATGCAAAATTATTTTAAAGTTTTGGATCTACAAAGAATAACATTCCTTTCCTACAAAAAAGGGAAAAAAATGGACCTTTCAGTTTTTGTGTTTTTTTTTTTTTTTTCTGGCCTGTTAGTTCTTCTGTAGCGCCTAGATACATTTAAACACAAAATACGAGAACCAAAAACTGACCGATTTCTTTTGCCATGGCAAAGCCCTGCACAGTGGTGATTGGAGTCCGTTTCTTCTCCACCAGAGCTTCAATGGTCTCACTGTCGTTCCTCAGGTCAACCTTGGTGCCCACCAGGATAATTGGGGTCATAGGGCAGTGGTGCTGCAGCTCTTTCATCCACTGCAGAAGGAAAACAGGTTGTAAATAGCTCAGAAAGAATAAAAATATTTTTCCGTCCAACGGAGAAATGTTACAAAAATAGAAATATAAATTAACTTTATTTCTCAAGTAGACGTTGGGTCGTGTCAACGACGGCCCTTTTTTCTACTTGTGAGCAGATGTGAACATCTGGCCTTGTTGCAGAGAGCAGGCTGTTCTTACCTTGGCACGAACATTCTCGAAGGAAGATGGACCAACAACAGAAAAGCAAAGCAGAAACACGTCCTAAGATGGAAGGAAGTAAAATAAAAAATATTCATAAAATCTTTTAACACAAACTTTTTACAGTTCAATGTAAACTATTGAAAACTCTATTGGACTTGTACTGAATGGAGTGTTTTGCAAGTAGTTATGTTAAGGCTCTAACATTTTTTGTTTTTTACTTGAACATGTTTTTTTGGACAATATGTGCTACAAAGCAGCATGTACTGTGTTAGAAAAGAAAGTATAGGAACAGTGGTGCCTGAGTTTATTTAGCTTCTGTAGCCAAGGTTCAGATTGCCAAGGTTGTCCAGATGAATACTGAGGTGTTTATATTCCTCAACCTCCTTCTCTTCTTCTCCCATGATGGAAATAGGATTTGATCTGCCTACATACCGAATTTGAGATATCTACGATCTGCAGTTTGCCCTTTCTTGCGCTAGAGAACCTGTAGAACAGTTTGGCCATGACCACTTGCGGTTTCACTGGAATCCCAAAATTTTAGTTGGAGACAATTTTGGGTGAAGATTGCTGAGGTTTTGAATATGTCAGAAAAATAAGAAACCCTGTGATTACAAAAGGCCTTCACAGCACTTTGCTGCTTGGACCTAATTAAGGATAGAAAGGAAAAGAGACGGGACATCAGGAAGAAACAATGGAAATAAAATGAGGCAGGACACAAGGATGGAAAGGTTGAAAGCAAATGGCTTAGGACACAAGCAAGGAAGGATGGAATGACAGAACCTGCAACCTGAAACTATTAATCTATAACCCAATTTAGAAAGAAAGATAAAATTTCTATTCTACAGAATTGCTTTTAAATCAAGAAATTATCAAATGATTAAAATGTTCAGATAAAACCATTACAGTATTGACTCAAAGTGAGAAGCTTAGAACTTCACTGAATAAAGTGAGAATAAAAATCTAACTTGCCCGTCTCCCACCACCACACACTTCATATTATTCATCATATGGTGAGTTAGCCTGGACAAATTAACAGGAGGTAAAGTAAACCAGAGTCCCTGTGTTGTCTGAAGTGGACAGTAAACTAAGTGAACTGTTGTGGAGTTTCTGGTTTATGTTTTGTTACAGGAATGATCAGGATTTCCTCTTGATTTACTGCCAACAGTGGCCTGAGAAATCTCTGGAATTCTGACCAGGTGTTGCTGCTGGTAAATGTGAGTAACCAATCTGTTTACTGTGATTCTTAATAAAGAAGTTTCATTGTAGGGAGAACATGCGAGATCAAAATAAATTTTGCTGAATATTTTTCTTTTTAAATTTGACCAAAAAGATGTTTGTTTACCTGTAAATGAACAGTTTACACCATACTGCCAGTACAAGCTGGTGATGCATTTACTAGTATTATTTAATATGGATGTGAAATAAATATTCTTTGGAAGAATTCTGTAATATTTTAACAAAACACAAATCCAAGAGAGCTTTGTAAATGCTTTATTTGTTTAAAAAAAACACAACACTACATAAAGATACTGCTGTACTGAAAACGATTACAAAGTGTCCAGAGTTTATGGCTCTTCAGAGTGAGTACCTGTACTAGTTTAGTTTTTCTCGTATCAGTTGGGCAGCATTAGGCATGGGCCGGTTACAGTTTAGAAAAATTATAGTTTCAAAAACCGCAAAACATGTTCCTATTAAGCCATTCTTCTAATTACAATGGAGTCATTTTTGCTAAGTGATTGTGACCTGAGTTTTCTTTGGTGAAATAGAACACAATATCACTGCCCCCTCCCCAACGTGTTGCTGTGTTGTTGGGTTAGCTGGCAGGAAAAAAGGACCCCAGTTGAGCTGGAACCACAGGTGGCGCTACTGAGCACCTTTATGAAGTCAACGCTGCTTTAAAACAGTTTGGGTCCACAAGCTAGCCAGCAGACAGTCACACTGAGCAGCTTGTTTTTAATCCCACTATTACTGAAGAGCAGCTGGGATTAAACTATAAAAGTTCAGCTTTCAACTGGATTTCTGCTCAAAGTCTGATTAATAATGTTGTGCAACATCTTAGAATAAAACTGCTTTGTTGTCATATGTAATTTTTGTTTGCAACAAAATGGTCATTTGAATCAGTCTGAGAATTTCCAACCAACCTATGTCTAATTTTTATTCAATATTAAATGCCCAAAACTAATGAGCTCCACCCTTCAGATATTACAACACTGACTCACTTCAGTAACTTGGAATAAAGCATGAAAAACTGCAAACCTTCATGACAACATAAATATGTCTGAAATAATAATAAAAAAAGAAATGCAGTGAATGCAATTAAAATACTGTCCTCCAGGAGTTGGACTCCTTATCCTTCTGTCAGTTTTTGCGGGTTAGGGGTGATGTTGCCATGTCCTTCACATGTTGAAATTAGGGGGCACCGATAAACTGTCACACATTTCCTAAATTTTTGAGAAAGTGGCCGATACTCAGATGAAAAACCGATCTTATCTGCCTCCTCAAAAAATCAGCTGATTTTTTTTATATGAATACCTATATATTTAACCACTTTTCAGACAACTGACAAATTGTTATCTGTCAAAACTGGAATTGGCAGTTCAAGCTTTTTAAAGATCGGAGAGAAAATCGGTGTGACCCCAAGTGAGAAAAACAAACATTAAAACAAAAATACGATCAGCAATCTGGGTTTCTGCAACCTCCATCTGAATGAAGTCATGTAAACAAACCAGTCTGTCAAGCACAGCTAGAAAAAAAGTGACATTCAAAAAAAAAAAAAAGTATCTAAAAACATTTTTGCATAAAGTAAAATTCAGTAAAGGCAGCAGGAATCTTGGTGTTCAGGGCAAAGTGAAGCACTGGACCTTCTGTAAAAATCTAGTAATATGACAAATCCACATTCAAGTAGTGTTTCTTCACTGCATATGACAAAAATACATTAATATTTTTCATAAAATTTCCAATTGTATTCTTACCCTCACATCCTCACTTTTCAAAATTTACCATTTACTAATGGATCTGAAAGAGCCAGATGTCAGCAACCACACAAACATCTGGTTCCACTCATTAAAAAAGGGGAAAAAAAGAAGCTTTACTGAGATCTATGAAGATCTTTCAGATGGAAGTGAGACATAATACCGCTTCCAAGAATACGACATGTCAGGGCCATTGGAGATAGAAAATTTCAAGACTCATCTCAGAAATTTTCGAGAAAAAATGTGGACATTTCTGAGTTTCAAAAGTTGATAATGTTGAACTTTTAAAACTCAAACTTTGTTTTTTCCAGAAAATTTCTGAGATTAATCTCAAAATTTCAGAGAGTTTAGCTGAAAATGTACTCCTTTTTCTTTTTTTTTTCCTCCTATGTACAAAAAGCTCTGATCCGGCGTGGTAGAAAAGCTAGTTGTAGGAACCCGTGGTCTGTTTTTCCTTCATCCTGGTCGTGTGTTCTGATCCGGACGGGTCTTCCTTACAGTACGGTGCACTTCCTTCTCCTGGGCTTCTTGGTGGGCTGGGGGCACAGGACCGCCCTGATGGCTTCATCGAACACCGTCTTAAGGCCGCGCTGCGTCAGAGCAGAGCACTCCAGGTACTTCACTGCACCTGGTTTCAAACAGCAACACAATCCAACTATTAGCATATTCCTCATATTGGTAGAGGAAACGGGCGACATTCATAATAATTGCTGGAAAAGCAGCAAGCTGCACAGATCTATAGGCCTGTCGCAGGAATTAATGTTGCTGGATGATAAATTGTGCCAGTAATTATTACGATAAAGGATAATATTATTTTGTGGTCATTTTCAAGTAATATGTTAATAATGGCAGAATAATGCAAAGTTTGCCCTCTCATATATTAATAAACTTCAGTTTGGTAAAGAACATGTAACACTGAACCTGGAAGACATTTTAAATATCCAAAGTAAAACACAGCAGCCAAAACAATAAATAAAACTAAAATAAAAACTTAGATACAAACAAAAGCATAAATAAAATGGATTATGAAGCCTCTAAACAAAAATGCCCTTCAAAAAAATATCATCTTATGGGAATTATTAAGCTCATTTTAATTTATCGTGTGATTAATTGATCAGTTGCTTATTGCAAAATGTTTACAGGATTAAATTAAATTCATTTTGTGTCTCTGAAGTGTGTGTGTGTGTGTGTGTGTATCATCCTGAATAGTTCATGTGTAATGGGGTCAAAGGTGTGGACTTTACAGAGTTTTATTGCATTAGTACTAAGTAAGTTACTTTAGCTGTGCAGCCATCATCACTTAGTGCTTTAATATTTAAAGATGAACAAATGGTCTAGAGCTGAAGCTCTGGAAGCTTCCAATGAGTTAGAGAAATAATAAAAAGGTATTTTAAGCATCCGGCATACTGAGGGGAGCAAATCATCAGTGCAGATAATGCCAAAAGTAATCATGTTACTTATGGGTCATTGATGCAAATCTGAGTCAAAAGTTGAGTAAATACTGGCTCAGTAGTGACAAATATGATAGTAAAAATTGGTCTGGGCATGCATGAAACAAAAACTGACTTATTTCCTTAGCCATGGCCAAGCCCTGTGGATAGATGATGGGAGAGAGTTTCTTCTCCTTCAGCTTTTCAATGGTGTCCTTGTCATCCCTCAGGTCCAACTTGGTGCCCACCAGGATGATTGGCGTCTTGGGGCAGTGGTGTCTGACCTCTGGATACCACTGCAGGACAACACGGGCAATCACTTGCAGAACAGGAAGTATGAGGGTGCTCCATTGTTCGATTAATGCCAAACATGTCTGTACATCATTACCAATATTCTCTTAAAATATTAATTTACCATCTCAAGCTACACTCCATGCTTTGCTTCTCATTGGGGGTGCACCGATAAATTGATTTCCTTAATTTTGCGAGAGTGGCCGATGTTTACAACATTCGTCTATATTCTGCTAATGTCGGAAAAACAGTTTTGCAATTGTGATGTTTCCATTAAATAAGAAATTAAATTAAAATCACACGCGAGTAAGTTGTTTACACGACAAGTCATTAAAAATCACAGCAGTGACCGACGTAAACCAACATATTCATAATTCAGCCACCACTTCCTGTCGTCGTCTTTGTTGTTTTCACCAGTAGTAACATCTGGTTGATGATCACATGACTCATGATGCAGGAAAAAGTTTTTCCATTGCAGTTTTGCGAAACTTATCTATTTCAATAGGGCTGAAAAACCACCTCATCCTTACACAAAGACTTTTTATAGGAAAATGTGGGGGGTTTTCGAAATCCTCAAGTTTTCATCAAGCGGATTTTTTTTCATCATTCCAATTTCCGCAATATTATGTTCAATGGAAACACACTGTCCCCCTTTAAGCTGCTGTGAGAGAGGGCTAACTTAACATCTTTTGAGATATAAAAAGAAATCGATGTCATCCAAAATTGGAATTGGCAGGTCAGTTTTCTTAAAGAAAACTGACCTGCCATCTTCTTATGATCTTCTTAAAGATCAAAGATCTTTAAGAAAACTGCAATCGGCGCAGCCCTAGATCCATAACGCAACCCAAGCTCCTCTTACCTTGGCCCGGACGTTTTCAAAGGAAGCTGGACTGACGAGTGAGAAGCAAATAAGAAAAACGTCCTGAAAAAAAACAAAACAAAAAACAAAGGTAAAAATCAGTGGGTTAAAAACTTGATCTAAAAACGTCACTGAAAGTATTCATACCTTAACATGACAAATCATGTTGTTAATTGAGTTAGAATACATACAATAGAGTAATTATGACATAACAGCACAAATCAGGACTCATTATATTGGTTAAATACAAAGTGACTGTCTCTCTCTGTCTCTTGCACAAAGACCAGATTGTTGTGAAGACAAACGGCGTAAACAAGAGCTGCTTTTTACTCCATGTTACTGTTCTCCAGACTGTATATTATTCACTGTACTTGTCTGAGAGGGAGATTGTTTTGTTTTGTTAAATAACTCCAAGTGAAGACAGTGTTCGCTCTGGCAGCGGCTAGCTAATACAGATCTGTGCAGGACAATGGACAGAGATGAGTTGTGTGTACGCTCACTGTCTGAGGGTAGGACAGCGGCCTCAGCCGGTCGTAGTCCTCCTGTCCTGCTGTGTCCCACAGACCCAGGTTCACTGGTTTCCCGTCCACCATCACATTAGCAGAGTAGTTGTCAAATCTGCGAGGAAAGAGCTGAAAATGAGCTTTCAAGCACATTCCCGCTGACCAGAAGTTTACTCTAACACATTTTAGGTCCATCACATTAAGAATGACCAGAGCAGAGGAGCGTGGGACTTACACCGTGGGGATGTATTCTCCTGGGAAGGCGTTGGTGGTGTAGCTGATGAGGAGACATGTTTTACCCACAGCCCTGAGGAGGCAGAGAGAGAGAGAGAGAGAGAGAGAGAGAGAGAAAGAGAGAGAGAGAGAGCTACAGTAAGAACAGTGGATTTCATAAGCAGTGAAAAGTATTTCTAATTCTACCTCCAATGTTCACCACCCTGTTATCACAAAGTGAGGAAATATATTTCCAGAGAATCAGCAGGTCACATCAGAAGTCAGAGACTAGGAATTGGGAAACACAACTTGGATTGGTCCTCCAGGTTAGGACTGGAACGGACCATTATTTTTAATGATGATTCTGAAGATCAATCAGATTAAACACAAATGGCGCACTCTGCTGAGTTTTCATTTAACCTCCTAAACCTTTTTTTTTTTTTTTACACAATATGAAAAAAGAATTGTATCATAAATGCAAAACGTACAGGTATTTTTTTTTTTGGTCGTTTTGGCTTATTGCTCTCAGGACCCAAACCTACCTATATTATTTAAAATTATTTTATTTTGGCATTATTCTAACATCTCTCCGTTTTGTTATTGCTGTGGTTATTAGTGCAATTTATTTTTTAGAGTGAAATGCATTTAAAGTAATAAATATGACTTTCTGCCCATTATCGGACACCTATTCTTACCGCTAAACAGAACAATGTTCAAAAACTCATGAATGGCAATATGTAAAAACTAAATATATTGGCAATATAAATTGTCTCAGAATTTCAGCTTAAGAAAAGATTAGATGCTTTTAACCTACAAACGTGATATTGGATTAAGTTCCTTTCATACTCCGTCAGGTGCCACGAATTTGACATTCAGCTTTTATTTTTTAAAATGTTACTAGTCGCCCACTTTTACTTAATAAAGTGGATGCAACTCAAACGTTAGGAGTATATACAGTTCAAATATATTGACTTAAAAGGTATAAAGTAGCATGCTGCATCTGATTGAGGCTAAATCTGTGACCCAGCTGGAGGGACAGCAGCCACCACAGCAGCTGTCAATCTATCTGGGACTGTTAGCCGCTAGCCAACTGTTGCTAACTGGGTCAAACCAAAAACCACAATTTTTAAACTTTAATTCTACAACGTATGATTCAAACTCTAACATTTGAGGTTAGAATAAGAATAGAGATGTAAATTAACTCACCCGTCTCCCACCACCACACACTTAATGGCCTGCATTGATCCCAGTTAGCTGGTCAAGCTAACAGCAGCTAAACTAAAGCAGTCTGCTTGTGCTGCCTAAAAGTGCAGCGAAAAGAGAGATAATAACTCCGAAGTGATTTATAAAAATTCTACATAGAACGAACTATCTGACTGTCTGTGTCTGGTCAGGAGCAACACCCCAGTGAAACTTCAGATATGTTAAACACACAGACAACACCCAGAAGAAAAAAAATCGAAGCAAGATTGAAGGAAAAATACGCCCACGGTTTGATTTGGAAACTGTAGATCCCTGGAAGTCTCATCCGGTCCGAGCCGAATAATGGTCAAAGCCCGCCCTCTAGTGGTTATTACTTTGTGTGACACACAGCGATTGTCAGTTCTCAGAACATTGGCATTGTTTTCCTTTCTCCTCAAAACCAAAATAGAATACCTAAGTATGGCAACCCAAAAAATATACAGTTGAAATTCTTAAATGATAAGCAAACAAACAAGCGAACAAAAGGGCAAACAAACAAAGATAAACATATATAAATACACACTTTTAATCCTCTTAATGGTTTAACGTGACAATACAATGGAGTCTTATGTTACTTGTAAATGTTTACTAACAAAAAACTTGAAGTTTTATTAACTTATAATGAACAAGCATGTTTAAGATGTTAATATGCAGTGAATGTGTTTGTCCAATTTCTGTTTGGAATTAAAATATTGTTTGCTGTTGGTCTTTAATTCTCAAACATATAACTAAGATTTCAACTTGGATTGAAAAATGATGCACCACCAAAATGAAGCTGAGACTTACTGTCCAAATTTCAAGATTCTCATTAAATTTCATTGATTTATTTGTTAATTTCATTAACTTTTTTATACACATAATTCACCTCAAGATAACATATAATCGGGGATACATGTTCTCTAAGTAGAATTCATATTTTGCATTTTGTTTTACTGACTATTGTAAAAGTTCATCAGTACTTGAATACAAAAATGCAATTTAACATTTAAACACCAGAGGGTAATGTAGTCCTTTTCTATCGAAGACTAGAAAATGATGCATTTTTTGCTCTCGGGTTAGTAACATAAACTGTAAACATTTATCTGCGCTTCTTTCTGTAACTTTTCAAGCTCTGGTTCTGTTTAATGCTGCTCTGTAGCGTCATCAATTATTCTCTGACTCCATGATAATCTTTTTGCACACGCGTCCTCAGTGTCACGTGCAGATTGAGTTTTGTCCCGCTACAAAAAGCACATTAAGAGGACAAACCCCAACATTAGAGAGAGATGAATGAAGGATAAGTAGAAGCCTCACCATGCATCTCAGCAGGAAGGCTAAGGATGCCACACTGAGAAACAGTGAAACAGGAAGAAATGTCTTAGCATAAACATAAACACTAGAATATGAACACGGGCTGCATCTAAATGGCGTGGTATAAAAAATGGTTCAGATGTTAAATTAAAAAAATCTAATATTTTCATCTCTGTTAGGATTTTTTTCCTCTTTTTTCTTTCTTTTTTTTACGTTACATCCACGAAGTTTATTTTATTGGGATTTATAAAATAGACCAACACAAAATAGTGTAAATCATAGGAGAATGATACAGAGTTAACAATGTTCATTTTGCTTTTTTAAATTTTTTTTCTATAAAATCAAATAAGTGTGAGAAATCCTTTAATCTCCTATGGCAACCATGTGCAAACCTCCTTGGAGGATCTAGCAATACCTTAGAGACGCTCCTTGAAGCCAAGCAAAGCTAGTTCAGGGACAGACCTAATAAATACATTAAGTTTGTGTTTCCACTCTACAAACCCGGCCTTCCATAGCCTGATTTAAACAAGATGCATAAGTCATGTAAAGATCATCTTAACAACCTGCTGCTGCTGCAGGTAATTTATTTAGTGAGAGTTTGGTGTCTCTGCTGTCACTCGCAGTCCATCCTCATCTTCCTTCAAACAGCAGCTCACAGAGGCTTCTTGGTGGCTCATTACATTCGATCATTAGTTCCATAATAAGCACTGGGGTTTAATGACCCTCGCCATGGCGCTCCCATTTGCACAAGAGTCAGACTGACAGGCTGCAGGCAATCATCAGTAAAGTGCCTGAATGTGCTTTGTAATGGTAACACAACAGGGAAGGTGGTGCAGAGCTGCAATCCTATCATTTAGGGAGAAAGTCAACATTTTTAATGGATTAACAGCTAAATGAGCTCATGATGGCAGCAGATGGCTGCAGCGGACCTTTGTGTTGCTGTTCTCTGTCTATCAGTGCAGGCTTACGGTCTGGAAAAGATATTTAAAAACAGGATCTGGTTTCAGCTGCTCTAACTTGAGGTGTCACAGCTTTAAATGATGCAGAAGCTTCCGACACGGATAAGTCAGGTTAATGGAAACATGCACAATAAATGGCTCACAAAAGACACTTTTCTCAAAATCTGCTCTGTAGATACGTGTGCCATATTTACGACGGCGTAGACAGAAAACAATAGTAGTACATTTCCACCAAGAAACTCAGAAATTTCAAGATTGATCTAAAAAAAATTCTAGAACAAAAATAAGGATATTTCTGCAAAAGACGATTAGGGCCACTGAAAAAAAGAGAAGTCTGACTTTTTTCTCAGAATTCTGAGATTAAAGTCAGACTTTTTTTTTTTTTCTCATTGGCCCTGTTCCGTACATTTCTGAGCTTTGAAAGTCAAAGATTTGCTAGAAGGGTTCCAGAATTCCAGAAATTTTGAGATTAACCTCAGAAATTTTCTAGGGAAAAGTTTTTCAAAAGTGGAAAATGTTCAACTTTACAAACTCAGAAGTTTCCACGTTTGTTTCTGGGCAATTTCTGAGACTAATCTAAATATTTCTGAGTTCTTTTGGTGGAAATGTGCTCCTCCATTTTCCCTCTACCTAATATTCCGTCAAACCTTGTCACAACTCTTAGCCTCATATTTACCTGTGAATAACTGAATTCCTTGAAAGCAGCTTAGTGTTGAATTGAACTCCCTCACAGTCTCTGAAAGTGTTGAAGTGCCTCCAGCTGCTTCCTGTGCGCTTCCTCAAACATCTCATTGTGACAGCAGAATTTAGTTCAGGTTCGCTTTCTGTGCAGCAGTTTGTTTATTAGCCGGTGGCAGCAGATGGGTCGTTGCTGCTGCTGCTCTGCTGAAGCCGCTCTGCCTCTGTGTGCTCTGCCACCTGATGGGCAGCCCTACTGACTGAAGGGCTTCAGTCAGTAGATCAAAGGAGACTTCCAGGCTGCGACTCCTGCACCGCACACCCATCTATTCACACCGCGATCTCCTCTGATGAGTTATTGTCACAGTGGGATGGAATCAGATTGAGCGAGTCAAACGTTGATGCAGTTCCCGGGTCAAAAATGTAGCTTCCTTTCTCTGCATGTGTGCATTCTTTTCTCTTTTTTTTCTTCCATTCTCTCCTTACCAGTGCTGCCTGCTTCCCTCACTGGAGCACAGTGAGGCAGGAAGTGTGTCACATTGCCCCATGCGTTTGTTTGTAATACCTTGCGGGGACCATTTTCCTGACACATACTACGTTATGGGGACCAACTGTTCCTTGTGGTCCCCACAGGAGGAAACGCTGTTTTTGGGTCAGGGGTTAGACTAAGGTGTGAATTGAGATTTGGTTAGGATTAGGGTTAGGTATGTAATGGAGAGGGTTAGGGTTAGGATTAGGGAAAGGTTTAGGCTGTAGAAATGAATGGAAATCAATGAAAAGTCCCCACAAAGATAGCCAAGCAAACGGCTTGGTGTGTGTGTGTGTGTGTGTGTGTGTGTGTGTGTGTGTGTGTGTGTGTGTGTGTATGTGTGTGTGTGTGTGTGTGTGTGTGTGTGTGTGTGTGTGTGTGGGTGTGTGCATGCGTGTGCGTATGTGTGTGGTCTTTCAGATGCTTGTCATCTTCACACACAAATAACCATCTACAGTCCAGATGTGACTGATGTAGAAACCTGCTGTCATGTCATGTCACTGGCTGGTCCAGAATACTTCAGTCTCACTTGAACTTAAACTTCCAAAATTGTTACTTAATGTCATAGAGATACAGATTTCATACAGCTTTTTAAACATTTTTTGTGACATTAAAGCATCCACGTATTACACTGGAATCTAATGAGCTACTCTAACACAATATTTAGCTCCTTCCCAGAGCAATGTTGGTAAAAAAAAACATTGTAGAAGGGTTAACAGAGGAGTGATGCTGTGATGACTTCTTGAAGGTGGAGATTCAGAAAGAACAGAAGTATTTTAAAGAGACTGTGGAGGAAAAGTTTCCACTGAATATGTCATTGGTAGTAGTTTCAAAATTGACAAGTGAAAATAGAAAGTGACAGGATTTTCTTTGACCACCTCAGTCAGTCAGTCAGTCAGTCAGTCAGTCAGTCAGTCCAAGTTCCAAGTTTATTTGCATTCCACATTTCAGCAACTGCCAAAATGACGGACAGAGACAAAGTCATAAACTTACAGCCAGACCTCCAGTAGAATAGTGCAGATCCAGTTATGTTCAGACAAAGTGGCAACTGTTTTTTTTGTCTTAATAAAAGGTGGACAGTTTCCTAACTTCTTGAGTATTTTCCCCAGTTGATTTGGTCTAGAAAATCTTTTAGTCTGTTCCTGGCAACATAAACTATTCTATTTAGTTCAATAGAATAAATGTGCTCTAGTGTTGCTGGATGTTTACAGACCTATTTTGCTATAAAATTAAAATGAACAGTAAACACGGCCACTGAAAAAAAAAAACTACTTTGTGCCTAATCCTAATAGTGAAATTCTCAGGCTACACTTTGGACGCTCCGTTCTGTGTTGTTTTGTTCCATTACGTAAAATCACTGTAAAAGATATTAAAACAGGTGGCATAAATATGAAACAGTAACATTTTTATAAATCCCCAGTGTGATCTGGAGCTGTATAAAAGCTTCTGACTGTGTGGAAATGTATTTCTCAGCCTCATTATAACCGCATGGGTCACAAAGCAGACCGCTAGCTTACATAATGACAGAGCATGACTGCAGCCAACAGAGGCTTGTCTCTGTGCTGAGTGGAACAAGAAGGTCGCAGCAGTTTGTATGACTGGAAACAGACCTGATGAGACAGAAAGCAGAAGACATGTCCTGCTCAGCTGCAGAGACACGCTGGAAAACATCCCGCTTCCAGCTAAACCTGGAGCGTCTCCATGGAAATCGGGTTTCTCCCCCCTAAAGCTCATCTCATAAGAGCGGGTCAAAGGTTATTCGTGGGAAGGCCGACTCTTGTAAAAATTCAGTTTCAAATTGACACAAATTCTTGAAATGATGTTTGAATTGAGAAAAAAAACTGTCAATATTAGCACTGTTCTGAGTGATTTTTGGTGGGTGGTAGGAGGGGGGATTGCTGCTGAAATGAAGTATCCCTTTGTTTTTTATTCATATTAGTGTTTGGTATTTTCTGCCAATTTTATAATTGTCTTATTACTTTTTGCCAAGCTTAACTTTATTTTCTGTTTAACCTTTTATCCACCTGTGATGGTGTGATTATTATGAAGCACTTGGGTCAGTTCAGGTTGTTGTAAACGTGCTGCAGAAATAAACTTTGACTTGACTTGAGATGGGCACTTACAACTTTTTATTTGAGTCCAAAACTAAAGGGTGTTGTTTGTTTTTCTTTTCTTTTCTCTGGAATCCACCACTTCTGTTCCAGTCAGCTGAGAGCTGGGAATACGCCTCCACTCACATAGTTAACACATGATGATTCCCAAACTGTTCAGCCACAAACCCTACCTTTCGGCAGAGATGCAGCTAAAAACAGCAGTTGAGGGCGATGATAACGAGGATGAGATTGTTGTCTTCCCTCTGTTTCTCTTTCAGGATTCACTCAGAGTGAGCCGTGGGTTCTGCCTGAAAGTGGGCCCCTGGGGGCCAGTGCGGGGGAGGGGGGATTCACCAGAACATGTTGCGATTCTGTGGAGGCAGTGTTTGTTTATGCCTGCAGCTTCTGTGAGGAAAGGAACATTACATTTATTTTATGCTTCAAAGGAAAACAAATGAATATTTAATCTGATTCTAAGAGAATTTTTGAGATGACTAGAGTTTATTAAAGTGTTATGTGTTTTCCAGGCACACGGGGGCATTTTTAACTATGTTAACTTCATTCACATTCTCACCTGGATTTAGGCCTGGACTTTGACTGGGCCATTCATGAGCAGGCTTTTGTCCCTGCTAAAGGAAAGTATCCACATTGCATCATCATGGATGGATCGCTAACAGTGGCTTTATTTTAGCCAGAAGTCCACAACAAATAGTCTCAGCAGTTCCAGAGCTCTGGATCTCTGCGCAACTTCTTAAGTTTGTTTCTAATAGGAAACGAGCAACATGAAAGGATTGTAAAATGTATGTTTTTATTTACATTTTATTAAAAATGGCATGTTTTATAATTTCTTTTTATTGAGCTATTGATGCTTTTCTCAGTAATCAACGGTAAAAATCTTTATTTCCCTTATAGCAGTCAAGAGTTGTAGAGTCTCATAACTGACCGACTCTCTGTATGTCTCCACTGGTACTTTGAGGGTTTAACTTTGGTGATGAGCTCTGAGCCTGTGAGGACGGAAGGCCTCCTTACCATCACCCTAATCTTTCATTTCCGTCATGGATTCGCTGTTTCAAGCCGGGGCTGACGGAGCCACTCCAAGACACTGATATTACAATAACACGGTCAGGAGAATCATTTTGGAAAGATTACTTTCAGCCTAAATCTGCTGGTGGGATGTTCAGAGGGTTTTATTCTTTTTTTTCCCCCCCAACACTAAAAGACGGCTATACCGAGTCACCATTAACCTCCAGCTGCCACTTCCAGACTCTGAGGATTTGTTCAAATCCTCCTGGACCTTCAGAACGGTGAGAATCTATCCGCAACATATTTCATCATCATCCATCATTCCATTCTTCAAACAATAACACTCAGCTCTCCTCCTCCCCCTCGGATCCCAGAGGATCCATTCACCTGCATGCTCTCAATAGACCTTTCAAACCTTAAAGCTGCAGTAACGTTTATTAAAATATTTTTTATGTATGTGTTGAAGCTGTCGCTATGTCATCACAGTATAAGACAGATAATCTGTGAAACAATCCAGCTCAGCTGCCTTCTTCCAGTGCTAACTGGAAACAACCAATCAGAGCCAGGGGAAGGTCTTAGCGCCATCAATCATGTCCGTGTGCGCGCTTTGTTTTTTCACAGATTATCTGTTTCATATTATACAGCCACGACATGGTCACTGTTTTAACAAGTATGTAAAAAGCAGATAAAATAAATTAATTAAAGTTACAAACTGCAGCTTTAATGTTATTTAATAGTTTTCAGCTGTAGAGTCTCATCCTGACCAAAGTGACACCAAAGTGGAACCTTGGCTCAGTTTATCGGATAACAGTTGTGATTATCACCTCAGAAACTTCATCTTTTGTCTGAAGTCACACAAACTATGAAGACAACAGCTTCTTCTGCTTCCATCATGTAAAAACGTATTCCATAGCATCATCTCACATTGCAAATAAATATGGATTTACATTTCTTAGTAAGTTATATTTTTATATATATCATTTGTGCCAAACTTATTGGCACTCTTAGCAATTCCTCTATAGTCAATTTTTTTATTTTTATGTTTTGCCAAAATCACTTTCGGCAAAAAAAATGACCCAGACTGTTATTTTTGGAAGGTGTCAAAATATATTTGGCTACTACATGTGGCACCCTCTAAGTTTATTTTTCTTCCCTATACAAAACAGAAATAAACGTGTAAAACGAAGGTAAAAATAACCATTACTACTGACAAAAGTTTTAGAAGGTTGCCGAGGAGCTTTTGTTTAGTTAAACATCTTCGCACTGAGAGGGCGAAGGAAAACAGGCCCATTTCATCACTTCCTGTCCTTTAACTTTCGTCCATTGTGCCCCTGGAGTGCTGCACAATGTGTCCCCGGCACAACTCCCTTCCTGAGCTGGGGACCGTATGTTGAGCTGAGCCCAGCCCAAACCTTCGTGTTCCTCTCCTCTAATATGACAGCTGGCCGGCGTAGCTGGAATCTCTGTTGGAAAATCCTCAGTGAGTGAGCTCATACAGGGAGGGAAAGGGCAGGAAGTGGAATTTCCTTGCCAGGACTGACCTCAAAAGATGCTGTAATACCTGCATCACCAAAACCCAGGGAGCGCCGAAAGTAACAGGATCAGGACCTTTGTCCTAAGGAACGTCTTTCAAGTAATTAATGGAAATGTGTATTTAAAAATATATAACAAATATCCCTAAACAAAACAGTAAATTAAGTAGAGCTGAAACGATTAGTCAGATTCATCATGTTTAACTGATTATTGAAATAATCGTCAACTAATTTAGTAATCAATTAATCATTAGGTGGAGTATACAGATACATAAAAACACCATTTGCTGAAAAAAACAACATTTTCAGAGCAATAAGGCAAAACTTTCCAAAAACAGTTTTGTCTTAAATACAGTTTGTATTTAAGATTAAAAAAAAAATCTTTGTCAAAACTCCTCAAGTGGTAGGGTTAGCTTCATCCAGTTCAAATTTGCTAAAGGAATAAAATGTTTATTTTCTCATTTAAAATGGAATAAAAATATTTGATTATTTGTATATTTTAATGTATTTGTATTGTTATATAAAAAGTTTTGAGAGGATAAATAAAAAATCAGTAGAATGTCCCATTTTTTTCAGCCAATTAATCTATTAACTATCAGAAAAATCGATTCATCGATTACTTAAAACATTGTTATTTGAAGACCTGAAATGAAGCAATACAAGACAACTAAGTGTGATGTGGAAGACATGGATTAACTTCTGAAAGATGAAATTATTACTCAACTACTGACTGATGATTTATATTGTCATGTTGTCTATAAACACAAAGAGTGAGAGAATAATACCAGCAGTAGAGTTACAGTAAAGCCTCTGGTGGGGCTTTTTTTCCCTGTCTTTCTTTCATTGTTTTTGGTAAACACTCATCATCATGGTCACTAGTAAAAACAAAAACAACTCCTCCACTATCCTCATCATTTTCACCTCAATGTCACCACTTCTACTTAAAACTAGACTTCAAGTGTTTCATGAAGCAACCATTGAATTCTCCGGTTTCCTCTCCAGATATCTCTGCCCACTTTATCTGGATTTTATGATTTAGACCAAATGAGCCTTTGTTTTTTTTTCCCATCTCAGTGTTTTTTCTCAAAACAACAGATTTGTTTATCAAAAATAATGAATGACCTTTAAAACCCTTCTGGTATAGTTATTTGACATTCCCTTTAATATATTGTACAAATCAATTTAAGTATATTTTACTTAGATTATATATATATTGGATATATTATTTTATATTTCAGATATCTTAAATTAACATACTGAATAGTACGTCATAGAAATACGTAGCATGTGAAATAAAAAAAAACAATGAAAAAAAAGTATTATGCTTCAAATAGTGGTGTCACAGTCCAGTTGTAGAAAAAAAAAATAATTTAAACGACTATAAAAGTCCAGACAGGAAATCAAAACCCACGTAGAAGAGCGGCTGTGTGCGCGCGCACACATGCGTATGAGTATGAGGTTGTTAATGGCGGTGGGCGGAGCTTAGTGACGCCGCCCTAATTGCAATGTGTGTGTGGCCGTGAATACAGGCGGAGCAGATAGAGGATGGAGCAGAGGGACCGACGAGCAGCCGCCTCAGATCTCATGCCCAAAACATCACCTTCCGCGCGAGAGGATTCGCCTTCTCTCCACGCGCAGAGTTTGGATTCCGCTCGCGTTCATTCGCGTCCTCGCTTCGTCGCTGACAGCAGCCGCGCGTCGGTCCGCTTCTGCCGTGAACACAGCACCGGTTCTGGCTTTTATGTCCCGGTGAAATTCTACTGAAAACGGAGAGGGGAAAAAAAAAACAACTAAAAAAACAACAACAACCAAAAATAAACCCAGTGTGATACATTTCACGCGAGGTTTCACACATTCAGCTGGACTGCAAAGTCGCTCCTCCAATCGAAATGGATGAAGACAATCATGGTAAGCCTGGTCTCACTGGTTTCCATGGGATGGATGATGAATGGATGTGTGAGTCAGTCAGGGCACATATCAGGTGCTTTTTTAGGTTGTACACTGAGAAAACGGAATGAATTGTCGTGTAATCCCACTTAGAAGGCAAAACAAAGAGTCTAACAGCTTCATTAAAGCCCATTATCACTGCTGCTGTTTTAGAAACGTCAAAGTAATGAAGAGAAGTGGGGGGTGAAAATCCGTGTTTGTTCCCTTTCCATCAGTCTGACGTCTTACAGCTGGACTTTGATGTGTCGCTCATGCTCACTATCATCTGGCGCCATTTGAAGCCTGCAAACTGGTGGGGATGATAAACTGAATGATTGGCAACCCTGCAATAGCTAGTGTCATGTACAAGTACAACCTCTGTCAACTTTTTCACATTTTGTCGTGGTGCAATCACAAATGTCAGTGTAGAAATGCTTGGCAGTAGTAGTAGTTGGTCACAGACACTAGTACACAGTAAAAACTACCATCCTCAACCCACCATCCCCATGGTGATTTTTGGAAGCATCATGCTGTGTCACCAAAACCACTTGTGGTACTTGAATTACTTCTTAAGAGATGTACTATTTATTTTTTGTAAAGGATTTAATGCAATACAAATTTTAAAAGATGCAAATAAACAGATTTTTGCTGCAGCTTTCTATGTGAAAGTTTTACATTTAAGCGGCCATATTGGAGGTCGGGATTGCTAATAGATGTCCAACTTCCTTACTTAGAATTCTAATTTTGAAAGGTTTTTGATTGATTTTCAAATGACTAACTTGGAGGTTTGAACATCTGAGTAAAAACTGCTATGTAGATGAAATGGAGTCAGATTGTAAAGAGTGTCTGATGGGAGACATTCGAGAGCGTAGAAACTTGTACGATACATCAATGAGGAAATATAAGGACATTCAGAGAACAAAAAATACATGGGAAGAGATAGCTCAGATGACGCACTATGGAATTGTGGGAATGCAGAAATTTGTCACAAGAAAAATTGTGACAAATTCCTCGTACCAAAGTCGAGCATTTGGTACGCTCGACTTTGAAATTTCAACTGTTCGGAAAGTGTGTGTGGAGTCCGCGCAGCTAATGCAATATGCTCTGTATGCTGGAGTATGTGGGTATTTTTATTCTGACAAATTCAAGAAGAAAACCTTTGTGTGTCAATACAGTAAAGGAGATATGCTCAAAATTGTATTTCATTGTGCTTAATCCATACTGGCTATTTTTGAGAAATCGTTTTAGGTTACTGTTATTTTATTGAGACAAATCGATTTAAATTCATGTAATAACTGATGCATTTTGTGTTGTTACTTATAATTATTAAAGATACAGCTGAATTAACTAGAATCCCTATTGGAAATTCGGCTTGAACAATAAATCAATAACAATATATCAGTAACACAATAGACATGTGATCAATATCAATAAATAATACATCTGATAGAATGTTCAATAATTTAACTGAGCTCCGGTCCAGAACTGCACTGCATTCTGGGGGATGTAGGCAGAGGTAAGGCTTTAGCTGCTGAACCTCTCACAGCGAGCTAAGCTAGCTGAATGGCATCAACTAACTCACTCACTGTTTGGTTGTCTAGCAACAACCTGTTGAGTAATTTGCATTTTTAGGTTTCACCATTGTGCCTCATTAGTGTTTAAAAATAAAAAGCAGTGTGGAGCTGAAACTGTAGATGAAAGAGGAAAGATCACACCACCAGTTTGGCAGTATTTCAGATATCTAAAACCAAAAGACTGATTCATAATTATCGACATTGACTGATATGAAACACCTGTATCATGACATGTTTTTCTGCCGTATCATCTGGTCATATTTTGGGTTTTACAAAAATCGGTACTTGGAAATCGGATCAGTGCATATTTGAGTAAAATCTTTAAACTCGTTAAAGTTCAAAGATTCAAACCTGACTCTGAGCATCACCGATCGTGACTTTGACATATGGTGTGATGCAGACTGCAGCTCAGCGCCAGTTATCGTTCCATCACTGTGAAGCGCTCTCTGACACATGCAACATGTTTCTGGGCTGATAATCCGAACCACCTTGTGGGGCTGAAGGCCGCGGAGGAAGCGTGGTGTAAACAAACGGCTGTAGTCTGATAACAACGCGACAGTTAAACTGAGAGACCAGCAGAGTCAGGAGGGACGCTCACGCCACCTTCCTATGAGCTCACCTGCATGATGGAAATTCATCTGATTCAAGCAACGCATCTCTGTTTTTTTGGTTATAATATTCACAATCCAACGAAGCAAGAGTTGCATCAAGAGTGACATCTCAGTGAGTTTGGGTGATAAGCAGTCGAAATCAAATGAGCATAAAGTTTGTTCTTATCGATCTGGGTCATGTGACAGGAAGTGAGAGAGAACAGAGGCATGCTGTCCATGTAGAGGCAATCATTAACACAGCTAACTGTGAGTTCTGTAGTGTCTACACACACACACACACACTGTCACACCTCACTTAACATCGTTCACAAGCACGCTTTGATACGCAGGTTATCACAACTCTGGCACTTAGCGCTGCTATATCTGGCACTGCCAAACACCTTGAGTTTAATAAAGCGGGTCGGTGATGTGTCTGCTTCCAGTTTACAGCCCTATGAGGTTCATAAAATGGGATTAGGTTAAGATCAGGCTCACAAACATTTAACTGGATGAAGATGAGCATCAGACCACAGGCGAAAGCGGCCATTTTTCTGGAGCTTCGTAGGTCTGAGGTGAACTTGCACTGCAAAAACATAAAGTCTGACCAGGTCATTTTGGTTTAGTTTCTAGTGCAAATATCTTAGATCACTCGAAATAAGACAAGACTAACTTACAAGTAGCTTTTCAGCAAGATATAAGGTCTTGTTTTAAGTAAATGACTCATTAATCTTGATGAAAAAGTACAAGTTCCATTGGCAGTTTATTTCACTTATAGCAAGACATTTTCTCATGTTATCAGTGAAATAATCTGTCATGGAAGTAGTACTTTCTCATCAAGATTAATAAATTATTTGCTTAAAACAAACTCGTATCTTGCTGAAAAGCTGGTTTCGTTTTGTTTTATTTCAAGTGTACTAGGAAATTTGAACCAGAAACCCAGACCAAAATGACTTGGTAGGATTTAGTGTTTTTTCAGTGTGTTGCTATTGCTTGTGAATCCTGCAGATTCGCTGGTGAAAAACAAAACAAACACAAGCAGTGAGTGGAAATGGACATTTTTCACAGTTGAATGGCTTTTTCCAAAAAGAGCCGAACTAATCAAATGATTTTAAAAATGAGAAAAGCTGGTTTTGAAACTATTTGTTTTTCTTTTTTTTTGTTTTTTGTAAGAGGTAGACGGGGTCAAACATACCCAGTGGCTTACGACCAGACTTGGCTGCAGTACTTAGTTAAACTAAATAAAGCATGAGTGTCTTGGAAAAAATAGAATCAAAAAAATGTTCTCAAATGTATAAAAATGTTTATATTTGTTCAGGGAAAATGAAAAAATAATTGCAATAATATTGTTTTAATTGAAAGAAAATGAATTTATGTGACCTGTAAGTACTTTAAGTAAACAGGATCATTTTGGCACCTGGGGCAAAAAGGCTGCATGCAGTGCTTTAGATGCTTCATCAGGAAGCATGCTCATGTTTCACTAATTGTCTTTGCAAAATCACCATCACTTCACATTTCACATTATAGATTGTACCCAACATTTTTAATGTTGTCTCCATGGGGAATGTATATTTTGTGACACGGAGGCTTGTTTTCGTTAGCTGCTCTTCAAACTGAAAAGTCAAGAAAACATGTGAATCAATGAGGCGGGGGTGTGCTGATTTTTAGAAAATGACTACTGAAAGATAGTTTATCACAGATGTCTGCAGTCATAAAGTTTGGACACTCGTGTTGTAAACTATAAGTCTGTGATACTCAGCTGCGTTGTGCTCACTATTCAGAGTTGGCACGTCTCTGTTGTTTGTGTGCTGCAGAGCAGATGGGGCCTGGCCTCAGCACGGAGGAAATCATCAACAGACTTGAATAGTTTTTTATATATATATATATATATATATATATATATATATATATATATATATAACTCATGAGTCTAATTTTAGCAACATTTTATAGTTGGATGGAGAAGTGAGAAGGGGAAAAAACACAAAAGCCAAACGGGTGTGGGAAGCAGAGCAGTGAATGTCTGGATGGAGGCCATGGTTTGTCACAGCTGGCCCTCCTGAAGTTTCTCCGCTCCACAGCCGTCAGCGCTGAGCTTCAGTCGCTCAGTATGTGGATGTATTCTCTTCCACAGCTCTACTGTCAACGGCTTCACTGCAAAAATGTGAAATCTCACTACCTACTTTTTAGTCCAGTTTCTAGAGTCGCACCAATCCACTTTTTTCCACTTCCAATGCAGATATCTGAGGTATCGTCCGATTAGATACAGAAAAACAGCTGAATTAACTTAAAACATTTCTAATTTTTTTTAAACATGGATATGAATGTATTGATTTATCTGATAACTCTGCACCAGTACAGCACATGTAAAAACAACTTTCAATTATTCAGTCAGTGCAATTAGGAGTAGAACAGCCAATGTAAAATAAATAATAAAGAAATTGACAAAACAATAGGTTGACTGCTTTGGGCAAACATATCAAAAATTGTTCTTCCTTCAAATTTCTTTCAAATTGTTCAGAAAGTACAATTAGGAATTCAAAATATGATTTAAAGTAAATAAAGAACAAAATCTATCAGAGCACAAAGCATAGATTTAGATTGAATAGATCTGGTACATTGTCTCCGATACTCAGTCTTGGCTTTTTTTTCAATATTAGACCAATACAGATAAAAATATTGGCTTGATGCATCTTTACTTTAAATGAGACAAAACTAACTCGTAAGTAACAAAAAGTAAAGTATTAGTTCTACTGGCACATCATTTATTATCTGCCTTATAACATGTAAAATATCTTATCTTGTTATAAGTGAAATAATCTACCAGTGGAACTAATACCTTTCATGAAAAGTTACTTGTAAGTTAGTTTTGTCTTATTTTAAGTATTATATGATATTTGCACTAGAAACTAGACTAAAAATAATATAAGACTTAGTTGAGGTTTTTTCTCGTTTCTTTTGCAGAGTTCCCTGTAGAAGGACACTTGCAGAAATGTTTGTCCTTGTCGTTCTCTGATCGTGGGAAACCTTTCCGTCTGTTCTCCTGCCTTCATAGCCACAGATTGAGATTTGCTGAAATAACAAATCATATCAGGCTGCAGCAGGTCTGCTTTATCACCAGGAGCTTTAATGGTGAAGAGTCACAAATGCATAACGAATGATTTCCCCATGAAACTGCATCACCAAAACCTAAAACAAAAATCTCCTCTCTCCTCAGATTTTTCAACAATCACCCCCGCCCCTCTCCCTTGGACTTAATAACCATCTAATTGTGCGCGATTATTTCCCTCCAAAAATTTCTGATCACATTCGCGCTGGCAGGCTTGAAACCCGAGATAAAGCAGCTTTGGAGAGTCAGACGGCGTGCGTGTCATTTCTTGGCGGTCACAGCTAGCGCTGCAGTTCTGGGGGAGATTAGTTGCTAAGAGGGAAAAGTTGGTGTAATTAGGGTGTGGAGCTTGTTGTGGCTACGGGGCGAGTACGTGGGAGGACGTCAGGCTGTCAAACAGGCTGGAGCTGAGTGGGAGGAACTGGTTGGTAGTGAACAGAGTTGGGTACTAACTAGTAACTTATTTGAAAAAAAAAGTACTTTTAAGACTATTTTTACTATGCTGTACTTTTTACCTTTTATTTGAGTAATTCTGTTACAAAGTATTGCTCCTCTTTCCTGAGTAAAATGTCTGGATTCTCTACCAACTGAATGAAATGTTTTAACCAAAATTTCACCAGACACACCTGCAGTTTTTGTTAAAGTTTCGTAAGTTTCCTATTGAAAGAAATAGATTTGGAAAAGAAAATATTTTGCCTGTTTTGTTACTTTTTCCTTATTTTAATTACTGTCATGTTTGTCCTCAAAATACCAACATTTTCACTTAACTTTAGTTTGGTCCATCTGATTATGTACATTTTGACATTAAATGATTGATCATTTGATTAGTTACTCTGTGCTTAAGTAGACATTTTACCAAATACTCTTTTACTTCTACTTGAGTAATTTCTTGGACGGCTACTTTTTGCTTTTACTTGAGTAAAAATATGCTGAAGTATTGTGACTCTAACTTGAGCACAATGTTTGGATCCTCTTTTCCATCCATCTTCTTTACACCCTTGTCCCTTAGTGGGGTCGGGCGGGGTGCTGGTGTCTATCTCCAGCTAACGTTCCGGGCGAGAGGTGGGGTCACCCAACCATGCACACACACACTCACACTGAGTGGGGGATCCTCTTTTTGGCAAATCTTAGCCTAGTTGTGAACCAGTTTGGAAGATTAGAGGTCAGAGAAACGGCTGTAAAGAAGCCAGTAATGAGTTTATCTGCATTGTCTTGGTTCTTTGGAGAACATAGACAATGGTTCTCCCTGCTGCACAGGAAGTTAAAGTTTCTATTTATGGCAAGCCGATTTGGCCCCCTGATTGTTTTCAGTGAGTCTGCACCCTGACGGGGTCAAAGGCAGATCATAAACTTAATTACGTGCCTGATTTAGAAAAAGATGCAATGAGGGCATTGAAGAAATGTTCACAATTTTGCGAAGTCATTTTATGTTTTTTGTCAAAATTTACATAGACTATGTTTTCCTAAGAGTTCTCTCTTTTTATGAATTACAAAACAATTTTTTAAACATTTTTATTTCCCAGAAATCAGACTTTGTCTGAGAAATCTGCAATCTCGAAACTCTTATTTTGAAGTAAGAAAAGAAGTAGAAGTAGCAATTCACAGAAACAGACCTAAAAGTACTGAAGAAGCATCCACTATTAAAATCCTTTAAAACCATTTTGGGTAATTGGAAGGACATAGAAACATTCCGCAGAGGAAGAGAGACGATATGAACAACTTGTTAGCATTGGCAAAACGGTTAGCCGCTGACATTTAACTTAGGAGTTTTAAACGTCCTGTCAGCGTACTACTAGTAGAGTCTGGACTGCTTCTCATTGCCTCTTGTTTTTAGTTGAACTAGATCATTTTGCACTGAACAAAAATGATCTAAATTCTCTAAAACATAGTTTGAGATTTATGAAGCTTTATTTCAGGTGTGAAAACATACCAAGGAGCATTTTTATGCTTACTTGGCATTCAGAACACCTCAGACCACATGGTTAAATAAATCATAAGCTTTTGTGGCGGTCCAATTCATGATTCCTTGAAACTCCTTCTAAAAACATTCTAAGCTGCCTGTTTTAACAGGCAGGTATATTTGGTTCAATACCAAACATGCCTTAATACACATTAATTAACTACCCAAGATCTCTTCTATCTCCTGTTCATGGCAGTGCAGCCAGTAAGTAGTAAAGAAAGTGAATGCCACTCCTGGACTGGTTGCTTTCTAAATGGAAGCCAGTAGCACTGTGCCAAAGTTTTTCAGTTTCCAAAGCTGGATTTTTTAAATATATTTTAGATATGCTCTGTAAGAAAAAAAAAATCCTTCTTTGTGAACAACTCTGAGTTTCCCAGAGAAATCCGCAAAATAGTGAATCTGTGAATGTTGAGCTGCTAACAGACGGGAGATCTGTTGACTCACTAAACCATCTATCCATCCATTTTCTTCCGCTTATCCAGGGTCGGGTTGTGGGGGTAGCAGCTTAAGACGGGAGGCCCAGACTTCCCTCTCCCCAGCCCCTTGTTCCAGCTCTTCTGGGGGAATCCCAAGGCGTTCCCAGGCCAGCCAAGAAACATAGTTCCTCCAGCGTGTCCTGGGTCTTCCTCTGTGTCTCCTCCTGGTGGGAGGTGCCCAGAGAGGCGTCCAGGAGGCATCCTAACCAGATGCTGAGCCACCTCGGCTGGCTCCTCTCGACATGAAGGAGCAGCGGCTCTACTTTGAGACCCTCCATGATGGCCCAGCTTCTCACCCTATTTCTAAGGGAGAACCCAGACACTCTACAGAGAAAACCCATTTCAGCTGTTTGTATCCGCGGTCTCATTCTTTTGGTCACTAAACACAGACCAGAATAATCTGCATTAATTATGATCCTTTAAAACAAAGTTTATAATCTGTGAAACCTTCACACTAAAACATGGGGTACGATAGTTTTTTTTTCTTAAAATTTTATCTCGTCATTCAGCTGGATTTATCGTTGCACAGCTAGCAGCCACCCCAGCTAATGATTGGCTAATTAGCGACACATGTTTGCAGCTCACCCTCTGATATCCCATAAGAGCAGCGGGGGTGTAATTATTTTTTCCCACGCTTGTGTTGACAGTCATGGAAACATTTTACCTAATAAAACAAAAAAAAATAAAAAAACTATTTTGGCTTAGACAAATGAGACTCCTTTGTGCTATAAAGCAGAGGCGCTATGAGGTGCTAAAACATGCTCTTTACAGCCCAGCGGTTGACCCAGTGGGCGGGTGCTGTTGTTTGAAGGCTTAAGGGATGATTTGAAAATTATTTAGACTGTGAAGATTATAGGTTTTGTGGTCAAAACACAGAACATCATACCAGATGTAACAAGGCCAACGGAAAAACACGCAGACAGTGGCGACGCGAGATGTGCACGGATTGAGTCGGAGCTCAAAGAGGAGACTACATATGGAGCTGATTAGAAAAGAGTCTGTGGAGGCTTTCCTACATGTTGCCATCTCCATGGCATTCTGTGTGTGTGTGTGTGTGTGTGTGTGTGTGTGTGTGTGTGTGTGTGTGTGTGTGTGTGTGTGTGTGTGTGTGTGTGTGTGTGTGTGTGTGTGTGTGTGTGTGTGTGTGTGTGGGGGGGGTGTGTGTGTGTGTGTGTGTGTGTGAGAGACATTGTATCTGGTTGTAAGGCAGTGTTTCTGCTGTTGTAAACAGAGCAGGCAAAGCTTTTGCCTGGAATTATTACTCGGTGGTGTAAGTAGGAGGAGAAGGTCTTAAAGAGCAGGACGGCGAGCAGATATAAAAAAAAAAGGCATGGCAAATGAAATCAGGGAGCAGAGACAGCAGAGAGACAGCAGCAGAGATGGACTGAGTAATCTGCACCTAACGTCAGGGGAAGGAGAATTAGGAGAGGGCGAGGTCTGTGTGTGTGTGGGGGGGGGGGGCACGGAGGCTTCAGGGGCGACGTGTTTTCTTGCCTTCTGGCTGAAGACAAACGGGGAAACACCCAGCTTCAACGCACCTTGAGTGTTTAATGAGTAGGTCAGGTTTCACTTATAATTGGAACAAAGCCTCCAGCTTTACTAGATGAGGTGATCCATGACATTTTCACAAGACATAAACTAGAGCTGCACCGGTCTAATATGGTCCTGATATTGAAAACAGTTCTAGATTGGGTTTCAGTGGCAATGTGCCCAATCCATAAGGGCAGATCTAAGCTGAATTCTATGCTTTGTGCTCTGAGTGACATCATGCTTTATTATTTATTTTACATTATATTTAGAATTCCTAATTACACTTTCTGAACCATTTGAAATGTTTGTTGATGCAAAGCAGTCAAACTATTAATTTAGTTTCAGTTTCCTTATTATTTATTTAACTAACTGTTATACTCCTAATAGCACTGACTAAACAAATGAAAGTTGTGTTGTTTTTACATAGAGCCGGACAATAAATCAATAACTATACATATTGAAATAGATACGTGATCAATATTAATAGATAATGTGTCTGATAGAATTTTCAATATTCAGTATATAGTATATTCACTGACCTTCACTCCAGAAATTCTGGGGGTTGTAGGCAGATGAAAGAGGTCAGTTATGAAGCGACGGTGCTCAAACCTGCTCAAATGTACATTAAAAAAAAAATGCCGTAGAGTGAAAACTGTGGATAAAACAGGAACGGTCACACCACCAGATTAACAGAATTTCAGATATTTGAAACAAAAATCTATCTAGATGATCCAGCCCTAGTTTTGCATGTTTGACCAAGCTTGTGATGCTATTGGTGTATTTAAGTGTGTTGTACTGGTGCACAGTTTTCAAATACATTTTTAAGGCAGTTTTTTTATGCCTTAAAAAAATGTGTTAAGTCTATTCGAGCACTTTTTTTTCTGTATCGGCCAATACTTAACCTCAGATATCTGTATCAGTATCGGAAGGGACAACAGTGGATTGGTGCATCCACTGTTGCACCAATCTGCTGTTGGATGGTCCGGCGTGGTTTTAATGACTAACACAAACACCTTATTTTTGCATTGTTGTTTTTGCAGTCAGCAGCTGATTTCTGGGTTCACCCTTATTGGATTTTCCAGATCTGTAACGAAAACATTAATTTCAACTCGTGCTTGAAAGTAGAGAACCACCTGTGTTTGTGAGTGAACACAGAGTTAACTGGGATCACACACACCCAGAGAGAGGCCAGAAGAAAAACACCAATCTCACTCCTTTTCAGGCTGATCAGATCTTCAGATTTTGGGTTAGTTCAGGGTCAGGATTAGCTTTGGCTGCCATCTTATGGTTGCAAAGCCCCAAGATTCATTGAATCAAATGTTGCCATAAGAGCAGATGCTGAGCAGATGTGTGATTTAAAGAGCAGATAATGTACGGACGACCTCCCCTGCAACCAAACCACACAGTAGGAGGTCCTTTCAGAAATTGCAGATTAACCAGCAGATCAGTGTAGAATCCGAGCCCCAGATTCTGCCTGTATCCCCAGAGTTAGTTAACAGCTAAAGGTCACAATAGCTCCCCAAATCTCTTCAGTCACGCAAAGGCTTGGGATTTTATACTGAAGTATTGATGGACAATCTGCAACACAAACATACTGTGATAATGTAGGATGGAACGTTATCACCGTATGTAGGCTGAAACTGTGTATGGTGTGAAGGTACAGCTGAATCTCATCTGGCATGCATGCAGGAAGTAAAGACGGTTCAGTCAAGTATTTGCTGCTTTTAAAATGTAAAAATCAAGACGTATTTTTTTGCTAGTTAAAAGTATTTTTCTGATATTGTAAAGAGGGAGGGCACGTTGATAAGTCTATTATTTAGGCAACAACTTTGCCCAACGCAAAACTCTGACGGTTTGCATGAACAAGAAGACTCTTCTCTGGCTCTGTATCCATCTACTGTAATCTGAATTTTAAATGAACTTTTAAAATGCGGATATAAGGAAAACAAAACAAGAAAATATTTCTATCTACTGGTGTGGAGCGAATCAATCAGGGTACACAAAGTGTAATTGTTGACACTCTGCTAGGCTGTGATCAGAGGCGCAAAAAGTGGGTATGCAGCGTATGCAACGCATAGGGGCGCAGCACCAGAGGGGGCGCCAAAACCCCGTCTGGAGGGGGCGACGCACCGGTTATGTTTTCCCATACACTTCAGTGCGCTACACGCTCCTTCACCTGTTGTACATAACGAGGTAAATGTAGCGATTTTTACACTTCACACAGCGTCGCCTCGGGGGAGGAAGCGTCATTCCTTCACCCCGATGTTCCTTCCATCTTGGGGGGAGGGGAGGATTTATGTTTTCGCATCCACCTGAATAATGTGCAGTTGCGCCACTGGCTGTGATAAGCAGGAAGTAGAGGTTTCTAACTATCATGGACCAAACATCTAAAAAAAAAAAAGGAGTCCTCCCCTCTGAGATGGAAGTTTGGACTTTGTCCGGGTTTCGTTCCTCTGTTAAGGGATAGACCCACCAGTAGACGGAGGCATTCGCTTCTTCAGAACTTATTTGGTAAATATTTCCATTTCCCCTTTAGCACATCGACACTTTTTCCGAAAAGCCAAAAACCACTTGGAGTGAATGTAAAAACATTTTGCGAAATTGATGGAGTCATTTAAAATTTTGTCATTTCCATCAACCTTGTCTTCAAAAGCACATAATAAAACGCTGATGGAATCACGGCTAATATGGAAATTGTTAGTGTGGAAAGACGACTCAAAGTTGGCTATTATCAGTTTAAAACAAAGCTAGGCGCAGCATTAATTGTGCCGTGTTTCCATTGTAGGCATCAAGTTCTATGTGTTAGATTAGAAACTTCACGATTAATGCAAGTGCCTCCACTAACTGTAAAAGTACACAGAAACCGAAGTTAATATTAGATGCTAAAGATCTGTGATTCATTGATTGCTTATTGTGACTTGATTAAGTTCACTCTGTGCTGCTAATCGTGATATTTTTTTGTTACTTTACTTTGCATCACTGAAGTTAAATAGGTTAAAGTGGAACTGCAGCCATGCAGAGAGAACATCTGGTTGTACGGATCTGTGCGCTGAACTTCCGCCTTAACACACTCATATTGGGCTTAATCAGTGTCAGGGAGGGTGAGTGTGTGTGGGATTAGTGCCAGCAGGCCGTGGTGTCTTTTGAGCTCATGTGCGGTCCCGCCACATGTCGGACTGTCGGTGCAAACGACCCGCGCCGTAACACAGAGCATGTCTCAGAGGGATTTGGGACAGCGGGCCTCAGATTAGAATCTGGATCCAGCGGAGGTTTCCTCGTCTTCCACACACGTGACCTGGCGCGCTCCAACGCCAAGCTGGGTAACAGGGTTACCTGTTGGTCTACTTAAAGCTCATCCACTTGTAATATTATTACAGAGGGTAAAGTTGCTAGCTTAAAGCCAGTGAATCTGGATGATTCTCCTCTTAGTCCACATGGGACAACTGCCAGGGCTAAGTGAGCGTGGGATTTTCACTCTGTGCCGGTTTTAGTGAAATCCCTAAATCAGTTTTCCGTAGCTTGGCAATTGGAACCCAACAAACAACCTAAATTTGGGTTTTTGTGTGACCAGATGGAGGTCTGAGTTGTTTAAAGTGACTGATGGTATTTTATGCAGTAAAGCCTCTGGCTCCAGTGGGTGGTCAGTAGCAGTTGTTAGTTTTGGGTGTGAAGAGCAGCAGGGGATTAGGTCTTCAAAGTAGATTTTGAGGGATTTTGTTTTTTGGGGGGGGTGAATTACTGGAGGCTCTTGTTCTTGGGGAGCGCGGTTTGAAGTTTCTAACCCTCAGGAGCTTCTGTGAATTTCTTACCCCTCAAAAGTCCAATGAGGGCTTTTTTCTATTGCTCACATCCCACTTAATTTTCATGGGTTATTTAAGTGTGGCTTTGTTTTCTTTGTAGTTGGTGGCAAAATCTTGTTTTTCCATAAAAAGTTCTGCTGCTGGGATGAGGTGTGTTTTTTTTCTTTTTTTTCTTTTTTTTCTTTCTTTGTTGATTTTGCAAAACTGCAATGGAAACACTTTTTTTTCGCATCATACAAGTCACATAATGAATAGCCGGATGTTGTCACTGGCGCAAACTACAAAGAACAAAACGACAGGAAGTGGTAGGGAGATGATGGCGTGGCGTGTTTTCATGACTTATCATGTGAACAAACTTATTCACTTGTGATTGTAATTGCATTCCTTATTCAATGGAAACACAGCGATTGTGAAATTGTGTTTTTTCAACACTGGTGGAATATTGACAGTGTTTTGCACACATTTGCAATGTAAAGAAACTCAGTGGGTTTAAGTGTGTTAACAGTTTAATTGGTGGACCCAATGTAGAAGGAAACACCTGGACAAAAACGTCAGTCAGCCTCTTCTCTAATACTTTGTAGGATTTGAAAGACTAAAGTGATTGCAATAAGGGAAACCTGGACTTTTAACATGTGTAAACAGGTTGACATTAATAGTTTTGTTATTAATTTTGTAATAAATCAAGATTGGAGTTGTTTATATGTCAGGCGTTTGCACAGAGAGATTGGATTCATATAGCTGTAGATGCCCTGACCCTTCACTGTTATAGACTCAGACATCTGACCTACGAAGAACTACCTGACACCGTCAGGCTTTAAATGAGCATCATACTTACATATTTGATGATCACTAGACATTTTTAGTATCAGTAATGTGTTTAGAGGTTAATTCTGAAGAAGCACTCAGATCCATCTATCTACTCATTGTCAGGTTACAGGGGTACCAGTTTAAGTAGCTTCTTGAGCCTTCTGTGATCATCACAGTGATTCCTCAAACAGGAAGTCAGAAAATACATATTCAGAATGCCGTTTCTTTATATTCATATATTATAGGTTTTAGGATGAAATTGTAAACAACCACAAGTTTCTGGTAGACGTCCGCTATTACAAGCCTTGTGATACAGTAGAAGAAGAACGGGGCTGTGCACTGCTGGAGTATCTCCAGCCCACTTAGATGTTGTTAGCCTAATTAACTGTAGCTGCGTCTCAGTCCCGTAGGCCAAATCCACGAAAGTTTCTTTCTACTTTAACTGTAAGTACAGAACAGTGGGCTAAAAGTTTAGAAGCGATTCCTTAAGTCCAACATCAAAGAGTTGTGTTAAAGCCTTGAAACTTTCTGAAAGCTCTAATTGGCTTTAAAGCTCCACTTTGAGCGCACGCAGCAGTGTTGTGTAAGAGCAGAGAGGCAGCCGGGGGTCAGCAGCGCTAATTAATGTCTTTGTTTTGCTACTGTCGGCCATTGTTCACTCACATCCCCCTTTGCTGTCTTCTGAAACCGGCTCCACAGAGGAAACCCCACAGCGCTCTCTCCTGTGTACCTGCTGCTCACCATCACCACACAACAGGGTGGGGAAACCCCTTCAGTGTTGTTTGTTCAGCCATGTGCAGCAATACCTGGCTAGCCCTTAGCTCACCTGAATGCTTCCTGGCGTGAGTTTAGTGGAGATTCCTACTGAATTCGGATTTCCCAAAGGTCAGCAGATATAAATTCATGAAGAAGTGAAATCTCCTTCATTTTTCTGGATCTGCTTTTTGCCACACACAGAGCAGATTGCTCTAAATACATGCAGACTTGAATAAGTCCAGCATGGTAATTTGGTATTTTGCAGAAAGTTATAGTTCCTTTTTTTCTTTCTTTTTTTTTTTTTTTTGCCATAAACACATCAGCTGTTGATGTGATCCAAGAGAATATATAGGTCATCTTGGAACACACACACACATATATATATATATATATATATATATATATATATATATATATATATATATATATATATATATATATATATATATATATATATATATATATATGTATAGAGAGAGAGAGAAATCTTTTGTTTCTCTAGTCTGATTAATTTCTAAACCTTTAAGTGATGCTTAAAGATCAAAGTAAAAAATGTACTAGATTAGAAAATTGGTCCATTTAATCCATGAGAAAATATAGATTAAACATTTTTAATATTAATATGTTGTTATATCATCAGATATAATACAGATTATATGTAACAATTTTATGTATAAAACTGTAAAATTGTTACATATAATAATTTTGTGGATTGTCAAATTCAATTATATTAAAATATATATATATATTTTACAATTCTGTATTGTAACAAACTAAAATGTTAAATTTTGTATTATAAAATTTTGCAATATAAGAGTTGAAATATTTTTATAATGTGAATTTTCATATTTAGCCTTTAGCTCCTGCAGATAGCTTCATGAATTTTCCCGTCCCTGTTTGGAGAACACTGGGGCAAACTGAGGCGAATCAAACAAGTTGGGTTAAGAAAAGTAAATTCATCCTCTCCACTCGCCTGTTTTTGCTGTGAGCGACAAACACTCAGGGCGTGGGGGTCGGAGGTCGGCGGGTGGTAGGCTGTGGTAAACTGCCAAGTTCACATTTAATGAAAGAACACCTAATCTGGATTAGTTTTACTAAGCGCCATTTCCCCTGGGCCAAATGGAGATGGGGGGAGGGACGAGCCAAAACGCTTTTCAGCTGGAATAATTGAGAGTTTTCGCCTTCTCTCTTCCTGCAGTTAATTAAGATGAACGTCCAGGCTCTTCATATTCGCCTCTCCAGCTGAAGGAGGAAGAACAGCTGCAGCTTTTCACTGAGTTCACAGAGTTTCTGCTGTTCTGGTGCATTTTGTTGCTTGATCACTTTTTGTTTCTCGTTTGACTCAGCAAAAGAGAGAGCATTTCGGTTACTTTCGTGCTGTCACAAGATGAGGAAAGAACAGAACGGAAAAGAGATGTGGGAGCTGCTTAAATGAAAGTTAAAGTTAGATGTATTTTTTCCATCTTGTCTGTCTTTCAGTCCCTGAGGATCTGTCCCTGGAGGAGAGGGATGAGCTGTCCAGCATCCGGCGGAGGAAGAGGGAGCTGCTTGATGACATCGAGGTGCGTTTTTTTTTTTTTTTTTTTTTTTTGCAGGAATCAGTCGCAGCACTAGCTGCTTGGGCCTCCATTTATTATTTCTCACTGGCGTGTGCAAAGAAGAAATCACAAATTTAATTGAGCACAGATATTTGTGCACTCCTTCAAGTTGGGTTGTTGCATAGAATAAAAAGTAAATCTGCACTAAGGTAAAAACATAAAAACAGAAAGTAAGTAAAAAGACTGCACGGTTATTAAAAATAACATACTCAGATTCCGAAATGAATGTTCCTGATTAATGAGCTGGAAATTAGAAGAATGTACAAACTGTGCTCGTATAATTATGCATGAGAAAACAACAAACTGATTGAGTTTGTTGGAAAGATGGTTCCATGAGCTGCTGGGAGGAAGGATCTGTGATTACGCTCCTTTGTGCCTTCAGGATGCAGCAGTTTGTCATTGGAGCAGTTCTTCTGTTCCCTTCTGTATCCACAGTGATCTGGGTTCATGGTGCCAAAAGTTACAAAATGTTTGTGGAAAGAGTCTTTCTGTTTTACGTTTCTCTGTTTATGTCCTTTGTTATCATTTATCACCTCCTCTAACAGACTGATGTCTGCAGTTTCTTGGAGTGTGCAAACCTTAATATTGTCCTCCTTTTGTATTTTTGGTGAAATAGATAAATAAATATGTTTCCTCTGTAAAAAAAAAAAATACAATTGAGAGAAGTTTTTCAAGTTGGCTTTTTTTGTTTAGATTAATTTATCTTTATTACTCATCTTCACTGCAGGGTTGATATTATCCAGGTATTTAAAAAGCATTTAATTTCCCTTTATGATAAAGTGTTTTTGAATTGAATTTGAATTAAAATTTCATGGGAATCAGCAGCTCATTGTCTCTCCTCCACCTCTCTGGGTCTATTTGCATGCTGTGGACGATGCAAATATCCCAACTGTCGATCTTTGCACAGCCAGTTTACTCATTCTACCTGATGTGTTCCCCAGAGCTCAACGTTGCTCTGGTCTCTGTTTTGACATAAAGACAGAAAACTTCTGGATAATGATTGGCTTTCTTTCTCCCAGAGGCTGAAATTTGAGATCGCAGAAGTCATGACAGAGATTGAACAGCTGACGTGTGTCGGGGAAAGGTAGGTCATAGTTCATGGTTATAGTTGCTTGGATATATTATGCTAACTTGTATTTTACACTTATAGTAGTTTCTGTGTACGGTTTCTCTTCTTGATAGACCCTCTCTGTGTTTTCATAGGTTTTATTCGTTCAGATATTTTCTAGTCTAAATTGCCAGTAAAAAACTGTATCACAGTATATATTTGCAGAAATCCAGCTGTGAAATATGTGAAGTACACAGCAATTTCTACAGTAGGTGTTCATAAGAACAAAAAAGGATCATGTAAGTTTTACAACTAATTTGGTTTACAAAGCAAAAAGTTGAAAAATGTTCTCTTTGGGCTGCAAAGTTGTTCAAAAGTGGCTCTTTGTTGGAAAATGCTTCTGTTTACATATACAGACCTGTTCAATAAGTCAGAATATTATAGAAAAATCCATTTATTTTAGTAACTCCATCACCACAAAGTGGTGATGGAGTTACTAACTACTAACTAAATTAATCTATAATGTGAAACACATTATAGATTAATTAGACAGAAACTGATGTTTGACACCTTTAATTCTCTTTATCATGATGATTTTTCTAACAGTTAATAAAACACAAGATTTAAAATCACAATATTACATCAGACCAATAAAAAATATACATATAAAAAATTTAATAAGTTTAATATCAACTTAAAAGTTATTTTTTTAAAACATACTTTTAAAACAAGGCTCACCAGGATGTATAAGTTTATTCAGTATGAAAATATACGCTTGAATATGTCATATAGAGATTAGGTGATATACGTGTCAAATTTATGTTATATAATTGTGAAGTTGAATGAAAAGCATATACATTTGTTTTTTGTGTGGCAGAAAATGAATGAATGAATGAATAAACCTCCATGTTTAAAGATGGTGGTGGCAGCATCATCCTGCTCCGTTAGCCAGAACCTGATCAGAGTCGATGGAACATAGCTGGAGGTTCTGCCATGAAAAGCTTTTAGACCAATGCATATTCATGTGTCAGAATGGCCCAGTTAAAGTTCAGGCCTAAACCCCAGAGAGAGGTGAAACCTAACGGTGGATGTTTCCAGAACCTTTTCATCCAATCTGACAGAATGTGAACGACAAAACTTTCCACCTCTAAATATCGAAATCTGGTAGAGACGAAACAAGAAACATTTAAAAGATGTAACATCAGCAAAACAAGCTTGACACAGGATGAGATATTCCGATTTTTATTCTAAAACAATTTGAAAATTATATACACTTATTTACATTTATTTATTTATTTTTGTAAAATCATTTGTTAAGCTGTGTTTGTTTAGCTTTAAATATATATATGGAAAACTAAATGTGTCAAAAATATGTCTTTGTATGGGATTCATATCCTGTAGCCTTTTGCATAAATAAACTATAACAGCTGCTGTTGACAGGAAGCATTGACACCAACCTTCTAAATGATCTTCATTTATTTCTGTTTTTTTTTTTTTTTCAGTCAACATAAATATTATTAGAATATTTATGTTCTAATAATATAATTAGAATCTTTGTCACTTTCCCCTCTTTTTTCCAGATAGAATTATCCCAGTAAATAGTTCATATTTTAATGTTATATTCACGTCTGCTTTGGTTTAAATGATACTCGTGTGTGTGTGTGTGTGTGTGTGTGTGTGCGTGTGCGTGTGTGCGCGTGTGCGTGCGTGCGTGCGTGTGCGTGCGTGTGCGCGTGTGTGTGTATGCGTGCGTGTGCGTGCGTGCGCGTGTGCGCGTGTGCGTGTGTGTGTGTGTTGCAGCAAAACGTCCCAGAGGAACAAGCAGATCGCCATGGGCAGGAAGAAATTCAACATGGATCCCAAAAAGGTTCGGTGTTCTGTTTCCATCAGAACCGCCAGCTCAGACTGACTCAGCTGTGAGAACAAATAGACACAAGAAGAAATAGATTCAATAAAAGCTACAAAAATATACATATTACTGTAGTTTTATGGAAGATGTACAGAAACAGCAGAATAATACAAGATATTCCTAGAGGATTAGGAGGAATAGAGTATAAAATTATGTTGTTTTTTTTTAATGCAAGATTTTCATATAATCTATACTGTCACATGTATTTTGATATGAGTATGTTGATGAATAGCATAAAGGAGTGAGAAATAAAAAAGTTAAAAACATAAATTTTTTTCTCCTTTTCAGACAAGTTTGGAAGCTAAAATGACTGATTCTTATGTTCCAAAACAGTATTTTTTTGTGTGTGTATGTGATGTGTGTGTATCACATACACACACATCACATATCGTGTCTCTTTTTTTTATTGATTTGTTTGAAACAAATAAAGAAGAAGAAAGAAGTCTGTCGTTTCCACATGGGGCTGAGATGAACGTGCGTGTGTTTTTGTCGTCTCTCTCTCTCTCTCTCTCTGTCTCTCTTTCTCTGTCTCTCTCTCTCCTGCAGGGAATCCAGTTCCTGCTGGAGAACGACCTGCTCCAGAACACTCCGGAAGACATCGCCCAGTTCCTCTACAAAGGCGAGGGCCTCAACAAGACCGTCATCGGGGACTACTTGGGCGAGCGGTGAGGGAGAAAATCCTCTTTGCATGAGATTTACACCCACCGTTGAGATTTAAAGAAGATCACTGCCTGTGTCGACTAATTAAGGAGAAGATGACTAAAGCTGCCGTAGAAATGAAGCTGTGAGACAGTGTGGGTGTTTTGTTGTATGAAGCTCCTCACATGGACTTAGGGCTGGTAGGAAAAACAACCATCTAGCTCCTCACACCGCAGGCCTGACTGTAATAATACTAAAAGTCAAAAGTTTAACAGGAACGAGGCTTATGAGATAAAGTTAAAGCAGTTAATATTGTATTGGTATGGGTGGGCAATGTGGGCTTAAAGTTTAATCACAATACTTTACTGTGATAACAATAGAAATGACAGCAAGAACCATTTATTACTTCTTTTTCAGATAACTTGTATGACTGTAGCTGTGTCTCCATTATAAATGTACGTAGACTTTATCAATACTCCGCTACTGTCGGAAAAAACCCACACTTTTGCCATTGTTGTGTTTCCATGAAATAAGAGATGGAATTAAATTTCCTATCCGTTTCCAAACGGTTTGTTTCTAAATGAAAAATCTCTAAATTTATTCTGTAATTTTTGTCTTTAATATTAAAATCGCAAACATTTGGCTCAAATATCTGATTTGCTATAGATTTGGAAAGAGCACCAACAAAATAAAACATATTTGGCAAACAAAAATAGAAGACTGTGAGCAGCTGCAACCAGACGAGCTGTTTGGAAAGGGGAGGAGCTCATTTGCATATTCATAAAGAAGAGTCGCGCATTTTAAATGAGTCCCAGATGCAGAGCGACGTCGCAGATGTTTAAACGCATGAAGGGATTATTTTCAAACTAAATCAACCTCAGTAAGAAACAGAAACATTAATATTGAAAAGGTTGAGATGTGAGTCACTATTGGGACGTTTTTTTGTTCTGTTGCTTAGAAAAACAATTTTTGATTTCTAACAAATATTGTTCTGAAAACACTAACCAGCAATAATTAAACAGCTGGTGGATCTGCACATCTGCTGAGCTCATTGTAGGAGCCATTTCTCAGAGCAACGCTGATAAAAATGTTGTTAAAGGGTTAATAGAGGAGCCATGTTGTGATGACTTCCTGGAGGCAGAGTTTCTTAAAGAGACAAAGACCCAATTTCAAGGTACTACTTTTCAAAGTCAAATTCCTTTTAAGGCATATTTAATATATAGAGCAATTTTTTAACAACTGAAGTTAACATAGTTACTTGATAGTGCTATAAAAATGTCACTCTGTGCCTTGAAAATACATAATAATGCTGCTTTAAAGAGAAATGCCCTAAAAACGTTATTGGCCGATTAAAGCTTCACATAAACAGGATGTAAGCTATCGGCCGACTTACTAGGGACTCAGATAACCGATAAGTGTGAAGGTGGACTCTAATGGCTACAGAAGCTTCCTTGTTTTTTTTTTTGTTTTTTTACATCTTTATCTCCCAAAACCAAGAGAACAAAGATGGTGATGATTTCAGGTGTGCATCGTTCTGCATGGAGCTGCAGGAACGACTCCGGTTCTTCTTTGGTGCGTTTACCAAACAGTTAAAGCTCATACCGCTTGTGCATCTGTTTAGATGATTTACTGAAGGCTTTATTCGCCGAGAATCATCAAAGAGGCCACCTACCCACTGAAGCCACATGAAGCACAAGCTAAAGGGTCTGCACTCAGTAATTATCACTAATTAAACTAATACAAGAAGCAGGAACCTATCATTACATGCCGAGCAGTGGCCAAGATGAAGATGGGGAGTCGTGCAAATGAGCTCTGATTTTTATTGTATTTTACTTTCAGCTTTACAAACAGCTTTCTTCTCTCAACTTACTTCACAATAATGGCGTCTGGAAACGCGTGTAAACTCTTGGAGGACAGGCGTCTTTACGTGTGACGGACAAAAAGCAATATCTGCTCCAATATGGCTGCATTTACAGACTCAAACCGGCAATAAGCAGAAAGTTCACACTCTGCCTCCGAATACAGCACAGAGTGTTTATACAATAAATATAATCAGAGAGTAGGTAAACTTGTCCTCTGACAGCCCTGAGCCACCTTGACAAGCTAATGACAGAGAAAGAAATGCAGAGCGGAGCTTTTTGAACGTTTCTCCTTCAAATCAGCCCAGACCCATGGAGCATCTGATCCAGCAGGATGCAAGAACGACTGGAATGCAAAGGAAGAGTTTCACCCTGCATTCACATTAGCTGTGTTTCCATTAACCATAAAATTGTAATTACAAAAATACCTCATGTTTTCGACAAAAGGTTTTTGCGCTATCGCCTCAAAAACTGTTTTTTCAGCCATATCAAAATAGATGTATTTCACAAAACTGAAGGGAAACATTTTTTTTGCATCACGAGTCACGTGACCAGAGCAGGATGTTACTACTGGTGGAAACCACAAAGAAGACGATAGGAAGTATTATTAGGATGATGGTTTATTTTAGGGGTTTTTGGACAATGTCCAGCTGGCTCCACCAGGTCTTTCACAGCATCACACACATCATAAAAAGTTATGTAATTACTGTTATTTCCCAAAAACGCTGCATACGGAGCTGCTCCCAACTAGGCGGGGCTTGTTGCTCCAACACCTGAATAAGACGCCAATGTCTCCTCTGATTGGCTGGTAGATGATGAGTGTTGTGTTTTTCCATATTAGCAGAACATAGACAAAGATTTACACACATTTGTAATGGAAAGGCAGCTCTTGATCATCAAACATTGATGAATCTTTACATAAAATCAAACTGTAAATTCTCTTTTCTAAACTAGGGACGACTTCAACATCAAGGTGCTTCAGGCTTTTGTGGAGCTGCATGAGTTCGCCGACCTGAACCTCGTCCAAGCGCTGCGGTGAGAAGACGGATCTGCCCCCCTTGCCTCGTACTCGGAGAGAAGAGAAGGTCTAATATTAAACGCGTCCTGTCACGTTCTCCACCATTCAGACAGTTCCTGTGGAGTTTCCGTCTGCCAGGTGAAGCCCAGAAGATCGACCGCATGATGGAGGCGTTTGCCTCGCGCTACTGCCAGTGCAACCCTGGAGTCTTCCAGTCCACAGGTCAGACGAATCGCCGCTTACAGATTCCTGAATGCTTTTCTGAGGTGTTCCATCACAAAGCTGTCAGATGAGCTCCAGTAGCTCTTCGTGTTTCTCCAGCATGACAAGTGTTAGTATTGAGGGGGAGGGGAGCGGCAGGACCGAGAAAATACCAGGAAACATGGGAGATGAAAACAGACGTGTGTTTTTAGCCTTTTCTGTGTTCATATTGGTCCAACCTGTGCAACAAAATAGCGGCTAGTGACATATTTGAATGTGATTTTTTTTTAAATAAAACATACTATTAATTCAAGATAAAGCAGCATCAGACAGTGAAGTGAGAGGAAGTGCTGTATCCATCACCTTTCAACGCAGTTACAGCTGCAAGTCATTTGTTGTCGCATTTTTGACAGATCCTTTTTTAAAACAGCCGCTACCCAGCTTCTAAACAACCGTCCTCCACTGCGAAGAGAGAAGAGCTGAACAAGATGGCTGCTAATGTTAATTCAATATTTGGAAGCTTGGCCAACACAGACTGAACATCTTTGTTCACTTCCTCCTCTGCAATCGCTAAAACTGCAGGCAGACTACAGTTCTAAAACAGAGCAGAAAATGGATGTCATCCCTCACAACTTCTTCTGTTCTCTGACTGGCCTGGTCAAAAATCTACTGTCCATGGGAGAAATCCCAGACTGAGGTGTAAGTAGAATAGCACAGGAATGCAATAGCCATGCTAGTGTTCTTTTACTGGATGCAAAACATTTTGTTTAATAAAAAAAAAAAAAAAAAAAAAAAGAAAAAAGTTCCAGTGAAAATTTTGCTCTTGTGTGTTTGTGTGAACATCGAAAACACTTCTTTTCATTAAAACACTGACGTATCCGACCAACGTCTGAACTCACCAATAACCCCAAACATGTTTTAAGTGTCATACATAACGAAAAACTCAATGTCCATGACTACCGCAGAATGCTTTGTTGTTCACCATTTTTGTCTTCTTGTCCTGTTTAGTGCCAACCTCATGTGAAGGCTTGACGTGCATATCCAATGCTCTATGTTTAGCGCCACTTACAGATCTGGAAGAGTGAAAAAAAACAAAAAAAAACTAAAAAGAACACTGCGTTTTGGGCTATTCTCAATGTTGAGTGAAGCAATTTCTGGAAATGGTTTCTTGTGGACAGGCGTAATTTTGAAACCAAAAACCCCTCCAAAAACATTCCTGTATGGGAGACACCTGACAGGATATCAGACTGGAGGAATAAATTCCAGTGCGTGCCACACTTTTCAGGGTAAAGGTTTAGAAGAACATTCAAAGCCTCACATTCTTTGACTCTCTGTTCACCAGTATCCACTTGTTTGTGTTGACCCGTCTCATAAAATCCCATTTAAATACACTGCAGTTCATGGTTCTGATGTGTAAAATAATCTGAGAAATTTCAAGCGGCTTGAATATTTTTGCTAGCCGCTTTATTTGCAGCTGCACAGTAAACAACAGCAACAAACAAGGGTCATTCATTATTCAGGAAGAGTCAACCTGGCTGAGTGATACATGCTGTTGTGATAAACAAAGGCCTGCAGCTACATCTAGCAGTGAATATTTAAAGGGCTTTTAGAGACCTGGTGAAAAACAACGGAGCCGCTTTATTCGCTGAGACGTGGATGCACAGTCATTAGGTAACGAAATATTAGAAAAATATTGATAAGGTATTTTTTTTCATTCCATAATTTCCTGATTAAACATTTTATTGAACTAAATGCATGTTTAATTCCAGGCCTCATCTGGAAAAAACCCAAAACCGACAGGGACATTTTAATGAGTCAGAGTGGATGTGGGACAGAGCGTTACCATGGGACCCCAACCCTGACAATGCCAACGCACTGAGCTCATAAAAACAACATGATCGCGGGTCTTTAATTACCACCAACACATGAAAGTGGCCTGTCTTCTCCTGCTCTGTCGGACAACATGAAAATTCCTCTTTCACAAACGTCCCCCTGCTGTGCTGTGTTCAGTAGAGAGGTTTTTTTTTATTATTTTACAAAAGGTTGGGGGTGGGAGGGCTTGGAGCTGAGAGACACAATGGTACTGGAGCAGTATGAACCAGAACATTTCTGAACAAATTTAAAAGGGTTCTGCCAAAGTGTGCTTGTCGGTTTGAAGCCAGCCGTCTGATGCTGAAAATTAGCAACAATGCTGAGGTGAAGTAAAGTGTAGTCAATAGCATGTGGAGTATCATCATTATGTTGACTAACAGGGACTTACTCCATTCTGTATAACAACAATTGGGCGGAATATTTTTAATGATTTATCGCGCGAACAAGCTTATTTACCTGTGATTTTTAATTGCGTTTCTTTTTTAACGGAGAGACTGTAAGTGCGAAGTCGTGTTTTTTCGACACTAGTGGGATATTGACAAGGATTTGTACACATTTGTAATTGAAAGGCAGCTAATGTTGTTGTTTTACACCCCAGAGAAAGAGGAAGTCACAAATTACCAACTAGATACTGATCAATTTAAAGCGATGTTTAAATTTGAAAAATAAAAAATACTGTTTGATGTCAGAGACTAATGGGAGGAGGTTATAACTAACATATTCAGTCTCCTCCTGTTGCAGATACCTGCTATGTGTTGTCATTCGCTATCATCATGTTGAACACCAGTCTACACAATCCAAACGTCAGAGACAAGCCGCCCGTCGAGCGTTTCATCTCCATGAACAGGGGAATCAATGAAGGAGGCGATCTGCCAGAAGAGCTTCTCAGGGTGAGAGTTTGTAATAGGTGTGTGTGGGTGAGTATATGCGTGTGTGTGTGTGTGTGGGTGAGAGATGATGATTGATAATCTATAATGCCTCCACCACTCGTATTCAACACAAATGAGCTATGTTCTCCCTGCTCCCCCCAGTTTGATTAATAGTTTTCCTGCCTCGTCTGCAGAATCTTTACGACAGCATCAAAAATGAGCCCTTCAAAATCCCAGAGGACGACGGGAACGACCTGACACACACATTCTTCAACCCGGACAGAGAGGGCTGGCTCTTAAAGCTGGGTAAGTGGATTAACAGAACCTGGAGTGTGATAGTTTCTGTCAGCGGAGAATCAGAATTACTAAAAAAAAAATAAAAAAAGGTGGTTTTCCGTTTCCTGCTGAGTCAGTTCTTTATATGTGTTGCTTGAATTGATGTTTGATTTTCAAAGGCAATGTTGGAGGGTGATAGATTCTGGGGGGGAAAATATATATATATATATATATATATATATATATATATATATATATATATATATATATATATATATATATATATATATATATATATATATATATATATATATATATATATATATATTAATCTATCATCCACAAGGAAACACCCAACACTGTTTTTACTCCCCCAGACCTGTAAGTGGCGCTGAACATTGATTCTGGGACATGTGTATAAAGTGGTTAACACAACAAGAAAACAAGAATGGTGAAAAACAAAGTGGAGTCTTTTATGTGGAGGGATCACGTGTTATGTTGGATAATAGAACTAATAAATTACAAGACAGTGATCATTCAATCTGCTATTGTCGTTGCCATCTATGACGTGTTTGGGGTTATAGGTCAGGCTAGAGGTAGGGCTAATACACAGCGTTTTCTCATAAAAGGATTTGAGAGTGAAGCTATTAAAGGTTCATCCTACCTGTGACCTTTGTGTCAAAATTAGAAGCTAAAGTCAGGTGGCAGCAAAAGCAGAAGGTCATCAGCAAAACTAAGACATAAATGTCACAAAGAGTCTGAATCTCAATATATAGTATTTACAAATACTTTGTTTTAAAATCAATTTATTTTAGATGTTTTATATTGTTTGCAATAAATATATGCTTGCTTATTTTGTCACCATCTCTATTCTTTAGGCTCACTTGAATCCAATCCTTTTACCCAAATAAAAATGTCATTTTTATCAAACTAGCACAAAAATTTACCTTGCCCGTTTTTCTAAGCTAGCTTAGGACAACCTTACTTCTTATTAAATGTATGCAATTTATGGATTTCAGTCACTTTTTGGACCTCTTTAATAAATGAGCTGTAATAACATGCATTCTAGAGTTGTACTATTTGTCTTTTCTTTAGGCTTTGGAGTCTATTTTTACAATCCTGCCAATCTCTGCTCATGTAAAACAACTTTAGCATAAGTCAAGAAGAGCATGTTTCAGTTTGTTTGGACTTACACTAGTTTCCTGAAGAAATTAGTCGCTTCCGCTTGGAGGAAGCTTTCCTCCAAGCGGAAGGTCACCATTTCCATCTGCAGTCAGCTGTTATTGCTAACAGGAAGCTAACAGGAGGGTCGGGGACCTTGACAAGTTCTGAACATTTTGCTTTACTCAGCAGTGCAGATTTAGCCGTCTCAACTGGATATTTATAGTCAACTTTGACACAACTTTATTATTTTATTTAACAAAATAAAGCCCCAAAGGGCAATGCTAAACCTAAACCATCTACTGATTTGAATAGTGTTGAGCAGGAACTTAATCTGTGATGTTTTGATTTATTACCTGCTACAAGGCAAGTTGTATCTATGGACACATTTTGTATGCAAATGTCAACATTTATGTTGAAGCACAGCTTTATACTGTAGATGGCTCTTGTTATCAGAAAACAGAACGCTGTTTCTCTACTTCATGACCTCTGATTTAGTCAATTTAGAAGAAATATTCAAGATTTTTGATTCTTTGCCAATTTTTTTTCTGTGAAAATTTTGCACTTCCATCATGGTTGTTAAGATATTCTTCATTGGTTTGTTGGGCCTGACATGTCTGTGGTAATTCAACATCACATTCACCTCTTTGTTAATCCCAACCCCATCCCCTCTGCCATGTGCCCACTCTTCTTCTTGGAATCCTTCAGAACTCCTTTACCTCTGAGCCTTTCTCTCAAATCTCTGTGTTGTGTTCTTTCATTCTGTTCTGCGATGGCTGTTCCCTCCTAAATCTTTTGCATTAGGAGGTAGGTAACACTCCGTCCTCCCTCATCCTCCCAAGCACATTGCAGAGTGCAGTATACTAGCAATAGATGCCATATCTCTCCGAGCACACCGGGGCCCCAGATGTGCGGGGCACCTCGTAAAACTGGCCTGTTTATCAGAGCTGTGAGGCGACAGAACTGCTGTGGGGTGATGGGTTATGTCCATCACAGGCAGGCTGGAGGTAACTGATCTGCATGAGGATTGCCTGCATTCTTCTGGTGGCTGTGGAGGGGTTTGGGTGATGCACAAGGTTTATCTTAGGCAGTACCCACGCAAAGGACTGATTACTTTTTCTAAGAACTGTATTTTGCTCAGCACATCTTCTCTTTCCTGCTGGTTTTTTTTTTTTTTGTCCTTCAAATTAAACTAAATGCTCAGGGTCTTTAAGGAAATGGACAAAATTTTGTGTAGATGTTAACATTAAGCACCTAAGTTTGAATGCAAGTGTGAATCTCAATAGATTATAATGAAAACCGTAATGCATTTCATTATATATTTTGTGTTTGATTAGTTACACGCCATTATATTTCATGGACCATTAATTTCTATGCTTATGGCTCATTGTTATTAAAAATTCAAAAATTTTTGTGTTAGAAAATGTGCTTATTACATGGGAAATATTAAAAAAGAACTTTTAATAGATGTAATGTTATGGCCTACACATTGCAGACTTGATGTCATTATCAGAGCTGTGAGGCGACAGAACGGCTGTGGGGTGATGGGTTATGTCCATCACACGGAGAGCTAGCTGCAAATGCTGACTGCTATGGAAATAGGCTGTTCAAACTGTTTTATCCAAGCATACTTCTGGAAGATTTAGTGGAAGGAAGAAAGGTGGTCAAATAAAACAGTCTAAAAAAAAAAAAAAAGCAAATGGGATAACCAGAGTTATCTTATTTAAGATTTTCTGGGTTTATGAGGGAAATGTCATAAAAGTGGCTAGTAACACCTTGGCATAAGCACCTGCTGATCTCCTGCAGTATATCATACAGAAGCCCCTACCAAGAATGCAGTACGTACATGGACATCATTTTTAGTAGATCTTTTCTGTATTAAAAATACATTTTTATTGGTCTTTGAATAATCAATTTTTCTGAGATACTGTATTTTAGGCTAGTATTTAGGCTAGTCAAAAATTAGCAGCTGGGCTAATCGTTGAATTACCCTAGCCAAGAATTAAAAGCAGAGACCTTCTGGATTCCAATCATTTCAGGGTATCTACCACATGGTGTTTTCCTGTAGGTACTGTTAGCCTATCCACAGCCTTGCCATGCAGGTAACCCCAGGCCCTGCTCATCATGCTGGCCCTGTGCAGCTGGAACCCTGAGCCATGCTTGAGTTTGTGCTGTGGGAATGTACTGCTGCTCATTCAGCATAAATAACAGCCTTGCCCCTCTTCATCCTCCTTCCTGAGTTGCCGCCCTGCAAGCCTCTCGCTGCTTTGTCATGATATCTGCTCTCTTCCTGTTTTGCCTGCTCTCAGACCCAGCTGCTATTCACCAGAAACATTTTTTCCTCATTAATGCCGTCCCCTCTGTAGCTCTGCTCTCCATCACAGCCACTCCAAATGAGTGTAATGAGGGAACATTATTGTTGGTGTCTTTATGAAGACACTCTCCTGGGCTGTCAGCTCTGTGCTGCTGCGGAGCCTCATGTCTGTGCTCTCATAACTCTCTGCCGTCACCGTGCCTGATCCAGTCATCATCAAACCTGGACAGCACGTCAAACATTTGTTGGCCACATCTTGTCCTGTTGTAGGACTAGGCATGTTGCCCTCACTGACACCAAGGCATGAGAGTTACAGTCACCAAAACTTATAACTTCAGAACCACAGAAATGTTGTGTTGTACCACTTCTAGAGTTTAAAGTTTGCTGCCTGTCATCTGACTGAAAAGTGGCTGCTATATTTTTCCCTTGTTTAGATTAAAACAAATATGTTTGGAAAGAATGTCAGCCTCGAAAAAACATGGGAAATCGTGGCTTAGAATCTAAAGCTACCCAACGACATGAGGTCATTGGGTGGCTCATCCCCAGTTAGCTTTATTACCTTTCAACGTCATTTTTGTTGCCAAGGGAACGCAAAGAAGAGGATTTGATTAGAGTGAGATATTGGATCTCACTCTAATATCTCACTCTCAGTAGAGTGAGATATTAGTAATTAGTGTTTATTTTGGGCAAAACAAAAAGTAGAATTAAAGTACATCATTGTCTATAGCGCCACCTCCTGGAAGTCTATTCAAATAGATTTAGAAATTATGTTATTGTAATTTAATAAAAACCAAATTTGCTGTCTGATGTACAGTGAACAATGAATAATTGAATTATCAGGGAAGACTGGATATAAAACAAATATTAAGATCAAATTTAAAAGTAATATAAAGTAAGGCAGTGCTATGTCAAATTAAAGGCAGAAGGGACTTTCCAGTCTCTATAAACATTAAATGCAACCTAAAGTAAAAACAAAGACACACTACAAATTATTATTCAATACACCGACTATTTAGCATAACTGAAAATGATTTCAGCATTTTCGGTTATTTTCAGGCGTCTGGTGAAATCTGCACCCGAAGCCTGTAAATCCAGGAGCCTGTGCGTCGCATTGTGTCCGTTTGTGAGGATGACATCAAACACATGGCTGAGGGAGATTAGCAGCTGTGTACAGGCTTGTGGGTCGACTGCAGCGGAATTAAACCGAGACCTCAGATTACATCCGATTACATCATTAACGGCTGTTTTTGTTGCACTTTCTACAACGTCAGCAAATACATTATGAACCGTAAAATGCTGATTGTGCAATCATTGCATATATAAAGTGGAGATGGTGAAATTAACATCAAATTTAATAATTCTGTTACTTTAGTTTAAGAGAGATTTTACCTCATTCTGGTCAGATAATGATCAATTGGACTTTCATTAAAACAACCCAGAAGCATCAGTTTTCTGCTCCAGTCAAACTCACAAATGTTTTGGCAGTGCCTCGTCAGACGTAGTGTGTGGCATTATGCTGCAGCCGTCATGTTGGAGCTTTTTTTTCTCGATGGTAACACGAAGTTCAAATGACTTCACAAACCTCCCCTGCTTCCCGCTGGGAGCTGAGGGGGAAGGCAGTGTTCTAGATACCCTGATCCAGTCTTAGGATCAGGACCAGATGTGGTACATGAAGCTGGGGTCTGTTGTAGGTTACCTTCTAAAGTGAACAAAAAAATTCCACTGTCAATTCGCTGTGAACTCAGATACCGTCTGTTTCTTCCTGATAGGCGGCAGAGTCAAAACGTGGAAGAGAAGATGGTTCATCCTAACCGACAACTGCCTCTACTACTTTGAATACACAACAGTAAGTACCAGCAAGTACATCTAAGGACTGAAATAATCATTCTTAAAACTGTTCTCTTCCTATTGTGCTAATAACACAACAGGAAGATAAGTATCTGGAAAGCCAAACAATTTTAAGCGAAAAACCATTAAAAACACAATCTTTGGTGAGCACAATGTTAAGGCTATATGAGAACCGTAAACCTGAATGGCTTGTACCTAACATTCATTTATGTCTGAAATTACAAAATATGTAAAAAAAATTTAAAAAAAAGGGAAAAAGAAGCATTAAAGTTAAAAAAAAAAAAGCCAAGTGTAATGCAAATGAACTTTGCTGAATCCTTTATAAAACAAATATCTTCTCTGTCATTAAAAAAAAAAATACTCACAGGATCGGTTTCAGGAAACACATCACTGAGTCTGGTTTTAAACATTCCAAACCCATAGGGGGCAGTGCAGCGCAAAGCTAAAGCCAATCAGATTGCTTCAAAAATACCATAGACAATTCTGTTTAAATCTCAATCCTCAAAAGGCTATTTGAAAGAATTTGGTGCAACAACAAAAAGAAAAATAATCTTTTCCATGTCAGAATCATAAAAGACAGTGGCACAAGTCTTTGCCCTCCAGGCTTACTATTTGTCAGATCTGTCCCTTTGGACCTAAATGAGCCACACTCCTGCAATTAACATGGGACTTCAATTGGAAACATCTGCAAAATCCACAGCAACACATCTGGCATTGCAAAGACACAACCCCCCCCACCCCCCATCCCCACAGCCTGGAATCCCCCAGCGTACACCAGCGCCTGTGGAGGTGGTGGGGGTCCACGGTTCACACCGAGCCAGCTGCCAGCCTCTGTCCCTGAGGGGGAATCTGCCTCACAGCCAGGTGAAAAACAGAGAAACACAATCACTCTACAACAGTAAAGACAGGCGGCTGTCGTCACTACAGCAACCAGAATGAATGTGGAGCTCAGGGTTACATCTCCCCCAGGGGCTGTCCCCTATGTGACCAAAATGAAGGCTGACCTTCGGCAGGTTTTCGGTTCAGTCAGACTCTCCTCAAAATAAAGGAGCAATAATGCTTCATAGAAGTGCATTGGGTATGATTTTTTAATGATTATTTTAACCTATATTTTCTTGCAGCAGAACATTCTCATTCTCAAGAAACTCCCAATATTTTTAGTTTGAGAATATTTAGACAGAACAAAGACTCAACTAAGAAATTAAAGGGGCAGTAAGTATTATGTTAAACCCACTTTTTGAGCTTTAAATCATGTTATAACTTATTCTCTCGTCAAAATCAGACCTGGAGTATTGCTTTGATTCTTCCATTCATGTTTGAGAAATCCTTTCATCTCCAATGGCAACCATTCAGCTGTGAAAAACCCCTGGGTGGACATAGCCCCGCCTTCGGGGACAAAGCTCCTCCTCTGAGCTGCAGTTTCCAAGCTTCCGACTCACAGAGCAGCCCTCCTCCACTCAGCTCCTTCAGACTAGCGGGTAGCAATTAGCAAACACCTGGTGGAACTGCTCATCTCATTATAAGAACTACTTCTCAGTGAAATGCCGCTAAAAACTTTGTTAAAGGGTTCATAGAGGAGCTATGCTGTGATGACATCCTGAAGATGGAGTTTCAGAAAGGCAGGAATTTTTAAAGAGACAGAGGCCCAATTTCAAGGCATTGCACTACAAAGTCAAATTTCTTTTAAGTCATGTCTCATATTAACAGCATTTTTATAACAACTGAGCGTGACATTGTGCTATAAAATGGAGTTATGTGGTTGGAAGACACATAATCCTTCCCTGTTTAAGATCCAATTTGTCTAAACATTTCAGTGTGACGTTATGCTACTCAAATAAAGGATGGATTTGTATTTTATGAGCCTAAGTAATAATGCGGTTACCACCCACCTCCTTTTTTTGGTCAGTTATTTTCTTTTTTCTATTAATGTTCAGATATTTAAAGTTTGTGTCTTTTGATATAATTTTACTTGAAAATCTACATAAAAAAAAGGAAGCTACATTCACAACCAAAGCAGAAGCAACGCTGTAACGTTTAAAAAATACTTTCATGTGGAACATATAGCTGCTTTATAATCAGATGTTTTCCTGGTTTTGATTATAAATGGAGACAAATGCATTCACAAAACGAACAATATGTTGACGCTGATCTGTTGTTTTGTTTGTCTCCTCAGGACAAAGAGCCTCGCGGGATTATTCCCCTTGAAAACCTGAGCATTAGAGAGGTGGACGAGCCCAGGAAACCAGTACGGAACAACTCTAGTAGTCCAAGCACCTCTTTTTGCCTAAACAAGATTTACTGAAATATCTCTTCTCAGTTTGTTTCTGTGAAACGCTGACCGTGCCTTTCTGATGTCTTCCTAGAACTGCTTTGAGCTCTACAATCCCAGCCACAAAGGTCAGGTCATCAAGGCCTGCAAGACAGAGGCAGACGGGCGGGTGGTGGAGGGCAACCACGTGGTGTACAGGATATCGGCCCCGACCCCGGAGGAGAAGGAGGAGTGGATCAAGTCCATCAAGTAAGACCCGGCATGTTGGCGCGGATCCATTTCCACTCAGAGGGCACTTAGCCAGCGCCCACATGAGACGTTCACATGTCTGACCTTCACACTGGGAGAAACAAACACTCACACTGTTAGGGACCGTAATCAGGAATGCACACACACACACACACACACACACACACACACACACGCACACACGCACACAGGCTGGTGGCTAAATGTAAATCCACCTCTCACACTTCCATGCAGATAACACTTAGAGGTAATCCTGCTCTTCCAGAGAAGGTCACTTCCCTTTGAGTTCAAAAGCAAAGAGAACAACCCAAACAGAGCCTCAGAAAGAAGCACCTGAATGCATCCTTGGAGGTGTTTACACTTCACAGCACCTCGCAGCTAGTGTGTCCGAAGCCTCTTTGTGTTGTATTACAAACACAAACTTACAGTGTGTTTTATTATGATTTTCCTTGATGGACCAACACAAAGCAGCATGTAGCTGAAGTGGAGAGAGAACGGTGGATCCAAGTACAGCTGCAGGATCCATAGGTTGAAATGTTTGCCTGTCCTTTTTGCAAATTAGCTCCAACTCAGTCAGATTGGATGAGGAGCTTCTGGTAACATTAAGTCTTATCGCAGATTCCCATTTGGATTTAAGTCTGGACTTTGACTGATATATAATAGTGATTTTTTTGTATCTGGTAAACAATAATATAAGTGTGAAATATTTGAATCAAACAATTAATAAAACAATGTAGTTTTTATAGAAAAGAGATGTGTAAACCATTGTTGATCTAAAATGCTAAAGTTGTTTTAAATGCCTGCATCCAATTTGCAAATTGGTGAGTACATTTATTTAATTCTGACCAATAAGAACAAGAGTTGGTTCACACTCTTTCTTTGACTAATTAGGTGACGTCTAAAGGGAAGTGGTTGCCCTGAATTTCATTTAGGAGTATCAGAATACTGATAATCTGATACTCCAATAGTTTTTTCAGATGTAAGATGTATCATTTTTCTTCCACTTCATAACTCTGCACTACCTTGTGTTGGTCCATCACATAAAACCTTCATGCATAGAGCGATCTCGATCTCGATCTTGATCTTGATCTTGATCTGCTGAACTTCGCACGTTGTGTCAAGCGCCACCTTGGTGACACATTATGGTGCAAATAAAGAATTCAGTTAATGTAAGTGCACACAATTTATGTTGTGTCTGAGAAGCTTCTACTACATGTGTGACTAAATAAGAAATATTCAAGTGGTTTGAATACTTTTGCAAGGTACCAAAGGTCCAACAGCTGCCTTGTTATCCAGTGGGGGGAGCAGTGGAAATGTTTCTGTAAATTGGACTCAGTGTGTTATTGATTAGCTGCGTTGGCTTTCCTCCAGTCAGCTTCACTTGCACATACAATCGATATCAGAGCAGAAAATTATATTACTCCATTCTCCCATTCAGTAATGATGTTATGGAGCCTCTTAGCACTGACAGATGTATATCTGTTAAATGAGAGTGGTGCTGTTTAGTTCCTGAAGGCCGCTTCATGTTCAGAGCAGAGAGAGACAGAGAGCTGCTGGTTTGTCTGCGTTCAGAACATTTAGAGTCGGATCCCGAGGCCGTCCTTTTCACTGTAGGAACAGTGGCCGTCACAGACTGGACTCAGCAGGGCTGAGCTGTTCTGTCCCAGTCCGGCGTGGACTAGATGGACAACTGAGGCGGCAGACCGCTCCCCAGCAGTCAGCACATTCTTGCACACACGTATACACACGCACACACACACACCGTCCCAAACTGATTCATCTGCTGTCACACACAAACGCAGGGAGCGGCACGTCAGCTGCTAATTATTCAGCGTTTTGTTGAGTGCGACACGAGGCTGTCATTTTCCCAAACAGAGCGCGGGCTGATGTGGAGATGGATTTACACACCCCACAAAGCCACTGTAATCAGACTGATTTATTTTGAGAGGTGAGAAGAGATCATCCCTAAAACGACGCCCGTAAATAAAGAGGCTTGGGCTGTTTTTGCTCACCGTTTCTGGTTTCTCCACACCCTCATGTTGGTGTTTTCCTGCAAAGCAAGAAACTGTTTCCACCAAATAAAAAACAGATTTACACTGAAGCATCATGCTGAAACCCTAACCCCCTCTCCTACTTCAAGGTTTTGATAGTGACCTTTAGTTCCGCTAACACTAAGGCGCTACACCTAGATGGTATTTAGCAGAAACTAATACTAAAATGCTGCATATTCATTATGTTGTTATCGATCATGTGTCAGTTATTATTTACGGTAAATATCATATCCACACCTCCAGACATCACCAAGAAAAGCCTAATTTCCAGATTTTCTTTTCTTCAGTTTTTCTTTCTAGACTCCTTAACATCACATTTTTCTGCTAAAACTATTCATATTATATCTGCTATTGAAAGACTGCATCCCTTGCCCAACAGTTTAATTCGGACATAATTTACATCTCACATAATGTCTTTGGATATTTTATCTATCTTTATATATTCTCTTCTAAACATTTTCAAAGTTAGCAATAGCAATAAATTGCTGAACAAAAAATGAGTCCTGCCAGCAGCACAGTAAGCAGACATAAATTAGTCTTTACCATCTTCAAAAATAAAACTTCGCTGGACTGGATTAACTGGTCGTGGTCAGTGTGGTTCACCTCTACAAAAGCAGAGGTGAACCACACTGAATGTTGCTGACCTCGTCAGTAAGGTGTGTGTTTTCTCTGTCCTGCTCAACTTTCTGGTACCAGTTTGTTTTTACAAGCATTTCCATGATTGAATAGAACAACAGAAGTAATGCTTTTTGAAAGTGATACAGAAACTTCTTAAAAGTAACACTTGGAAAGGCCTAACAGATGCAGATGTTTCTGGATCATGTTTCCTCTACTTTCTTCTGCTACTACCAATGATCACATAGAGGCAGATTCTTCTTCTGCTGCTTGAAACTGTTGTGTGCCTGCAGAGGCAGCATAAAGGGTGTCTAAAGTTTGACGCAGGGGCCTTGGAATAAGTGCGTGGCCCCCGACTATACTTCAAATGTGGCCCTCCAGCAAATGAAGCTGATTGAGGTTTTTTTTTTTTAATGTTTTAGGGTAACATCAACAAATTTCTATTGCTGTTGCTGCTGAGAATAGATTCTAAGACATTTTTAGATTAGCAGAACAGAAAACATTTAAATCATGAATAATTTTGTTCGTGTTCGTGTCAGAACTGCAGCTGGGGGACCGTTTCCCCCTCACTCCTCCCCCCAAACCAAAATGCAGTACAAACATCACACAGGAAGCACTTTTGCTGATAGTCACAAACAACACATTCACAGTGCTGACAGACTGACCCCTCATAGCGAACGTTTGGACGCTGCCATTAATCCCGTCCTTCCTGTCCTCCTTCGCAGGGCGAGCATCAGCAGGGATCCATTCTATGACATGCTGGCCACCAGGAAGAGGAGGATAGCCAATAAGAAATGATGACTGTATATCTGGAACTGAGAGTCATTGTGTGTCTCTGTGTGTGTGTTTGCATGTGCATTTGTGTGTGTGTGTGTGTGTGTGTGTGTGTGTGTTTTTTTTCTCTACGGATGTTGTGAAGGTCTCCCATTCAGTAATTTCAGGGCTGAAGGACAAGCACAGGCGCAAGGGATTCTGGGTCATTTCTGGCCCTGGACTGTTTGCATCTCAAGTCTTTTCTGATGCCAAAGCGAGGAAGAGGAGAGGAAGTCCGAATGAACTCTTCACCAAGCTGAGTTATAGTGAAGAACAGGAGAAGAAGAGATGGCTTTGACTGTAATAAGGGAGCTTTTACTCTGCAATGCTTGGGAGAGACTGCCCTCTGCTGGGCTCCTAAGGAATTGAACATACTTCACCTTATGCAGTGCCTTGCAAAAGTTTCCCTAGAGCTTTTTCACATTTTCTTTACTGTATTTTATCTGGATTTTATGTGACAGACCAATACAAAGTAGTGCAAAATGGTGATAATAGAAGGTTTTGATTGTTTTTACTGACAATCTGAAAAATGAAGCATGTAGTTGAACTGAGCCCCGCAGCCTAACTGTGCTCTACCAGCTTTGCACTGGTCTGAAATTGTTGCCCATTCTTCTTTGTAAAACAGTTGAAGCGTAGTCAGATTGAATAGAGCGTTTCAGAACATCGGCCTTAAAAAATGACAGCATATTAGGGCCATTAAACAAAAAGAAGTAGGAGTAAGTTTCTCCCAAGAAACTTTTAATCCAAAAATTTTCTAGAAAAAACAAGAACATTTCTGAGCTCCAAAAGTCGAACATTTTTGGAAAAAAAAAACTCAGAAATTTTGAGTTTAATCTGCAGACATTTTCTGGAAAAAAAAAACCGAAACGAAAATTTCTGAGTTTGGAAAGTTTAAAATTTTCTACTTTTGCAACTTGAAAATTTCAGATTTTTTAAATTATTATTATTATTATTATTATTATTATTATTATTATTATTATTATTATTATTATTATTATTATTTATTTATTTATTTTTTTAGAAAAATCTAGAAATTCTTAAGTGGCTTAATTTTTAAGTCACTTTTCTTTAAGCCCAATTTTATTGTAAATTTGCAATATACTAACAACCATCATGCATTAATGCAAAAAAAAAGTGTGTATCTGTTGATTTTGAGTGAATATCTGTTATTGTGAAATTGCAAAAAACCTGGAAGGACTGTGAAATTTCCATAACTGCTTCACTCTAGTCTTCAGGGTTTTCTTCCATTTTCTTGTAGGTGTTTTAACCTCACTCACCCTTTCTGTCCTGACTGTTGAAAAGCACCATCATAGCATGATACTACCCACCATGTTACTCAATTTGAATGAGTTTTCTACAAGACTCAGTTGATGAGACTAAATTTAATTAAATTCCATATGTTTTAAATTGTACAAATCATGAACTACTTTGTGTTGGTCTATATCAGTAAAGCAAACAAAAGAAAAACTGTAATGAAGCTCTAGAGGCATGAATATATATATATATATATATATATATATATATATATATATATATATATATATATATATATATAGCAAGACACTGAATAGAAAAGAAAATTCCAAACCCGTCGCCGTCTCCTGCAGCCTTCCTGTCATCCGGGTGGATGTACCTGCAGGATTCCTGTTGCAGGTCCTCACATCCACTTCGTCTCACTGCCAACACGCAACGATGTTTTATAGTGACTCCTGAAAGCCTCAAGCTCATCAGTCAGCTGGTCTGGTTGGTAGCCTTCAAATGACTGTATTATGCAATCCTTCTGATTTATTCTGTAAATTTACTCGCGTGTAAATTATAGTACACCCAGGTAAGTTCATATGTGACGGCACGGAAATGATAACACGGCTGTACAGAGTTTATTACAGTGGCTTTAGCTTTTAAAAGTTCTAATTCAGGTTCCTGGAAGGACTCTGTGTTCTAATGATTCATCTTTCTCACTAGTTTCAAATGTTTTCCATTTATTTTCTCACCCTTTCAGTTAGTGTGTATAGAATATAATATACAGCTGTTCCTTTTTTATGTTTATGTAGTATCGGTCATGTCATTCAACTCTTAAGTCCATCAGACTACAGTAGAAGAAGAAGGACTCTTTGCTGCTCCCTAGTGGAGAAACGAAGACTCCTCACTCTTAGTGATGGGAAATAAATAAATGGTCCTGGATTAAAGAAACAAAATGAACCGTTTTAGCTGTTCATTGCGTTGACCAAGTCTGGTGGAGCAGTTGCATTTGTCATGGTTGTGTGTTGCTTTGGGGAAACGGCCCACAGATGCTTTGATGTACAATCTGAATAAAAAAGTGACTTACTCCCTACGGGTGACAGGTTCTGTCTTCATGTGCATTCAGTGAGAGAATCCTGATGCTGAATATTTCCCAATAAAAATGACAGACTTGCGCGTTTTATGATTTAGTGGAGTAACAAGATGTGGTTGAGCAGATTTTTCTGGATAGCTAAGAATTGTTCACAAGAGTAGAAATACTTCATCTCTGGTGTTTTTCAGCTTCATATATAAAAAAAATCAATGTCTGATTTATAGATACAGTCCAGAACAAGTAGAGATGTTATACATTGTGCCACAGTGTTGAAAATAGTCTCCCTTCTTCAGTCAGTGGCCTAAATCTGATGCCTCATTAGATTAGTTTTAATTTAGAAAATTTCAACTTAATTTAATTTGTCAAAAAAAATTCTAATCAGCTTATTTATATAGCGCCAAATCACAGTAAATCTCACCTCAAAGGATTTTATAAACGGGTAAATGCAGTTCAATCACATACATTCCAAATTATGCCAGTTAAATAGTGCATTAAGTTCGGTTTATTATTAAAGTTGGCTTTAAAAGTTGGGGCTTCTCAATTGGGACTGTATGTATATATTTTAAAAAAGCTTTTTTATTCACAAACCGTGTGCTCTGCAAAGACGGAAAACAATTCAGAAAAGTGAGTTCGTTTTGAGTTTTTGTTTGTAATAACACAGTGTGGCCAGTAGGTGGTGCCACATCTAAACATTGCAGTGGATGTAAAAGATCCAACACCATTAAATCCATAAATCAGAATAGATTATAAACTCAACTGACAGATTCTTGAATTTAATCTTTCAACAGATTTTTTTCTGTCAACAGGAAATCTGACTTTCTTTTGAATCAATGTTGTTGAAAACAAAATCAATTGTATTTGAGAATCTTCAAAGGACACCTGAATCAGTTTTATTTCATGTGCATCAAAAGATGCCATTAAATGCATAAATCATTTTTCTACGCATTGCTCGTCTCTGAGTGTTAACAGTGCTGCTAATGCGCCATTTTTGCAGAAGCCGTTGCTATAGGAACCTGATAGATACTAGTATGCGGACCATTCACACAACAGAAGAACTTTAGCTCTATATCTTGAACTTTATATTTTTCATTCTTGCAATTCAGAGAAAATTTTTCTTTTGGAGAATAAAGAACCCCTTTTATTTGAAGTTCAGTGTGCTCTATTAATCCTGGCTTCATAAGTGTTATAATTCTGTCTTTATGTTGGCCAATAATGGACCACAAATCCTCCAGATTGTTTTATGTTGTAAAAGTTAAACTGATAAAAAGTTGCCGTATAACTTCAGGACTAAGTGAGAGAGTCAAGGTGCATGTTTCCTTCTGTATCCAATTTGAAAATTAATGTACATAATTCTCAACATATATGTATTTGCAGATATTTATCAGTATTTCCAGAGAGAAGTCTACATATGCAAAAAGCTAATAAGTTTAAGTCTACCATTCAGTCCTCTGCTACGCAGAAACATGAGCTCATTCAGGGTCACGTTTTGTGCTTTTCTAATGCAGTGTGTAAAAGTGGAACAGCTGGCTTTGTTCCAACACCGGACAAAAAGCTCAAAGCTTTGTACAGAAAACAACCCGCAATTACCGGCTGAGTTTCACCGTCAAGTATTTTCTCCTTTCTTCTGTACATAATAAATTATGCTATTTTCTCTCAGTGAGAGCAATTTTCCTCAGGTTTTAAACTCATCAAACCTTCCTCAGAGTCATCAGTGTGATTAAGGGAGCCCATTTGGGCCAAAAAACCACAATGACCCTAATCAATGACATAAGCAAAATCTGTGGCAGCCTGTAACAACGGCTTACTCAGAGTACGCTTTATTAAGATGAAGAGAGTTTTCTTTACAGATAATGTTTTCCTTTTTTTTGGATGAAAAAACATTAATGTTTGGCAATTAACTTGTGATTTTAGAGATATGTGATTCACCCTGTTAGAACTCTCCTAAGCAAAAAACTAAAATATCAATTGATGAAACTGAAAGTAGTTATTTTTCCGATAATAGGGCAGCATCGTTTTGCAGTCAAATATTGACATCACCAACATCAATAAAATATTTTAACAATAAAGTTACAAACATCTGAACACACTTAACACAAAACAAATCATAAAACAAATCTCCAAACTGATCATAGATAACTTTTTAAACTCAGAGGTCTTTTAAAATGTACTTTTCTATCTTCATATAGGAGCAACTAGCTAGGCTGCAATGTTAGCAAAGAGAAACCCCCTAATGCTGGTTTTACTAAACATTTTTGCCATATAGAAAAAATATATAGAGAAATCTATCATAAATAACTTCTAAAGCTTAGAGAAGTTTTAAAAACAACTTTTCAAGCTTCCTGTTGTAGCTAGCTAAACTGAAATGCTAGCACTAGAATGTACATAAACAGGAACAGTAGATTAAGAATCTGCTTCAGCTTTTAGTTCTAGTTCTCTTATTTAATGGTACTAAAGCCAATGTCACATTAGTTGTTCCAGATGTATGTTACTTCAGTTTTTATATCTAGCTGACACACTTAACTGAATATGTCTACTGCAAAAATTGATTAGCAACACAGAATATTCATAAATGGAACACAAGTAATCCCACTTTTAAAGCTAAAATTATATTTCTAGAGTAAAGTTCTGCCTTCCTGTAGGAGCTTGCTGTGCTACACTGCAAACACTAAGTAGTCTAAAAACAGGAGCAATGCATTCTGTGAGGTTTTTTTCTGTGTATGTCTGTTCATCCTTCTCAGTACGAGACATTTTATTTGTACTTCCACATGGTTGCTTTCTGCTGCCTTGGCAGCAGCCAGCTAGCTAGTAGATAATACTGACACAGAATTACACCAGGTAAACATGATCAAAAGGCTAAGAGTCAGTTGCAGCTGTGCTAGTTTTATTTCTGCTCCTCTGTTTTATAGTACAAAAGCTAACAACATTTTATTACTGTACTTCTACAATGTGTTTATTGCACTTTGCTGCTTTTAGGGGGAAGTTAATGTTCAGTCAGCTTAGCCACCAGCAGTAATGACATCACATATTACTAAGTATGTGATGTCTGAAGGCAATCTGTTGTAATGGATTAGATTAATACTAAACCATGCAGCATTTTTCAGATTTTTGATTGTAAAACAAATTTCACCCACTTCCCAATTAGACTATGTCCTGTTTTGTGTTGGCTTGTCACATAAAAGCACGATTAAAACGTAACGTTGTATTGTGACAAAATATAAAGAGCTTCACAGGTTTAGAAAACCAGAAAGTTTTGCTCGTGTTTTGTGTAAAAACACCAGTCAACAACCACATATTTATGTGCATACAAATGGTTCCACTTACGCTCTAAAGACGTATTGTAGCAACAGTGGTCTGTGTATTTAAGACCCCCTACACAAATGGGTCCTCGCCAATAGCATCCACATAAGCCTACTTGCACACGCCTACACCATGGAGGCCAGAGGGACTGTAATTACGAGGGGGACGGTAACAAACGCCGGTCGTTGCTTCTTACACCCACACAAAGCTATCAACGCAATTCCATCTTCCTTTGAAGAATTTCAAGGGAGTCGCATGGAGCAGGAGCTCCATGCGACTCCCTTGAGTTCCAGTGGTCAGTTTGCGCTGATCTTTGTGAACGCCCCACTCAGGGAGTCACAGCACACTCATGAGTGGGAGACAAGCAGGTCTTTTAACTGTTAAGTATCTCTTTGTTTGTGCTTCTCCCTCGTTATGCCCTGGACTGAGATAAAATGGGAGAAAATAGGAATGAGTCAAGGATATCTGCGTAATGAGAACCTGTGTGAAAAGCACAGGAAATCACCTGATGCTTTTGATTTAGGGAAAAAACTCATTTTCTCTGAGCGGTTTCGGTCATCTAGATAGATGTTCTGGAAAAAAAATATTAGTCGGATAACTTCACAATTAGCATAGAGTGAAAAGACTGCACTAAAAGTTCATATTGCTTGACCTGGGGTCTAGCAGGAACAAATGATCTTTCCAGGTTCCCAGTGGCGTTGTAAGTTAGCCCAGCAACAGAACGGAGGCCCCGCTGGTCCCGGACTGCTTCACATCAGGGATGCTGAGCTGAGCTGAGCTGAGCTGAAGTGTCGTGTGTGTGAGAGCAGAGGAAGAACCCCAGGTACAGCTAGAATAACTTGCTCCTAGGGGTAAACAGCTGCCAAAGGATTCAGAAAGGTAATGCAGAACATGTGTGTTGAGATGTCAGAGGGCATTCCCTTTCCCCACTCCACGCTCACACATGGAAACATTACCAAAACACCTTCCAAAGCTAAAGGCTCCTCCGCAGGATGTCTTCCACCCACACTGCTCCCCTGGTGACCTGAAGTCAGAGAGGATCCATGCTATTGGCTGTCTGCTGTTCTTCAGTGAAGCACTAATGACACGTAATTCTCTGCTGTCACGTTTTGCTAACACACTTCCGCTTCCCATTGCTCACTGTTATTCTTCGTGAATGAGTCCGTTTGTACACTGTCACTGACTGACACGCCTGAGCACAAAGTGCAACATTTCAACATATTTACAAGACATGCATCATGAGTTATTTCAAGCTACAGTCAACAACCCCCCAAAAAAGCTCAGTCATTCAGAACCTCACCATTTTCATGATGATGTTGTTCTTCGGCTGATGTTTAACTCATATATTTCCAACAGAGTTTTGGAACGCATGTCATACAAGGAAAAAATAGCCTATTTACCAAACCAGTGGAACTAATCATGATCCCATCAATTACAGGGTCGTAGTCTGGGTCCCAAAGCAACACAACATCACAATCACTTCCATATGCTAAAGTAATGGATCAAGTAATTTTTGGCAAAAAAATAAATAAATAAAAAATCATACCCAAATGTGATTTGGGTATGATCATAATTATATGATCACAATGATAATCACCAAAAGGTGATTATAATTAAATCAGCAACAATTAAATCATCTTTAATTGTTGCTAAAGATGATTTATTTAGGCGAAAATAAATGACTTGGCCATTAATTTAAGAAGGTGACAATATCTGACTGAGTGAATGATGGCATTGCACCAGATGTAGTAGGATAAATACTTTGATTAAATTAATAAATTAATTCCAGTACTGAAAAATTAACTTTATACCAGGTGAGTCTCTCTCACCTGAGAATGTGAACCTGTACTGGGCTGATACTGTGCCTTCAAATAATTTTAACAGCTCCTGGAGAAGTTTCATAACTTATAAGTTATGAAACTTATAAGTTTCAGACCTGTTTTTCAGAACAGGTCTGAAAAAAACTGTGCTACAGTTGAGAGAGATTCCTTTGATGTATCAAAGAGTGATGTCATCACTGCTGATGACATTGTTACCATAGGAACTGAATATTCTAATGGTGCATTCACACCAAATACGTTTTGAGCGTCAGGCGAGTCTGGTTTACATTCAAAGTCTTATGTGGAGCCTCCAAAGCCGTGCTAGACTCTTGAAACGCGCCATAACGGCCCTCGACGTGCCTCCACATATACTTTGAATGTTAACCAGATGCGCCTGACGGTCAAAACGCGTTTGGTGTGAACTCACCATTATATGTACAGTGTCATATCAGGTCCATCATATTAGGACCAAAGCCTGGTCCTAATATGATGGATTCATTGTGAATTAAGTTTTAGTTAATGTTAGAGTTGGGGAAAATGTCTGGATTAGGCAAAATCGCAGCTACTAAAATGAAGGGAAATGAATGCAAAGTTCTAATATGGGTCGAAATAGTTTTGACAAGCCTGTACAGAATTTTGTTTTCTAAATCATTCTATAAATAATTATATAATGTTAGGTTGTTTTTCTGCCAATTGCATAGCTGCAGCATACCAGTAGACTAATGTATTGAATGTGCTGAGACACATTCAACGCATTAGAAACCAATCAAACCAAATTGCAAACTTTTGGACAAAGACTGGTTTCTAATATGTTGAATGTGCTGAGACACATTTAGCACATTTGGTTCTGATTGGTTGTTTCTGGACAGCTGAAATTGATGCTGTGTTTTCTCCATTGATTTTGGAGTGAGGAATTTTATTTGCCTGTCTGTTTTGATTTCCTCAATTTGTGTAAAGCGTTGAATTTTTATAATGGCCAGTGTTGGCAAAACCTGGGTTTGGATAGTGACCCAGGTTAGTGCCACCTGGGTGTAGGTCGGTGTAAAGGCCGAGCCGGGCATAGATTGGTCTTCATGCCAACGCCAGCATGAAGGCCCTCCATGCAACCAGTGGAGTTTGGTCGCATGGATGTTTGTCTTTCCTCGGACCTCCCTGGTAGATTGGAGGTCCATATTTCCTCGGACCTCCTTGGTTGATTGGAGGTCCATCTTTCTTCGGACCTCCCTAGTTGATTGGAGGTCCGTCTTTCCTCGGACCTCCTTGGTTGATTGGAGGTCCATCTTTCTTCGGACCTCCCTAGTTGATTGGAGGTCCGTCTTTCCTCGGACCTCCTTGGTTGATTGGAGGTCCATCTTTCTTCGGACCTCCCTAGTTGATTGGAGGTCCATCTTTCTTCGGACCTCCCTAGTTGATTGGAGGTCCGTCTTTCCTCGGACCTCCCTGGTTGATTGGAGGTCCATCTTTCTTCAGACCTCCCTGATTGATTGAAGGTCTGTCTTTCCTCGGACCTCCCTGGTTGATTGAAGGTCTGTCTTTCCTTGGTCTCCTCTGTTGGCAGGGATCCTTCTGTTTGCAACCTGGATGTGGGTCGTCGCAAAGGCTGAGCCAGGCTATGCATGGAGACCCCTTGTTGATTCAAAGTCTGCCTTTGCGTGGTCTCCTTTGTTGGTATGGAGCCTTCAGTTTGCAGGGGGACCTCTGGTTGGGGGCAGACTCTCGGATGGTTGTTTTCCAGAGCAAGTTTCAACTTCTCCTCCAGGTCCGCAACCTGACCGTGCAGAGATTTCACAGTTTCCTCCTGCTCTTTGAATTTGGAAACTTGCTCAGAGAGACTTTTGAGCTGCTCCTCATATTTAAGTCTCACTCTATATTCTTCAACCATTACTTCTATGAGACCTTTATTGCGGGAGGCATATTTTTCAGCCTCCCACTTGAAGTGCTCCAGCTGTCGAAGAACGGTCTTGTCGGTTGTAGCTTTAGAAGAGCAAGTAACCTGTTCACGTTTAGCTTGCAGGTGACGTTCTTTTTCCAACAGTTTTTGCAGCTTTTGAATCTCCTCCTGCTGTGATGTGACTTCAGCCTGATATGCAACCCTTCTGTCTCTTTCCTCTTGGAGTTCAAAAATCGTACTCTGCAGTTCTGTTTTAAGATCGTCAACCTGCTTTGTCAGCTCTCTAACGTGTTGGTTTGTCTCTTCCACTAAGGGGGTGATCTTGAAGTCAGCAGATGGAGTTGTTTCCTGCTTGACTTCCAATGATCTTGGAATCTCCAAGTCGCTGGAAGGACTTGATTCCCCCTGGATCTCTGCTGACTGGTCTTCCAACTCAATGGAAGATGAATCAACAGATTCAACAAAATCGCTGTCGTCTTCTAAAGGGAAAACGATAGCGTCGTAGTCAACTTGGATGTTGAGCTCCATCATTTCGATCCATGAAAGCTCTGCTGGAAAAGCTTCATGTTCACATCCAATCTGTTGTTGCTTCATGTTTAAACTCGGTAAATTCTCGCTTCTATGAAAGGCGTGTAATATCTGAAATTGATATCTTGCTCTTTCCGATAAACTTCGAACGTGCTCTGAAGAGTGATCTGCCGTGATAGAACTGTGGAACAGGTCTGAGAAAACGCTGTCTGTGAGTTACATTCAAGAGAGAGATTCCCTTGTGATATCATAGAGTGATAACATCAATGCTGATGTCATTGATGCCATTGGAACTGAACATTCTATTGTAGCCTGAAGTAAAAACATTTTTCTAGACAATGTCAAACATTGAGAAGTTTTAATTTTTGTTATCAAACATTATGAAGCCAAATAAAAACAAACAAAAAAAAAACTCAGAAATATACAGAGAATCAACTCAAACCCAGTTTCACACAAATACAAGGACACTAGCATAAATGTTTAGCTTTTGAACGGCACCTTTCTAGGTTGCTATCAAGCTAATTTTCTCTTAGCTAATTTTCTTGTCTTTTTCTGTTCTTCCTCTCTTTCTCTCTCCCTGAAGAATAAGTTCTCTTTTGCGACACTGGTTTCCTTGCTTTTGAATACGCTTTTAATGGCAGCTCAAATCACAGGGTAACATTACCGACAGTGTCCACCAAAGGGAAGCCAAGAGCAATATTTTTTTTATTTTTACCCTTATCAAAATTGGTTTCTACATTACGGAGCCCTCCAGAGGACATGGGGATTTTTTTTTCTTTTGCGTTCCCTTGCATAACTTTTGCGTTCCCTCGCAATAATCTACTGATCAGTTCATGCGGCATAATTGAATACTGTAAGCCTTTCTTACGGTGGCCGCCATACTTTCTGCTTTAATACAAGCTTATGTGAGGTTTTTCCATGGACTTTTCTGAGTTATTATCGCGGGGTAATCACTCATCTGATTGTGTCTCTATTGTGCTCGTCTGAAAGGTTAACGGGCTGCTTTCAGTGCGGTTCCATCTTAGCCTTAACAGACATAAACATGCAGTAAATAAATCAATTTTCAATCAGTTTTCTGCACCAATGAGTTATTAATAATAAACACGTTTTCACTGAGGCTCTGTGAGAGCCATATGAATGAAATAAGTAATTACTGATATGTCATTGATATTGATATGTCTGTTTTTCAGGGGCTGTTCCAAAGAACCAAGCATCTGATTCAGAACACCAAACGTTTTAAGGCTCAAGGTTGTCTGGTTTGTTTGTTTTTTTGTTTGTTTGTTTGTTTGTTTTGTTTTGTTTTTTTGTTATTATTATTTTGTGCATGTGTCATCGCTCATAAAATAAGTTCTGGTGTAAATATTTCTTTTAAAATTATATTTTTAAGCACCGGGTTACTTTGCTGACTTTGCTTTGATTTTTTTTGTTATTGTGAATGTCTTTTCTAAAAACCCATTGTATTAAAATGTATACTGTGCTGTTTTACTTTGTTCTAAGAAGGTTTCATGTCTTTTTGGTACATATGTATAAATAAATGTGATTATCATATTTTGTTGTGGGTAGTCTTTAATGTTAATACTATAAAATTAATAAATTCTTTGCCAAGTGTTTTTAAGTGGTTGTCATCGATTTTACAATTTATTACATTAGATTAATATGTCTTGGAAGCAGAAGAGAACCGGTCCATGTGAAAACAGTAAGTGTGGGGCCAGCTTTCTTTTTCTACAATTTGTTAAAACATTGGATTAATATCACATGGTAATGGAAGACAACTGTTCCTCATGAAAACCTTGTGTTCTGCCCAGGCTGGATGTTTTGATTAGTTTTAAGAAAGTTCTATTGATTTCTCTGTTTTATTTTGGAGGAGAATTTTTAGAGAACAGTGCATTGTGGGTAGCAGAGGCTGTTGCAGTTTTGGAATACCTGTTGGTAGAGAGAGAGCCTGCCTGTTAATGTGTGAACTGCACCTCCTCTGTTGTCAATCTTTGCTTGCACCTCCGAAAGCAATGGCTGTGAGTCAATCTTCTGTTTTGGTGTTGTCTGTTTTGTTGGTTTATTTTGAGATTGTTTTTTAAATGTGTTTTTGTTCTAGAAAAGCCATATTCTGAGTTTTTATTTACATAGCAACAATTGCTACATAACTGCTTTTTAACTGAAGCTCAGGTTAATTCTGTTCAGACACAAGAGGTTTATTCTTTGTATTCAGAGCTGATGTATGTTTGTTTTTCTGTTTCTTGTAGTTTCACTCAACTTTTCATTGAGCTTTCTACACTACTGCTCAAGTTGTGTCAAGAAAACGTATTAAAGGAGCAAGACGCTCAGCTTCCTGGCTCATGAAATTGAGTTTGGCTTGCTGTTGACCTACGTTAACATACAGAGTATCTAACACGTAGTGATAACAGTATAGTGAAAAGCCATTGTCAGCAGTTGGTGGAAGATAAAACTCATGACACAGAGATGGACAACTCTCATGAGGAAAAGGCAGAAGAAATGGCTAACTCAGAAACTAAAGCATCATCTAAAGCTAGCTTGAGATCCAAACACTCTAGCTCTAAGCATTCATCCTACAAGTTGTCCTCTAAGTCCAGTGTATTTGAAGCAGCCATCTTTGCACGAGCCTCTGCTGAAGCTACAAATGCTAAAGCTTCCTACAGTAAAAAACAATTGGAAATTAAAAAGCAACAAGCAAATCTAGAGCTGGATTTTAAGATGCTGGAGATAGAAAAGGAAGCCGCAGCTGCTACGGCGAGAGCAGAGGTTCTAGAAGCTGCCGCAGCTGCTGAACAAGACAAAGAAGACAGTGTAAAGAGTGCAGTCCAACCACAAGTCGTCAGACAACGAACCGTGGAGTATGTGCAACACCAAGCCCATCTAAGGTCACATTCGTCTAAAGAAGAAATGCCTCAGGTCGAACCAGCATTGAAAGCATCATCATTCGACCCAAGGAGATCTGGTCAAACTCCCTCTTCACCGGTGCTCATGAAAATGTATGGAAAAGATGAACCTTTTGACACACCAAGAGACTATGTCAGGCCCAACAGTTACCATGATCCCCACCACAATTACCCACCTATGACTGACTTTGCTAAGTTCCTTGCACGTAGAGAGTTAATCACAACAGGGCTCTTCAAGTTCGACGACACCCCTGAAAATTTCAGGGCATGGAAGTCATCATTTTCGAATGCAACTGAAGACATAGACCTCACATATAGTCAAGAGTTGGATCTCCTAGTGAAATGGCTCGGTAAAGAGTCCTCAGAGCATGTCAGGAGAATCAGAGCTGTTTATGCCACTAACCCCAAAGCTGCCCTTCATTTAGCATGGGACAGGTTAGAAGAATGTTACGCTACACCAGAAGTAGTAGAAAATGCTTTGTTTAAAAAACTAGACAGTTTCCCTCGCCTTACAAATAGAGACAATGTAAAACTCAGGGAACTAGGAGATTTGCTCCTAGAGCTGGAGGTTGCGAAAAATGAATCTTATCTCCCAGGCCTCGCTTACCTCGACACACCACGAGGTGTTAAGCCCATAGCGGAAAGGCTACCTCCAAGTTTGCAAGATAAATGGCTTCACGCAGGTTCAAAATACAAACAAAAATATCAAGTAACATTCCCTCCCTTCTCATATTTTGTGAAGTTTGTCCAAGAGGAGGCAAAAGCGAGAAATGATCCAAGTTTTGTGACATGCAGCAACCAACCTTTCAACAGAGGTGAGAGACCATCATTTAAACAAACTGGCTACAAACCTCCTCTAACTGTAAACAGAACAGAGGTCAGTACAACCACTCTTCCTAGTACGAAAGAGGAGGATCTAACTCGTTACTGCCCAGTCCACAGGAAATCACATCCACTAGCAAAATGCAGAGCTTTCCGGATCAAGCCAATTCAAGAAAGACGAAACATACTCAAAGAACACAGACGGTGTTTTCGTTGTTGTTCTCCTACGCACACAATAAAGGACTGTGATATGAATGTCAGTTGTGAGGAGTGCCAAAGTGAAAAACATTGCTCTGCCATGCACCCTGATGTGATTCAACAACCCCGGCCAGAAAGCACACCTGAACCAGAGCCTCAGCTCCAAGACAACACGCCACCTGAGGTAACGTCACGGTGCACTGAGATCTGCGGTAAAGGCTGTCCCCCACGTTCTTGCTCTAAGGTATGCCTAGTTCGAGTTTTCCCTAAAGGTCAACCAGAACGCTCCGTCAAGATGTATGTGATCCTTGACGATCAGAGCAATTGCTCACTGGCTCGTCCCGAATTCTTTGAGCTATTTGGCATCCAGGGAAGTCATCTGACATACCACTTGAGAACATGTGCTGGTCTAACTGAAATGTGTGGCAGGAAAGCAGTCGGGTTCCAAATAGAGCCAGTAGGTGGAGGTCCATGTCTAGACCTCCCTCCTCTCATTGAATGCGATGAGATAGTGTTTAATAGAGATGAAATACCTACGCCTGAAGTTGCTCTGGCCCATGCTCATTTGAAACACCTCGCTCCTCTCATACCAAAGTATGATCCAGATGCTGAGATAGCAGTTTTACTCGGCAGAGACATCATACAAGTCCACAAAGTGCGAAAACAAGTAAATGGACCCCCCTGCGCTCCCTTTGCCCAGTGCCTGGATCTGGGTTGGGTAATTGTTGGGGAAGTATGCCTCAACGCTCATAAGCCAACTGTCAACGTCTACAAGACGCACATTCTCTCCAATGGACGTCCATCTCTCTTCACTCCTTGTCCTAACAGCATCAGCCTTAAAGAAAAACCATGCTACGGCGGGGAGCACAAGAATAACTCCATTAAACACAGCTCAAAACTTCATGCAGCAGAAGAAAAGCTTGGAGAAAAGGTTTTTGAGCGCACAGAGAATGACAACCAGCGTGCCCTGTCCTTTGAGGATGAGACGTTTCTAAAGATAATGGAAAAGGAAGTTCATCAGGATGAAAACAACAACTGGGTTTCTCCTTTACCGTTCAAGTCCCCTCGCTTGCCACGTCCAAATAACAGAGATCAAGCACTGTCTAGACTCAGCTCACTGAGACGCAACCTAAACAACAAACCCCAAATGAAAGAACAGTTCTCAGAGTTTATGGACAAGCTGTTCAAGAACCATCATGCAGAGATCGCTCCACCCACTGTCGACAACACTGATTGCTGGTACCTGCCCATTTTCGGAGTCTACCATCCCCAGAAGCCCGGTCAGATACGGGTAGTTTTCGACTCTAGTGCAGAGCAGTGTGGTGTGTCACTCAACTCTGTACTGCTAACGGGCCCAGATCTCAACAATACCCTCCTTGGTGTGCTGATTCGGTTTAGGAAAGAGCTCATTGCAGTCACTGCTGACATCCAGCAGATGTTTTACGGATTTCTAGTCTCACCAGACCACAGAGATTATTTGAGATTTTTGTGGCATAAGGACAATGACTTGACAAAGGAGGTCCAGGAGTACCGTATGCGGGTGCATGTTTTTGGTAACAGCCCGTCACCGGCAGTAGCCATCTATTGCCTACGAAGAGCCATTCAGAAAGGCGAGACAAAGTTTGGAACAGATACGAGACACTTTGTCGAGAGACACTTCTACGTGGATGATGGACTGATTTCGCTTCCCACTGAATCAGCAGCCATCGATCTGCTCAAGCGAACATGTGAATCCTTGGCTGAGTCCAACCTGAAGCTTCACAAAATTGCCTCAAACAGTGTCTCTGTGATGCAAGCCTTCAAGCCAGAAGATCTGGCCTCTGGCATCAAAGACTTGAGTCTCGGTGATGACCTTTTACCAGATCAGAGAAGTCTAGGAATGTGCTGGAACATAAACACTGACTCATTCACATTCAAGGTAGCTGTTAATGACAAACCCTACACCCGCCGCGGGGTTCTCTCAGTAATTAACAGTATCTTTGACCCCTTGGGACTTGCATCTCCAGTCACAATAAAAGGCAGACTTTTGCTACGTGAACTGTCAAATGGAGTTGAAAACTGGGACGCTCCTCTCCCTGCAGATAAAATGGACACATGGGAAAGTTGGAAATTATCCCTCCAAGATCTGAGCAGCCTCAGAGTGCCACGCTGCTACGTTCCAGCCTCCTTTTCCAAGTCCACTTACACTGAATTGTGTGTTTTTTGTGACGCTTCAAGTTGGGCTATTGCAGCAGTAGCATACTTGAAAACAGTCAATGCAGAAGGACAGTGTGAAGTTGGATTTGTGCTTGGAAAAGCAAAACTTTCACCACAACCAGAACCTACTATACCTCGCCTGGAACTCTGTGGAGCAGTTCTAGGAGTGGAGATAGCAGAGCTCATTCTGGAAGAACTTGACCACAAACCAAACGCTGTTAAATTCTACTGTGACAGCAAGGTGGTTCTTGGGTATGTGTGCAACGATACAAAGCGCTTTTATGTCTACGTACATAATCGAGTTCACAGAATACGCCAGTCTACATCCCCTGAGCAGTGGCATTATGTCACATCAGAGCAAAACCCAGCTGATCTAGCTACAAGGTCAATACCTGCACGCCAGCTCATGGATACAATGTGGTTTAAAGGACCAGACTTCCTTTACAAACTACCTGAACCAGAAACACAAGAGTCGTTCGAGTTGATCGAACCTGAAGTGGATGCTGAAATCCGCCGAGTTACTACCTTCACCACGCAGGTTCAAGAGAATGGACTCACACCAGAACGCTTCCAACGTTTCTCAAAATGGAAATCACTGGTACGTGCCATTGCCTTCTTAATCCACCAAGCTCGTTCTCACTCATCAAGCAACACATTAAACCCTTCATGCAGAGGCTGGCATGAATGTAGACAGCCGCACTCTCCAAAGGAGCTGGATGCTGCCAGTAATCTCATTCTCCAGTCTGTTCAGAAGGATGCTTTTCCTGACGAATACATTTCTCTCCAAGACAATCAAACTGTCCACAGCTCAAGCTCCATCGTAACTCTCGACCCCTATATGGATGAAGGCCTCATAAAAGTTGGGGGTCGCCTCAAACATGCTTCATTAGATAAAGCATTCAAGAATCCAATCATTCTCCCAAGCAAACATTATGTGTCAAAGTTGCTTGTCCTGCACTATCATGCCATGGTTGTGCATCAAGGAAGGCAGTTCACAGAAAATGCGGTTAGGCAGGCCGGTCTGTGGATTGTAGGATGCAAAAGACTGGTTTCGTCTGTTATCCACCATTGCATAACGTGCAAGAAACTCAGGGGAAAACTAGAGACTCAAAAGATGGCAGATCTTCCACCTGAGAGATTCAACACTGGCCCTCCATTTTCATATGTTGGGTTGGATGTATTTGGTCCCTGGTCAGTGGTCACTCGACGCACACGAGGTGGAGCAGCACAAAGTAAGAGGTGGGCAATACTTTTTACATGTATGACCACAAGAGGTGTACATATTGAAGTCATTGAATCTATGGACACTTGCAGCTGCATAAATGCAATACGCAGATTCTTTGCAATACGAGGTCCTGCAAAACAAATGCGATCAGATAGAGGCACCAACTTCATTGTAGCAAGTGTGGAGCTTGGTATGACGCAATCGAGTGAAAACCCTCCCAACATTGTCAACTATCTTCACGCTAATGGTTGCACATGGGAGTTCAATCCTCCACATGCCTCCCACATGGGTGGCGTCTGGGAAAGGATGATCGGGGTAACTCGCAGAATACTGGATTCTATGCTCCTGCTGAACAAACACACCCATCTGACACACGAAGTGCTTTGTACCCTAATGGCCGAAGTGTCATCTATAGTCAATGCAAGGCCCTTAGTTCCTATCTCAATGGATCCTTCCTCACCATTCCTACTATGTCCTGCAATGATACTGACCCAGAAGCAGCACGTTCCTTCTCCACCAGGAGATTTTTGTGGAAAAGACATGCTCAAAAGCCAGTGGAAGCAAGTGCAAGCACTTGCCAATGAATTTTGGAGTCGCTGGAGGAATGAATATCTCAACACCCTCCAATCAAGACGCAAGTGGCATAGATTGCGCCGCGACCTACAGCCAGGTGACATTGTGTTGTTGAAGCAAAATCAAGCACACAGGAACGAATGGACAATGGCCATCATCACAACCACCTTTCCAAGCAATGACGGAAAAGTCAGAAAGGTGGAAGTGAGGACATCATCTCAGGGCGTCTCTAAGACTTATTTGCGTCCCATCTCAGATGTTGTTATGCTTTTAGAGACTGAAATGACTGATAAAAAGTAGTGGCATTAGTAATGCCAGGCGGGGAGTGTTCTGCCCAGGCTGGATGTTTTGATTAGTTTTAAGAAAGTTCTATTGATTTCTCTGTTTTATTTTGGAGGAGAATTTTTAGAGAACAGTGCATTGTGGGTAGCAGAGGCTGTTGCAGTTTTGGAATACCTGTTGGTAGAGAGAGAGCCTGCCTGTTAATGTGTGAACTGCACCTCCTCTGTTGTCAATCTTTGCTTGCACCTCCGAAAGCAATGGCTGTGAGTCAATCTTCTGTTTTGGTGTTGTCTGTTTTGTTGGTTTATTTTGAGATTGTTTTTTAAATGTGTTTTTGTTCTAGAAAAGCCATATTCTGAGTTTTTATTTACATAGCAACAATTGCTACATAACTGCTTTTTAACTGAAGCTCAGGTTAATTCTGTTCAGACACAAGAGGTTTATTCTTTGTATTCAGAGCTGATGTATGTTTGTTTTTCTGTTTCTTGTAGTTTCACTCAACTTTTCATTGAGCTTTCTACACTACTGCTCAAGTTGTGTCAAGAAAACGTATTAAAGGAGCAAGACGCTCAGCTTCCTGGCTCATGAAATTGAGTTTGGCTTGCTGTTGACCTACGTTAACATACAGAGTATCTAACACGTAGTGATAACAGTATACCTTGCATTCCAATAAAATTGCTGCTATGTTAGCATTTCCACGGACCTAGCATAACCATTATATAGCTTTTGATTTTTGAAAAAAATGCGAACGTCCGCTGAAAGTAATCAGCGGACGTTCAATTGAAAGTCCACCGAAAGTCTAATGGTGGTCGATTTTGAGTCCGGTGAACGTCCCGCGGACGTCCTTTGGAGTTTCATTTGGACGTCGATCAAACGTAATCACCGGACGTTCGGCGGATGTTCAAGACAACGTTTAGCGGACATGCTCCAAACATTCAATGCTAGCTGGGGAAGCAGCGGCTTTGACACCTGGGTGGTGGGCGTGTCGATGTGGGCGTGACTGTCATGAAGTGAATGGGAGGATTACTAGTGTGTTAACTTTGTGTGTATGAGGAAGCGAGTGATCGGGTGGTCAGTCCTCGCAAAGTTTGGAGCATGATAATCAAAATTAAATAAATCGATAATTGTGACAGAACAAAGAAGAGGTTTGGAGTTGATTGATACACAGACAGATGAGATTCCCCGAGTTAACCCAGTGCGGCCCTCTACCACCATTAGTTTGCTGTGTTTCATAATAATAAAACGTGTTTATTATTATTAACGCTTTGGTGTAAAAAACTGATTGAACATCGATTTACTGCATGTTTGTCTCTTAAGGCTAAGATGGAACGGCACTGAAAGCAGCCCTTTAAACCATTCAGACTACGAACACAATGGAGACACAATCAGATGACTGATTACCCCGCGATAGTAACTCAGAAATTGTACAAATAGTTTGGATGTATTTTTATTTCTTTCCTACTAACGGAAAGTTTCTGTTTATATCATAGGTTTGTTGTGCCTTTCTATACTAAAGAAAAAAGATATAAAACGTCTGATATTTCACGAGATATTAACATTCATGGAAAAACCTTACATAACCTTGTATTAAAGCAGAAAGTACGGCGGTCACCTTAAAAAAGGCTTACAGTATTCAATTATGCCGCATGAACTGATCAGTACATTATTGAGAGGGAACGCAAAAGAAAAAAAAATCCCCATGTCCCCTGGAGGGCTCCGTACTACATGGCTAAATATATATTTATTATATGGAAGGAGTCAGCTGCCCCATCGTTGCATAGAAGTTCAAATTTATATGACTACTGATTGCTAAATGAAGGAGCAGGTGTGTGCAGTTTTCAATCCCTAATTTCCTCTATGTCTCTCCAGACGTGGTGCATAGCTGAGGAAATCCCCAGGTTACAACTCAATAAAATCCAAACCAATATGTTCAATGTACAGTTATATATTATCAATCATAAAGGCTCATCCATCAAAAATAAATGGCTAAACTGAAATATATATACATGTCTTCTCTCGAAGGAGAGAAGACACAAATACACACGGTTGCATAAAGAAATACACAACAAAAGAGAAAAAAGCACGAGTGCAGTATTTAGAGGACTGAAAGAGGCTGAAATTCACCACATAAAACCTTTTAAACCACACTCAGGGGAAAGAGTGAAAAGAATCAATTGCAAATATATATATATATATATATATATATATATATATATATATATATATATATATATATATATATATATATGCAGACATTTGAATTAGTAAACAGGTTTGGTAGAAAGGAAGCACAGCTAAAATATTGCCTTTCAAAGTAATATTTAAAAATGTTTTCAATTTTTAACAACAAAACAAATTGCTTTGTTTTTAAACAAATTTAAAAACAAAATGTGGAGGTTCTGTATGCTGACAGTGTTTTCTTCAGGGAAAGGCCTATTCCACCCCCCAGGGTTGTTCATTTTTCACTATAAACTTCATCATAAAAGAGGTGAATAGGTTTCAAATTACCAGCACCGGCTTCAGTCTTTCTACTTTGGTTTTTCCTAATAAATAATGGATATTAAAAAAATAAAGAAAGAAAAAGTGAGATGAAAGGAATTATAGGTGATGGAGTTTTGTTTTTATTTTTATTGTTAATCACTTCAGTACAAGTGAGAATCTATCTGTTGTAGCTCTACTTCTGATTACTCCATGGGTGGTTTTCTAATTCTACACTATTTTCAACGTCTGCCACGCTCCTTCTTAGCATCGCTCTCCTTCTGGGTGCGGGAGCGTAACATCTTCACCTCCATTTGTTAAAACTGCAGGGTGAGTTAAGTTTAATCCTTCGCAGCGGCAGAGCTACGTCCGCATTGGTTGTGCAGCGGACTGCGCATGGATCTAATTAACTTCTGCACCTTTACTTATTTCCTCAAAATAAACTGCTGGCTCCTCTGTTTAGACTATAAATGGATTAAAACAACATTGTCTTTAGTTTTCTCTGTTCTGTACTGGAGACTGGAGTTAAAGGCACCATTTCAACTAAAGGTTTGCAATGAGCTTCCTAACCAAGGTGTCCTGTCCATCACTCTTCAACACGCTGTCAGCTCCTGGTCAGAAAGACGCATTTAGTTCAGTGTCCATGAGATGATATTCAGAAAGGATTTTTTTATTGACTGATTTTAGATGCCTCTGCGATGAACTCTTTGCGTAAAGTCTGTCATGTCTCCATGTGAACCAGTCAAAGGTGTTAATTATAACCTGTCAAATGACAGAGGGGCTTAAAAAAATAACCAAATATTCAGTTTGGTTATTTTTAAAATTATATATATATATTTTTATTTTTTATTATTATTTTTTTTTATTCCTTTATTTAACCAGGTAAACCCCATTGAGATCTAGATCTCATTTTCAAGGGGGACCTGGGCAGAAGTCTGCAGTACATAGCAACCTGGTTACAAAACAAAATTGATTAATACATATACACAATTATAAAACAGAATAAAACAATTTAAAAACAGTGACACTGTTTAAAAGATTCTCGTTGCCTGTTTTTAAGAATCGCTCGAAATAAATTCAGTGAAATCAATTCTGACATCTTGATTTCAGACTGAAGCTGATTCCAGGCTGAAGGAGCCATCACACTGAAAGCTTGCTTTCCTTTTTCAGTTCGGCAGTGTGGAACATGCAAAAGAAAAATGTTGTTGGAACGTAAAGAATGGGAACTAACAGATCTATGTAAAAGAGAGTTTAAATATGCTGGAGCCAATCCGAGTAGAGATTTATAGATCAGGATCATCAAGTGATTGTTTCTCCGTACGCTTAAAGGAGGCCATTCAGCTTCTGCATACAGCTTACAATGATGTATGAAACGTCTGCTACCAGTTACAAACCTCAAAGCACAATGATAAACAGTATTTAATGACTGAAGGCATTTAGTCGAAGCATTCATATATAAAACATCACCATAATCCAGAAGTGGCAGGAATGTTGCAGCTACCAATTTACTTCTAGCTTTAAGTGAAAAACAAGAACCATTTCGGTAATAAAACCCAATCTTCATTTTCAGTGTTCGTAGCAAATTTGCTATGTGATTTTTAAAAGAAAGTTCTTTATCTAAAATGAAGCCCAAATACTTATAAGTACTGACAAACTCAATTTGTGTCCCTACAGCAGTGGTAAGCAGTAGAGGGATGTCTGGTAGTTTTCTAGAGTTTGAAAAAGCCATTGCCTTCGTCTTATCCACATTTAGAACTAATTTCAGAGTTTGTAAGCGGGTTTGAACTACATTAAAAGCAAGCTGCAGATACTGAATTGCCTGTACAAGTGATGAAGAATAGCAGTAAATCACTAAATCATCTGCATAGAAATGATAAAAAGCATTTGACAGATTTTCACACAAGTTATTTATATAAATAGAAAATAAAAGTGGTCCAAGAACTGAGCCCTGTGGGACACCATTTAAAATCGTACGAATAGAGGAAGTGAAGCCAGCCAGTTGAACTCTCTGGGTTCTGTTTGACAGGTAATCGGCTATCCACAGGGTAGCTCGATGTGAGAGCCCAATCCTGTGTGAAATATCAATTAAACGAGTGTGATTTACTGTGTCAAATGCCTTTGATAAATCAATAAACAGAGCAACACAATGCTTTTTGTTATCAAGAGCCTGAATAAGATCATTAATAACCTTTAAGGTGGCAGTAACAGTACTATGTTTTTTCCTAAAACCGGACTGTACATTTTGTAAGACACAATTAGAATCTAAAAAATTTTTCAATTGATCTGCCACTAATTTTTCAAAAATTTTTGCTAGGATACATAGTTTAGAAATTGGTCTGTAATTGTTTACCTGTGATGCTTCTCCACTTTTAAATAGAGGTAAAACAAATGCTGATTTCCAGACACTAGGAATTTTATTAGAACTTAAACTTAGATTAAAAATATGAGACAATGGCTCTGCTATAAACTCCGCAGCTAATTTTAGAAAAAAAGGATCCAAGTTATCAGGCCCTGCCGATTTTTTGGTGTCTATATTTTTCAATTCTCTGAGAACCTCAGCTGTACAAATAGGGGAAAAAATCAAAAGTGGTGAAGTTACAATCATTATTTAGAAACTGCTCATCAGTATTTTGGCCAGAAGAAATTAAATCGTCAAATAGAGAACCAACAGAAATAAAATGGTCATTAAAATAATTTAAAATTTCTAATTTATCAGACAGCATTTTACTTTTATTCCAAATAAAATTCGGAAAGTCACTCAGCGGCGCCTGCTCAGTAGCTGATTTCACTGTTTTCCAAAATTTCTTCGGATCATTTAAATTTTTTGTCATCTCAGCAAGGAAATAGTCTGACTTTGCTTTCCTAATTAATAAGGTACACCTATTCCTCAATTTCCTATAGCAAAGCCAGCTGTCTTCAGTTTTATTTTTCCTTGCCCTTGCCCAAGCTGCATCTCTTTGTTTAAGCAGAGCCCTAATATCTGAGGAAAACCATGGATTATTTTGCCCCTTTACCCTAATTTTACGTACAGGAGCATGTTTATTTATTAGTCTTAAAATCTCGTCATGAAAATACTGCCAAGCAAGGTCAACATTATCAAAGAGAGAGACCCTACTCCAGTTAAAATGTAGCAAGTCATGGACAAAAGCTTGATCATTTAGGTGTTTTAAATCTCTTTTGATCAAGATACGTGGCTTAAGTTTTGGTAACTTGAGATTTCTAACTGTACCTACAGCACAATGGTCACTAAGGTCGCTTGCAAAAACTCCTATTCCTGTATATTTATGCGGAGCGTTTGTCATAATTAAATCTAAGAGTGATGATTTTAGAGGGCATTTGTTGTTAAGTCGAGTGGGGTAATTAATTAACTGGGTGATATTTAAAGAATCACAGACAGTTTTTAAGCTATCTGAGGATGCTGTCAACCAGTCTAGATTTAAATCTCCTAGCAAAACAAATTCATTGTTATTTAGGTCGGCTAGATATTTAGACAAATTAGGGAGTGCATCAGATACAGCAGAGGGTGGTCGATAACACCCTATAACTGTGATATGCTGAGCCGTAGTGAATTCAATTTTCAAAGCTAATAACTCAAATTGTTTTGGAATTGATACAGAAGATATAAGTGTAACATGGAAATTGTTCTTTACATAGATGGCAACACCGCCACCTTTCGTAAGGCGATCACAACGAAAAACATTATAACCTTCCAAGGAGATGTTTGTATTTGTAATGGAATTATTTAACCATGTTTCAGTCAAAACTAAGATGTCCGTATTAGTAGATTCAATCCAGATTTTAACCAGGTCTATCTTAGGCAATAAACTGCGAGTGTTAATATGTATTATACCAAGGCCTGATCTGGTTTTGAATTCTTCCGGTGTGTCAATGTTGCTAATAATTGGACCTGGGTTAGGTTGCACATTACCTGACACTAAAAGTAGGAGTAGAATAAGACTTTTCCATTGACCATTTACATTTGATACTAATCCAGTTTTCCTTGCCCGAGCAAGATGTAATAGAGAAGATTCATTTAACACGAAACAGTTCTTTAAGACAGACAAGGACATTAAATGAACCAAATTATCTATTGGCTTTTGGTTAAAACGGTGCCAGTTTATAATAAAATCTGAAATAGTCCAAATTGTCTGTTCAAAGGTCATAGACCCAGAATTAGTCATGAAGGAGTGAGCCAAGTTATTATACAAATCCTCTGAAGACTTTGGCACATTCTCAAAGGTGTAAACACCTAAGAACAAAATCAGAAGGAGTCTCATTTTACTTATCTGCCAAAAAGTCATGTCCTCTCTTCACTTTTCTTGGACTTCTGGAAAATATTGTCAATGTAGTAAGCTGAGATGTTGTCTAGCAGGCAAAGAAGATAACTACCACGCAGAGACAGCAGCTAGCAGGCAGAGGTAGCAGCCAGCACGCTGAGACAGTCGTTCACAGGCAGAGAAAAAATGGTAGCTTGTCGTCTGGTGCGGTCGTTGGCGTGTAGCCGCTGCGGTCGTTGGCGTTTAGTCGCTGCGGTCGTTGGCGTTTAGTCGCTGCGGTCGTTGGCGTGTAGCCGCTGCGGTCGTTGGCGTTTGGCCGCTCCAGTCGTTGGCGTTTGGCTGCTCCGGTCGTTGGCATGTAGCCGCTGCAGTTCGGTATATATATATATATATATATATATATATATATATATATATATATATATATATATATATATATATATATATATATATATATATATATATCTCGACTAGATAGATATATAGATGTGCGCACTCACATTTTAAATTTTGCCCCCCCAGAGGTAGGCCCCCCCTTGGCCCCCGCAACTTTAAAAGTCTAGCTCCGCCACTGGTTGAATGTGGCTCTAGTGTAAAACGCTTTGAGTGGCAGTTATGACTAGAAAACTTTATATAAATTAAGTTTCTTTACTGAATATAATTTACAGTACTTGTGCTGGTTCTTTACATTTTCATCCACATAAAACATGTTTTCAGACATGGCAACGTCTGCTGTCTGCTATGACAATTCAATTTTTTATCTTTTCAAGAACTTAATGTACCTGCAAAGTCACCCAACATCTAGTCTTTCTTTCTCAGTCCACTACCTCCTCTTTGTCAGTGTTGCCAGATCAGGCAGGTTTCCCCCCAAATGGGCTGCTTTTGAACATGTTTGGCTGGAAAAAGGAGCTCTAGGCAGTTTGCTAAAGTTTGGGCTGCTTTTAACAACATTTGGTGGGTTTTTAGGAAGTGTTGATAATAATATTTTATTGAAATTGTCATTTTTGCAAGATAGCAAAGAACTTGTACATTTCTAAAAACAAGTTTCCATGAAGTGTCTCGGTTATTGGTTTATTTATTTTGAAATGTGTAGTAGAATCTGTCACACATGACATCACCAATGATTAGTTATTGGTTAATGAAGTGTCATTATGCAACAGTAATGTAAAACAGAAATCCCATTGCAATTTTATGATTTAAAAGGAAGCAACACCACAAAAAAAATATTGTTCTGTTCGAAAAGTCAAGTCTTTTGAGATCTGGTTCTGGTCAGAATATCACAAAGGACAACCAAAAACATTGTGAATTGAAGATTATGGTAAATGGTAAATGGACTGAACTTATATAGCGCTTTATCCAATCATTTTTTGACTACTCAAAGCGATTACAATGTACATCACTTGTCATCCATAAATTCAGTGATTTGGCCTGGGGTTTTTGGTGTTGGGCTTCATGTTGTATTTGGGCTACAAGCTGTCAGTCAGATCTCTCCCTCTCAGCTGGCACTAAAACCAGAGGCTGCACAGAGGAATCCCTATAAGTGTCCCCATCCTGGCAACCCTCATCTTGCTTACAAGAATGCATCTATTATCTGGCTCTGCTCTGCCTAGAGTGGATGAGTAAGAGCGGCCTGCAGAAACAGCTGTTCAAGCAGTGATCAAAAGAAACAGGAGAGACTTCTTTGATTACTGCCTCTTTGTTCACCTTCCACTCCAACTTTTCTATTCACTGCTGTGGCTTTCTAACCGGGGCAGAGGGCCAAGGGAATCCACAAGATGCTGCTTGTGTACGTCGGTATCCTAAAACCTTCTGCTGCACGTTTTCCTTCCCACTGAGATCCATTACATTTGTAGCATTTGCACCAGTCTCCAAAGAAACAAAGTCCCCCATGTCTAACTGTTCACCCTTCACCCTTTTTGTCACAGAGTTTTTGGTGCTTATCACTTAGAAGCACATTTGTGGCCTTGACTACGACTGTGGTCTCCTTGATTCATTGGGTTGGCTCTCCCAGGATTTTAGGCAGGAAGCTCCACCCTGATGTTTGTTTTGGCTCAGGCGGAGACGCGTCGAGGACTAGATGAAACTCCCTCCAATCTGCTGATTATCTCCTTCTGAAGGCAGGAGGACACCAGATTTCATCTCTGCAAAGTCAACGTTCTTCCTACGACGTCCTGGTTGCTTCATGTTCAAGGCCACAGCGACCCGTTGTGAGTGTCAGGAGAGATGCTTTTATATTGTCTTCCAAAACTACTCAAACTTTCTCAGTTTGCCCCCAAATTCAGTGAATGTTATTAGGATTTTATGTGGAAAGTAACGCATATTTATATGAACTGGAAAGAAAACAATGCATGTTTTTGCTAGTAAAAATCTCTAAATTGCTCCTCTACTCCATGAATCTATGCTTCACAGGACCAAATTTTGAGTCAATTACAGCTGCAAGTGCTTGGTTCATGTGTCCTGCTTTGTGCATCTTTGCATTGCTGTATAATTTAAAAAAAATCTTCTTTACAAAATACTGTGGCCTCCACTCAATTCAGTGTGTCTGCATACAATTCGTAAGAATACAGGAATAAAACTAAAGAGTTCCCAGTGATTCTATTCATCCATCAAGTTAGGGCCTCTTCTTTTAAATTCCAGTGTGCGAGCTTGTTCAAACATTGCTCAAGTTTACGTGGAACCCAGAACAATACGAGGCTTAACTCAACTGCTTTCCACCTCCTCAAACATGGAAAGGCAGAAGTTTATGTTTGTCCCTTATTGGAAATCTTTTGTGTTGAGGAAAATCACAGAAGAGTCTTGTGTAAGACACCTACCTGCTTATTTGGTGGGCTTGTTAACACAGCAGAGACAGCCATCAACTCTTCCAGGCATGTCTGAGCACGGAAGATGTTGGGAGTTCCCATCGCTTGTCAGGTTTTTTTTTTTTCACTAGCTGACACAGACGACTCAGACTCTTCTCTAAATCAAACATTGCATGTTTAATTTGTTTTTTGGACAACGTTGCTCTGCTGTAGTTTACTGCTTTCACCCGATCCAGTCAGTTTTGGGTGCAGAATGTAAAATTTCCATATAAAACCGTGTCTCAGTTGTGATTACATCCGATTCCACACTTTGCTGCAGTTTCCACTCGCTACACAAGCAGGCACACATCGTCAGTAATGAGCCACCCTCTCACCCCCAGCTCAGGCCTCTCTGTGTTTGGCTAGACGCTAAGTCCCTCGCTGTGTCCCCCTCTAATGAATGGACGTTTAACGATCTGAGGGGACCATTCAGCTGAGTGGAAAATGTGCAGATCCACAGAGTACATCTCCACAAAACTCATGGTAGGAAACAAAGGGCTGAGAACAGCAGAGAGGCGTTCACACGCTTTCAACTGAATATTCAACAAAGAAGAGAAGTGGCTGTGTTAATATTTGCTAAATGTCTCTCAGCAAGTTGTACCTCATCACTTCGCTTTTTTCAATCCTTAAAAATAGTCTGGCCTAACTCTGGATAGCTTATAGAGGGCTGAAAGACGGGGGACAAACCGGACAGGTCAAAAGGTCCCCGGTGTGCAGACACACAGGGCAAACAACCATTCACACACACGTAAGAGCAGTTTAGACAGAGCAGAGTGTTGGAGGAGCGGGGCAGGGCTACACTCTGAGCCGGAGGCTGCAGCTCCGAGGAGGAGCTGTGTGGAAACAGGCGGAGCTTTGTGAGAGCAAGTGTTCAGGCAGCCCAGAATGGGTTCCACCAGAGATTCAATGATTTCTCAAACATGCATGAAAGAATCAAGGCAACACTCCAAATATTTTTTTGATGAGGGAATATTATAACCTGATGTAAAGCTCAAAAAAGTCAATTTTGCATGACACCACCCATTGAAGAACTTAGCATTAATTGTGTTTTTTCAATATTCCATCCACTTTTTGTAGTTGGGAATGAACCATCATGCTTCTCAATCATTACTGTGTTTTTTGCTTTAAAAGTCTTACTTTGATTCTTCCTAATGTAAATAATTCTGTTTTCTTTTATCTCTTTTAGCTATTTGCATGCTCATATATACACGCACACACATAGAGCACAAACACGTAAAATTAAGGTTAAAGGAGATGACACACTAGGGAACGCCCTCTATGGGGCGTAGCTTAGATAGAGGCCAACAAAGAGAACTGCAAACTGTTGTTAGGTGCCATTTTGCTCTGCTAGCCCATAAGGATAGCATGAACTATGGACCAGCTGTATTTTGGTATTAATAAATGGAATTCATGAATTCAACTCACTGACTCTTCTTCAACCTCGTACATTCAGAACCTAGCTGGAGAAAGGATAATTCTCCACTCGAACGTTCTCCTTGTCACTTTGGCCAAGTAGCTTTATCTCCTCTGAAAATTGTATGAAAACACCTGGAAATACATTTGGAACAATGGAGTTACAGTTTTATCACTGTTTATCTATGTCAGATAAACACTTGAAATTTCGACAGTGTTTGAACTGGAAAATGACACTTGACCATCACTAAAGCTGGTTTGAGGATGAATAAAGCAGGCTAGCACTACTCAACCATATTAAAAAAAAATACTGACAATGCTTAAAAGTTAAATCCATCCCTCAAAAAAACAACAAATTAGACTTACCAAGTATATTACTAGCAGGAATTATGCCAATGGTATCTACAAGAAGAATTTGGGTTTATTTAAATATTAGTAAAGCTTAATGATTATGTTTGGAGATACATGTACAATTGTAAGACTAGAGAAAGAATTATTATTCCACCTTATAGAAAGAACAGATCAGTTGGATCACAAAAAGCGCCAAAATGAATATGACATTTATGCTGATGTGAAAATGTAAGCATCATCTGAGAAAATGATCTTCCTGTGTAATTTCAGTTTAAGTACTTATGATCTGCTAAATGCAGCCACCTGAGCACACATCAGAAACATCTGCCAGTTGTACTGTGGTCAAAACAGAAGATATGGAAGTCATAAACCCAACGGCACCGTGTGGTTAAACAGAACATCCACACCAAACAGGCGATTAAAAGACAAAGGGGAGAAAAAAATCTTGAGGGTTTACATTCTGTCTGAGGAATAACCAGAGAAGTCCCAGCTTCAGGAAACCATTCCGCCTTGATGCCGCGCAGACAGGAAGGAGGCTTTACGAGCGGCTCTGTAAATCATAGCGCCTCGTTCCCAGAGAAAGAGAGAGCAAGCGACGAGGCAACAAGGTAGCATTGGTTTTACGGATCAGATTTACAGTGCTTAGCCTTCAGATTGGGTCATCACTCCACCAACTGTCCACAGAATTACATTAAGCTCAAAGCCAGCGCCATGCATCAGGTTTGCTGCCCCATATATCTACCTATTACACTGGGTGAGGAGTGGCGAGACTGGTAACAATCACATTATAGAAATGTCAACATACTTATCCCACTTTCAAGGACAATTGCTAGACAATATTTTGGGATTTATAATCTACAGCGATAACGGCGTTAATGTGGGTTAAATATGGTCATTTTTCCAGTAGTGTGCCCTTGAAAGCAGCAGAAAACTGTGAAAGAGGAGATCGTTGAATGAGTCGGCCACACACAGATGGCTGCTCCTTTAGTAAACATAGCAGGCGAGTGACGGTGTGGCCTTCACAAGGTTGCTAAAAATCAAGTTAATGTGTCCCAAAGGAAGGAAGGAACGACGTCTTATCCTCCTGACCTTTTGGAAACAATCCTGCTCAGGAAAACCTAATATGGTCACTGAAATTAAACTTCATCTGATCCATCCACTATTCATGCATGTAAATAATTTGGTACTTTTGTGCTGGTTAGTTCTCAGGAAAAGCCCTATTAGATCCTAAAGTTATCAGTTCACCAAGCCAGCTGGCAGACCAAGCCCAGCACCACTCCTCCACACACCATTGTTCATTCAAACCAAAGTTTTTTTCCACTAGAAGAAGGAGGAATGCAGAAGGAGGAACGACTCCCTCTTTTTAATGATTAAACATTTCTGAGGTGATGCAACTGTACAGCAGGTGTTTCAACCCGTTCAGGACTGATGGGACACAAGTCAACTTTTAACCTCTGAACCTTGAAAGACACACAAACTGTTAATTTGTTGAAGAATCAAAAAATACAACTTAATACAACTGAATACAATGTAATATCTCTAAGAACTGCCTTAATTCTTTGTGACATAGATTCAATAAGACGTTGGAAACAATCTTCTGAGTTTTTGATACATGTCTGTGATAGAGGCCATGGCGGCTCAGGAGGTACGGGTTACCGATGGGTTGGTGGTTCCAACTCCATCCTACAAATGGAAAACAGGAAAGTCAACAAACTAGTTAGTTTATCTGAACTTTATGACATGCTAGAAGTAGCCATCAGACAAAGGGTACACTGTGTCATAAAGCGGTGATTGTGAGGTGGTGAGGATAAATGCTGAGACCCAAGTTATGGTGATGAATTTAATGATGAATGCTGCTCTAAACAGTCCAGTCAGGCAGCACGCCAGGAACAATAGCACACAGCTAATAACCGGTAGCAACTGACAACTTGGTGACTGAATGTGGGAGCTAAGGCTAACCAGGAATTCATACAGTACGCCTGGAGAGCTAGGCGGAAGACATACAGCAAACGACAAGGACCCACAAGAGACAGAGACATAAATACACACGGGGTAATCAAGGGAACGAGACACACCTGGGAACAATCAAGGGCTGACAGGACAACACAGAGACTCACAGGACAGAAACTGAACACAGAAAAACCTTAATATAAATACACAAAAACACAGATCATGACACACAGTGGTTATGTAGGGATGGACATGATCAAGAGTGAATCTCAGGTAAGCTATTGTTTAAGTGGTCAGTTGGTAAAAAGGGCCTTAAGCTTGTTGAGAAAACATTCCCCATACTTCCCAACCAACTGGTACAAAGCAAGAAGGGTCTAATATTTAATGTTTGGTTGAACTGTCCTTGCTGACAGGATTGTAACCTGTGTGGTCTTCTGCTGCCGTGGCTGATCTACATTGAGGTTCAGACCAGTTCTGGGAGATGGCACTTTAATTACCTTTATTTAACAACAACAACAAAATTATTAAGATCTACAACTTCTTTTTAAGAGGGACCTAGCAATATAGCAGCACTGTTTACAAATATGACTTAATGCTGTCACATACTCAGGCATATTCTGTGAGCCACCCAAACTTCCCGTACATTGTCCGCAGTGCATCATCAAGCAATTGCCTACATGTCCTGTGACAAATTCCCTCATTTCTAACAATCTAAATGGATGCTAGCAAGTTTGATGAACCGGGATGCTTAGCCTGGCCTCTTCTCCATCAGGGCAGCCACTGCACACCTCAGAGTGGCCGGGAGGCGAGGGGGGGTTGTACATGGCTCAATTAGGCATTGGGCGAGACGTGGAGTACACCCTGGACAGGCTGCCAGTCCATCACAGAGCAACCCAGAGAGCCAGAGTACCATTTATGCAAGAACCACCACTGCTTCGAAATGTCTGGATGGAACTAAATGAACCTGAAGCAGCTCTAAAGCCGAGAAACTTTATATTCTTCATTTGTTCTTCTTTAGCAGTAAATGTAAGGTTGGCAAGCTCCTGTCTGTGCACATGTTGTTAACTTTTCCATTCAGCTTTAATTAAAAACATGCAGAGTTTGCACATCTTTAGAGATTTTTTTTTCTCCCTCCAACATCGAGTTTTAAATCCAGGATGAGTCTTTGATGATACATCATCTTGCAGAAAACAGAAAATACTTCAGCTTATTCTTGACTGCATGACATTGCATAGCAGCTTTTCCATTTCCTCAACATTTCCTGTTGGCTATCCTGACTTTATTGGAAAGCTAAGCTAAGAAAAACAGGTGCAACATGACAATGGGGAGTGTGTCCTCAGCCCCACCTAGCTCCCCCAGGCAATGCATTCCTCTGCTGAAGCACTGAGTGGAGACCTGGACGTAACCAAAGACACCAGAATGTCCAAAACCTGAACAGATGGACATGTAGAAAACACAGGCATGCTGATGTACACACTTTGCCTTCACACTCCCACCTCTAAAGGACAGAATAAGCGTTAAGAACAATTACTCAACTTACATATTTTAGAATATGTGCTGTACTTAGTGCAAATGCAGAGTCTGTTCAACTGATAAGTTTAACACAAAGTTGAAAGTATTATGTATTTTCCAGGCATATAGTGCCATTTGATAGCATATTCAAGTGACTGTTACCTCCAGTTATAAAAATATGACATATATAAAACACAACTTCAAAGAAATCTGTGTTGATAGGTTGACATCTTGAAATTGGGTCTTTGCCTCTTTAAGAAACTCTTGCTCTTTCCACCTTCAGCACTTTTTTTTTACAAAGTTACTCCATCATGCCATTTACAGCTGTTAGGAGAGCTGGACTGAGAAGTAGTTAGCAGACTCACAGTTCTTCAAGATATTTGCCAATTGCTGCTGCTGCTAGTCTGAAGGAGGTGAGCTGAACCTTACCTTGTAAGGCTGAAGCTCAGAAAAACAGCAAAGCACCTGTTTTTGCAGAGTGGCAGTCCTTGATTGGCTGCTTCGCGAACACCAACCAATAGCGTGTTGAGTAGCATTGTGCCTCAGTCTTTAACTTATCAAGCTGCATTTTTGAATATTTTAGATACAGTATACTCTGCTCCACCACTATCCAAATTTTCTGTGATGAATTTATTTTTTTCAGGGAAGACTCAGGAAATAGGTGAATCTGCAAATAGTCCACTGAATTGCCACCATTATCTCTAAAAATCATCACTGGCTCAGTGTGTGTGTGTGTGTGTGTGTGTGTGTGTGTGTGTGTGTGTGTGTGTGTGTGGTCGACTCTTTTCTAGACAGTCGTTGAAGCTGGCTGAGGACGAAGATCTTTTGAAAAATGGACAACTCGATGCAATTACTGAGGTTCTCAGGACAGCTAACCTTTTACCGTCTGGAAATAAACTGTCAGCTCACTCTGATTGGGCTGTATTGTAATTAGGTTTGAATTTGACTGTAACTGGATCTGAACGCTGCCATACTCCATAACTGGATGCTGCTGGACCCAATTTAATAAACATAAATTTAAAGAAGAAGACGCTTCATTCGACATTAATTGGTGCTGTTCGTCTTGTAAAGTGTCCTCAGATGAGATTTGATGTGAATATGTCCTATATAAATAGAACAAATTGAACTTAGCTGAATTAAATTTGGTTTCTAAGCCTGGTTGATAGATGGCTGCTGCAGACATTATTAGGAGAGATAATAGTGGCACACTCTTGTAAAAGGACAAGTTCATTTTTCATCAAAAAGTTTATTTACAAGCAGCGAGTTCTCGGTTTATTGCCTTTTGTGTCTGTGGTGGACAGAAAAGCTCAGCTAGGCATTCTGTAAACCCTGAGCTCCTCAGAAGGAATCTGTATAAAACTCTTTGCTTAGCTGACAGAACACAGAAGATCAGCTTTTATTCCTTTCTGAGTAGTTATTTTAGCCCAGCGTGAGACCTGGCTGGAGTCTAAACAGGCCAGTCCGTCCTCTCCACTCAGACACAACAAGCCGTCAGAACATGCTGGCTTCATAGCAACTCCACGATCCATGGCAACCGGCAGCCAGGCCTGGCTGTGAGAGCGTGCTGTGCTTCATATCCAGCCAATGTCCTCGTCTTGTATGTTACATCCACCACTGTCGTTTATGGGAATTAATATTCATCAACATGAGGCTGCCCCCCTTATTTTCAGGCAGTTGTTTCCTTTTCTTTTGCTCCCCCAGTCTGTTCCACATTCACAAGATATCCAGCAACTAGTTCACATTTAGATCCCCTTAAGAGGCAGTATTATGTTATCCAGGCACATAGAGCCGTTTCATAGCACAATCAAAGATTTATGCTGACTTCTGTTGCTATTAAAATGCCATATATATCAAATTTGACTTAAAAGAAGTTTGACTTTAGAATTTAACACCTTGAAATTGGGCCCCTGTCTCTTTAAGAAACTCCTGCTCTTTCTGAAACTCCGCCTTCACATCATGGCTCTTCTATTAACTCCTTAACTACATTTTTTACCAGCGTTTCACTGACAAATAGCTCCTATAAAGAGCTCAGCAGTTCCAACAGGTGTTTGCTAATTACTGCTGGCTAGTCTGAAGGAGCCGAGTGTTGGAGTCATGGTGGGAGGCGGGGCTAAGTCCACCGTGGTGTTTTGCACAGCTAAATGGTCGCCACCAGGGATCAAAGGATTTCTAAAACATACAGGAAAGAATCAAAGCAACACTCCAGGTATGTTTTTGATAAGAGAATAACATAATAACATGATCTGAAGCACAAAAATATCGATTTCACATAATACTGTCCCTTTAGTTGGTTTTTTTTTTCAGCAGCATTCTGGAGAATGTTTTTTATCACCATTCTGATCAAGAGCTCCACAAAGCCTCCAGTCACCACCCTGACAGCCTCCCCTCCCCCCATCCCCCCCGGCCCCCAGCACTGATTCATAGGATGCCCTCAGAGGAGTCCATGGAGCCGTTCGACTTATACGACAAACCACAGCTGCAGCAAAGACGCATTCCTCCTATACGCTGCAGCAAACAGTTTTAATTACATTGCTTTATGAGACAGAAAGACAAACTAAATTGTTACAAGAACTGAGGGAACTTGTGTATTTTGGAGGGGTGGGGGTTGGGGAGGGAAGCATGGGGTGCAAAATTATGACAGTGGGAGAGGGGCCTGTGGTCACGTTGGTGAGGAAACAACAGGAAACTGTGAGATAAATTGCAAAGTACATTCCATGTGTGCTGAGTGGGTGAAGAGATTTAGAGCAGGGGGGATTCTGGAGCTGCAGCCAGATCTTTGCTCATGCTGCACACAGTGGGGTGTTGGTTTAAGGTGGGCTCTGGGGAATACGTAAAGGCAGGATTTTTTTTATTTATTTATTTTTTCCTTTATCCCCTCTACTGTACCATATATTTTTCTCACTATTGGGTGAATCAAAACACTTGCATCTGGTGGTCAGTTGACAAGCAGAGCAGCAGCAGGTTGGGGAGGGGCCAATAATGTGCTGCCACTCCCCCCCAAAAAACTTTGTATGCAAGAGTAAAGGAGATTTAGCAAAACAAAGGGTTATAATTGATCTTTTTTTTTTTAATCAAAGGTGAGTGAGAGGTTAGGATTTGGTACTTTCAGAATATAAATCTTTACCAGAATGTGAAATGAAGTGAAGTTGGGAGTAGTGAGGTGTTCAGATTTGTTGTTTAATCTGAAATTCCTCCTGGGAATCAGACCTTTTGGTTGAATGGCAGCACAGATCTGCTTAGTGTCAGTCGCCAGGCTGCAACTGGATGTTGACACTGTACACACTGGCATGTCGTCCACCCACATTCGGGATCAGATGTGTTTTTCTCGCAAGATAAGGTCAAAATGGAAACACAAAACGGACAAAAAGAAAAGTTACCTTTTGCTGTCTTGTTTTATCGCACATTTTATGCCACATTGTGACCCAGGAATCTGGATATTGGATCTGGGAAATGACATCTGAGCCAGTGTGACTGTGATCCAGATGTTGTATAATAATTTTTATACTGACCTTTGTACCAATTCTGTTTCACTCCGAAACGTTTCACTGCTAAAGACACGTTTCACAGAGGAAGATTAGTGGTGACACACTTCTGCTAACCTTCATTACTTGTGTAAATAATTAGCAGCTTTTCTGTAAATAAAAGCATGTTTATTGATGATGTTTAGTTAAACGTTCAACAATGGAGTTGACATAAACTGCTCAACGTGTTTTCATTGTGGTCTTGGTTTTCATTGGACATTAGACATTAGCTCCAGCCTTTGTGATCAGCTAAATTGGATTTGTATTTAAAAACTGTAGTTACTAAAACATTCTGTGTTTTCATTGCCCTAAATGATGTAAAATCTTTCCAAATCTACTGGAGGGACTGTCTGAAAAACAGTGAAAGCCTGTGGAATGTACTCACTGAACTCTGATCCTCTCGAGGCATCATTCACCTGAGATGAAGGCCTGATTACTTGAGTCCATCTGATCAATTAAAAACCGGTCAGCGGTCCCAGAGTTTAGCCAAGACCAACGAAGTGAATCGGACAAGATGAAAGATCACAAGCTGCCTTGTAGAAGCACACAGGTGAAGAGAAGATCCAAACCTGATAAAAGGCTCCCAATAGCAGAATGGGGGCAGGGTGAGGGGATCTTAAACTGAAAAACTCTGACTTGCTCAGGGAACTCTGGAGGGGATTAAGGGTTTAATGAACTGCCTATTGGAAGCCACACATTTCAGCAATAGGCATCAAAGCAGAGCAGAGGGTGCCTGTCACAAGAGAGCTCATGTGAGGAGGGGCCGAGTGTGTTAGCATAGAGCTAGCAGAGCTCTCTTAGAACGTACAACTCCAAATATTGCTAAAACCCTGGTCATTAAAAAATGTTTCAGAACTGTATAACTTTGGTTTGTTTCTCCTAATGTTGTAAAAAACTAACTTTTTCTGTTACTAGACTAAGAAATGTCCAAACAGAGACATAAACGTTATTTTTAGACAGGATTTATTTAGTCTACCTTTTCACTGTGACAGAAATAAATGTGACAGTCAGCTGCATTTCCATTACAAATGTGCTTAAATCTTTGTCTACATTCCACTGTAAAAAAATGCAATTGTGGTGTTTCCATTAAATAAGAAATAAAATTTAAATCACACGTGTATAAGCTTGTTCACAGACAAGTCATTAAAAATTGTGGCAGCAACAGATGTAAACAGATTCCTGAGATATATTCATAATTCAGTCATGGTGATAAACGTTCATCAGCCAAAAAGAAAAAGCAAACTCTTACAGGTGTCAGAACTTTTTTTAATCGAAGAAATTGAGTTTTTGTTAAATTGGCACGTTTCCATTTCTTTTCGTAATTCCAATTTGCGGAGCCACTGTAATTTTTATATCCGGCCTGAGCATTTAGAAACGGTGAAATAGAGTCCACTCCTTTAAACTCAGCTGAATGTCTCTTCAAAACTCCTCAGTTCCACGGCTAAACATTCAAATGAGGTTTTAGGATTGTTTGTTTTTAGCACTGAATCCTCTCACCTCAGACCATGACTGACTGAGCAGAATGCCATGTCAGCATTCTTTCAAATCAACTTACATCTAGCTAGATCCCCCCACCCCCCCCAAAAAAAAAAAAAAAAAAAAAAGTTTGCTATCACCACCTGCATAAATATCTTTACCAACTTGTAGCAGCTGCCTGAAACAGGACATTTTTAACAGAGGCCTGTTCAGACGTAAAGCTGAGCTCTGGTTGTTGTTTGATGTGTTGAAGAAAGATTTCAGGCGGTAAGAGACAGAAACAGCAACCATGTAGCTCACTGTGAATGAGTGCACTAGCTTTCAGACAGGCTGAGAGGGAAATCAGAGCAGGAGAGAGAGGGGCAGCGGCACACACACGCACTCTCTCTCTCACACACACACCTCAGCACTGATTCATGAGTTCGGCTGCTGTCGGATCAGCCTACCTGTTGGTCGGACTCCGGCTGATCGTGGACCTGATCGTGGAGTTGGGGATTAAAACCGACTGAACCCGGAGTGGATGAGGAACCTAAACATGTTTCTACGGTTATTACTTTGGACTGCTCTGGCCGCGTACCGCGGGACGCCGACCTGCGACGGATTTAACATAGATGCGAAGTTTCCTGTGATTAAACAGGGGAAAACCGACGGGAGCTTCTTTGGATTCTCGGTAGCTCTGCACAGACAGACGACGAAGGGCTCCGACACATATCTGTAAGTTGTCGGGATGTGTTTGGGAAATGTTTTTGTTTCACTCGATTGTTGTCAGTGTGAGCAGAGATCGGGTGTTCTGCCGACAGCCAACCATTACCTGTGTGAGCTGGCGCACACTCACCTGCGGACAACCTGAGACTCAGCGCGGCTTTCGCTGTTAAGATGCGATCAGCTGTTCCAGTCTGGTTCCCCGGGGATCACTCACTTATTTTATCAAAGCAAGAGCAGATGAGGAAAGGCGGTTTAATTTTCTTTCATCCAGGTCGGAAAGTGTCAAGAAGGACATGTAGAACCAGGGCCGGCCCAAGCGTGTGTGAGGCCCTGAGCAGGGTTTAACGTGGGGGCCCCTTTTTTTTTTCTTTGGCTTCAGATTTTAGCACACCTTGTGCAGGAAATATGATGCGATTTTAGACACAAGCAAGAAGAAGAAGAAAAATAAAAACTTCACCATAATAAAGTAACTAGTTATTTAGAAATCAACAATTACTGAATATTGATTAAAATAAGTCAAAGGGAAATATTTTTCATGGCTAATATTTTAACAGCCTATAAAATATATATTTAGTATTGTCTCATGATGCCATTAAGCACTTTTACTGCAAGTATATATGGAAAATAACGGGACAAAGTATTTTTGTGCTAATCGTCAAAATTACATCAACTTGATAAGCTCAGGAAAAAGTTTTAATTAACAAAAAAGAGCAAGAGAAGGGGAAGTAGGTCCGTTGTGCTAGCTTGATTTTGACAACCTTAGCATGTACATGTGCTGCAGAATTGCTGTGTTTCAGTTCAGGAAAAAAATAAGACAAAGGCGACCTGCAAACCAACTCATCAGTAGAGCAGGAGTTTAAATTAGCTTTTCTGCGTCAATCACTAATCAGTTGTCATGGTAGCAGGTCTGTGTGTAGTGTAGCCAACACAGTAAGTGAGAAAAAATAAAAATAAAAGTGGTTTTGACCTGTTCCTCTGAGGTTTTTCTGTTGTTTCCTGTGATGCGCAGCACTAGATGAATAATCCCTCCACCTCCAGGGTTCATTCTGTTAACAGAATTGCTCCAGCGCTGCTGTGGACGCCAATTAAAACATGTGTCCTTTTTGCCATCTAGCTTCATGCGTGTGCACGTAGTTTCCACATGTAAACAATAACATGCAGCGTGTCTGTCCATATGTACATTTACAAAATGTTCTGGAACAAAATGAGTGTGTAATTTCGCTTTGCAGTGGAACGTCGCAGAATTAATGACTTTCACTCGAAGCAGGTCAGAAACACGATGAGACACGTTCTGCTCTGGCTGACATGGGGCGGGGTTCAGCAAGTTGTCAAAATAAAATGTGTCTCCTGAGGCTATCAGTAACTCTGCTTTACATGAACAGGATTCTCCCTGATGCCTTTAAGTTACAACAATTTAATTCACATGTTGCTTATCCAGCATTTCCAATAAAATAACTATTTAGAAGTAGTTGCCAATCAGTGCAATATTACTAATGTTTTGAAACTATTCACCAGTTTTAAGGGTTTTTTCACTTTTACATTTATATATGAAAAATTACCGCAGTATAGCACAGTGCAGACGAGAATATCAGGGACAGTGAGTGTTTGTAACAGCAAGCTCTCTCAAACTTTCTCCAGATGAATGAAATTCTTTTAAACTCCGCAGTCGTCTGGTGTTGGATTTCACTCGGCCAATCACAACGGCCTCTCCATCCTTGATCACAGAGCATCACCTAATCTTCTCTATCTGAGCTGCAGTTCTGCTTTGATACAGGAAGAAACTTGTGGTTTCCTTCCTCTGTGTGGTCAGTAACCGCGAGTCTCCATGCAGAGCTAAGTGGTTAAATTTCTGCAGCATGCCAGACTGAATATGTACCAAAACTATTTGTTCTGTTAGCGGGACATGTAGACGTGCCGTCCCAGCTCCGTCCCTCAGGGGTCGTTGCCATGCAGGGTCGCTGTACTTGGAGCAACAAAGGGGGAAATAAAATAAAGTTTAAAACAGTAGGAAATGAATGCAGGTAAAGATCAAGACTTATGCCGCAGTCTTTATGATACCTGAAGATGGTATTGCAATTGCAATAATCTTTTCTGACACTGACTGCAGAGCATTTGCTTTTCATTCTAACGTACATGAACTGATCTGCATTTTATACATTTTTAGAAATTCCCAACCTGAGCTTTATTTTTTCTGTAGCTTCAAAAGAGAAAACAAACTGACCTCTTTTCTAAACAAGAAAAGAGGTCAATAGCTAATAGTAGCTTTTCAGTTGCAGTTTGTAAATTTATTGAGGTTTTGGTTTTGTAAAGAAATTTGTCTCGTGTTGCACGATATATTGAGAATTGATCTCCATTGTTGAAGAAAATTATAATAATTATGCAAAAAAATCATTTTAAAAAACTTCAGATAGAAATAAGTATTTGGTTGTCATAATTAGACCATGCATCCATGGATTTAAATAACAATAAGTTCTTGACAAAAACTGCCACAGTACAAAATGACCCTCAGTGTCCTGTGTTGTTCTTTGCTTTGTGTTGGAAGCCAGACAGCTAAGTTAAAAAATAATTTCACACAGCTGCTATTTGCTACTGATAGAGCATTATTTATTTATCTTTTTTTTTACAGAACTTGATTTACTTTAGCAATAAATTCCCACTTTCTGTTCATGAGAAAGATTCATGTGACTTACTGCATGTTTTGTGGTAGTATGTCATCTTTATCTCTTCTACCTACATTTTCCTCCCTTCTCCCTTTTAAGCTGAGGTTTTGTACAAACTATATAAATCTGTAAAGACACATAATGTGCTGATGGAGTGTCTGGTTCTTGATGTTGGTCTTGCATGAGCCCTTATTTGTGTTGCTGCTTCAAAAAGTCATTGCTATCTGGTTCATAGTTATTTGGTAAAGGCAATAGACTAAAAATACCATTTTGTGCAATCATTCCATTTTGCATAGATTTGCTGTTTCGTGTCTACACCTGACCAGTGCAGCATACTGTAGAGTTTGTGGCTAAAAATAAAGAAACTGGATGACAACACAAGACCTTTTAGGGCTAAAAAATTATTTTAATCCTCATCAAGGTAGGTGTAGCCTCCACTGTCAATATTTACCAACATATATATATTTTATTTTGCATATAAGTTTTACACCCACACAATGGTGCTACAAGTTGAAATATCAACAAGTGATATGAAAACATAGAGAACATGCTACCCAGCCAAGCATTTTATAAAACTTCCCCAGATTAAAACAATGTTGGTAGCAGCAAAATGTGAGCTTTGTTGATACCAAAACTCACAATAGAGTTTTAGTAGCAACTAACAATGTTAGCTGCTCCATAGCTTCTAAAAATAAAAACAATGCTAGCATTTTGCTGCTAATGCTGTTATATTCCAGACTGAATAGAAAAACAGGCACTATTCAATCTGGAATATCAATGATGTGTGAGTCAAATGGGATGAAATACTCAACAATATTGTTTATTAGTTTAGTGAATTTTAATGATTTTAATGAAATATGAGACTATGACTTTCAATTAGAAAATGAATCTGGAATTACTTGGATTAGGACGTTACAAAAGGCCTCGACACACGGGAGGCGACTTCACTCACTCTCCATTCATTTCCTGTGGAACTTGCATGATGAGGTGACAATCGCTTTCCATCCTCCAGCCAAGCAACTGGCAACACAACACCGTTGAAAATTGTTGTGTGTCCCATGTGTTGGTTTTTCCCTCTCGGTGGCGGATGCTTTCGCCTGTCGTTGTTGATCGTCACTCCCCGTGTGTCGAACCCAAAACGGTAGAAAAACAGTATCTGAAAGTCAGTAACATCAGACAGAGACACACATTGTCAAGTATAGAACCAAACTGATGCGTCATTTTTTTTTTGTTGATCACTGTATTATTGTTCAGTTGGTGTTACAACATGAAAATGAAAGAGACTGTGCCTTCTTAACAGAGAGCCGTTGTCAAAGTCAGGTCTAATTTAAAAGGTTTTACCCACTAAATGATCTGCCATGTGTGGAAACGCCAATAGTTGATAAGTTGAGTTGAGAATCTTGTCAAGTTCAGACAAAAAGAGCAAAGAGACATTAAGCATGAAGAATCATTGATTAGGATTCATTTAAAGTATCAGGCGAAAGTCGGGCTGCTTAGAAAGGATATGAAGGAATAAAGGATGACTCAAGACTTTGCTCAGGAATATAAACTAGTCGAAACAAGACATGACTCTTTGTGAGTCATGGGTGAAGGATGAAAGTCCACACTGAAAGTGTCCATCCCCTAAATTCAGCCATAAAGTTCCCTTTAACCTGTTCAAATGTTCATTATTATCCATTTGGACCAAATATTCCAGATTCCTGATTCCTGGTGGAGCTGATAGGTAAAGTGGGGGGTTGGTGTCCAATAGGAAGCTGGCATTACTTCCAGGAGTCAATGTTGAAGATACCTGAGGCCATTTTGCAGTGGGATGTCTGTCTTCACTCTCTCTCTGTTGTTGAATCTCCATTTCTTTTTGTTTTGGTCGTCTTCAGTTGTGGAAGGGAGGAGGGACTGGGCAGTCAGCTGGCCACCTATTGGTTCTTCCAATTCTTTGACCCCGTGGTATGCTTGGAATGTATTACTTTTCTGTGCAAAGTCACAACCTGCCAGGTTTCAGGTTGAGGCAAGTTGCAAGTGAGAATGATGATCTTGGGGCATAAAAGCAAGAAAACAAGAAAAAAATACACGAAAGATACTAACAGTTGAAGAGTCCCTGCACTTTTCTAAGAGTTGAAGCAAATGGTTCATCAGACTGATGAATATTTAATCGGAGCTGAAATGCATTTGATTTTTCTGCTTCATGTCTGTCTGACTGCCTGAGGCCATAAAAACCAGACGTTTATGTCGTCAGGTCTTCCCCTCAGCGCTGTGAGGTGCAAATTAAACTGGTCTGTTCCAGTTTACACACTAATCTGATGTTCAGTCAGAACACGTAGAAGAAATGAGTTCTGCTTTTCTTTCATACCGCAGAGTTAGCTGGAATTAAAGAGGATGTCACGTCAGACACAGTCAGTACTTCTGGTGTTTAAATCAGTGTTCCTCAATTCCGGTCCTCAGGCCCCCCTGCCCTGCATGTTTTAGGTGTTCCCCTTCTGCCACACACCTGGATTGAATCTGTGGGTGATTAATAGGCTTCTGCAATACTTGATGACTGCAGAAGAGGTCATGCAATCAATTGGATCAGCTGTTCTGAAAAAGACACACATCTAAAACATGAAGAGCGGAGGGGCCTGAGGACTGGAATTGAGAAGCACTGGTTTAAATGCAGCTACTATAACAGAAAACTCACTCTCTGCAACCAAAGTCCACCTTTGCTCTGATAAACACACGCCCTAGTGCACCAGAAACCAGTAAGAGGCAGAAAGACTGATCCGTCTTTGTGCTTGAATTATGCTTGTTTGTTTGGGTGTAACAGGTTGGCAACTAAGTTTTACAGAGGAGTGTGAGTTTGGTCAGTTGCTGACAAACCCACTGGATTGATTGGCAGATGGCGTCATGTCAAAAGCTTCAAGAAGGAATCTAATTAGTCAATAGAGTCTCTGTGTGGACTCAGACCTCTGAATCCATCTTTGATGTGATGGTCTCTGGAGTTCGTTAGAGAACATCAGTGAATAAACGGCATCATGAAGATTAAAGAACACCTGAAGCTGTCATCTGAAATGAAAAGACAGTGGCACAACAGCAAACCAACCAAGATATGGCCGTTCACATGAATCTGCCCAATGACTCTGGAGGAACTGGAGAAACGTACCACTCAGGTGGGAGAAACGGTCAACAGGACAACCAGACGTCGTTCTCTAGATCTAGACTTTATGGGTAAGTGATAAAAAGAAAGCAACTGTTTGAACAAACTCAGATGTATCCGAGAAGTTCTACACACAGCAAACTTCTGAACTTTGGCCCAGATGCAGAATGCGACGTTTTATGGAAAACTGAAATACTGAGAGTTTTAAGATGGATGGAGCCATACAGAGAGGTGATCTGCACCAAAGAGCTTCAGCATGTGTGCTGTTAGGAAAAGACTCCTTTCAGCGTAGGAACGATGCTGATAGATTTGCACGTGGCATTGATCCAACATTCCTCTGTGCACAGAGGCTGGTGCTCTTTGTCTGTGAAGTGTGTCTGTGGGAGAACGATGGAGCTGCTGCCATAAATCACCTTCAGATGCTCACGGTTTATACTCTGAGAGCCAACACTTTTACATGACAGTAAGCCAGCACTTACTGATCTGCCACAGTGCAAAAGAAGCTTTGTGATGTATGGAGTTGTGTTAATGGCTCTTTGCGAAATCCCAGTTACTGCCTTCATAGCTTGCAAATGGTGATTTAGGAGATTGTGGTGTGTTTTTAAGCAGGTTTAATATGCCATTTATAGTATGTGTTCACTTTTTAAATGGTAAATTAGAAATGTTAAGAAATATAAGTAATAAACAATGTTTATCAATTGTAAATAGTCCTTTAGGACATGTGTTCCACTTTTACCCCGCAGCCTGACTGACGTCCTGTAATACGATGTTGAAAGCTTTGCAAGTCAGATTTCACGCCTCCTGCTAATCTCTGCCGAGAAGACATTCAAAGGAGAGACTTTTATCGACCAAAGTTTCTGTAGTGAAGGTTGTTTCTATCTTCTGACCCAGCAGCGTGGAGAAGCAGGTGACCTGAGGGGCTAAAGATAGCTACAGCTACCTGAAGCTTAAAAAAACAATATGCTTCAACACCTTCCCCCTTCATTCTTCACCCTTGAGGGGAAATAATCCGGGCGTATGGGGTTAGGCCAGTGTGCATTCAGGCGAAGTACGCTCAAAACAGTGGTGCATCCAAAGAACATCTGAATGTCTGCTTCTTTATTTAAAAAATATATATTTATATGAAAGACATGTCATATAAAAATCTGTTAAAACGTGTTAAGTGTTCTCCATATCAGCTGCTGGAAGCAGATATTTCACCGACATTGTGTTTTTTTTTTTGTTGTTGTTGTTAATATTCAGGTTCAGTTCAGGTTGCCCCCTTCTGTGTCGGTGAAAGTTTTAAACCAATCAGTCTCATGCTTTCTCCCAACAGAGGTCAAAATGTCACCAGTCACTGATACTCTGAGCCCCTCATGCACAATGTTAGCTAGCATGGAGGTCACAAAGCGACATGCGCCCATGAGGAGTCCAGTCGCGTTTGTTTGTGTAAATATGCATTCCAGTGTGCATGCATACATTTGGATGCAGTTCTCCATGTGACCTGGCTCAGGGTTTGTTTGTTTGCGTAAGTAAAGGCCGAGTGACGAGGAACCAGGAAGCATTAAGCGCCTTAATGCCAGAGACATTGTTCTTATCTGACCCAGAAGCTGCAGATTAAGGCGCAGTTCTCCATCTACTGGTGCCTGAGATCTTTAGCAGCAACAAAAACAGATCAGAAGATTTTTAATGCGTCTAATATTATTCTTGTATTAACATCAGTTTTTGTGTGTAACGATGAACTTATACTGATAATTGGCTACTTTCAGAGAACCTCAGTAAAGTAGTAGAAGTAGCTGTTTAGGGTAATGCTCTTCATAGAGTTACACTGTGAGTGTAAGAAGCTAATAGTGGATAGTTGTGTTTGTAACAGACATGATTCACATAGCTTGTCAACTTTAGTTTTTAAACAGCCTTACCTTCAAAAAGGATGTGTACAGATACTTTAGTTTTCTTGTAACGACTGCGTTTTTTGCTACCAGGAATTTTCTCCAACAGTGGTGTTTGTCTGTTTTATGCTAGAGGAAAGTCTAGTGGCACTTTTTCAGCCAGCTGACAGGTAGAGTCAGCATCAGGTATGGGAGGGGCAATGCTGCATCGTTCTAACCTGGAGAAACACAGCGTCACTCCAGTTCTTTCTCTGGAATCTTCTTTAAAAACGGGCTTTAAGCTTCGGATTGTGGAAAATCTTTGTGGTTTTTGAAACTTTTAAAAATCTTTTCCTGTCCCTGGACTCTGGTCACCATCCCATGGAATCTGCCAGGATCGTGTTCTTCACTGTGTTTTACCTATTAAATATTCTGTCCTGGTCCTCCAAAAGACATGTAAAAAATAATATGAGAAAATGATGTGATGAAAAATTATTATATTTTGATGTGATGATGTGAGCTGTGACAAATCCATCTTTTACTGTGACCTTTACCCTCTCTTCTGCTAGCTTGTTCATCTTATTGGTGAGCTAATGCTACTTGGAATAATTACTACAGTCCAAAAAGTTCTTTGTGGTTATTAATATTGCGTATATTAATGTGTTCTGTACCTCTGTGGTAGTAACTGAACACAGGTTGACGTGTTGCTGATGTTGCTGCTGCTTTGTCATGAAGATGGCTCCCATGTTCCATTTCTCTGCCTGGATCTGGATGCGTTTCCCTCCTGTTACTGTTTTACTAAAGGCAGATGGCAGGCTGCCACAGGATGTTTGTCCAGACGAAACAACCAGATCCAGAGCCGCGTCATGGACCAGTGAACGTTGATATTTCGCCTTACTGACCTCAGTACACTGGTTCTGCGCTGTGTCCTCCTTTTATTACTAATTGTGTCTCTTCATCTCTTTTGCATCAGAGGTTAGAGGAACTGCTTGGCGTCTCTTGTTGCTCCGACATCCAGCAGCATGAAAAACAGAGCATAACCAAATAAACCCAAATGAAGAAGAACACCTTAGCATGTGTGTTGTACTTCCTACTTTTAGCTTCGACTGTCTTCAACTGCACCAAGACTGTGAAACCGGTGAGAAACAAGCAGTTCAAGGCGTGTTCATGTAGGGATCAATCAGACGCTGTATTCCCGTTACCAAAGCAGTCGCAGTGAACCCCACAGCTGCACATCTTGTTTTCTTTCGATCAGTTGTTACAACATGATGGTTGAATAAAGAGATCAAACTTGGTCTCTGTCTTGTCCTCATGCTTAATTTGATCAGCAGATTGAGTCACGGCTTTCAGTCTTATCTCCATTCATTTGCTTAGTGGCTCTAAATGGCAACGGGTCAACAGAGTCCCACCTACTGCTTCTGAAACTCCGAAGCGGGCGGGCATTCGTTTTCCCGTTATTGATGGAACATCCCGTTTGTTCCCGTCTTTACACGTTTTCCTTCCTCACGAGTCGCCAGACATGGGAAGTGTGGTTTGATTTGACATTAATTATGTGATCAAGATGTGTCAGCGCAAACTTGCAAAATCACACCAGCCTGGACAAGTCAAACTGAATGTTTGATTCATTTCTGCAACAATGAAAAGACCAAATGAAGAATGTCTGCTTCTCCTTTTTCTGGAGGGTTCTTTAAAAAAAAAAAAAAAAATTAATCTTAACTGACTCATTATCAGTGATTTCTTCGTTCCTTAGAAATGCCTTATCCTCTGGTATTGACAGCTATGTCCAGGAGACAGTTGTGCCATTGCTGTATGACTTTGGATTTTCATTTTTGGTCTCCATTACCATAGTCAGTTTCCAAGAGCTTTCTGTCAAATCAGAGTCACATATCTTGTCGTCAGATCTTCCTGTCTTGTCTGCAGTGGATTGTGGTTTGGCTTGTAGAAACAGATTTCATCGCAGCTCTTCCATTTTTCCCCGCAGTGAATTTAAATGGTGATGGAGAACATGTTTAACATGTTTAAGCAAAGAACAAGTCATAGATTTTGTCTTTGTTTATCACGACTCCATGAGTGAGAGGCTGTTTTGTTTTTTGTTCGTTTTTGTTGTGTGCATCTTGCGTTGTGGAGAACGCCGTACTGTGTAACCAGGAACGTCTCTGCACTCGTCGCTGCTCTGCAGGTCGAATGACCTGCCTGCTAAATGCAGCAGCTGTGGTTTGGAATGAGATTAATATCTTCATCTGACTGAAACATGCAAACACAGACCTCTGAAAAGTCATATCAGCCTAGACAAGTTCAGCTTCGGTTGTTTTCTTTGTTATGGAACTCAGAAAAGCTGAACCTGAGGCAGAGCCTACAGTCTACAGTCTACAGGCCTCTTTGGACTGGAAACCTCATGGGTTTCTGCAGCGGATATTTTCCTCAGCAGTCTAAGGAGACGGTAACTGATGTTCTGGGATACTAAGAATGCTGTCAGGATTATATAAAATCACTGCATCTCCTTTTCGAAATGACAAAACAATAAGAGGTGTACAGCTTAAATTTACAATATATATGCAGTTCTTCAGTTGACAAAACAACTAACAAGAGTCTTTAGACTCAGTTTGGATCCAGAGGCACAAAAGCTGGAAAAAACACTCCAACAGAAAGGATGCTATCTTTAGGCAACAGTTGCTAAGATACCATTGGGAACAAAGATGGATCAACATATTTATCCAATAGATCAGAATGGTTCTGATTTCAGCTGAGTCTCTAGTGATTAATACAGACTAGGTTTTTTTTTTATCAGATTTGTTGCATTGTTCTTGAAGGCTTGTCTTCATGTTGTTCTTCATTTTTAATGTGCAACTCATAATTTTTGTTTTGGTCTACACACACACACACACACACACCTACACGCACACACACACACACACACACACACACACACACACACACACACACACACACACACACACACACACACACACACACACACACCCCCCTTGTCTGTATACACTACTGGGGACTAAAGACAAGACCATGCTTTCTGGGAACCCCCCTTTCTGAAAGTAGCACAGCTCTGCAAAAAATCAAGTAGCATGCTAGAGGGGCAGTGAACAAACATATCACTTAAAATTTGCAATAAGACTAACTAGAGTTCTCAACATGATAAGAACGTGGCTCTTGGGGACTTGTCAGGTTTTTAGTAATGTGTGGGGAAATAAATACACACTAATTCGTTTTTATTACATTCTTAGTACCTGTAGCACAGTTTCAGGTTCAAAATGCTTAGAGAGCCACTGCAATGCACAATGAAATCTACAATTTGGAATCAAGCAAAAAATAAATTGAGTGGGCACTCAAACTATGTTAAAATCTAGTATTGAGCAGCATACTGGAACCGCTTTGTTACATTTATTCTTTTAAAGAAGTTACATAAAAGGATTAAAATGATGCATACATTTCTACAGAATTTTTTTTTTCTTGCAAATTAGATCACAATTTTGTGTTCTTCTGCTTGACTGTAAATCTCTTATCCAGGAACAACCTGTGATGATGAGAACTGTGAGGAGATGGGTTACAGGCAGCTGAAGAAGCCTTGTGTAATTGTTTTCAGGCCATCAACAGGAATGCACTCTGAGAACGTCAATCTTACCACGTTCTCAGAGTGCATTCCTCAGAATGGGAAAGACTAAATACATTTTTGCTTAAATAGAACCTCAAGAGAGCACTGAGATACATGCTCCTCCAGAGTCAGTGAGGACAAAAAATTAGTCAAGATTGTCAGAAGCAACTCAAAGTCAAGATTAAAGACTGTAAGAAGGCATAAAGGAGCACACTTGACACCAAGGTCCAGCAGAACAATAAATCAGAAATGAAAGAAATAAATAAATCACAAGCAGGAGGATCGAATAAACGAAAGTCTGGACAGAGCAATGACCTCAAGACATACTTCAAGAGGTTGAGTTCAATACCAGTTTTTAAGAGTAAAAAAAAAATATCATACATTAAATGAGTGGTCAGCAACACACAGGAAAACCGCATTGGACTTCACTCTTCTGATTGTTTTCCACTCTGTGCAGGGCAAGTCCCACTGCTGTCATTTTCGGGATACTGAGATAGTATGCAGTTGTTTTAAACACTTATCACAGTCTGCTTTCCCTTGAACTCAACAGGTGTTGATGAATTCCATCAAGATTTTTTTGACTGCAAGGACCTCTCTTTCATCTGAAGTTCCCTTCTTGCATGGTTGGCGACCTTTAAAACCAAAATAAATAACACATGTATAACAAATACAGCCCTGAAGTAATACAAGTAATTAAAGACGATGAAATGAAATTACCAAACCAAATCATACTTAGTGTTTAGTAAAATTGCAAAATACAATCATGACTAATTAGACCCATCATGCTAAAAAAAGATAAATACAACACCTAAACCAGTATCATTACAGAATTTTACTCATCATGGAAAGCTATTTTCTCAACAAAGCCAAAAAGAAACATTTGGAAACATTTAAAGTAATTATTAAAGTTGACAGAGCTAAGTTTCAAAATACATGAAGAATAATTCTTCATGAAAACAAATTGATACACAAAATACAACATTCTTGTTAAGTTCAAAGTTTATAGAGCATTTGAAGAAAATATTACATTTCTTCCAATATAACTGTACTGACAAATCTTTGAGACATCTCAGTTAAGACTAGAAGACCAATGACAAGAAGTTCTGACATAAATACCTTTTCCTTAGAGGACTTGGACTTGGGTGGAACTTGATCCAATGAGCCAACATGCTCAGCACCGACACCCTCAGTCATAATTGGTTCTTTGGCAACCTTAGGAAAAGAAGAAAAGTGATTCTTAATACTGTAAAAAGACTGGCTTACATTTGGGCAAATCCAATGACCACCTAAACAACAACATATAAAACCATTGACTAATCAAAAGAAATGCAGCTGTTGATTAGCATGGTACATTGTTGATGAATCTTAGCTGTAATGTTCAACTAAGAAACCATTTCTGGTTCAGTTTATCAGCGATCCTTCATCAAAATGTCTAAAATTTCTGTACCAATTTGACCGGTTCAAATGTTTACCTAAGATGACATCACATAATTGGCCTGTAAACATGTCTGCATTGTATTTTCTGATTTGAAACATACATGTTGTCTTAAGCCAGGTATGAGCAATGCTACTGAGGGCAAACAAGATCTGTAGTTACACAAACAGAGTTAAAATATTTGACCTAAAGAAACCTCAAACGGGGTCCCCACTTGTACTGTATACCAGAAATGTGTGCATGGCCCCAAACAGCCATCCCTGGAAACAAATACTTCAGCTGCTAAAGACCCCACAATGTAATCAAACCAGACTAGTGTGTGTTACCAGGACTACTCAAAGAAACCTGTTAAATTCAGAGCATTTGAGGAAAATATTGCATTTCTTCCAATATAACTGTACTGACAAATCTTTGAGACATCTCAGTTAAGACTAGAAGACCAATGACAAGAAGTTCTGACATAAATACCTTTTCCTTAGAGGACTTGGACTTGGGTGGAACTTGATCCAATGAGCCAACATGCTCAGCACCGACACCCTCAGTCATAATTGGTTCTTTGACAACCTTAGGAAAAGAAGAAAAGTGATTCTTAATACTGTAAAAAGACTGGCTTACATTTGGGCAAATCCAATGACCACCTAAACAACAACATATAAAACCATTGACTAATCAAAAGAAATGCAGCTGTTGATTAGCATGGTACATTGTTGATGAATCTTAGCTGTAATGTTCAACTAAGAAACCATTTCTGGTTCAGTTTATCAGCGATCCTTCATCAAAATGTCTAAAATTTCTGTACCAATTTGACCGGTTCAAATGTTTACCTAAGATGACATCACATAATTGGCCTGTAAACATGTCTGCATTGTATTTTCTGATTTGAAACATACATGTTGTCTTAAGCCAGGTATGAGCAATGCTACTGAGGGCAAACAAGATCTGTAGTTACACAAACAGAGTTAAAATATTTGACCTAAAGAAACCTCAAACGGGGTCCCCACTTGTACTGTATACCAGAAATGTGTGCATGGCCCCAAACAGCCATCCCTGGAAACAAATACTTCAGCTGCTAAAGACCCCACAATGTAATCAAACCAGACTAGTGTGTGTTACCAGGACTACTCAAAGAAACCTGTTAAATTCAGAGCATTTGAGGAAAATATTGCATTTCTTCCAATATAACTGTACTGACAAATCTTTGAGACATCTCAGTTAAGACTAGAAGACCAATGACAAGAAGTTCTGACATAAATACCTTTTCCTTAGAGGACTTGGACTTGGGTGGAACTTGATCCAATGAGCCAACATGCTCAGCACCGACACCCTCAGTCATAATTGGTTCTTTGACAACCTTAGGAAAAGAAGAAAAGTGATTCTTAATACTGTAAAAAGACTGGCTTACATTTGGGCAAATCCAATGACCACCTAAACAACAACATATAAAACCATTGACTAATCAAAAGAAATGCAGCTGTTGATTAGCATGGTACATTGTTGATGAATCTTAGCTGTAATGTTCAACTAAGAAACCATTTCTGGTTCAGTTTATCAGCGATCCTTCATCAAAATGTCTAAAATTTCTGTACCAATTTGACCGGTTCAAATGTTTACCTAAGATGACATCACATAATTGGCCTGTAAACATGTCTGCATTGTATTTTCTGATTTGAAACATACATGTTGTCTTAAGCCAGGTATGAGCAATGCTACTGAGGGCAAACAAGATCTGTAGTTACACAAACAGAGTTAAAATATTTGACCTAAAGAAACCTCAAACGGGGTCCCCACTTGTACTGTATACCAGAAATGTGTGCATGGCCCCAAACAGCCATCCCTGGAAACAAATACTTCAGCTGCTAAAGACCCCACAATGTAATCAAACCAGACTAGTGTGTGTTACCAGGACTACTCAAAGAAACCTGTTAAATTCAGAGCATTTGAGGAAAATATTGCATTTCTTCCAATATAACTGTACTGACAAATCTTTGAGACATCTCAGTTAAGACTAGAAGACCAATGACAAGAAGTTCTGACATAAATACCTTTTCCTTAGAGGACTTGGACTTGGGTGGAACTTGATCCAATGAGCCAACATGGTCAGCACCGACACCCTCAGTCATAATTGGTTCTTTGACAACCTTAGGAAAAGAAGAAAAGTGATTCTTAATACTGTAAAAAGACTGGCTTACATTTGGGCAAATCCAATGACCACCTAAACAACAACATATAAAACCATTGACTAATCAAAAGAAATGCAGCTGTTGATTAGCATGGTACATTGTTGATGAATCTTAGCTGTAATGTTCAACTAAGAAACCATTTCTGGTTCAGTTTATCAGCGATCCTTCATCAAAATGTCTAAAATTTCTGTACCAATTTGACCGGTTCAAATGTTTACCTAAGATGACATCACATAATTGGCCTGTAAACATGTCTGCATTGTATTTTCTGATTTGAAACATACATGTTGTCTTAAGCCAGGTATGAGCAATGCTACTGAGGGCAAACAAGATCTGTAGTTACACAAACAGAGTTAAAATATTTGACCTAAAGAAACCTCAAACGGGGTCCCCACTTGTACTGTATACCAGAAATGTGTGCATGGCCCCAAACAGCCATCCCTGGAAACAAATACTTCAGCTGCTAAAGACCCCACAATGTAATCAAACCAGACTAGTGTGTGTTACCAGGACTACTCAAAGAAACCTGTTAAATTCAGAGCATTTGAGGAAAATATTGCATTTCTTCCAATATAACTGTACTGACAAATCTTTGAGACATCTCAGTTAAGACTAGAAGACCAATGACAAGAAGTTCTGACATAAATACCTTTTCCTTAGAGGACTTGGACTTGGGTGGAACTTGATCCAATGAGCCAACATGCTCAGCACCGACACCCTCAGTCATAATTGGTTCTTTGACAACCTTAGGAAAAGAAGAAAAGTGATTCTTAATACTGTAAAAAGACTGGCTTACATTTGGGCAAATCCAATGACCACCTAAACAACAACATATAAAACCATTGACTAATCAAAAGAAATGCAGCTGTTGATTAGCATGGTACATTGTTGATGAATCTTAGCTGTAATGTTCAACTAAGAAACCATTTCTGGTTCAGTTTATCAGCGATCCTTCATCAAAATGTCTAAAATTTCTGTACCAATTTGACCGGTTCAAATGTTTACCTAAGATGACATCACATAATTGGCCTGTAAACATGTCTGCATTGTATTTTCTGATTTGAAACATACATGTTGTCTTAAGCCAGGTATGAGCAATGCTACTGAGGGCAGACAAGATCTGTAGTTACACAAACAGAGTTAAAATATTTGACCTAAAGAAATCTCAAACGGGGTCCCCACTTGTACTGTATATCAGAAATGTGTGCATGGCCCCAAACAGCCAGTCCATGGAAACAAATACTTCAGCTGCTAAAGACCCCACAATGTAATCAAACCAGACTAGTGTGTGTTACCAGGACTACTCAACGAAACCTGTTAAATTCAGAGCATTTGAGGAAAATATTGCATTTCTTCCAATATAACTGTACTGACAAATCTTTGAGACATCTCAGTTAAGACTAGAAGACCAATGACAAGAAGTTCTGACATAAATACCTTTTCCTTAGAGGACTTGGACTTGGGTGGAACTTGATCCAATGAGCCAACATGGTCAGCACCGACACCCTCAGTCATAATTGGTTCTTTGACAACCTTAGGAAAAGAAGAAAAGTGATTCTTAATACTGTAAAAAGACTGGCTTACATTTGGGCAAATCCAATGACCACCTAAACAACAACATATAAAACCATTGACTAATCAAAAGAAATGCAGCTGTTGATTAGCATGGTACATTGTTGATGAATCTTAGCTGTAATGTTCAACTAAGAAACCATTTCTGGTTCAGTTTATCAGCGATCCTTCATCAAAATGTCTAAAATTTCTGTACCAATTTGACCGGTTCAAATGTTTACCTAAGATGACATCACATAATTGGCCTGTAAACATGTCTGCATTGTATTTTCTGATTTGAAACATACATGTTGTCTTAAGCCAGGTATGAGCAATGCTACTGAGGGCAAACAAGATCTGTAGTTACACAAACAGAGTTAAAATATTTGACCTAAAGAAACCTCAAACGGGGTCCCCACTTGTACTGTATACCAGAAATGTGTGCATGGCCCCAAACAGCCATCCCTGGAAACAAATACTTCAGCTGCTAAAGACCCCACAATGTACCGGGTAATCAAACCAGACTAGTGTGTGTTACCAGGACTACTCAAAGAAACCTGTTAAATTCAGAGCATTTGAAGAAAATATTACAATTCTTCTAATATAACTGTACTGACAAATCTCTGAGACATCTCAGTTAAGACTAGAAGACCAATGACAAGAAGTTCTGACATAAATACCTTTTCCTTAGAGGACTTGGACTTGGGTGTAACTTGATCCATTGAGCCAACATGCTCAGCACCGACACCCTCAGTCATAATTGGTTCTTTGACAACCTTAGGAAAAGAAGAAAAGTAACTCTTAATACTGTAACAAGACTGGCTTACATTTGGGCAAATCCAATGACCACCTAAACAACATTAAACAAGCCATTCACTATTCAAAAGAAATGCAGCTGTCGATTAGCATGGTACATTGTTGATGAATCACAGCTGTAATTTTCGACAAAGAAACCATTTCTGGTTCGGTGTGGCAGTGATCCTTCATCAAAAAGTTTCAAATTTATCTTACTTAAACCTAGAACTCTACGTCGGGACACAAGGAAAACAGCTTGCATGACAGGTAGCTAACGCCATCTTGTTAACATAAACTGAAGTAAATCTTCAATTTACTTCTGTTGTATGCCTTTGTTTCGCCTTACAGATTTTTAAAAAGAAGCTCGGCTAGTCTCACCATCCATTAAATCTTTTAACTAAACCGGTACATTAAAATACATTTAAAATAAGAGTAATTACTTACCCTTCTGGGTGGTGAGCTGCTTTGCCCAGGGCTCTTTGTGAGTTCATTTAAAAGTGCGCTTCTTTTGTCACTCAGCGCGGCCCGGGTGGAGACAAGTAAAACACAAACTACGAGCTTCCACCCGTCCGGTATGTCTTGGTCTTTAAATCCAAATGATTCAATTATAAAGTAATTTAAAAGGACTGAGCGTTTGACTTGATGGATTGGACAATAATTAACTATTTACGGTTTTAAAAGTAATTTGTTTTAAAAGCAGTTGGAATGCAAAGAATTGTAAATTTGTAATTGGTAAGTGAGGATTTTTTTCCTCCTGTCTTGTTTCGGCCTCCTTAAGTTTCTGTTATGTGTTTACATGTAATAGGTACAATCTGTTTCAAAGTTATTAGTTATTAGTTTTCACAAAGCACATATTTTTTTCCCAATTTCTTTGTTTGATTTTAAATAAATTATATCAATTGGTACATTGCTGCAAATGACTATATCTGAAGAAGTGTGGTGGATTAAACTCGGCTTACTTAAGTGCTTGTACCCCTGCTCTCAACATTGATGAAGCATGTTGTACCAAACATGTGTTAGCCATAGCATACATTTACATGGTATATTAAATTAAATTTTATTCAGTTTAAAATACTTTAATTAAATATAAATGAATTAACTATTTTTTAAATACAATTAAGTTTTTTATGTGCCACTTGCACCTATGTATGAATCATTGAAACATTGTCCATTATTAATTTACTAACTACTGAATGACATCAAACTAGGAATTATAGAGCCCGCTCATTCTGCCCCAGATGTCCACATTGTTGGTTACTATATTTATTGCTGAAAGATTAAATTTCTTTTCTCCCAAACCAATAGTCTCATTCAGATCAAGAGGAAGGGTTGATCTTTCCAACTGCTATTTTCTCTTTCTGGTACACTTGTGGCTTTCTGTAGAGTTGGTTTTATGTTCATCTTTTGGTATCGATTCTGCCTTCGAGCAAATGGTTTTCTGAGTGTAAATGTCTGGTTACCTGATTCTTTAGATATTTTGTATTTCTTAACTATTTCATCAGTCCATCAATCAAGTTTATTTGTATAGCACATTTCAGCAACAAGGCAGTTCAAAGTGGTTTATGTAATTAAAACACAAAATACAAATTCATAGAACACACAGTCTACAATGAAAACTTTTTAACTATTTTTAAGATTCTGAGGATTCAGGTCAGAGTCCTTCACTACTCTCAGATTTAGGACTTGATCTCTAGTTTCTACCTGTAATAACTGAAGCTGTGTGCTGACTCTAGGTCATTCCTTTTTATGTCCAAGGATAACTTCAGTTTTGTTTCTGTTCAGCTGGATAAAGTTTTGACACATCCAGCCATTTTTTCTAAGCATCTTTTCAGTGCTTGAATGGGTTCTGAGTCACCTAATGACATTGTAATGTAGAGCTGTCTATCATCTGGCATAGGTTTATAATCTCTTCTAAGCTTTTGTAGTTTAGTGTATGCATCCTAGTAATGCCAGGATGCATACTAGGATGCATACCTAGGATGCATACCTAGTAGTAGATCTTAGATCTTGCCAAGATCTAAGATCTTGGCAAGATCTTAGATCTTGCCAAGATCTAAGATCAGGACCACCCTCTACTGTCAGATCCACCAATGTTATCTGAGGTGAAAAATTGTTATTCTGACAAAATATGTTCCTCAGAATGCCCCATGTCTTAATAGTATTAGTAATTAGAAAGTTATCTTTGACAATGAGTGGGAATTCTCGGTTTTGTTTAACATATTTATAGGGTGACAAGGTTTACAAACACTTTCCTCGATCTCAAGCCATTACAGTGTTTTTGGGTAGCCCACACTGAAATAATTCTTACATGTAAAGACAGTACATAGTTTTCAACCCTGGGCAGGCCCTATCAACTCAAGGTTTAGGGAAGTTGTAAGACTTTAGTTTTAATTTTAAATTTTCTACCTGAACAAATAAATTCTGATATTGCTTTATTGATTCCAGCTAAATCTTTAGAGTCAATAAACAAAAACAACATAGACATTGGATAAATTAAATTAGGGTGAATTATCACCTTAATAAGGCTAACTCCCCCCAGAAAGGATAAGGGGAGCTTCTTCCATCTCACCAACTTATCCTTAATATGAATAATTGTAGGACTGATGTTTTCGGAGTACAGCTGACTAATTCTAGATCCAATTCGTTTTCCTAGATATTTTAATCTTGTAGGAGCCCATCAAAATGGCTTGATGAATACTGATTTTCCCTGGTCACAAGCATTTAAAGGCATTATTTCTGATTACTATAATTTACCTTATACCCAGATATTTTACCAAATTTTGTTGACACAATCAATTAGAGCCGAGGTAGATTTCACAGGGTCTGTCAAAGTTTAAATTATATCATCAGCGTATAATAATATTTTATATTTTATACAATTTTGTTCCTATTAATATACCTTTAATATTATTGCTTTGTCTAATTGCAATTGCAAGTGGCACTACATCCAAAGAGAAAAGTAGCAGAGAAAGACAGCTTCCTGCGCCGTCCCCATTTCCAGGCCACAGGGTGTTGACAAGAGGCTATTTGTCAAGATGGATACTGTGGGCTTTTTATAATGAAGTTTTATCCAGTTTATAAAATTTTCTCAAAGTCCAAATCTTCTAAGCAGTTCAAACATATACTCCAGTTTGACACAGTCAAAGGCATTCTCAGCATCCATTGAGACAATGATGCCTGGTATTTCTGTCTGATTTTTGGTCACTATAACTGGGTTTACTTTTAAATGATGAGGTCATAGCTCCATCTCCCTCTCTACCCTGAATGAGCCTTACTCTCACAAATAAACATGCTGCCATTCTGCAGTCTTGTCAGATCTGAAATGGAAAAACCCGCCAAACTAATTTTAGTGTTAAGGATATTAAAATAAATCTTATGAAAATCCTCAGTTTCCTGTCAGCTCTGGAACAAGTTGTTTGATTTAATTTTCCACATCTATGGTCCATAACAAAGTTATTATTTTCAAGTTATCTACCATTATACTGTTGATAGTTGCTCTTAGTCATTTTTTCTGAATAGTATGTAAAATTAGCCCAATGTATTTGTAGTCAGGCAAAAACAGTAAATGTATAGTTTGCTTGAAAATGTACATTTGTGTAGTTATTCAAGTTTTATTTCTTTTGACTTGGTTTTTAGACACTACTACAAAGGAAGGTCTTGTGGCAATAAACTACTGACTTTATTTAAACAACATGGGCAGAAATATTCAACTAAAATTACACAAAATTAAACAAAACATTTTAATGACGACATGAATGAAAAAAATGGGAGAGCTGTACATTTTCCATTCCCTTTGAACTGAATTAGTTCCTGATGTTACCACAAGTCAGAAGCAATCATTTAAAGAATCATTTAATATAATTTAAGACAATAAAGTTTTTACGTATCAGTAATTAATGATGGTCTGAAGAGACAATGGTATTTTGACAAGACTTTTACCCTACAGTTTCTGCATGTATAAAACTAAATTATGCTGGTATATGAAGATTATGGCGGTTTCAGTAATAAGCTACCATGTCCTAAAATACTTTTTTTTTTTTTACAGATTTTTAAGAATATTTACTACATTAATGACATAAATGTCAATGTAACACTAAGCAAGTTAACAACCAATCTGCAATAACGCTAATGATTCCAAATGTGAAGGTTATAAATCAACAAATAGTAAATAAAACTATTTCAAGTCATTTAAAACAATCCGCAAAAGTAGATTTTTATTTGTCCCTTCAATGTCACTAAAGTCAGATTAGTGTGTATAGTGTGTGTAAGTGTGTGTTCCTGCAGTACCACAACCCACCACTAGAGGCCGATACTGAGTGACTATCGTATACACACTTATACACAAACAGTTGGTTTTTGTGAATTCTAAGGACTTGTCTGAAAATTTGACAGAGCATCCTCCTGACCTTCTTTTCATTGAATTCAATGCAAACTTTGTGGGGACCAGGTTTTTGGTCCCCACAAAAAATTTGGTCCCCACACCGTGAGTGTGCTGTCTTGCTTTGGTCCCCTCTATGTAGCAAAAACAAACACACACACACACACACACACACACTTTTGTCATAGTACCCCCAAGAATTTAAAACTACTTTCACTCCTGCTGCTAACATCCATGGTTTTTCTCATCTTTGCTCTTTGGCTCACAGAGATCAGTAGAGGTCAATGTTAGGAGAATTTTTATAGATACTCGGTTGGACGTGTGATGATTCCAAAACGGTTGCACATTTTTTGTCTAAGGACCATGATATCACAGTCTGCGTCCTGCCTGAGCTTCTCCGTATTTAATCAGCTGACATAAACAAACTTTTCGTGTTTTCTTCTTTGGTGTGAAACGATGGTTGTCAGGACTTGATCACCAAGGGGTGTAAATAGACTCAACAGGTTTTGTTGTTTGTTGTTCTTTGCAATTTTTTTTCTTGCCTTGATAAAATCCAGAAACTCAGTGAAAACACACTTCTGTGTTTGGACCCACCACGAGAAAAATTTGTTTAGATTAAAACAGTCGTGTGTTAAAACGGCTCAGTCAAAGTCAGAGATCCTTAAAACCTGATGTTTGCTGACACTTTTCACCCATTCTGATTGAATCTGGGCTATTTTGCAAAGACGACTGATCGTGAATGTCGGTCTCTAGATGTGCAAAGCTAGTAGAAACATATCCACTTTGTGGCAAAATGAAACCATTATTCCAGAAAAAAATGTTCGGTCCGGTGTGTCTCTACAGGACTGCAGTGGGACTGGGATTATCTGAACAATAGAAGAACTGCAAAAGTTGTCATTTGATTGATTGCTGCTTCTGTCATGACTGACAATGAAATAAAAAGGATTTAGTTTCTGTAGGTTTTCTTCTCCTTCGGGTCAGGAGTCACGCCCTCTGAAAAACATGTTGCCCTAAACCTTATCTGAAAGTTAATCACCGTCCCTTGTTAGGCTGCTTTACTTGTGCACGGCACACTAATAACAGCTAAAATGATCCAGCTTCATAAATGAGAGTTAAACAATAAACCAGGAGCTCAAAGTTCCATGCTTTGTTCAGTCCTGCGTTTACTTCCTTCATTTGTGTTTCTCTTTTTGTCATTTGTCACTAAGACATCTAGTTGGTTTTTTTTTTGTTTTTTGTATTTCATTTTTAAATTGCTTCAACTCGTTATATATGAGACAACGTTTGAAAAAAAGGGAAAGATTACTGTATGCAAACCATGTTTCTTAAAGGGTTGGTGTTATGTGTTTTCCAGGCACATAGTGGCATTTTATAACATAATCAAGTAACTATGTAACCATCAGTTGTTAATAAGAAACTTATTAAATGAAGAACTGGAAAAGTTCTTCATTTAAGAAGAACTTTTCTTAAATGAAGAAAAGTTAATTTTACTTTTCTTCATTTAAATGTGACTTAAAAGAAATTTTACTTTGTAATTTCACACCTTGAAATAGGGCCACTGTCTCTTTAAGAAGCTCCCATTCTTTCTGAAATTCCACCTTCAGAAAGTCATCACAACATGGCTCCTCTATTAGCCCTTTAACATTGTTTTTACCAGCATTGCTCTGAAAAGTAGCTTCTATAATGAGCTCAGCTGATGAGCAGTTCTCTCAGGAATTTGCTAATTGCTGCTGGCTAGTCTGAAGGAGCTGAGTGAGGGAGTCGTGGAGGAGGGCTGCTCTGTGAGGTGGACACTTGGAAACTGCAGCTCAGTAGGAGGAACTTTGTTCTCAAAGGCGTAGCTATGTCCACCCAGGTGTTTTACACAGCTGAATGGTTGCCATGGAGATTAAAGGATTGCTCAAACATGCATGAAAGAATCAAGGCAACACTCCAGGTGTGTTTTTGATTAAATAATAACATTTTAACATGATGTAAATAAGAAAAAAGCCAATTTTGTATAAAAATACCCCTTTAAAACAAAAACGTCTTAAAGTGGAACAAAGAGAAAACGACAGTTGAGAATTTGTGATCCTTAGAAAAATGGCTAATCTAAAACTTTGCCGTTATCCTTAAGGCAGATATTCTGTTCTCATTGCGAGTAATCAGGAATGGAAAAGCACATTTCACGTTTAGGAAACAGTTTATCTCCACTAGGGTTAGGATTATCCAACCCACCAGACCTTGTTGTGTAGATAAACTGACCTCTGCTTGTTTAGCTTAAGGAAGCTGATATGACCGTACAGCAGCGGTCCGTCTCTGTCGTGTGATTTTTCTCTCTGCTGCGGCTGATAGGAATGCAGCTCCAGGTTTAGCTGCCAGTGTTTGCCATGGCAAATGTTTGGTTTAGCCAGTCATTCGGATCACTTGTTCGCCAGTGGGGGCGAATTTCAACATGTCAGAGGAGGAGGTGGAATACAGCTGCCAGTTGCCGCTCGCCCCACTGACAGGCTGTTTATGAGGAGGTGATGAGCAGAAGGAGAGAACACATTGTTGAGGTGGGACAGGAAATGAGATGATCTGTCATGGACAAGTCAGCCACCGGTTAGTCATCTTTAGGAAGGTTTCTGTTGGACAAAACATGAGGTCAAGCCTTCAGGTAGATGAGTGGAATCATAAGCCTGAAAAGCTTTTTCCTTTACTTTGTGAAATTTTATTACTTTAACAAAGAAAATTGGCAGGATTTTTCTAAAATAGAACAGGAAACGGAGGACAGTGAAGGGCATTCTGGGTAAATTCAACCAAAACACTCAAGTTTGGCGTTAGCTGGAGATGAGTCTTTTGGCAAAGACAAAAGAGAAATACGCTAAAATCTTATGCTGTTTAATTTTTGTTTACATTTCATAAACTCAACTCAGTGTCTTCTTTAGGGGCTTTCAGGTTGTTTCCTTCAGTGGTTCTTGCTGCAGCGCCCCCAAAGGTGAGGGAGTGAAGTGGTTTTTCAAACGGCTTGGTTGGTTTGACTCAGTGCGGTGTGAAGGCAGAAATGTGACAAATGTTGCAATTTTAGTCACCAGTCGAACCAAGGCTGCCATCTAACACACACCTGTCTCTGAGAAACAGAATGTCACACAAGGAAGTAATTCAAATATACTGAATTCATCAGAATTTTGAATTAATTTTCAAAATTGTAATGGATAGGAAACAACATTGAATGTCAGAATAAAATACAGAGTGTGCAGTGTAAACAAAAACCCTTTCTGTGGGATTAATATGATTAGTTGCTGCAACCTGCTTTCCTCCATCTGAGATTATCGGAGTCCCTAAAGCCTGGGTGATTGGTGCTCCACTCAGGATTCCTGTTTGGTTAGAACCAAGTCCACCGCCTGGTCTCGAAGTGTTCCTCCACTCGCTCTTTCCCACAAAAGTCACTAACCTTGGATTGTGGTGTTTTGATACATTTGCTCTGTTTCCTGCTGAAAGAAACGGCCAACAGTAGAAGCACAAAGGGCAGATCTGTTTCCCAGAAGTTTACTCTTTTTAAACGCAGCTTGCATTAAAATGCAAATAAAAAGAACGTGTTTGCTTCAAGAAACATTTCTGTTTGTTAATGCTTTAAACCTCTGAGGAATTAACTGCAAAAAGGAAGAAGATTTTGTCTTGGATCTCTACAATCTTAAGATTGGTGCTGTGAATCTAAAAATAGTGTTAGCGTTTGACCTGGATCTGTATTGTTTAACGAGCGAGGTGTAATCACAATACTACACGTTAAACTGTGTACTGCTACCAGATCAGTTAGAAGCAGACAGGTAAACTTAATCTGAGCTCATATGTAGTTGATAAGTCAAAGAGAAATTGTCTCGCCTCTTGTGATGCTCTCTTGATAAGATTCCAAGTTTATATGGGGGCACTTTATCACTGCACTCCAAAACATCCCAGTTTGGGTTATTTTGCAAACCCGGTCACATGATCAGCTGCGCTGAGCTCACAGGGAGAATCCAACACCACAAACAAACCACAGGTTGTGGCAGAACTCTCAGATTGAGGTCTGGTTTAAAAAAAAAATCTTTATCCTCCCGGATTTCTGAGGAATAATTTTTATACTTTTAGTTTATGTTTCATGTTGTGTACATTTTATGTAAAAATCAGTTGACATTTTAGAACACATTGTTTGTAGGCTATCGCTAGCCTGGCCATTCAAATCTTGCCTACAGCTCAGTCTGGGATTTCTCCCATTCACATGGATTCCTGCAGTAACATGTCTACCGGGCCAATCAGCAAACAGGAGAAGTTGTGAATGAAGTTGTCAAAATTTCTGCACTGTTTTAGAATTGTTGTTTGCCAAGTGGCTGGTTTTTTAGCAGGCTAGGCTACTGCTATGCATGTTAGCTTTTCACATTTTGCCACTGTTGTTGTGTTTAGAGAAGTGTGGGGATGAAAAGGTGATGGTGCCAGGAGTGACTGACTGATATTTAAAAGTGGTGTGTAAAGGACAAGGTAAAGAGGCACCAGCAGGTTTAAAAGAATAAACAAATAAAAACATCAGAAGAGGCTAAATTACAGGAGTGGCTGTTTCCTCACTGGTCCCTTTTTTAGTGTATGGTTGGTTAACCATAAGCCGCTAACAGCGCTAAAGTTAGCATCTGATTGAAGGTTCCTGGGAGAGGTATAAAGGATTAATCAAATTTTTTTCTTTTACATTTAATCATTTCCAGTTTAAAGTGTAAAATACTTATTGATTCATTCTACACTGAACACTAATTATTTGAAATAGAAATTTATGACGAGATTTAGGGTGGAAAAAAATGCTTTCCATTGTATTTGACATTGGGAACAGCATAGTTTGAGAAAAGCATAAAAAAATACAATATATGGACAAATTACATCTTAACTCGTTTGAGACTTTTGTGATCCACGAAACATGTCTTTTGTTTCTTTTGTTCTATTAAAACTCAGAACACGGTCATTTTTAGTGCATTTAGTGCCACATTAGTTCAAGGCAAGAACGAGTCAAACCTTGACTGAAACAAACCAGAAAAACGCTGCTGAGATCTATGAAATATCACAAAAGTCAATACTTTAGACTAAAGGAACCAGCAATGAGTGATTCTAATTTTGTTAAAAGAACAAACATGAACAGGAGGTAAAGCTACACCACTTAGCATCGTTTCTGCTCTCAGATCACATCCTTCTCACTAGCACTCTGTAAACAAGATTACACACACCTTTCACCTACAAAGTGCAACGAATAAATCTTGTGCTTACGATAAACAGTGTGCGAACCCTGGCAGACGAGCAATTACTCTACTTCAAAGTTCACTGCTGTGTTAAAAGGTTCTGGTGTAGGGAGTGTCCATTTGTGAATGTGTGTGTGGGTGTGTGTGTTTGATGCCTAGACTTGCTCTGACCGCTTCACTCTCTTTTTTTTTTTTTGTATTTAAAAGGTCACGCAAACTGAAATGACCTTTTCTGTGAGCTTGTTATGGTGAAGAAACTCTCAAGCGTCTCAGGTGTCATCCTGCTTCCTTTAAGCTGCAACAGAACTCTGCTTAGACCTCAAGAATAATCTGTCAGATCATTTTCCATCATCTTTTTCTAGACTATGTCTCACCTAACAAACATCCCGCAAACGCGGTCTGAAGTGTTGCTTGTCCCTCTGTCTGTGTGTCCCTTCAGGCTTCTCGTAGGAGCACCCAAAGAAAAAGCCAATTCTCTTCCAAATGTCAACGAAACGGGCGCCGTGTACGCCTGTCCAATCAGCGAAGACCGCACAGACTGCACCAGGATGGATCTGGTCACATCAAGTAAGCATAATGCGCAGCTGCGTGACAGGATTACCTGCTCACGTGTGACATGACAAAGGAAAACATATAAAATTTTTCGGGTTTTTATTTTAGTGTAGTTTTTTTTTTCCTGCAGAGCCACCTAGTGGTCAAAATGATCCATTTCATGTGTATTTCCAGATCCATCAACTGGTTGCTCTGAACTTTTTCATTAGTTTTGATAATAAATTCTTGTTTAGTTCTCCTGTGATGGACATAGGCTTCTAAAAACAAAACATTGTTTCATCTCAGTCTTTGTTTGGGATTTTTATGAAGATGGATCTGTAAAGATGAGCTTTGCTCTAGAAAGTGCAACACGAAGAAAAACGACCCAAAGCCTTTACTGTGCCATGAAAACATTTAATGTTTCAGATGACCAAACAAACTTTCATAACAGACAACACAAGTGCACTTGAAGCTGCTCTGTAACTTTTACGAAAAATCTTTTTTTTTTTTTTTTTTACATATTTGTTGAAACTTCCAACACAAACAAATAATAACTGAGTTGCTCCGCCTCTTCCAAGCGCCAACTTGAAACAACCAATCAGAGCCAGGGGGGAGGGTCTTAGTACTGTCAATCATACTAAGACCCTTCCCCAATCACAATCACACCTTGTCCACTAGGGACAAGGTGTGATACATCTTCTCCCCATCAGCAGAGCCTGTTGTGACTGCCTAAGAATAAGAATAAAACCCCAGAAATCTCATTTATAATGAGTCCTACTTTCCTACCTCCAGGCCTTTACTTTCTGTTTGGCAGATCAAATGAATTTCCAGTATTCAGGTTTATTAATCTTGCTTTTTAAGCTCCAGGATATGAAACTTCTGGAGCTACATATATTTTAATATTCAGGTTAGGACGGCAGCTGCTCCAGTCAAAGCACATTTTCGCGGTTAATGTTTATCGGGGCGTGATCGTGGCTTAAAGGCTTATCACAGTTTGGATCAGTGTTCCTCATGGTGGCTGTTTATTCAAATCTTGCAGCTGACTGAAGTGATCTGATCTGATTTACTCTTTGGAAAATTTAGTTTTTAAATGGTTCAAAGTTCTGAACACAGCCGCCCAAGAACATGGAAGCAGGTGGAGTTTGGTTCTTGTGAGCTCTTACTGTTTAGATTTGATCCTGTTCTGGGTCATTATCCTGCTGAAGGACCCAATGATGGCACATTTTCTGTTTAGTAGAAAATTCACTGTATTTTTTATTTATTTTTTTACTTATGACAGAAGAAGCTTACATCACTTCCATTTTCCCTTAGAAGCAGTTAGCTAACAGAAGGTTTTAAACATTATTTTCTACCAAGAGAAACCTGGATTCCTGTCTAAGCTTGTCCAAGAAAATTCCAGCTATTTTAATGTTTTATTTAGGGCCAGGACGTTTTCAATGAAACAGTTACAAAGATTTTAATGCATTCAAAAAATTTTAGGGGCTTCACAGTGTTGCAGTTGGTAGAGCTGTTCCCTTGCAGCAAGAAGGTTCTGGGTTCGATTCCCAGTCTTTCTCCATGGAGTTTGCATGTTCTCCCTGTGCATGTTGGGTTTTCTCCAGCTTCCTCCCACAGTCCAAAAACATGATTGTCAGGTTAGTTGGTTTCTTTAAATTGTTCCTAGGTGTGAGTGTGTGTGTGGTTGTCCTGTCTGTCTCTGTGTTGCCCTGCGACAGACTGGTGACCTGTCCAGGTTGACCCTGCCTCTCGCCCAGAACATTAGCTGGAGATAGGCACCAGCAACCCTCTCAACTCCACTAGGGACAAGGGTGTATAGAAAATGGATGGATGGGGAATTTTTAGTGAGTAACTATTCACTTGTAGTGAATTCGAAACTCATGAATACAAACACATCTTTCTTTTGAGCAGTGGAGGTGTTGTAGTTATACTGCAGGGAAACAGAAAATCATGGATTTGTAAATTCCCAGAAGGTCAAGTTATAAAAAAATATAAAAATGCTCAATTACATGTAGTTTATAGAAACAGCGTAGGGTGGGAAAAGTTGTGAAACTCTTGATTTTGTGAATGAAAAGGTGGAGGGAGGGTTCCCCACTGACCGAATGCCCTCGCGTGGAAGATTTTTCTCAGGAACTTTTCTTTGAAATCTCTCAGAGACCGAGAATCAAACAGGCTGTCTTTGTGTCTCATACTCAGAACTATTTTGCTGGCAATTCAAAATAAGACTAACTCTGAACCCATGTGACAAATTCACAGCCAACCCGTCAGAGATAGTGGAGGGCATGTGGCTGGGCGTGACGGTGACCAGTCAGCGGAGCCTGAAGGAGGGACGCGTGTTGGTGAGATGACTCCCTGTTCACTCCACTAATCAGCGCCAACAACATCAGGCATTCCAGTGATACCAGTGAGGTCACTGGTATCACAGCTCAGGTCAACCTCTGGTGTCACCGGTGACACAAAATGGATGTTTCATGAAGTGTCTGTTTATTGAGGACAATTCAGAGAGCAGTGGTTCTGCACAGACCTTTCACTTGCCACTGTGAAAAACAATTACATCCTTGCAGACAATAAAAGTCAAAGCAGAGAAAAGAGGAAGGAAAATGATTCAGTAAATTAGAAATAAGTCCTGATGAGTCTCATATAACAACCATTAAAAATGTATCAAACATACTTTTGAAGACACACAGAAGATGATTGTTGTTTTTAAAGATAGTTTTTTTGTTGGTCTGATTTAATCTTCTAATTTTAAATGTTGTGTTTTCATTAGCCGTTAGCATAAAATGACCATGACTAAGAGGAATAAAGGTGTTAAAACATCAGCCTTTGCCTAGTTACATAAAGATACGATGCGTTTCCCTGGCTGATGTAGTTACTGACATAAATTAACTTTCTCAGTAAATTCTAATTTATTGAATTGGTCTATATACGGTATGTCACAAGAGTTAGTGAATTTTTATGACATCGCTAGCTTTAAAACTGTGGCTTCCTGTTTGCAGGCGTGTGGGCATCGTTATGTGAAGATCAGCACAGGCCAGAGGCGGATGATCGGAAAATGCTTCGTAAGGAGCAACGATCTGACGTTTGACATCAACGATCTCTGGCAAACTGATAGCTATGAGCGCTGCAACCCTGCAGACGACCACAAGAAGGAGGGAATGTGCAACCTGGGCATCTCCGGTGGCATAACTGAGACTGATGTCGTCCTCGGCGCCACGGGAAGCAATAACTGGAAAGGTGGAGAGCTGGGAGCTGCTGGCCGAGCTCCAGTCTGGAAACCAAACCATTTTCCTGTCTTGTAATTGTCTGTTTGCTTTGCTTTAAAGGGAATGTCCATTTAACCTGGAGAGATCCAAATCCAGACAACTTTGGGAACAGTATTCAGAGAACAATAAAGGATGACAAAAAAAACAACATCTATATTGGTGAGTTCTTATTCTCTCATCATTTCCATTACAAAGGTTCACAAAACTGTGTCAATAATTTAACTAATATAAAAGCATTATTTTGTAATTTTGGTGTTTCTGTTAAATAAGAAACCCAGTTAAAATCACACGTGAAAATGTTTGTTGATGCCGTGCCATCATCCTCCAATCTCTTCCTGTTGTTTTCTGCTTTGTGGTTTGCGGCAGTAGTAACATCTGGTTGTTGATCATGTGACTTAGGTGTCGGGGAACATTTTGTTTCCATTCCCATTTTGTGAAATGAACCTAATTGATACGGCCAAAAGAGCCACCTCATCCTAGTGCCAAAACGTATCAAAAAATTAGCTTTTTTGAAATTGCCGTTTTTCCCTTACGCAAGTTTATTCCCAAAATGTCAAACTGTGCAAGTTTCACTGTTTTTATTTATGATTCGTGTAAATGAAAACACCTGCTTTGTTTTTCCAGGTTATTCAGTTCTTGAGGAGCGAAAACTGCTGAGTCGTGACCACAACACTGTTGTGACGGGGTCCCCCAGGGATGAGTCCAAGGGCTCCGTGATGCTGGGAGAACAGATTCAGGACAAAATCCAGATCATCCACACCATCCTGGGAGAACAAGTGGGCTCCTACTTCGGGAGCAGCCTGGCTGCCACTGACCTCAACAATGATGAGTATGTCTGGGCTCAGTCTGTGGGGATTCTAACTGTTCATTTTTACGTTCATCAGTTTTCCACCCAGTATGTCCAGCTCCAATCCCTTAAAGCTGCAAAATGCCACTTTTATAAAAACATTTTTTTTTTTTTTTTTTTTTTACATATTTGTTGAAATTATCACCATGTTTTCCTGTAATGGTAAGCTGTTTCTCCACCATTAGGATACTGAGCAGTGAGTACATGGGTATGATTTACAGCACTAAGACCCTCCTCCTGGCTCTGATTGGTTGTTTTTGGTGCAATTATTCAGACTGCAATAGCAGCTCAGGCAGGAGGTGGAGGAGGTCGGTCTTTTCACAGATTATCTGTCTCATATTAAGAAGACAATTAATTTGCTATAAAAAAATAAATTAAAAAAAGAACTGGTAACATTGTTGATTTGAGAGGAGAATGACACCCCGACTCTTAACCTGAGGGGAGGACCAGAGTGTAGAACCATTAAATGAAGGGGAGAATCTGTCAGTTTTGGATAATACAGGATTGGTTCCTACAAGGATGATCTCAGTTTTACCGCTCTTCAGTTTGAGGAAGTCAGAGGTGAATCAGATGGTGTTTCAGATAACCAGGAGGTTAGGGAAGAGGGTGGGCCTGTGGAGTTTGGCTGACAGGACAGATAGAGCTGGGTGTCATCCATAGCAGTGAAACAAAATGTATAATTTCTGGAAAAACAAAATACTACCAAGTGGAAGAGGGTAAATGATAAAGACTTGGGATCCCAGGACGGGGCCATGGGGAACAGCTGGTGTGACAGATGGGAGCAGACAGGTTTGAGTTGAACAAACTGGAGCTTCAATGTAAACATGTGCCACACATTTTTTACTCTTGTCTGTTAATTACAAATCAGTTTCGTTCTCCTTCACATTCCTGCTCTACTTTGCCTTGGTCTGTCATATAAAGTCCCCGAAAAACTACATTGAACTTTGTAATTTGAAAAAGGTTTTGAAAATGTTTCAATATTTTTCTGATATTTCGTTTGTTTTTTTGTTTTTGTTTTGTTTTGTTTTTTTTTCCCATCCCAGCTGGAACGACCTGATCGTTGGGGCTCCGTTTTACTTCGACCGCAATGCGTTGAGCGGAGGAGCGGTGTACGTTTTCATGAATGAGAACGGATCTTTCCAGAGTACCTGCACCATGAAACTGACCGGTGAAGGTTTCTCTGGGTTTGGCACTGCAGTCGCTGCCATCGGCGATGTCAATCAGGACGGATTTCAAGGTGTGACCTTCAAAATATAATTTGTATCACATTTGTTTCGATCACTTCTAAAGCTTAGCTTAAGGATTATTTGTGTTTTGTTTAGTCCACTGCACAAGAAAAACTTAGTGCAGGAATTCTATCCTGGTCAGGAATAGTATTTGTGGTCAGTATTGTTTCCTTCCTTCTGCAGACTTTGCAGTAGGAGCTCCTTTTCATGGAGCAGGACGGCTCTATATCTGGATGGGAAGTAAAACTGGAGTCTCCCAGCAGCCCAGTCAGGTAACATCAGTACTGGTTACTGTGTACAGTACGCTTGGAGCTTTTTAGTTAAGGCATTGTGATTAAAGCCATGTGTCTCTGTTGCCCTCTACAGATAATTGAGGGAACGTCAGTGGTCAATGGCAACTTCCAAACCTTTGGTTACTCCATAAATGCAGGCATGGACACTGACAACAACGGCTACCCGGACATCTTAGTTGGCTCACTGGATGAGCGTGTAGCTCTTCTAAGGTAGAACAACAGAGACATATCTATGTGGTGCCGTTTGTGAAGTTGTCAAAAAATAAGTTGGGTTATTTAGCTTGGCTGAAGGAAAAAAATGGGGGTTCATTTTTCAGACTCATATTTTCACCATGTTATTCATTCATTTATAAATGTCACAGTCTCAAGCTGATTATTTAGTTAGCAAGCTGAATATTTAGCTTGCTAGTTAAATATTGAGTTTGGAGACAAATAGTTATTTAATTAAATATTTGGTTTGAAGCTAAATATTTAGATTGCTAATTAAGTATTTAGTTTTGAGCTAAATATTTAGCTTCACGCTAAACATTTTGCTTGCTATCTAAATATTGTGTTTATAGCTAAATATTAAGTTGGTAAGCTAAATATATGGGTTAATAAATTAAGTAGTTAGCCAGGTACACATTTAACTTGCTAATTAAATATTTAGCTTGCTAACTATCTGTAACACTTGCTAAATAGTTAGCAAGCCCTAGTTAGCTTACAGGTTAAAAATTTAGGAAGGTAAATATTTAACTTGCTAGTTGGATATTTAGCTTGCTAACTAAATATTTAGTTTGGAACTCAGGATTTTGTCTAGAGCTAAATATTTAGCTTGGATCTAAATATGTAGATTCCTAAGCACAATCTACCAAATCCTAAGAAGAATAAAAAGAAAGTCTCACTTTCACTATTCTGGATTTTGACAAATTTAAATGTTTTTCTGACTGACCTAACAGGAAAGGTCAGTGAGAAAAACATGGCTGTATTTGTGTGTTTCCTTTCAGAGCTCGCCCTGTCATTCACCTGACCACAGACTTCACTGCTGAGCCCAAGATAGTGGATCCTAAGAATTGCCCTGCAGCTAATCCATGGTAACGCCTTTCCTGAAATATCAAGTTATGAAACAAATCTACACAGTTTGATTTTAACATATTGTATGACTTCTATACTTTTACAGCATTTCAGTGAAGGCGTGCCTGTCGTTCACGCTAAGCAATGGAAACAAAGACTTTAAGAAAAATATCAGTAAGACGTTCTCACACACAATCTGCAACTTGAAATAAAAAGTTTTAAAAAAAGATGTCTTCAGAAACAGCTTGTTGATTTTTTCTTTTTCTGTCTTTTTGTCACAAAAGATATTCCTTGCGAGGTTGAAGCCGACATGCTATACAGTAAAAAACCTCGAGTCCAATTCCAAAACGGTGTCAATAAATTCACCATAACTCTGACCCGGCCGTCTTCTAGTCCCGTCTGTTACATCCTAAAGCTAAGTGTTGAGGTAAGGATCCCACAATGATTGCATGTGTTTTACATAAATACATTATTTGAATGTTTTTGTAGTTGTCAGTTATTTACAGAGCTTTGCAAACAGGATTTTTTTTTTCACATTTTGATTATGTTTAAACACTGATGTGAAAACCTGAGCTGATATAAATATCCGATATTAATGTTGTTTGAAGAAAATGACCACAGCGCTTTCTTCACCAATGCTTGTCTGCTTCAGTTAAACTACCCACAATCCCTTGCTGCATCACTTTCACATACCACATGACCAAACTCCCCCTCTAGAAATAAATGCCAATTAAATGGAAATAAATATCAGCTGTTGATATTGACCCGTTTTTATCTATCGGTCCGATACATTATGTTGGGACTAATATCAGCTGATACCGATGTTGGTGCCGATACATCGTGTATCCCTAATTACAGACATAAACCTTTTTGTGTTTAATTGGGATTTTATAAGGTAGATTACTGTAAATTATTTCAAACAAAAACAAACAACTAATCAATAATTACTGATATCGACTGTCATGAAACGCTTATATTGAGATACATTTTTCAGCCATCTCTCCCAGCCATACCCAGAACACACAGTACCCATGCTGATACATGGCAGTGCCAGCATCATGCTTTGTGGATGCTTTTCTTTAGAAAACCTGAATATGAAGGGTGTGAAAAAAAAGGCTTTCATCTTCCAGGAGTATGACTACAGCAGGAGACTTAAAGCTGTAACTGCAGAAAAGGGATTTCTACAAAGTACTGACTCAGAAGAGCCGATTCCAAATGTACGACATACTTTTTAGGTTTCTATCAGTAAAATTTTTCACAGTCATGTCAAATTTCTTTCTACTTCCAAATTATGCCCTCTTTTGTGTTGATCCAGTTACATAAAATTCCAACAAAATGCACTGACGGCCGTTAACATGACAAAATGTTTAAAATAAGTTAATACTTCGACAAGGTGATGTAACCTTAAAACATTTCTGTCGAATTCTTATGAGTTGTTATGAAATCATGAAAGCTGCATGATATAACTTATAACTTTTATTTTTTTGCATAATTGTTAGAACTGTCACTAACTGTCAATAATTGAACAAATTGAGATCCTCTCCCTTTTCCCAGTGCTAACAAGAAACGACCAATGAGAGCCAGGGGGCGGGACTTAGCGCTGTCAATCAACTTCCGTGTGGCACTTCTCATCCCCTCCTCTCACCCTTTACCCCTTTGCTCCCTGTTACGCTGCAGTTAGCATAGCCTGTAGTGAACGCTAAGGCTAGTTAGCATGGCCACCGATAACAGTGGTTCAACGGTTTTTCTGTAACTATAAGTTGTTTCTCCACCATCAGCACATTTAGCAGCGAGTACATAAGGTTGATTGACAGAGCTAGGACCCTCCACCTGGCTCTGATTGGTCGTTTTTGACCTGGAGTGTTGCATTTCTCCAGATGGCCACAGTAGCTCAGTGAAGAAGTGGAGGAGATCGATCTCTTCACAGATTTCCACTGCTCAACCGCCAAAAAATGATCAGGAGTTTTTGCAACTGTTTTAGGGTCATATTGATGAGCTGAATCCAAAAATCACGTTGGTTTTGCTCAACCAGGTCAACTTTCTGAACTATGGAGCAACAGGAGTATCAAAATTCATGACTTGTTCTCACATCTGGATCAGTTTCCTGAGAATCTGATCAATGAGTGACGAGCAGCAGGAGAGATTCCATCAGGACAGAAAAGAGACGGAGAATTTTACACAATGAAGATGTAATGTTCAATTCACATGAACTTACCGTTATCAGTGTTTATGATTCAATTTACAGAAGTCCAAGTTTGTAATATTTAATTAATACACTCTGTTAGAAAACAGAAAAACTTTTTTAGATGAGAAATATTAATGGAAACGAACTGATAATGTCACAAAAATGTCATCAATTTAGTCAGAAGATCAGATTTCTCTAAATCTGACCTGACTGAGAAAAATTAATGGATTTTCAGATTCAGCGGTACAAAATAGTCCTAATGCCGTTAAAAAAACATAGAGGACTTCCAAAAAATATTATTTTGTAACTCAATGTCATCTGTCTCATAAACTGTCACTCCAAATATGGAGTTTTTTAAATATAAAAGTTACAGCTGTAAGAATGAAATAACACATGGGTTAATTGACAGGACCATGTGAAGGACAAGCTAGAGCCGGTGGTCTTTTCCCTCAACATAACATTACCGGAGCACGATGGCAATGCCAGAAGCATTGAGGATCTCTACCCCATTAAAAGCCCAGAGCAGAAACTCACCCAACGAAGTGAGGTACAGAACATCACTCAGTTAATGTGACCTTTTATCCCCAACCTTATACGTTAGCTGGGCTGTGTGACTAAAATGCTCTCCTGACCTGCAGATAAACTTTCAGAAGGCGTGCGGCTTAGACAACAAGTGCACCAGTAACCTGCAGCTGTCTGCACAGTTTGCTTACGATAACGGAACCCTGGTCCCACGGTAGACAAAACACTCTGAACCAAAAATCAGATTAGAACTCATTGTCTCTTTAAGACTAATGTTATCGTGTTGCTCGTGTTCAGGAAGAAGCTCGCTCAGGTGCTCCAGTTTGATAAGAGTTTGAAAAGGATCAAGCTGCTGGTGGTGGTTACCAACTTTGACTCGTCTGGAAAGGTGGCGGAGGACGCCCACCTGGCCATGCTCAACGTTTCCATCCCCAACGCAATACAGTACTCTGGCGTCAGATCTGACGTAAGTCCACCAGAGGGCAGTAGAGCTCTGGGAAGCTTGCATGAGGAATCCGTAATTGCTGTTTAGAAAAGTTTTATTTTCCTTTTAAATTACAGGGATGTAAAAAAAAGAATGAAACAAGAACAAATAGAGTCACCTAAAGTCTCTGAGTCATACTTTCTTTTTTTTGTTTTCGACCATAGCCTGTGCAGAACCCTGACGTAGAATGTCGCTTTGATGTGACAGTCATGTGTGAGCTGGGGAATCCACTAAAGGCCAAAGAAGAGGTACATTTTTAATCTTGTTTTTCAGACTAAGTTTCTAGTAAGCAAAGTTAGTCTGACAGTATCTCATTTTCACTTTTTGTCACATTTAAACATTTTATACAGTTAAACAAAAATAAATCATTAATTGAAGTCCATATCATCCTGGACATACAGGAAGAAGTAATTGTCCCCTGTCCTTACTTTTTGTTCAGTTTCACTGGCCAGTAACAAAGAGATTACCTAAATAAAACCTTCCTGACATCGTTTAAAAGCTCTCAAAAAGTAACCTGTCATTGTCTGAACTAGAGACATTTAAGAAGAGATGAAAAACAAAGTCCCTGCCATCTATCAGTGTGAGAAGGGTTACAGAGGCGCTTCTGAGGCTTTGGGGCTGCAGCAGGAAACAGAAATCATCCATAAATGAAGAAAACATGGAACAATGTTGAACCTTCTGAAGAACAGCCTCCATACCAACATTACTCCAATCAATCAGGAGGTCACAAAACACCCAGAGCCACATCTAAAGCACTGCAGTCCAGGGTTATGATAGTTTTCGGTTTTCCATTATAGTTTGGTTTTGTTTTGATGTGACTTTTTGTTTGTCTAATTCATTTTATTTAGTTTTTAGATCAATTTAGCTAGTTTTTGTTATTTACTGTTAGTTAAACATTTAGTTTATATTAGTTGTAGTTTTAGTTTTTTCATACTTTTCATCAATTTAGATGTAGAATTCAAACAGATCAAAGTATTGTATTGTGGTTATCTATACATCAATTGGGCAATGAGAATTCAACAGAGAATTCAACAGAATTTAACATTTTCAAAAACATGTATTCAGTTATTGTTGTGCCACAAGTGATTCTTGAGTTTCATTGCTAGTAGCTGCCAGGAGGAGTATAGATGAGTACTGTAATTTGTAATAACAGCTGTTTGTGTGGGTGGAAAAAAAGGATTTCACATTGATTTAAAAGGCCAATAAATAGACTCATAAACACAAAATCGAAGGATATTAGATCAATAATTTCAGTGTTTTAGTTCTATAAACACGCAATCATAGTAATTCCCCATTAATTACCATTTTTATTTATTTATTTATTTCAGTAAATGAAAATGTCTTCTCAATTTCAGTTTGTGTTATTTTGACTGTTTTAGTTAACTATAATAGCCTTTCTGCAGGCCTCACTTACCTCAGTTGAGGACTCCTAAGAGTTTTACAGTGCAGTTGGTATGAGGATGAGGGGATAACATAACATGATGCAAAAAGATGGTTTTCCATAATACTGCCTGCTTGAGGTTAAAGTGGCAAGCTTACTATTTTGGATAAAAGTAAGAACTATTACCCAAAACACACAATCAATCATCCCATTTGAAAGGCATAAAATTAATAAAAACAAACTAAGTCAAAGTTTGATTTTTGGTCCAACATTAACCTCTGCGGTTAAAATGAGACAAAACTGCTAAATCTGAAGAAATCTTTTCAGGAGGTAAGCCCTTTTTGCAGCACATCTAATATATTTTCTGTCATTTCAGGTGTCGCTGCAGCTTTTATTTGAGACTTCGGGCATCGATCTGTACACGACAGCCATAGAGATTCAACTGATGCTATCAACGTAAGGTCTCAATGCAGCAGCATCTTAATGCTCTGGTGTTCACTGAAGGCTAACAGGGATCTGTAAGACGCTCATGGTCTTCAGTAGCTGCTTCTGATTCTAGTTCCTTTGTGTTGTAATGCCGTTGATCTGTTCAGTCTTAGTGAGCAGAGTGACCTGAGGCCGACCGTGGCAGCCCTGCAGATTGAAAGCATCATTAAACCCTCCTTTTACCCGTGAGTGTGGTCTCCTAACGGCTCGTTATGTGCATAAACAGTGCCTTAGTTGCAAAGCTATAAATATGCTGTTAACCTTTCAACATTTTATCACATCACAACCACAAACTTAAAAGTATTTTGTTGGGATTTGATAACTACAGACCAAGAAAAAGGCTGTAGGTCATTGTTCAGTAATGAAAAATGACCAACGGCTTTCAAAGGTCTTTTGTAAATAATAATCTGGCGTGAATTTTGTACTGTAGTTTCTGGTTGTAGTGTCAAAAGGTTAAAGGTAATTTACAGTACAGAGCTGACCAAAGAAACTGTAGTTAACAACACACCCTGTACACTGTGTAAAATTCTTCTTTGACTTGTTCAGGGAGGACTTTGAAGAGAAAACTAAATTTGGAGGGACAGTGAAGGGAGAGTATGCTATGCACAACACCAGTGATGTTGGCAGTCTGCTGGAGTTCAGCTTGAATGTGAGTCACCTCCTCAACTGTATATTTAATCCATAATATGTATGCTTTTCACCCACAGTTTCCTCATCCACACCCTGACTTTGAAGTAAAAAAATAAATTTATATTATGTGGGAAAGAGAACTTTAATTGAGCCTTGTCTTGTGGTGTAAGCATGTCCAGGGGTGGATGCTTCAGCGCTTAACTCTTCTTTCTTTAGCAAAACTGCATCTGCTTGATGTCTTGAATATTGTTTTTGTAATCCTGGAAACTTTTGCCACCAGGTGGATATGCATGACGAGCCCCTGGGAGATATGGGGACCCTCGCCGTAGAGTTTGATTGGCCTTTTGAAGTATCCAATGGGAAGTGGCTGCTGTACCTGACAAAGATTGTTGTTAATGGAGAATCAGAAATGGACTGCATCCCCGCCGGAGTAATCAATCCGCTTAACCTGACTGTAAGGTTCTGTTATGGCTTTGGTTTAAATGCTGAGTAATTTCATGAATCTGTTGATATCTTTTGAGTTTTGACTGATCTTCTGGTGACAGCTAAGAAAAGTAACCAAAATTATATTTTTAGTACCAAAATAAATAAAATCATTTTTGGCTTCTCAAAGCACATTTTCACAGGTTGTTGTTATGCAAAGTGATCCCAGCGGTCCTCTTCCTCACTAACTTACCCAATCCACAAAAATATCTTCCCATAAAAGACAAGTGGTTATTAGCGGATTACACAGGAATATTGTTTGTTGGATGTGTTTGTGAGAACTTTGTGGCCTTTATTTACCGTGTTCAGGCAGGAAACATACAGAAAAAGAAGGGAGTAAGAGATGCAGAACCTGGAAAGACTTTGGTATAAAGCTAAGGGGCACCTGTCATCATAGACAGTTACATAAATAATAGTTTCAGCTAACTGTTGATAGTTTTCACAACATTTTAAAAATGTTTTAGTGAAAAATTCAAACATAAGCACCATGCTGACTCAAATGTACAGAGGAATTTTTTTTTGGGGGGAAACCGAGAAGGCATGACAGATTGGTGCAACCGGTAGGAAAACACAAATCATTAACGTGCGCAACAAACAGACTTAAAGAAAACCTCAAAGCTACAAAATAAAAATAATGAAGATCTATAAGGAAATCCACCCACCTGGCACAAACAGCACTACTGCTCATATTCTTCCCCTGTAAGATTTGATGGGGTCCCCTAGTCCTAAACGTCCTCCACCATGCTATCACCACCATGCTAATTTCCAAATGTTACAACCACACTGATATTAGCATGGTTCTCCCTTCAGCATGCTAACTTTTGGTCTTTGCACTTAAATATAATGCAATGAGGCTAATAAAATGGTGCTATAGAAGAAAATGAAAAGTTTATTTTTGTCTTCAAAATATGTTTTTATTTTCATCTCTTATATGTAGCTAAAAAGTACATAAGATGAAGTTGTGTTGAACTAGCTTAAGACCTCCAGTTAAATTTAGCCTACATGCCTCTGCCCACTCATACACAACAATGTTTTTAGAACTGCAGTGAACTGAAGAAGTCTAAATGTTAGTGGTGAGTGGTGTTAAAATGGTCTCAGAGCCAAACCTATGTTCAGAAATACTCTCAGGGGAAAAAAAAACACAAACTGTGTCACCACATACTGACCTCAGAAATCCCCAAATAGAAGCTCACAGTGTCTGCAGCCTACATATAGGCAGTGGAAATGATGCTGCTATTCTGAGATGAATTGTCATGAATGGTCATGTTTTTATCAGCACCAGTAATTACCAGCAGCACTCTGATGTAATGTCTCTGAACTTCCTCCTTTCTTTCATCCACCCTTCTCCCTGAAACGACTTCCAGTTGTCAGAGAGCCGACCCAGCCAGGCCAGGTCCAAACGGCAGACTGACGAAAACGACATGGAAGAAAAGATTCAACTCCAAGTCGTTGAGCCACAGGCGGCAATCACCCTGCACCCCTCTCGGAAAAGCTACGTTTTGGTAAGCTATCGGTGGCAGGTCTCTTTATTTACCCTCATCTATTCAACAGATTCTTAAGAACAGAGAATATATTAAAAAACTTAAATAAACACAATTAATTTATTAGAGGCAATGTAGCGTTTTATTGTCATTTGGGTAGCTTGGCCTTTCAGAATGGGTGTCTTTAAATTATACAGGCAATAAAAATTCATTTCATCCAGACTTTAACAGAACAGATGGTGATACTCAAAGTATGCAAATGAACACTCAGCTGTTCATTCTTCTAATGAAGACTCTGAACCGACTCATGGGGAGACAGAAGCCAAGTATAAAAGACACTAGCTGCGCCTACAAATGTGTGTAAATGGCTGTCACAATCGCTGTGTTTCCATTAAATAAGAAACACGAGCAAAATCACGTGAATAAGTTTGTTCATGTGAACAGTCATCAAAAATCATATCAGTGATGGATGTAAGCAGTTACATGAGATATATTCATATTTCAGCCATGGTGCTAGCGCTCATCACCTATCACCCAATCAAATTTGTATCAAAGTTGCAATGGAAACACTTTTTCTGCACACAAGTCACATGATCAACAACCGGACGTTAATACTGGGGCAAACCACAAAGAAAAAGATGACAGAAAATTAACGTTTGTTAATGACACGTGAACAAACTTATTCATGTGTGATTTTTAATTGCGTTTCTTGTTGATTGGAAACGCAGCAATTGTGAAATTGTGCTTTATTGACATTAACAGAATATAGAAAAAGTTTTGCGCACGTCTGTAATAAAAACACAGCAGGAGAGTCACTTTACTTCGGCTATCACAAAGTTTCTGGGATCCAACGTTTCTGGCTGGGACCTTCAAAACCTTTTAAACCCTGAAAGAGATAAGGACCCTTATCTAACCCTCTCTAAGTTCCAGTGGGGTGAAAACATAATGAGCCTCTCACAATTATGGCTACAGCTGGAAAATACATTTCTTGGGTTTTACAAACAAAGAAGCAGAACTTATTTTCCAAAATTCCACTTACAGGGAGTCATCTTGTCTGTTGGTGCTGATCCAATGTGTTTTTATCAATTTCAAAGTCGGTGCAGATGTCGACCTGGATGTTTGCGAACACTTAACACTTCCCTCTCACGCGCAGAGGCACCACATGATGTTCCAGAGTCTGTCCGATCTGCAAAATACCTTACTCAGCATAGTCTGATGCAGATAATAATATGTTGACAATGGTGTCCTCAACCTTGCTTGAATCTGACGTGCTGAAAGTCCCCAGGGCCCATGATCTCAACAGACCGACTTGTATGACACATGTCCAACTTGAGGCCCAAACCCGGCCCACCGCAGCTGTCTATGTCTTTCTCTAGACTCTAGAGGGCCACAAAAACACAACCTTTAATTTAGCAATTGTCCCTCAATATTATTATATTTCTCATTAGCATAAAGTAAAAATATTACTTTGTATAAAAAGCAAAAAAAAATATCATCTTAGAGTTTCAGTTTTTGTACTGAAAATCAAAAGTTTTGAATGATTCTAATTAAATTCTGCATTTAAAAAATATGTCGATATGTTTGTGTTGTTGTGAAAAAGCTTTGTCCTCCCTCTGTCCTGAAGGACTGCTCTGTGGGGACGGCGAGATGCGTGAAGTTCACCTGCCCTCTCCTCAACATGTCCAGGACGGCTAAGATTCGTGTCCGCTCTCGCTTGTGGAACAGCACCATGCTGGAGGTCCGCTCACCCGGCCAGATTCGCCCAAACCTTTCCACATGCTACATCTTTGATGTTTAGAGATTGTTGTTTTTTTTGTTTTTTTTTGCAATTGCAGGACTATCCCAACGCTCTGAGCGTTCGAGTCAAAGTTCGTGCTACACTGAAGCTCATCACGGATAAACCAACCATCAAGATGGACGCTCTCGATCTGCCTGTACGTGTCATCAGTGTCAGTGTCATCGACAATGACACTGTCGATTACAGAAGTTTTAGCACAGATTAACTTTGGTTGCTTGTATCATTTCTTGTAGCTCACAGTGTATATAGAGCCAGAGGAAAGTGTGGAGATACCCTACGAGCTCCCGCTGTGGATCATAATTTCTGCAGCTGTAGCAGGACTTTTGCTTCTAGGAATCATCATCCTTATCATGTGGAAGGTGAGACGACTCTGGGTTTTAAATGACACTCTACAAAGTTCCATGTTATGTTTTGATATCCGATACTATTGTTGTTGCCCATTTATTTCAAAAGGGACAAAGCACATCACATAATATACCAGATTATTAATTCATTTTTTCTCTTACCTGCACCAGTAAAGCTTTTATGTATCTATACCTATTTATAGGCACACTTCTAGTTTTTCTGTATTATTTTTTTTCTGTGTACTCCGGTAGCCAAGCAACGACATTTCATTCACATGTTCACTGTTGTGTCTTTGTGCAGTGACAACAAAATCTGAAGTCTAATTAGTCATAAGAATCACATGATGAGTGATTATTTAGCAGCCATACTTTTAAGTCAGTAGAAAACGATGTTTTAGACTCAGACGTTCTTATGTTCTCTGGTATTTCATTGAGAAGCGAACAGTTCACTGGAAATGAGTTCTGACCAAATGGATTACCAAACGTAACAGATTCATTTGACTGATTATTGTTCTAACCTTGCTCCTGTAACCACTGCCCCCAATTTACCCCCCAAACAGTGTGGGTTCTTCCAGAGGGCTAGCAGGAGGGAGATGTATGAGGCCAAAGCCCAGAAGGCTGAGATGAAGATCCAGCCCTCAGAGACAGAAAAGATGATTGAGGACTACTAAGGCCTCCATGTGTTTTCCCGACAGCACTCACCAATGGGGCCTTTGGGTAAAGACACCCCTTAGAACTGATCTTTCTTTGTTACAGTGCCGGGCAGACAGAATAAAACCTCTTTTTTTTTTTTTTTTTTTTTTTTTTTTTTTTTTTTACATTTTGGTAAACAACAACCACAAAATTCAATGTTTTGGAATTTTAGAATTAATAAACCAACTGAAAGTTGAGTAAAATTGTGAGGTGAAAGGAAAAATATGATCAATTTTCAATTCTTCCAATAGATTCTCAAATTGATTTAGGCCTGGACTTTGACTATGCCATTCATGAGTAGGCTTTGATTTGAACCACTCCCATCCAGCTCTTGACTGTATGTTCAGACTTGCTGCAAGGTGAGTCTTCACTTTTGGTCTTTCGACCCCTCTAACAGCTCCATCCATCCATCTTCTCTTCAACTCCAGCTTGAGTAGCCTGGTCACTGATTGGTTGAACCAGAGAGAGCGGAGAGAGGAGGATGTTAGCATCTGCTGTGATGCTAAGACGGTTTTCGCTTTATTAATGCATGTTAAGGCATGTCTGGTGCTTTAACTTCACCAGACATGGTGACAATTTAACTTGGGGGTAAATTAGTCTCAGGTCCTCACAGATTTCAGCTTTTTGCAGGTGTTTCTGGTTGCTAACCTCTGCAAATCCTGGGACTGTATTGGTGCTTTAATAATTAAAAACTAATAATATTAAAAACTTAGCAAGTTTTCTGGGGAAAACACTGCATGCCAGAACAACTCCAATCTTCACTGGTTCTCATTTAGGGATAATAGAGTAAAGTTGACAGACTACCAATTGGCAACATACCTTTTGGATTTGTAATTTACAAAAATAGAAGATATAATTATTGAACACCATGAATTATTTCCCTTTCACTTCTCAATTATTTGCCCCTGTGTGTTGGTAATAACAAATCTGAACAAGACATGTTTGTGGTTTTAAGGTTTTGAGTTGTGAATACATTTGCAAGGCACTGTAGTTCTAATAATCTCAGGTGAGGCTCCTTTCCCCACTGGGCTGTCTGTCCCCTCAGCTTCTAATATTCTAACTACTAAATCTTCCAACTTTCTTTCAGGCAGATTAAATAGACTTCCCTCTTGACTCTTTGGGTTCTGTTCTTCTCTTTTCTCTCCTTCTTCTCTAGCAGGCCGTCGCTGCTAACAAGCTGTTTCTCTGCAGCCATGTAATCCGTAATCTCCCCTGTCGTTAATCCTGTCTCTCCTGTCGTTTCTGCTCACCTTTACAGCCTTTTCTAAGTGTATTTATATTTCTGCTGCTTTTCCTCCGTCTTGCTAGCTTGGGTTCTTCAAGCGAGCCATCTACTACCGGGTAATGCCAAAGCACCGTGGCGTGAGAATTCGCAGAGCTGAACGCTATCAGTTCAATCCGGGATTTCAGCCAGAGGAGCCACAGAAAAAGTACTGGATGACCAGCTGGACAGAAACGCAGCATTGCTACTACTGATGCCTTTGAACCCCTCACTGCCACAGAGAACACTGGGCCTTACTGGGCCTGACTGGGCCAGACTGGGCCTGACTCGGCTGCAGGGACTTAAGTGCATGGACCTACTGTGGATGACGCATTTCCTGTTTTGTTTTGTTGTTTTTTTTTTCAATTAGTATTCCATTTTCTGAACTTTTTCTGTGCAATATGCTGAACATTTGGAGAGATTGTAATTTGTATTTTTTGTTCAATGCAGTGTTGTACACTGAAATCCATGTTGCATCCAGAGGTAAACTTTTGTTATGGTTTTAGGTATTAATGTGTTAAATCTGCATGTAACTTGTCATCTTTTTTAAATGTTTTTCTTTTTCTTTTTTTTGCTCAGTCTCTCAACATCTCTTTGTGTGGAGCCCCCTAAAGGACATGAGGGGAAATGTTTTCTTTTGTGTTACCTTGTGTCACACACATTAAGTTTTTAGTATATTTAGTAGTCAGATCATGAGGGATCCTGAATACTGAAATTAATTATCTAAAATTTTATATCTTTTTTTTTCTTTTTCAGATTAATGCACCAGGTTTCCATTCTTACTCTAAAACAGAAACTTTCTATCATGATGGAAAGAAAAAAAATACATCCAGACTATTTGGACTAATTTTGAGTTATTTTCACAGGGTGTTACCAGCATCTGATAGTCGTTTTCATGTGCAGTTCTTGATTTTAGATCAATTTTCAACGAGTTTTTTACACCAAAGAGTTTAGAACATATACATTTGTTTTCACTCAGGATCTTTAAAGGTGTTCTTTTATACAAATTTAAATTGGGTGTATTTATTGTGAGGGAACACACAATCTGAGGGAATGCAATATTTTTACGAGGTAACACATAAGAAAAAACTTCCCTTATGTCCCTTAGGAGGCTCCGTACTTTTGTGCATTGTTATTGTTTTCTTTTATATAATCTCCAAACAGGTCTTGGAGGTCTAGATTTTATATTTTGACAACATCCACTCCGTTATGAGTTGTTGACTGTCTTTGCTTGAATGTCAATGTTGGAAAAGCATCACAAAGTCTGATAATCCTCAGATGCAGGATAATTTTTGTTATATTTCTGGTTTTATATTGCTTATATCACTCACATTTTAATTGTCCCTCATAATTTCCACATCAGGTTTCACCAAATCGGCAGATTACACTTGATTGTTAATTTATTGCACCATGCTGAGCTAACACAATAAACAGATGCAATGTTGATATCTTAAGCATCTCAAACAGGGAGTCTGAACACTGGAAATGCTATTTGATTGTAAGAGTGTGGATGAAATTGTACATAACAAGTTAAATTGACTGAATGAAAGCACGTTTCTGGCCTTTACTCTCATTTTTCCAAATGAAACTGTTGACCAACACTGGAACCATGAATTTCAACTGCAGCACTGGACAAACAGACAATGGTCTTTATCTGTGATAAAATGTCCCTTGGAAAAGTTAGATTACGATATAATTTCTGAATTAATTTTTCACCTTTAATGTCTAACTGCCAGAGATGGGAATAAATTTGGGAGCAGCATCTTGAGGTTCAAAACAAGAAATCATTCTCATTTTAATGAGATATAAATCTTATGTTGATTTTGATATAAATCTCATATCTTCTAGTCTAAAAAAGAAAGGTGTTCACAGTAAATACCCCTTGGGATGGTTAAATATCATCTAGAAGAAACAGAGAGAAGAAGGATTCAGAGGGAACCCTTTATGCTTTTTAAGAAGTCGTAAACTGTCAGAGGAGCGTATTTTATATACAAAAATTAGAAACTTTCTCACTATACTAGGTTTTATGTGTCATTATGTGAATGTTACTGCTCCAGCCTAGTTCTGGCAGTTAAATGCCTACATATAAATATGACCCATATATTGTACAATTCATTTGATAAATACATTGCTAAAAATAAATAAATAAAAAATAAGATGATTCACTCGGCTTTTCTAACTGTGCACACCCTTAAATTAATACTTTGTTAAAGCGCCATATCCGTTTATTTAAAAGTGATCTTTGATAAGCCTTCTGCTTATCCAAGCTATCTGTACAAACAGTGTACTTTTGACATCTCTAGAAGCTTGTCGCTATGCTAAGCCCTTTGGCAGTGGTGGAGAAAGTACTCAAAAAATTTACTTAAGTAAAAGTACAAATACACAGACAAAAATTTACTCAAGTAAAAGTAAAACTACCACATTAACATTTGTACTTAAGTAAAAGTAAAAAAGTACTGGAATTTAAAAATACTTAAGTATTAAAAGTAAAAGTACTTGCTGAATGCATTACCTAATCCCTAATACAATATCATTAAGTGAACAGATCATATTTAATTTGAATACATTAGAAATGTGCCATTTTAATGAACAATGCCACAGATAAAGCATGTTTTTATTATGTTTACTCTGTAACATAGTTTAGACTTAGATATGTGATTCTATGCATCATAATTTCAGGGATGGAAACATCTTGTCACCTGTCCTAACTTAGCATGAACTTCACTTTTTTTTGCCACCAGTGACATTTATTTTTAAGGAAATCCAACAGAAAGGGGATGGAAAGAAGGTGGACAGGGAGGACATGCAACCAAGGAGCCACGTAGCAGAGTTGTAGTCAAGACCACCTACCCAAGACCAAGTCAAGACCAGTACCCCGCGCTACGTGACACAAAAAATTAAGTTTTACCTATCAAAATTAGTTCTCAAATTGATCTGAAATATCCACATTCCCATAAAACACCTAGATATTAAATACTTAGAGCTGAAATAAATTTAATCAGTAAAGATCCATCCAGAAGAATCGGATAGTTCCTTAATGTCATATCAATGCAGATTTTGGTCACAGCGTTGTTCCATATTTACCTCAGTCAACACCTCCACACAATAATTCAGCGCATGAGTGACAACTTTTTTTCATCGCAGATGCAACATATGTATCTCTGTACAGCTAGCTTTGCTAGCATCACGTCCACAGATCTTACCTTTCATTAAGCTTTCCTTCGAAGTGATGCTAAAAGTTGGACTAAGTCCCCACTGTCTGTGAAAGCGAAGCGCTGCTGATTTTACATGTCGCCATATCTTATGGTTTATGCAGCGCTATTATATTACTGACGATTAGACAGACATCTTCTCCCGCTCAGAGGAAGCCACTGCGCATGTCTGGAGCTCCGCGTGCGAGTAAAGGGAGAGGCGATGGGTGACAACAGACACTAAGTCACGTTATTGCTTGGATTTTACGGCGCCACCTTAAGACCCTGAACTTCACATTTTAACGGACAAAAAGAGCAATGCGACTTGGATGTAACGAGTAACGCAACAGTTTTGTAGAAATGTAGTGAAGTAGAAAGTACAGATACTTACTGTCAAATGTAGTGGAGTAAAAGTAGAAAGTACCCATTATTAAATTTACTTAAGTAAAGTACAGATACACGAAAATTGTACTTAAGTACAGTAATGAAGTACTTGTACTTCGTTACTTCCCACCACTGCCCTTTGGCTATGCTAAGCCAAGTTTTGCAGTCCGCTGTTAATGCTTTTCTTTACTTAAATGCAATTGGCCACACCCTCACAAGAAGGGGAACCAATCACAGTCGCCGCTCACAGCTGGGATTTGGAGTCGTCATCTTCCTAAAGTGTCGCGAGCTCACCTCCGCCTTTGGTTCAAACAGAATGGGCTCTTTGCACGTACGGTGTTGACGTCATATCTTCATGATGCGGATGTGACGGCTCACTTGTTTCCGCTTTGAGTTACTATGATAGCTAGAAAAGACAAAGTCATATTTCAGACGCAAAAAAAAGCAATACTATGAACATTGTTCTCTTCCTAATATAATGGGCTTTTAAGCTTTCATTAATTTCCAACCGATCCTGAATGGGCTCTTTGCACCTCAGCTTCCGCGTTCGGGGTAAAGCGGCTCGATTGTTTCCGATCCAATACAAATATCATTTACATTAGGTGCTTGCAGTGCTTGGCCAAGGTTTGTACATCGATCCGAAGCCCCAACAAGTCAGCTGGAGAAAGGTTTTAAGATGTTCGCCTCGTTATACATTCACTGACACGAAGGTGAGTTTTACTTAAACTTTTTTAACGTTAGCTTATGTTAGTAGGCAATATTCTCGGACATTGTTCTTGTAAAATGTGCTATTTAAGTATCTAAACATTCTAACGGACAATGTATTTATCTTATTTTCAAGTATATTATGTGTGTTTATTGTCGTTAGTGTCACAGACTAACGGGGAGGTTACGTTCGGGCTTTTTACTTCCGAAGCCAGACGAAGCACAACAACAGTAGCGCAGCTCTGGTGTCAGAGATCTGGTTCAGCTGTTCATTTTCAAAGTTGCTGCTTTTAGAAAAATATGACCGTGTTGCTTAATGTCTCCGTGTTATTTCGTTTTATTACCTTTGCATGTTTCTTGTGAAGAGCTCAGATAGGACGGTGTTTACAGCAGTATGTACAGGCGGATCAGTTGCTCGGCTGTCTGGCTCTGGTCTGCTCTCTCGTTCCCATAAACTCTTTCAGGCTGAATATAGAAGTGATTCCATGGAAATAACTCAGGGAGGCTCCTTTATTTACCATCAGTATCCCCGGTAGTTTTAGGCTGATCCGGAGTGAAGTGAAGGCTGCAAACTTTGCTGTGCGGCGTTAGCTGGTAGCGACAGATATTTACAAGCCATCTTCTTAATTCAGGATCGCTTGGAAATTAACGAAAACTTAAAAGCCCATTATATTAGGAAGACAACAATGTTAATAGTATTGTTTTTTTGCATCTGAAATACGACTTAGTCTTTTCTACCAGTCATGGTAACTCAAAGCGGAAAAAAGTGAGCCGCATTAGCTCCTGGAGATGTGACGTCAACGCCTTAGGTGCAAAGAGCCCATTAAGAAGTCGGTGGCTTGTAAATATCTGTTGCTACCAGTTAAAACTAACGCCGCACAGCAAAGTTTGCAGCCTTCACTTCAATCCGGATCAGCTTCTTCAGCCTAAAACTACCGGGGGATACGGATGGTAAATAAAGGAGCCTCCCTGAGTTATTTCCATGGAATCACTTCTGTATTCAGCCTAAAAGAGTTAATGGGAACCAGAGGGCAGACCAGAGCCAGACAGCCGAGCAACTGATCCGCCTGTACACACTGCTGTAAACACCGTCCTATCTGAGCTCTTCACAAGAAACATACAAAGGTAATAAAACGAAATAACACGGAGACATTAAGCAACACGGTCATATTTTTCTAAAAGCAACAACTCTGAACCTGAACAGTCAGCTAAACCATATCTCTGACACGAGAGCTGCGCTACTGTTAAGCTATGAGGCTTGTTGTAGTGATGGGCTATCTGAATCCAGGCTTCGAGGCTTGTACCGAGTAAAAAGGGGGCGTGGCCGATGAAGCCCCGCTTCGAGGCATGTGTTGTCTTGCTGAAAACCACGTGACTGGCAACAAACGAGGCCTCACATTGCATGGGTCACTTGACTGCTTCATTTTGCGTGTCGGTTTTCAAAATAAAAGCGCGATGAGCCTTGCTGTGTCATGGGTTGTTGTCCATTTGGTCACGCATCAGAGGATGATATTTGTCTTCAGTGGCCAAATAAAATGAACATTGACCAACATATGTATATTGATGGCACTCATCAAAATGTAATGTTTGTTACTGGTTTTCTCAATTGTATATTATGTTGTTTTTTTAATAACTATTTTTATGTGATTTTATGATGTAAATCTCTTTGAACAGCATTGTTGCTGAAACGTGCTACACAAATAAACTTGATTGTCTGAAATGGAGCCAGCAAGAGGAAAATCTGACATCTGAAAATACTTTGAGATGATCCTCACAATAAAATTCTTATTAGATAACAATAATTAACCCCTCTACCTCCCAATTTCTCACCTTCTGCAAAGTTCCACTATTATTTGTAGTCTGATTAGCAAAGATATATCAGTCTTGCACAGCAGAAACAGATTTAATCTTGTTGCACAACTAAAATTCAACATGTAGCCAAATATGAGGGATCAGAGCCAATTAGAAATCCAAGAAAAAGTGAACGCCCCAACAGACACTGCACTCTCAAGACATTAAAACATCAATTGTCTTTATTGTCAAATCCATCTATGAGATAAAAGAAAACCCAACACAACCACTAACGTTCAACATAAACCAGGATTAGATTGGTTACAAATAATTGTAATAATTAAAACATATGACAATTGAATATGGTTTCATTGATTCTCCTGTTACTAAACATGAGTTTGATGAAAACTTTGTGACAATATTACATTTAGTAATTTTTGGAAGTATGATCCAACTGAGTGACAAGACTTTTACAGTTTCACCAGTAGTCACTAGTGAGCAATGAACAAAGCATCAAGTAATGAACCTTTTTGCAAAGCAAAGGGCTGGAAAGGTTCATTCCTTCATGAGGCTTCATTTGCCCATCACTAGCTTGTTGTGCTTCGTCATGCTTCGGAAGTAAAAAGCCCGAACCGTTCTTGTGAGACACTAACGACAATAAACACACACAGTATACTTGAAAATGAGGTAAAAACATTGTCCTTTAGAATGTTTAGATACTCAAATAGCACATTTATACAACAACAATGTCAGAGAATATTGCCTACTAGCATAAGCTAAGGTTTATGTTAGTCACAAAGTTAAAGAAAGTAAAACTCACCTTCGTGTCAGTGAATGTATAACGAGGCGTACATCTTTAAACCGTTCTCCATCTTACTTGTTAGGGCTTCGGATCGATGTACATACCTCGGCCAAACCCTGCAAGCACCTAGTGTAAAATGCCATTTTCAATAGATCGGAAACAACCGAGCCCTTTTCCCCGAATGCGGAAGCTGACATGCAAAAAGCCCATTCAGAAGTGGAAGAAGTTGGGTGAAGTCAAGCAGAGAAACCAACACACTCATGAACGTGTCTTAGCTTCATAAGCTTTTCTGCCAGTGTTGCTGTTTGTGGAGATAAAGAATCTCTCATCTGTTTTTTTTTTAATAGATTTTATTGCATTTTTATATTGAAGTTTTCACAGGTGGTGTAGACTTTGTGTAGCAGAGTGGTTTTAGCAAGTTCCAAGGTTCTGTAAAAGCACTCAGAAAACAATACAGCATCGTTCTGATATCAGAAAATATAACTTGTACTTTTGAATACTTTTATATTTTTAAAAGTCATTATTTCCGTACTTGAGGAAACTTTTGACTGAGCAACTTTTACTTGTAGTTGAATAAGAATATCTTAATAAGCAATTGAGTTGAGTATTTTGTCCGCCACTGGTCACAACAGACCGGAGCACCACTTGCTACCGACAAATCTCCAATCAATCTGTCTACTTCCTGTTCTGTATTACTATTACTCTTGAGCAAGTTGCCTAGATACCTAAACTCCTTTGCTTTAATCAGAGATTTACTTCCAACCCAGAAGGGGCAGTCCACCTATGGCCTCAGACCTAGAGAAGCTGACCAGGTTGAATCGTGACCTCAATGTGGAGGAGGGTTTGTTTATCCCCATGATCCTGAAAGACATGTGGACTGAAACTTTGTCTTCTGTCTCCCATGGCAAACTGGGTTCAGGGGAAGGGTTGGACTGAAAGCGACTCATAGAGTCCAATGATATGGCGGGTTAGGGGAGACCAGGACACGGGGTCTCAAGGGTGAGCCCAAAGAAGCTACAAGAAGCACCGCTTATTGGTGGCAGTTGAGGGTGGAAGCCTTGGCATGCTAGTTCCTGGTGGCATAATCTGATAAAGCACTTTCTGATTGAATTTCAGGATTCCGTTGTAGTGTCTTACTTGGTAGGAAACTTTAGTATACTACAGCTCGACTTGTCAATATTCTGAAAAATACCTCAGTTGTGGGGAGCCTCAGTTTTCCACAGTTCTGTTTTTCTGCCAGATTTAGTTCTAAAGCTTCCTCTGGTGAAGCCAGATTTATTTTTATTTATTTATTTATTTTACATCCACCTCAACCGCCAATATCACTAAAGAATGAATTCCATTTTCATTTTTCCAAGTAGACAACTGAAAGTTTGGGATCAAACCTAGTTGGTATTTCAGGTGGTTTATAATTTATTCCATTTAGAAAAAAAATCTCGTTTCAACTGAAGAAAAGCTGAGAACATGATGCTACCTCAACCATGCCTCACTGTTCTTTCAGTGATGTGCTTGTTTTTGTGATAAAGTCGCCTCTTGGAATTTTGGTCAAAAGTTAAACTTTTGGTTTCAGAAAATCATGACGCATTTTCCCCACAAGGTTTTGAGAGGTTTTAGAAAGATCCAGATATATTGTTAGAATAAAATTTTTTGTACCCTTTTCCAGACTGATACCTTTAATAAATATTGATATCATTTTGATTCTTTGCATCCCGAAATCATCCAAAAGGCAAAAATAAGCAAACTCCCTACTAGAAGAGCTGAAGGCAGAATTCAATCTCTTTATTACAGAAATAAAATCAGATGTTAAAACATGTTTAAACAATGAAAGACATACATTTTAAAAACATTTCCTGTTTTAAACTTAAATATTACAAATAAATTACAACTAATGTGTTTTTGCATTGCCAGACAATAATAAATTGAATACAAGCCTAGAGTAAATATACAAATGATCAACCAGAAAAGTTTTTTGTTTTTCTTTACAGTATGAAATAAAACGAGTTCCATGGTCAGATTTTTTTATTCTTTATTCGAGGCAGGTTCCATCTTTTAAAATAAATGACTTAAGAAAATTACCTATAGTTATATTTTACAAAAGTTCAAATACACTTAAAAATTTGTAATATTTTTCAGAGAAACAAAGTCAAAATAAATCTACATATCAAATTAACTATTTTCCCCGTTGTCCACAAGCAGTTTTTAAATGTGCACACTATTTATGTATACACATTTCTATATTTATTGTAATATATTATTTGTTACATAAAATTATTTTGAGTGTATTCATAACAGGTAAGGACAAAATGTCACATTTTGAACAACATAAGGATAAACTTGTCCACTTCTGGTAAAGTACACATTAGAAATATTAAAACATATTTATCATGAATCCAATTGTTAATATTCAACTTGCTTAGACTCTTACAGAACTACTTTGAAGTAAAAGTAGTGGTTAAGATCAAAGCTAAATAACTTCTATGCCTTATTACCATAAAACATCCCAAAAATAAATACTTTAATTCAAAGCCATCAGTGAAACACCAGATTTTTTTAATTAAAGATATACTTCTTAGATAGTATAAAAACATTTAACATTAGTTCCTATTTATATAAACTGACAAAGCAGTTTGAGATTCCTGACATTCAGAGTCATCTTTCAGTGTGGGAAAAAAACAGAAAAGGAATAGTGAACTGTACAGGAAAAAATGTGCTCTGACGTTCTGCAGCTATTCACATTGAGGTTGGCTTTGTGGTTGCTACGATAAAATCAGTCCAGACTTACAGTACTTCTAGCCCTTTTACTTGAGCTCCATCATGGATGAGGACTTATTACGCTTCTTGGACTTCCTGTACCTGTAGGCGAGTTGGATGATGACCACCAGGAAAGCCAGGCTGATTGATAGCAGTAACCACTGACCAGCTTTGGCAGCGACCTTGTCCACTTTCAGTCCCAGGAACTCAACTTTCTCATCATCTTTCGTTGCAACTTCAACTATATCTAAAAGGCACACATAAAGCTAAGAATTAATGAAAATATAACATATTATATAGATTACCAAGCAGTGGACTCTCGGCTACATGGAGAAGTCTGTCATGAATTTAGCATTCGGTTTGTTTTGACCTTCTCCCAGTAAGAATTAAGGATCCACCAAACTGATTTTTTTCACTTCCGATACAGATATCTGAGGCTTAGAGAAACAGAGCAGAACTGACTTGAAATGTTTCCCAGAAAACGGACATAAAAATAGTGAATTAGAAATTTATTTGATAACTGTGCACGAGTACAGCATAATTAAATACAACAATAACTTCTCAAGCTTGGTCAAACATGTAAACACAACAGAACTTTAATTTGCTCAGTCATTGTAATTAGGGGTAGGGGTGGACTGATGGCAGTTTTCCAGACAAAATGTTATTAAATATAGCAAAAAAGTTAAGTTGGCAGCAGTTGGTTGACTTTTTTCCACCCACTGTTAGTAGTTCCACACTACTTTGTGTTGGTCCAGCACACAAAATCCCAACTAGATACACTGAGTTCTTTTATGATGCAACAAAATCAGTTCAATCTCCATGCATTTTTATAGCAGGAAAATGCATGACTGAATAATGCTATCTTGTATGCTGATGAGTCAGCATACAAGATGGGGAACACTCACTGAATACTGCAGTTGTTTGTGTGTGAATGCCTGAATGCATCGATCATACCTGAAGGTCTCCAGGTGTAGTCGGGCCACCCGCGGACCTCGTTGTTCTTATTGTTCTGCTCCTCCAGCCATGTGATGAGAGGTTGGAAGTACTGCATGAGAGGCTGGGCGCTCATCTTGGACTGACCCGTGATCATGGCCATGGCTTCCGGCCATGGCTTACTGTAACCGAGCCGCATCACATCCCTGTAAGTGGTGACGGTCAAAGCAGAAATCAGGAGGAGGAAGATGAAGGGTTTGTTGTTGAAAATATTGTGGTTTGTACTTTTTCACACAAGGCCAGGCAAGTTAGGATGGTCTTTTCCCATACTGCTTTTGAATTCACGCTAGTTTTGTTTATTTAATACAGTAATTAGTTCACTCTGAAACATGAATTACTTCTTCACATCACTAAATCTTCTCTCCAGCCATCAACAGAAGACAATGCTGGAGCAAGGGCGTCAAACTCATTTTCAGTTTGAGCCACATGAAGATCACGGATGTCCTTAAAGGGCCGGTCGTGTCAGAATGTATTGCTAAAACCCTCTAGCCCATTAGCCCTCTCCATTGAATGAGTACTTCTTAAATGAAACATTGAATGTCATTTCACATTGATGTGATTTGACTGTGTATGGATAAGAACTGCTTTGATTGGTTTCATAAAATAACATCATCACCTTCCTAATTTAATTGCCTAAATCATTTTTTTTGCCAAAAGATGATTTAAGCAAAAAAAACAACAACAAAAAAAAAAACTTATTTTAGGAAGGTGACGATAATTATGCACACAACTGGCTTTTTTCAAAGTACTATATTTTTTTCAGGTACATACTGTCTGGAAAACACATGATACCTTTTTATGGCCCACCATAAAATCTACGGTGGGCCAGATTAGGTCCCCAGGCCTTGAGTTTGACACGTGCTATAAAATAATCTGTAGGATTCAGAGTACACTGACCCCAGCAGCTTCCCAGCTTCTTTAGATTGGTAGATATCACACGTGTGCAGAGGCCCATTATGCTTAGCTGCATCACACAGAGCTTTGTGGAACTGAAACTGGATGACGAAGCTGACGAAGTACCTAAAAAATATGAAAATATGCACTTTAAGGATTATGCTTAACCGCCAAGTCATACGTACAATGTGCAAGTCCTATTTTCTTATCTATTTATAGCTGGAGCATGTCAAAGCAGTTATCAAGCTAGCTGTGCTGAGCACCAACACGTCTCATTTGTTTTGCAAACGCAGCACTACCGGACATATGGCACGCTTGCAGGGATGTGGAACTTTGCACCCGGGTCAAAGTCATCCTCGGTGCGGGTTACAGGGGGGCACAGGCCCTGGTACTTCAGTCTGCAATAAACAAAAATCATTTACAAATTTGAGTGTTATTGCGTAATCAACCACTTTATGATGAGCAATTACGATAACAAGCACGTTTATAGCTGAAGTTCTTCACCTGAGGTTCCACCACTCTTTGTTATAATCCGACGATGGGATGCGTCCGTCGAAGACCTTCCACCTCCACTGGTCCATCAGGTAGCCGAAAGGCAGGAAGGCAATTTTGTCTAGCGCCATGCTCATCAAAAAGTTGATGTCACTCTCTGCGCAAGAGTGAGACATTTATTACTTAGAAACAAACCAAAAGCAAAAAACTAATGCATTGCTCTTATCGTGGCTCACCGTGGTTACTTTCCACTTTGTCCAGGAGCCCGATGCTCTGCAGATGTTTGGGCGTGGAGACGGACAGCGCAAGAACATCTCCGATGGCTTCGTGGAAGCCTGGGTTAGCGCCAGTGCGGAATGAAACAGGCTGGTCTTTGTACTGCAGGAAGTACTGCACATGGCCCATCTCATGGTGCACAGTGATCAGGTCATCCATAGTCACAACGGTGCACTGTTTTATCCTGGAAACAAAAGCAGACACGCAATTATAGTTCAGCCTTAAAATCATTCCTTAAAGCTCCAAAGGAGCCACAGGAAACACTGAAACCACAATACAGAAACATTCACTTCTATTCTCTCTCTCTCTTCTGAACTTCACAAGAAAAAGAAGGAAGTCAGACAGATAAAAGGAAAGAGGGTTTCCAGTAAGATGAATACCAGATGTTTTCCCAACTTGCACTTCCTAAATGTATTTGCATGCATGTTATCACTCATCCTAAGCTTACCTCCTAGTAACGTTATCTAAGTACTCTTAATTGCTCTTCATACCTAAGACTAAAAAATGTCTCTGACGAAAATCGTCAGTAGCTGCGTTTCCATTAACCATAAAATTGCAAAAATTGAAACCATGAAAATAAATGTGCTTAATGGAAACACGCCAATTAGGAAAAAGTTTTTGTGCTAGAATACAGTGGTTTTTCGGCCATATTAAAATAGATGTATTTCACAAAACTGTAATGGAAACACTTTTTTTGCATCACACAAGTCACATAAAAAGTTGTGCATCATTTCAACATATTGAATCCATAACTCTTCTGTAAAATGGCCAACTACAATTTTGCCCAAAACGCTGCATACGTAGCTGTTCATAAGTAGGCAGGGATTGTTGCTACAACACCTGAATAAGACGTGGACGTCTCCTCTGATTGGCTGATAGATGATGAGCATTTGGCACCCTGGCTGAATTGTGAATATATCTCCTCTGTCGCTGCCATGAGTTTTAATGGCTTATTTACATAACATGTGAATAAGCATAAAATCCAAAGGGCTGAAATCCAAAGGGATATTCATGCTTATTCACATGTTATTTTAATATATAATGGAAAAACAGCAACTGCAAAATTGTGTTTGTTCAAAATTAGCAGAATGCAAACAAAGATGTGTCCACTTAGCAGCTACTAACTTGATTGGTCAGGTTTTTACGTTATTTTTGGGCTGGAAACTCTGTCAGATCTAGCAACCCTGTGAGTACCCCTGGCTGGGAATCACTGCTGTAAGATCTTAAAGAAAAAGAAAAATCTAACAAGAGTTCAACCTGAAGTCCTTTCGGTTAAAGAAATCCCACGCAGAGGCATGGCACACCACCTGGCGTCCGTCAGTCGGCTTCTCCAGCATGGATTTGTCCCAGAACTCTTGTGGCATTGGCAGTAGACCCAGGGAGGTGAAAAACCTGTCCGATTCCTGAAACATCCTGGTTGCATTCCAGCCCTGAACAAGAACAGCATTGCCTGCATTGACTGTGACATTTTCTCTGGGAATTCAATAGAGGCTTTAACGTACAGAGGAACCAACAGACGGTCTTTGTTTTATGATATTATGATCATTATGTTCTGTATATTTCATGCATTTATTTACCTGCGCCACCATAGCCGGTGTGGCATCGACTTGTGTGGCATCTGGGTAAGGCATGACTAAATCCATGATTCCAGACCATGTCTGTGCCCACATGTTGCCTGAAATGTCGAAGCAGAATAGCAGCACTTTTTATGTCAAAGACTAAGAGGTTAGGGAGCAGGTCACTCTGCCGTGTCGCTGTTTAACCATGTGGGATTTGTGATTGTGACTGAGTCCATGTGGAACTGTCACACACATTCTCACGCTTTATGCCTCTAAAAGAAAATTTGATCTAGCTGAAATCCAAAGGCATCTGCAGCCAAAGACAGAATATGGATGGGATTTACTCCCATATAAAAAAGGAGAGTTGTGGCTATAGTGTTAGAATTCCCAGGATTCTGCCAGAGAGGGATTTTTCCCGCCTTTGCTTGATGTTATTCTCCACACTACTCTACTACAATGAAAATATGAAGCCGGTGCAAAAGCCAAGCTACTGATACATTGTGCATATGGTAAGCTCTACACTTACCCAACAAGTGAGCAGGGATGGGCCCCTTTAAGTTGATGTTATCTGAGCCATACTTTTTGTAAAGAGCCCTTCGAACGTAGGCGTGTACGTTGAGATAGAGCGGCTCCAGTTCCTTCCACAGAGCCTCCAGGTCCTCTTCAAAGGTTGGGGTTTCATACAGGGACCGCCAGAAAGCCCCATTATCAGAATGCCCTGAAAACGGCACCGGAGGTTAACACATGTGTATTTAAAGTGGCACTTTTGCCTCACAGTTTTGCGCTACATTCCTCATCAAGTCGACGGGGTTATGGGTTAACCCACTTTCCCCTGACCGCACTCGCTTGAAGCTGAGATTTATTTGAACTGCTTAAGCAAAAATAGTTATTGTTGGAGGACTGTTAAGCTCAGTTCTGAGGTTTTCAACAGCTGAATAACTTAAAGCTGCAAAAGATGCTGAATAATTCTGTTGTAAATGTTCTCTTATCAGAAAATATCACTTTCCTTCTGTAAATATAGTTTACTTTAGCACACACACACAAAATATGAATGGAGAGCTATTCTTGTTCTGCTCAATGTTATTAATAATGAATCCTAAATATACTTTAGGATCAAATGCAAAATGTATTTACAGTTTAGGTTTTCATAAACAACAGATTAGTTGGTAATTAGCCCTAGTTTTCAACAATTTTTTCTGAACCAGCATATCCACACTTTGCCAATTTGTGCTAATTGCTAACATAGCTTGTGTTAGCTCGGCACATATTGACATAAAACAACACAGGATGGATCCTGTGATTCTGGTTCTGCTAAGAAGTTAGCACCGTCTTCTCCGTTTCCCATTAATTATTTAGAATTTTTCATCAAAATAAAGAAAATATACACCAGTTTCTGCGTTAAAACTTCATAACTGACAAAGAGTTACTTTTGTTTTACCAAGATTGACGACATTTAAAAACCAGTAAAACCTTGGAAAAATTTAGCATACAGGTTAATTATCTAATTTTAACAGTGCCACTGAAAACTTTTTCATGCAGTAAAAAGTCCAAACATTTGCAGCATTAAGGAACACAGTATAAGACACCAGTCTAACATTCTGCATTCACCCATTGTTTATATTTGTCAGCATTCATTTAAATTACATTCCCTGCCTCAAAGGCAACCTGGAAAACATTTCCTGCTGGAGAGAGAACGAGGGAATTGTACATGTAGGGTAAAATTAGATCCAGATGACATACCATTGAGTGTGGCAGCCTTATTGACCAGTTCAACATATCTCTTATAATCGTCACGAATTACTTTGCCAGCAGCATCTCTCCATCCTTTCCAGGCAAACAACAGTTCATCATAATCCCTGGACTCTGCCATGATTTTCTGAAGATCTGAAAACAGAAAGTTATATTTTATTACTACCTATCATGATTAATTAATTAGTTCTATACTTAGCATAAATTTAATCTCTAAATGTTTCTAATTAAGTTGAAAAATTCTTAACTTTACCTGGATCCAGTGGATGACATTTGCCATCTGCCCTACAAACTTCTGCCACACTATATTTGGTTTCCATGCTAGACATAATATTATTCAACTGCAAAAAAAAAAAAAGATAAAACATCAAATTTTCCCAATCATACAGAAATTCACAAATGAAAATAGCTATAAAAAAAAAAAAAAATTCCCTTCTCACCCTCCGCGGGTGGTCTCTTTCATCCTCTGAGCTCGGGTCCTCTACCAGAGGCCTGGGAGCTTGAGGGTTCTGCGCAATATCTTGGCTGTGCCTAGAACTGCACATTTCTGGACTGAGATGTCTGATGTTGTTCCTGGGATCTGTTTGAGCCACTGCTCCAGTTTGGGGGTGACTGCCCCGAGGGCCCCAATGACCACAGGCACCACTGTGGTCTTCACCTTCCAGGCCTTCTCCAGTTCCTCTCTGAGGCCCTGGTATTTCTCCAGTTTCTCATGCTCCTTTTTCCTGATGTTGTGGTCACTTGGTATTGCTACATCCACCACAACGGCTTTCCTCTGTTCTTTATCCACCACCACAATGTCCGGTTGGTTCGCCATTACCATCTTGTCTGTCTGGATCTGGAAGTCCCACAGGATCTTAGCTCGGTCATTCTCCACCACCTTTGGGGGTGTTCCCCATTTTGACCTCGGGGCTTCCAGTCCATATTCGGATATATATATATATATATATATATATATATATATATATATATATATATATATATATACTACCCCAGAGACTGGGTATGTAGCCCCAGTAATGAACGAACCATCAAAGCTGAACGAGGCAGCAGCTGACCTGAGAGAGAGAATCATGGTCCGAATGAACACGAGACAACCCCGACGCCAACCACAGCGGCTGAGTGAAGTACCATCAGAAAGTCTAATTGAAGATGTGAATGCAGCATTGAGAACAATCCCTACCAACACCATAACAGAAACCAATGAGCTGATATACAACTCAGCATCAGTTATTCTTGAGATGCTTGGCTATAAGAGCAACCATGAGACCCAATATCCACCATGGAAAAGACGGTTAGAGGCTAAGATCAAGATAACAAGGAGGGAAGTGAGCCAACTGTCAGAGGTCCAGAGGGGTGCAATGAAAAGATCAGTACCTAAGAAGTACAGCCAGATGCCCATACCTGAAGCACTTGAAACTGACAAACAAAGACTCCAAGCCTTGGCCAGCCACCTAAAGAGATACACAAGAGAGAATGAAGCCAGGAGGATTAACTGGCTCTTCTCCACCCAACCAGCTAAAGTGTACTCTCAATGGCAGACCCACCAAGGCTGGAGACTGAACAATACTGGAAAGGCATAAGGGAAAAGGAGGCGTCCCACAACAGCAATGCACAGTGGCTAACCTCTCTACGAGATGACCACAGCAACCTCCCTGAACAAGCCCCAGTAACCATCACTGTGGCAGATGTCCAAGAAAGAGTCTCGGGTATGAAAAACTGGACAGCACCAGGACCTGACATGATCCATGCCTACTGGCTGAAGAAACTCACTGCCCCCCATGAGCGACTGGCAGCTCAACTGAACCAGCTGCTACAAAATGGGACTCACCCTGAATGGTTAACTGAAGGGCACACAATCCTGATACAGAAGGATCCCTCAAAGGGTTCAGTCCCATCCAACTATCGGCCGATAACCTGTCTCTCTACAACATGGAAGCTCATGTCAGGCATCATAGCGGCTAAGATAAGCGGACACCTGGATAAATACATGAGCATGGCACAGAAGGGCATCGGCATAAACAGCAGAGGAGCCAAACACCAACTCCTTGTAGACCACACAGTCGCCCGAGACTGCAAAACCCGACACACCAACCTGTGCACCGCTTGGATTGATTACAAGAAAGCCTATGACTCAATGCCACACACTTGGATCATTGAATGCTTAGAGATATACAACATCAATAGGACTCTAAGAGCCTTCATTGCAAACTCGATGGGGCTGTGGAAAACCACCCTTGAAGCTAACTGCAAACCATTTGCACAAGTGTCCATCAAATGTGGCATATACCAAGGAGATGCTCTGTCCCCACTGGTGTTCTGCATAGGCCTGAACCCCCTCAGCCAAATCATCAACAAGACTGGCTACGGATACCGACTCAAGAATGGGGCCACCATCAGTCACCTCCTCTACATGGATGACATCAAACTGTACGCCAAGAGCGAGCGAGACATCGACTCACTGATCCACACCACCAGGATCTACAGCACTGACATTGGGATATCATTCGGACTAGAGAAGTGTGGTCGGATGGTTACAAAAAGAGGGAAAGTCGTCCGCACAGAAGGGGTCTCACTCCCAGAAGGAACAATAGCAGACATAGAGCACAGTTACAAGTACCTGGGAATACCACAAGCAAAGAATACCACAAGCAAATGGCAACCTCGATGAGGTCACAAGGAAAGGAGCCACAGCCAAATACCTCCAACGAATAAGGCAAGTCCTGAGAAGCCAGCTCAATGGCAAGAACAAGATCCGTGCAATAAACAGCTATGCCTTACCAGTAATCAGATACCCTGCCGGAATAATTAGCTGGCCCATGGTAGAGATAAAGGCCACGGATGTTAAGACTCGGAAGCTACTAACCATGCATGGAGGGTTTCACCCCAAATCCAGCACCCTGAGACTGTACACAAGCCGTAAGGAAGGAGGCAGAGGACTAGTGAGTGTGAGAGCCACTGTCCAGGATGAAACATCCAAGATCCATAAATACATCAAGGACAAAGCCTCAACGGACGATGTGCTCAGCGAATGTCTCAGACAATGGGAAACAGAGGACAAGGTGCTGGAGGAACCATCATGGGAGGACAAGCCCCTACATGGGATGTACCACCGACAAATAACTGAAGTGGCTGATATCAGGAAATCCTACCAATGGCTGGAAAAAGCTGGACTCAAGGACAGCACAGAGGCCCTCATTCTGGTCGCCCAGGAACAGGCCCTAAACACCAGAGCAAAAGAGGCTCAGATCTACCACACCAGACAAGACCCAAGGTGTAGGTTGTGCAAGGAGGCCCCTGAGACAGTCCAGCACATAACAGCAGGGTGCAAGATGCTGGCAGGGAAAGCGTACATGAAACGACATAACCAAGTGGCGGGCATAGTGTACAGGAACATCTGCGCAGAATATGGACTGGAAGCCCCGACATCGAAGTGGGGAACACCCCCAAAGGTGGTGGAGAATGACCGAGCTAAGATCCTGTGGGACTTCCAGATCCAGACAGACAAGATGGTAATGTCGAACCAACCGGACATTGTGGTGGTGGATAAAGAACAGAGGAAAGCCATTGTGGTGGATGTAGCAATACCAAGTGACTACAACATCAGGAAAAAGGAGCATGAGAAACTGGAGAAATACCAGGGCCTCAGAGAGGAACTGGAGAAGGCCTGGAACGTGACCACAGTGGTGCCTGTGGTTATCGGGGCCCTCGGGGCAGTCACCCCCAAACTGGAGCAGTGGCTCAAACAGATCCTAGGAACAACATCAGACATCTCAGTCCAGAAATGTGCAGTTCTAGGCACAGCCAAGATACTGCGCAGAACCCTCAAGCTCCCAGGCCTCTGGTAGAGGACCCGAGCTCAGAGGATGAAAGAGACCACCCGCGGAGGGTGAGAAGGGAATTTTTTTTATTTATATATATATATATATATATATATATAAATTGAAATTGTTCTTGTTAGTAGAAAACAGGTACGAGTATGAATGTCATGTTTGTAGGAAAACCAGCAGTAAAATAAGCTCTGTGTTTGTCTTGGCAGCTTGGGGAGCTGAAATGAAACAAATCTGTAAATATGTCCTGTCTTCAGATACTTTACAAGAGCGTTAGGTGCATATCCAGGATTATATTATATATTGGTAAGATGAATTCATTCCGTTCCCACCTCTTCCAGTTCTTCAGTAGGCAGCGCTGCCTTCTCAAGGTCACTGAGTTTTTTGATGATGCGTTTGACCGAGGGGTCCTGGAAGTCGGAGGTGTCGTACTGGCGAGCCTTCCGGCCGTACTCCAGGGTGTGAGCCGCCATCTCCAGGTCCTTCTTAAGCTGGAGAACAACAAACACTTGGTCATTAAGACTGAAGAATAAGATGGATTACTGCCAGAGGATGCCCCAGAGTTTGTAACATTTAATTAATACACTCTGTTAGAAAACATTTTTTTTCTCCTAAAACCTTTTTTTGGATGAGAAATATTAACAGAAATGAACTGATATTGTCACAAAATTAAATGAATAAAATTAGTATAAAAACTTGACCTGATTGAGAAAAATGGATGTTATCTTTTAATTCAGCGGTGCAAAATAGTCCTAATTCAGTTGAAAAAACTTAGACGACTTCCAAAAAAAAATTTTTTTTTAACCCGGTGATCGGTGTTCACATGCACTAAAGATGACAGCGGCAGTACAGCAGCTGAAGTGACATTCTGTTGCCCTCACCACTTCCTGGTTATTAGCTTCAGTGATGTCTGTGTTGTACTTCCAGTTGGCCTCAGTGTAGGCATTCCACACTATTTCAACTGTGCTGTTATATTCATCCAGAAACTTCTTTGCATCAAGCTCGTCTGTATGCTTGTCTGTTAAGAGAAGAATCACAGTCGGTTGAGACAGTAAATACTCTATGGGGCTTTTAATGTCATTGCACTTCAGCATTACCGATATCTTCAGGGTAGCCTTCAGGGATGGGTGGGACCCAGTTGAATTCAGGCCATCCCAGGGTCTCATCCACATTTTGCTGTTCCAGCCACTTGATTATGGGCTCAAAGTATCTCATCAGGGAGGTGGCATTCATCTTATTTGTGCCTATAGCTTCTTGGAGGACTTCAGGCCAGGGCTTAGAGGAACCTGCTTCAAGAACTTTTCTGTTGAAGGGAGAAAATGTAGAGCATGTTTATGTAGGACAGTGCTTGAATGTGTCGGCACATGTTACCAAGGTGTTGGATCTGCTCTTTGGATTGTGGAACTTTGTAAAGTGTGTCCTTTGAAGAACGCCGTACTTGGCGTTCGTTACTGTGTGCCGGCAGTACAACGATCAGTATTTGCTCTGAATTCTAAAGGTAGGCAATATTGACCGCCAGCTCCTCAGTGTAGCCAAATGTTACTTTTAATGTTCAAGTAGTTAGTTTTGTATCATTTTGTCTTTTTCTTCTTTTTTTGTATATATGCTGTATCTGTAAATCAAAAAAAATAACTGCGTTAATGAAACATGTTGACACGCAGTATTTGCTCTGAATACTAAAGGCGAAGCCGCTGCGCTGTCGGGTGGTCCGAATAAACGGTCCCAACCACGATTTCAACCGCCGTCTGTGTCAGATCCTGTCTCGTTTCCTTCCGACAAAACCCTTAAGAACACACAACGCAGAGTCCAGGGAACAGTGAGGACTCATCTCGCACAGATTGGGTTACATTTACTTTCTCAAAACTGTGCATTACTGATGCTGTGAGATAAAGATGTCGTTCCTACCGTAGAATCTCTCCAGCCTCTGCGGAACGGTAGATGTCGCAGGTGTGTAGTGGTCCTGTGTGCTTGGCTGCCTCACAGAGTTTCTCATGAAACTGGAACTGGAGGATGAAGCTGACAAAGTACCTGCGAGACACAGGAAACCACATTCATTAGAAGGATTCACTTTGTTCCATATGTTTCTCAAGTGCCTGTATGTCCCCCGTTTCCTAAAACAAGCCAGAACATGAACTCTTCAATGACCTTGGCTTCTGCAACAGGCTTCCTTTGTTGTTGGTTCAAGGCAGCAAAACAAAGCGGCAGACAATGGGATCATTTCCACTCATTCTTGCGTACTGAGTGGAACTGGAACCAGTTTCTTCACATGTAGAGAAGAACTGGGTGAAAGTGTTCACACTAGTGATGTGACGTTCATGAACGATTCTTTTGACCGCCTCTTTACCCTTGAAGGAAATAACTCTTTTACAACTTTGCTTGTTTACAATGCTCTGCTCACAATGCAGTAGCTCTTGTAGTAGTATTTAATTTAAAAAACTTAAATATATTTAATGGGAGAATAAATATAGAAGAAAGGGCTGGACATGCGAGCAAAGAGTTGATTCTCACTGTTGGACGCTACTTCTTGTTTCGCTTTACTTAATGTTGATAGCTAAGTGCTGTTTACTGTTGGTGCATTGTCTTCATTGTTATATTTAATAGGGCAGAAGAGGATTTTTGTTTCTGCCATAGAAATTTAAATTGACTTTTTCACCTCTGTTTTTTTTATTTTCCTTTTATTTTGTGTCAATATTAAAAATAGCACTAAAATGTTATTAATTCACACAACTCATACTTAAAAAAAATTGCATGTGTACTTGACATTTATATGCTCAAATTGTATAAAAATATATACATCATATTTTCTGTAAGAACCTGCTGCGGTAATCTACTTAATATGTATGATTCAACTTTTTTCATAAATTTTACCACAAAAACATTTAAAATAAAACTGTTGCAGATAAGATGGATTGATCTTATAAAAATGGATAATTTGAACGGCTCTTTGAACAAATTTGGTTCCCTTCAAAGAGCCTGAAGTCTCATCACTAATTCACACAGTTTCAGTGTCTCTTCACATTGTCTAATTACAGCCAAAACTTCACTGTATTTATTGAGATTTTTTTATGTGACAGAACAAAGCGAATCGCATATAAAACAGAACCAAAAACAGCATGGACTGAATTTATGTTGCACTTTACCAGTCATTTTGACCACTCAAAGTGCTTTACACTAGAGTCACATTCACACACTGATATGCAAATCAGTAGGCAATTTGGGGGTAAGTGCCTTGCCCAGGGGGGCATTGACATGTGGTAGGAGGAAGGTGGAATCAAACCTACAACCTTCCGATCACAAAACGACTATTCTACCCACAAAGCCACAAGTGGACGTTTGTCTGAATTTGTATTCAAATCAGTGACTACTTTGTCGAACCACTTTTCACTAAATGCAGCTGTAGGTCAATGGACTGAATCTCTACCCACTTTGCACTACTAGAGACTAAAAAAAAAAAACTAAAAAAAAACTGATGCTCACTAAGATTGAATATAGAACATATAATAACACTATTTTCTGAGTACTGCATAGATTCTCAATTTAAAGTTTTCTTTCCCTCTAAACACTGATTGTGTGTTGTGTTGTGTTGTCGTGAAATTGTAAATGCTGGAAGAGGTCTACCTGATGTATGGCGTGTTTCCAGGAATATGATACTTTGCTCCGGGATCAAAGTGCTCCTCTGTGCGGCTGGTAGGTGGGCAAATTCCTTGGTACTTTGTTCTGTGAAAGGAAGAGTTAATGAGACACTGACTCAAAATGAGAAATAGTTTTTCAAATGTTTTCTCACACAGCTGTTTGTTTTTATTCTTCCCCTTTATGTTGCATTTATCAAACATGACTAAGTAGATTTTGATTAAGAGTTGTTCTTGGATTTAGTCCCACCTGAGGTACCACCATTCCGAGTTGTACTTCTCTGGAGGAATGCTTCCACTAAACACGCCCCATCTCCAGAGGTCAATGAGGTAGCCAAAGGGAAGGAAGGCTATCTTCTCCAGAGCAGTCTTCAACAGGAAGTTCAGATCAGTTTCTAGAATTCAAAAATCCAAGATTCCTCTTCAATGTATTTAAGTCTTCATTTCTATTTTTTAATGACAGTACTCTAAGTTTGCATCTCTTTTAACTGGAGGCCATTCAATGATTGTTACCTGTGTCAGTGGCCACAGACTCTAGAAGGTTGATCTCGTGAAGGTGCTTGGGTGTTGAAACTGACAGGGACATAACGTCACCGATAGCTTCATGGAAACCAGGGTTGGCTCCACGGCGGTAGCCTACAGGCTGATCCTTGTACTGCAGGTAATACTGGATGTGGCCCATCTCATGGTGCACAGTGAAGAGCTGTTCCATGGTCACTGTGGTGCACTGCTTAATCCTGAACAGGATGAAACACAAACAGTAATGTACAGATTGACTTGTAAATGGTATTTAGTCTATACATGTATAGCACTTGTCTAGTCCAAAATGACTCCAGAGCGCTTTACACTACATTCAGTCAGTCATTATACTTCTACATGCTACCAAATCACAGACTGACCAAAGAGAGGCTGCCATCCACTGGTGCCACCAGACTCTCTGTTTGCCACCAATAGCCAAGGTTGTGAAGTGTCTTACCCAAGGATACAAATATAGAGGCAGACAGACAGGGCTTCAACCAGCAATCCACTACCTAATTTGCCACTGTTGCTGCTAACAACTATAGACACTCTGCAACATGACGTTTTGTTGTTTGTTTGTTTTTTGCGCTATTATGCTTTTGATGTGGTACACTGCACAAAATTAATACCTTCATTTCCAGGTTTCATTATGGTAACAAATTTGTTCTACTATGGCTGTGCAGCTATGGATGGCAAGTAAAAGAATCGCCTTTTTACCCTCCAGCGTTATGGATGTAAACAACAACATGCAATATGTCTATAGTTTGTGTTTTCTAAAGCAGATGCAGAGGTAATACAGGTTAGTTATTTTACCTGAAGTCTCTGCGGTTGTAAAAGTCCCAGGCAGATGCATGGCACACAACCTCCCGACCTTCAGGCTTAACAAGCATCGACCCTTCCCAGAACTCTGGAGGCATCTCCTTTAGACCCAGAGAGGTGAAGAACTCCTCAGCTACACGGAACATGTGTGTAGCATTGTAGCCCTGAAAAGACCAATGCCATTCAACAGTTAGTTCATTGTTTATCTTTGCAGGCCATAACAATAGCATAAAGTCCATCTTTCACACATACCTGATTGACCATCTCACTGGTCACATCCAGGTTGGGTTTGTCAGGAAATGGGATCATCATATCATAAATGTTATTCCATGTCTGGGCCCACATATTTCCTGTGTGGCAGGATGGAAACATACTTAAAAAGCCATTCTGACTCACTGTGCGAGATCCTACGTTAAGGCATTCTCTTCAGTGCGTATTAGTAGAGAGCTCTCTGACCATAAAAGGTCTATATCATGTTACTGGGCTACAGCTGTCTGATATTAAGGGAGATGTTTATCGGGGACAAAATGGATCATTTGACTGGTAAGAACGTAGTTTCTGCAATCACAGAAATCACAGAAATTTATAAATGAAGTTTATAAACTTCATTTATAAATGAAGTTTATAAACTTCATTTATAAACTATAAATGAAGTTTATAGTGGAACTAAGCAAAGCCGACCTTTTCAACTTTTTGTATGAAAGAAAAATGCAAATGGTGAGCGTGTGCTTTCATCGTGGTAGCTGTGTGCATCTTACCCAACAGGTGTGCAGGGATGGGTCCCTTTAGGTTGATATATTTGGGTCCATAGAAGTTGTAGAGCTTGCGTCGCACGAAGGCATGCAGGTTCAGGTAGAGCGGTTCAATTGTCTTGTAGAGATTTTCTAAATCCTCCTGAAAGGTTTCCGTCTCATACCAAGAGCGCCAATCAGCCCCAGTGTCATCAAAGCCTTTGAACAAATTCAGTTTTCACAAGTTTTGGTGTGTAGCATTTATACCTACATCTTTTGCCTTTTCATTCTGAGCCAAATTAGAGTTCTTACCATCGAGCTTTGAGGCTTTGTTGCTGAGCTCCACAAACCTGGGATAATGCTCCTTAAGAGGCACACCTGATGCATTGTGCCAGCCTTCCCAAGCAAACAGTAACTTCTTATAACTCCTGGAGTTGGCCAGAATTTCTGTGAGTTCTTCAAGACAAATGACAATTTCCCTTTAGTTAGACAGACACAGGAAAGGTAACATCAATCAATCATGCAACGCAAAGGGAAAGTATGCTAAATTCCCTGTAATCATCTTGATGCATTGCTGCTTGATTATTTCCTGCTCCCCAAGAGGATCATATGCTATTTATCAGGGAGATTAAGTTGATTTTAACAGTGTCGGGTTTTTCATAGACGTTCAAGCATCTCTTCTATACACAAGGTCAAATGGTGGAGAAAAAAAGGGTCGAAGTTCATGTGTGGTTTACGCACATGAACTTCGACCTCATCTGCACTGTGGATAGCTTCTATAAAAGATAAACTACTCAACATTATGGACGTAATGAGCTCATTTCAGTTTATGAGCAATTCTCTAAGGTGATTGTGTTTTTCACTCTCCCTGTACGTGCTGGAGAGCATTTTCTAGCAAACGCTTTAAGTAGTTGTAGCTGACAAACACAAAAGACCATTGTTCTCAATGAATGCCTGCACCTTCCATGCCATGAAGATTCGTTAGTGTTTCACATAGCACTCTCGAGAAATCTTCAAGACTTCCTCTAGAATTCTTCAGAAATTATACCCATCCTGTTACTTCTAAAAGCTGATAAAATCTCAAGCACTTACAACTGTTTTGAGTACATTTCCCCCATGCAGAGTTCACTCATGGATCTTGCCCCTTAAAAACTAAAGACTGTTTTACATACCAGGTTCCAGGCTCCAGCTTATGTCTGGCTGTGGGTACACCTTAGCTGTTGAATAAATACTGTCCATGGTGCTCAGGATGGTGTTATACTAAAAGCAAAATAAAAGATAAATGAGCAGGTTCTGTGAATCAAGTAAATCTTTGCATTTTTGCATCGTATGTAAACATTTGATACATGAAAAGTACTAGACCTCCTCTCGTTCAGCCTGTGGAAGGTTGGCAGCTCCCAGTGACTTGATCTTTTCAATCAGCTTCTTGTCAGCTGTAGTAAGATTGTTCAGGGTATCCTGAGAGAAGATGTTCTTGGCCTTCCCCCCCCAGGCCTCAACAAATGCTTGTTCTTCAAGACTTGCAAGTACCTTAAGACAAGAAGCGTTAGAAGTGAGTGTTAATTTCTGTGAATGCATTAGAGCAAAATGTGGACCCCCCCTTCCATCCTCCCATTTAGAAAACATTAAAGCCTGAACAACATCCATACAGCCATCACCTTCCGCTAACTTCAAGATCAGTTCACAGGGGGTGACTTTGAGGAGGGAAACCCCCTGATGATCTAAGCTCATTCTGGGGGATTCAAACCCGTTTCCATGTCAGAAGTAATATAAAGTCCCCCATCAAACATGTTCTCAATCTGCCCCAGGTTATCCTTCCAGTGGGATGTGCCTGGAATCGGTCTCAGTAGGCATTCCAATAACATGACTATTACTTGTATAAAAGACACATCCACTCCTCTGCATCAAGCAAACACTGATTGCTAGCAGTGTCATTGAAACCTATTGCCTCAGATCAGGATGAACTGACTTTCATCTCGGCTTCTTCAAATTTAGGCTTCAAAAACACCCTAGAACATGATGAAGGTTGTGGTCTGGAAAGGCCAATACATCATCAGCAATAAGCATAGACGAAACCTGAAGGTTCCCAAACCAGACACAGTCTTTCAAATACGTGTCCTCAAGATTCTGCTCATAAACGATACAGTCACGGCTGGCCTGTCCGTTTTGTATCCTGTGTTTTTGCCTGGTTGTGTTTGCTGTGAACAGAGTGCTGCCTTGAAAGTAGGCAGGGATCGTTATATCAAAAATGTGTCACTTCATCTACTTTGTGCCACAACATTGAGCTTGGGTAACAGTTCATCATCATCATCATACAAGTAATTACATTCTGGCAGCAACTGTACGGCACTGAAAATGACAACGTAGCATTTAACAAATTAATGTTAAAAACCCCTAAAACAAAAAAATCCTAAAAACCTTCTGTATTGAAAACCTTTCTGAGCTAGAAAGCTGACTGTATTCACCAATCAGGACTGATTAAAACTCTCCATTTACAGTTAGAGAAAGGACTTGAAGGACTCATTTTATGTTCCCGATCTGTTAATGTTCCATTTCTGGGATCAATAATGTGTATCTTATCTTTCTGCAACATTACCGCCTCATCACCCAGAACTTCAATTGAAATAAATGTTTCTGTCATGTGTTCCTGTTTTATTCTTTATGTACTCACACACCTTCAACACTCCTCTTTGTCTAAACACCCAGTTTTGACAGTGCAATGACTATAAGCAATGATAACGTCACCCTTAATGATAAGGGTGATGCAAAAAGGAAAAACAGTATGACATCACAGGAAGAGATTTGGTACATTTGGATCGTTTGAACTGTACCCACTTTAAAACATCAGTTTATTCTTTTTCAGTAGACTTTAGCATGTTATCTTCCCATATGAGGCTGTTACTGAGTTGAACACTGTGGTTAAACTTCGAACAAATTACTGATTTGTGTATCTCAGAGAGCTCCCAAGTGCATTGGACTTTAAAGGTCTAACGAGCATGTCAGACAAAATGTTACTCAATGCTCGTAAAGATTTAAAATAAAGACAAAGATAATGTCATTTTACAAACAGATGCATTTAAATAAAGTGGAGCTAGAAAAAGTCTAGCTCTATGCTGAAATGTTATGGTCTACAGAATCATGAGGATCACTGACAGCCTCAACAAGCAGGGAACTGTTGAGTCATCTGGTTGTTCAGACTGCAGCAGTGCTAACTGTAGCCTTTCATGAGTTTGTGGGATGATGTGAAAGATTCTGATCCCATTTTCCAGCAGGACTTAGGACCTGAAGCATCAGGACCTGCTGTAATGACCACGCATCGCTGTGCGGTTACTGGTTGGCAAACTGGCTTGAGCTAAACGCTACAGAGAACCTATGGAGTGTTGTCAATAGGTTTCAGATTTTAGTGTAAAACACTTAGTGGCTTTACAAAACAGTCTGTTTATATCACAGTGTGATGAATCTATATAACTAATTATATAACTATAATTACTAAAATCAACTTTTTAATGATTATCATTTTTTGAGATAAATGTGCAAAGAACTCAAAGTTGTGAAGGTCAGAGAGAACAAAGAGTGAGCTACTTATGGAGCCGTTTGTATCCCTGATACAATTACTGAGGCCCATGGAAGTGTTAGAAATTGCCCTGCAGTTTGTATCTACGGTCTTTACTTGAGCTTCGGACATCACTTCCATTGATTTTTTTTTTCCTTCTCCAAAATCCTCCATTACACCAACCTCGACAACAATTCACGAGCCTGTCCCTGTATACTGACAGTCATAGCACCACATCTTTCCTCTGGGATCAATAATGTGACTGACAAAAGCAGAGGAGATTATATTTTTAGAAAAAGCTTTTATCTCTGCGCTACACTCTCTCGCCTACAGCTCCAGTGAATCTTTAAGGCTTTTCTTTACGGCGTTCTGAAAGGTCACGGACATTCCCGCTCCGTGATGGCAGTGCTTAACGAATCGGTGGTTTTGGAGGCTGCTGGAAACCAATCTTTTCTCCTGCATCTGACATTTTAAAGAGAGTTGTGACCTAAAACAACACATGTTATACATTTAGTAAGTTGACAGCATATGGACAAACAACGTATTGTTACTCAATTGTTACCATTTGCTGAACACTGACATGAAAAATAAAATTAAAAAACTGTCACACGAACTATAACACACAGAACAGCAGATTCTTTCCACTGTTTTTGTTGAAGACCCATATCTCTTTCTGTCCACACAATCACTGAAACAACAGACTGCAGTAAAAGGAAAAGTGGCTCTGAGTTGATGTATTAACTCTGACCTTTGTGCTCTTCCTCTCTGACCATCTCCACCCGCCCATTGCCCTCTTTAAATCTTTTTTTTTTTTTTCCAGAATGCCAGCAGCCATCCATGTTGGTTATTACCTTTGTATAAAATAAAATACAATAAAGATAACTACAGGCTGTGGCAGATGTATTTCAATCTCCAAGGTCCTGTTTATTGTTGCTTACCAATTAACTGCTCCACAACTCATTTATTGTTACATAATCAACAGTATAAAGGTGAAGCATTGCCAGGTTTATTTATTACAGGCAAAGTTAATATTCAGCATTCAAACATTTCATGATCAATTTTCTCTGAAATTCAGACATATTCATTATTATGATTAAATTATTCACATTCAGACTCAGAACTGAAGTGACCTAACTTATTAAATTATAAAAAATAAATTTGGTTAATGAACACATTTACACCCTGTGAATGTAGATGTAGATGCAACAGGTCAACTATTGTGAGTAATCTGTTCATTTTTCTAAGAATGTGGAGTTCAGAACAACATGTAGAAATTCATGTGGGCTCCACTCACACAGCAGGTCAATTACAACTTTTTGCTGAAATCCTTTTTTGTTTTTGTTTTTTTGCCTAGTCATTCTCACTAAATTAATTAAATGTGACTGCAATCAGACTTTGTGTAAATGAAATAAGAACCTAACATATGTAAGTAATAACGAATGCTGCCATCTGTGGATGGATTTTAAAGTTGTTCAGCAATGTTAGCCAATAGTCACTAGATCAATTAGATGGAGAAACCTAAGAAAACATGTAACCACGACTACCAGCAGTGGCCTTTTGCACAGCATTGACTGCAGCGACTGTAGAGACGTCTGTCTGGATGCGAAGTTGGACCCAGAGTGGAGGGACTGTGATGTGATGAGCTTCACTGACACAGATCACTTTCACCAGTTTCATTTACAGCCATTGTTTACGTCCAGATTTACAGAGGTTTTCTTCTTCTGGTGCAGAATTTTGATGCATGTCTCACGTCAATGACATAAAAGTTAGATTAAAATGCAACACGACCGTTCTGACTGCAGATTATTTGAAAACACAGATTGGATTATTTTGTATGTGACAGATCAGTCATTCAGACTGCCATGAAAATGTCTGATAGAGGTTGAACTTAGCCTCCGGATAGTCAAGATACTAGGATATTAGATGCTGGGCTGTAACGTAACTTTATTACACCAGTTTTTATGATTCCACCATGGAAAAATTATTCCAAAGCCTTACTGAATTCAGAGAAGACAGAATTAAAGAGACTGTTTATTTTTTTGGTAAATGAATCAATCACTGAGTCATCTGCATATATTCTGCAGACACCTGGACATAACGATTATAAATTGTGTAAAGAAGATTTGTCCAAGAATGAAGCTTTAGTGGACACCTATGAGGAGGCTGGAAGATTTGTAAACTTTCTTTTCTGTCTGAAAATGTATTCAAAAGTTTTTTTGTTCTGAAGGTTTCTGTTTGTACGTTTAATGTCCAAATGTGCACAACTTTTAGAACCATGTAGTGGAATCGCAGTGCAGCGTCGGACATGCAGAATGACAACAGTTTGTCAGTTTAAGATGCTTCGCCTCTCCTGGCTGCAAATGGCATTTAAACATTTCAGGAAAAAAAGACGAGCAAAATGTCTTTTCTTTCAACCTCGAAGAACTTTGGTTAGCAATTCTTCAATCTCTAACTGCGAATGCAGTGAACACTTCTACAACATGTGTATTTGGATCAGGACTCCTCAGGATTTAGCACTTAGCCCCCCCCCCCCCACACACACACACACACACACACACACACAAACAGCCTCTTACCAGTTACACTGTGTCTAGATATTTGACTGTCCTCTAAAGTGTTTCAACAGCTGTGCAGCACACAGATTAGGCAGTGTGGTGCCAAAAAAATAAACTTCCAAAAAAAAAAAAAAATGGTGGACCTTGAACATGGTGAATGAAAGGAAAAACCTCATTGTTGTGCAGCAGGTGCTTTAGTCACCAGAGATAATTCTGTAAATATTGATATTGATATTGAATCATGTTGGAATGTATGTGGGAATGAGCAACATGCGCTTTTATTGAGCAACATGCGTGTTTTGATTTTATTGTGTTCAACATGTGTTTGTATTGTTTGCAGTGTGTTTAATTGTGACAACAGCTTTGCTGAGTGCATAATGATGTCCAAGTCAAATTTCCCCTATGAGAACATTCAGTAGTGAATGAGATCCAAACACAGTCAGAGTGAAGCTAAGTACTTTCTGTGAGGCACCAGGGGTCTTCAAACATCTGTAAAATATAGAGAATGCCGACAGGAAATAATTATTCCGCCATCTTTTTGGCGCCCCCTCTAGCATGGCGCCCCTATATAATGCGTACCCACTTTTTTCCTTCCTTTCTTTCTCTCTTTCTTTTTCTCGTTCTTTCTTTCTCTCTTTCTTTTTGCGCCATTCCTCACAGCCAAATACATAAAGTCATAAGAAGAGTCCTAATAATGCATGAAAGGAAGCAGCAGCCAGCAGCAGCACTTCTCTCCAATCTGATTTTATTTCCAATAACCCTGGCTGCCTGCGTTTGCAGGAAAATGAGCACACGCAGCTGGAGGGAGATGAATTATATCAATAAGCAAGTGGAGCAGAGCTCAGTTCCGTGAAGAGAAACTTTTTCCATGCGAAAACTAAACTGTTCGCTCCCCCTGCTCTCCTTACCTGCAGCTTGGAGTTGTGCTCCGTCAGGTTGGTGTTGTAGTTCCAGCTGGCGGACACGCTGTAGAAGAACACCTCCTCTGCGGTGCTGTTGTAGTCACTGAGGAACCTCTGGGCACCGTCGACAGAGTTTGCATAGTCCCCTGGCAGCCAGTCGGCTGGCAGAGCTTCACATAGCAGCAGGGCTGGCAGCAGCAGCAGCGCCGCTCTCACCAGCCTGCGCGCCTCGGGAGCCATGGCTCCCATCACACACAGAGTGGAGGAAAGAAAAAACACTTAAATGGAAAAGTTAAGTGGAGCAAAGCGCAGCTACACCTTCCTCCACTCCTCCCAGAGTGAAGATGTAGACAGGAATCGGTGAGAGCTTCTCTTTAAAGTGCCACTCTAACCCAACCCCGTTGGTTCCAGCCCTCCCTTCAAACAGCCGGGAGCCAAACAAATGACGGCCACCAATCAGAAGAACAGGAACTGGCGCAGGGAACAGCGCCAGGTGAGTCTGATGGACCCCCACCCGCTCCACCTTCGGCTACTGATCCATTCAGCCTCGCAGCGTCCGGTGCGCAAAAAAGTTGTGTGCGCAAACGCGCCTCGTCGTCTGGAAAGATCGGCGGACGGCGTGCAGATCATTGCGCACCGAAGCCGCCTGCACTGGATCTGTGCGCCTTTTCATGCCAGCAGAGTGACGGCTCTTCAATAAGCAGCGCAGCGGAGAGTCTGGGAGGGACTCCGCATATTTTACTCCCAGTTTCTCCGTTTCAGCCTGGAGACAACAGAGGGAGGGGTGGCTAAAAAAACAAAAGAAAAGAAAAACAGGAGAGGGGGGAAGAGAGAAAGATAATAGGAAGAAACTGTAAGGGAGATGGAGGGGTTCATACACTATAATGTATTTTATTCATAACCGGAAGTTACAACAAATATTTGGTGTACAAATAAATGTTTTCTGTTTCCTGTCATTCTAATGTCACAAATCTTTTCATCCTGTTACGTCATATTATAGTGAGCAAATAAGTTGCAGCTAAGTTATATTTTTCTGTTATTATTCAATAGATTAGTGAGAAAAATACAAACAAAAAAAATCCCCGGTTCAGAGTGCTGCATCCTCAGTTAATAATGGAAAGTGAAGTGGAAGGAAAAAATGTGTCAGAAAAAAAAGTGCAACAATAAAAGGGGCTCCAACCTGGTGGCCAGTGAGAATACATAGATACATTAAGCACACAGTGATCAGTTTTAATGATTAAATATTTATTATGAAAGCAGCCAGATTTATTTAAAATGTAGAAGTCGTCTTCTGTGGCCAACACACTCACTGAAAACCAGCAGACATTAACTTAAGGTCATTTAAAAAGCTGGCTGTTCACATTAAGTCACATTGTAGTATATTTATTAAATATTAAGAGGACAGGAATTTTCTGTCAGGAATGTTCTCATTTTAGAAGGTTTGGAATCTGCAAAAAGAATGTAAATATATCCTAAAGTGGACGACGGGCTTTATTTCTCTACATGTTGCTCACTAAACACAGAGCAGCATGGACACTTTATTATTATCCCTTTAGATCTTCCACTTTATTTTCCCTGGAATGAGAAATGTTTTGTCTTACACAGTTATTAGGAAAACTGAACGAGCCAAATCCACTGAGCTGCTTTTGATCCAAAGCTGTTGTAACTTAAACCCACAGAGAGAAAAGTTTACATGTATTTAAGAAACATAAAGCATTAAAACAGGAAGATAATAAGAGTTTTGGCCATGACGACAGTCGTCATCAGTCTGACAAAGTCAGATAGGAAGTGGCAGCAGTGACTCAGTCTGTGTGTGTAGAGCTACAGAGGAGACGCATCAGTGAAGTTTACAATCCTAATTATGGGCCTCGTAATTCTAAATGCAGCAATTATTCTTATTTTGGACGTCGGTAGCTTCTTATAAAAGTCTACAGGACGAAGCTGACATTTAAGTTCAGATTCCAGTTCTCGCCTAAGTGCTGCTTTCTCCTTGTATTTTTTGATGATTTCACCGTTTCAAACAGCAGCGCCGAGTTTTCACTGGCTGCTGATATTAAGGGGTGAGTCCAGAAGGTTTTCATGGTGAGAACTACTGATTATCCTGGGGTGGTTCACCGAAAACACAGATTATAGAAGAATTTCAGGAGGTTTGTTTTTTAATGTTGTTTTATACGTTGGGGGAGAATAAAGGGCAAGGACTGAGAAAAGTGCACAGGAATGCAGCCATTCACGAATATTAATTTATTAATTTGTGACTTTTCAACCATAAATTTTCACATATAACTTCTTTCATGCAAAAACAAAAATTCCGCTGTTTTTCACAACGCCTCACTTTGATGGCCTCCTGTTGAGCCAGGCCTGGTTTCCTCCCAACATGGCGCCTGGCGTTCACATCAGATAGTCCAACTTTAGATAGTCCATCACAGCAGAGAAGCTCAATCTCAGGCTTCGTGTTTGACCTTTGACCTGCACTGTCAACTATGAGACCTTATATAGACAGATGTGTGTCTTTCTAAATCCACTGTATTTATCACAGCTGGACATTTAACCTGTAGAAACCTCAGAAGGATGACCAGAGAGATGACCTCAGAGTGGAGCTTCACTGTTTATATTTATGTAAATGTGATGTCTTGTTTTTTATTATTATTATTGTCATTAATAATACATTTGCAAAACACTCAAACTTTTTTTTCACATTTGCTGCATTTCCATTAACCATAAAATTGCACAAATTGAAATTACAAGAACAAAATTGCTTAATTGGAAATACAGCAGTTTAGAAAACTTGAGAAAAATAACTCAAGTTTGTCGATAAAAAGTTTTCATCCTGAGGCTGGCTTTTCACCCGCAAGGGAACAGATGTAGTTCACAAAACTGCAATGGAAACACTTTATTCAGGTCACAAGAGTCACATGATCAGCTGCCAGATGTCATTACTGGCGAAAATGACAAAGAAAGTGACAGGAAGTAGTAGGAGGACTACTACCATACCAACTTTATTTATAAAGCACTTTATACATCAACAGAACCAAAGCGATGTACACAATCATAAAATACAATACAATTATAAAATAGAAAAGATCAAATACAAAATACATATTAATATACAGACAGAGTAAAACAAAGTGAAACATCTCAGATTGTGCCAAAAACCAAAGAAAAAATGGGTCTTAAGAAGGGACTTAAAAACAGCGAGTGAAGAGGCCTGTCTGACGCCCAGGGAAGATCATTCCACAGCTTGGAGCTGCCACAGAGAAACAGTCCACTCTGAGCACTTTGTCTTTGGTACCTTCAGAAACAACTGATCAGCTGACCAGAGGGAACAGGAGGGTGTGTAAGAATGTAACAGCTCAGACAGATAGGGAGGGGCAAGGCCATTAAGACCTTTATAAACAAATAAAAGGATTTTAAAATGAATCCTAAAATGTACTGGCAACCAGTGTAAGGATGCTAAAACAGGGGAAATGTGGTCAAATTTTCATGTACCTGTTAAAAGACATGCAGCATCATTTTGGAGCCTCTGAAGCTGGGAAATATATAAATCACTGACTTCTATATAAAGTGCATTACAGTAATCCAGCCATGTGGTCACAATGCATGGATCACTGTTTCGAAATGCTGTCTGGAAAGAATGGGTTTTACTCTGGCTAGCTGCCTTCAGTGGAAAAAGCTGGATTTTACAACGGCTCTAAAATGTGCTTCCAGTTTAAGACCTGCATCCATCTTGACCCCTAAATTTGTAATAACCAGCTTGACATACTGGGCCAAGGAGCAAAGATTAGTCAGGGAGTCTGTGGTGGATCTGCCAAAAGCCACTACCTCTGTCTGATCTTCATTAAGTTTCAAGACGTTTAGGGCCATCCATCGCTGCCATCAGTATTAATGACTTATTGCCTGACCAAACTTATTCATGTGTGATTTTAATGTCAATATTGTACTTACTGAAAACACTGTAATTGCCAAATGGTGTGTTTTCAACATCAGAACACGTTTATAATGGAATCTGTTTGTGTGTAGAATTTTGAGGAAAGATATTAACTTGGAATATAACACACCGTAACATAACACACTGTGGAAAAAGTGAAGTGCTGTGAAAATTGTCTGGATGCACTATCTGTCTGGACTTTAAATACACATGCTAACACATAAACATGCAGCTCTGACTGTGTGTTTAAGATGGTTTTCCTCCATGTGATCCTGTTCTCACTGACCTCACATGGTGTTTATAAAACTCTTGTTTGTTTGCTCTCCTGATCCGCAGAGTTCTATTAAATCAGCATGTAACCTTGAGAAGCACAATTTGCCTCAACAATATGACTCTACAGCTTCCTTTATGTTTTATTGGCCCGTCTTCAGAGCCAGTTAAATCCTGCATCTGTTGTTTTTGTTGAGCAAGATCATTCTGCTAAGCTTTCAGTTGCGGTTTCGACACATTTAGCAAAAATTGACAAACATAAATCACAAATTAAAGCTGGTCATCACAAATATACTTCAGCTATCTCATCAGCTGTTTCTCGTGAGCTACTTTTGAAATCTGTGGGAATACAAATATGTTGATGTAGCCCAACCGTTTGGTGCAGAACGCTGAAAGAATTGCATTCGAATCTTCTTACTGAGGTCATCAAACGCCAGCGGCGCTCTGCTGCTGAGCCGTTTATAATTGAAGACATCAGCATTAGCTGGTGAGATAGCTGAATGGGTGTGATTAGTGATCATGCTTTGTCTGGTCACAGCAGAGAGAGTCATTGGCGCCTCAGAGTGACACAGCGACACACGGTGCGTCTCAGCTTTGAATCACTGGAAAATTGCTCCATGGCTTCCTGTTGCTCTGCCTCCGTCGCTCTGCAGAGAAACAGAGCTGATATCTCTTCAGAGAGACAGCAAACAGTTTGTAAAAGGCTGGATGTTCCACAGAAAACATCCACACGTGACTGACATGTGCATCTGACTGTTTATTGACAGAATATGGCCTGGCTGGACAGATAAAGTGATTGCACCATGTGATGCACCGATCATAAAGGAGAGAGCGAAAGATTCTGAGATAAGAAATTACCATAAAAGTGATCGCTGATGAGAAAATTATTTAATCCAAGATGGACCTCTTATTAGGAATATATTTCTTTGGATGGATGTGCCTTGGGTTTCTAGAAACCTGTTGCTCAGAGACAGAAACACATCGAAGCGTGGGGCAGCAGGTGGCTGGAGACGAGTGGAAATGAAGATCTCAATTGCTTGTAGCAATTCTCAGGGAGATTTAACTGCTTTGTCAGCGTATGTGTGTGTGTGTATTTGTGTGTGTGTGCGTGTGCGCGTGTGGGTGTGCGCGTGTGAGTGTGTGTGTTTGCACACAATCATTGTAGTTTTCCTGTTGTCTCTATGGTAATTGAATTTGTTTTTTTTCCCCCTGTAATAGAAGTCTGTGGAGTGTGGAGAGACAGTGATAGTCGACATCCGCATCCAATCTCCTCCAGCCTGTATGTGTTGATCACTGACGGCCGCCGTTGTCGCGGCGACACCCAAAGGCATTTAATCTGTAGAGAAAATGGATTCTGTGGAGTAAATGAAATATTACATTCGCTGTCCTGCAGTTTCTTCATCTACAGCCTGAGTAACTTCATCCTTTTCCACACACCTGCTGTTTTTCCCAATTTCTTCCAACGCAATAAAATATATTTTCTTAGGTTACACCTCGGGTATATTGACCTGACCCTTCAATGCTGCTTGGTGGACAGGGATAAAACACCTGAAGTGGCAGACCTGGGTGGTGGTCCCAACTTTTAGAACCAGGGAGCAGAGAGTGTGTTCCAGTAATTGAGGGAGAATCCCAAGATTGGAAGTATCTCTTAGTGATCTCACCTTAGGAAAATGGCCTTAAGAGAGCTCCAAACATGATAAATGTTACAGGCAGAGAGGAGGATGTTTAGTGAGGCCAAGAAAAGAAATGACATCAGACTAAGGCTGCGTTCACACTGCAGCCCGAAGTGACCCAAGTCAGATTTTTTGTCAAATTGGATTTTTTTTCGGCGTGATTGTTCACATTTCCAAATATATGCGACCTGTTTGTGTTCTCCAGTCTGAATTGCAAACAACCTGAAAGTATGTGTGTGTGCAACAGAGGGCGCAATAACGTCACACTTACAGAGAGTGGTCAGTGTTTTCCCAACCACCATAAAAAGAACTAGTCCTCAGTGTTTGCAGAAATAAACATGGATGCTAACGGTGGAGCATAGCTTGCGATTTTGAAGTTGTTGTCCTGCCAGAGCAGCACAGTAACAACGTAATCCTCATATGGTCCGCCATGGTGGTTTTCTTCCCTCTTGGGCATGTCATTGTTGTTGAGTGTTAATGACATTCAAGTCGGTTGGATGTGACCTGAATGTTGGGTCACATTTGACCCAACATTCCGGCAGATTCCGGCAGATTCCGGCAGGGGCGCCGCCTGGAATCTTGGGCCCCATAACAAAAAATTAGATTGGGTTGGATTCAAATATCAATATCCCGCTAATGTCTAAAGAACATGATTTCACAATTATGTTGTTTCTATTAAATAAGAAACTCAATTAAGATCATGTCAATAAGTTGTTCACGCCATAAATCATTAAAAATATGCCATGCCATCGTCCCCCTAACTACTTCCTGTCGTCTTCTGGCAGTGGCAACATCCAGTTATTGATCATATGACTCAAAGTGCGGGCAGAAAAAATTGTTTCCATTGTGGTTTGGCGAAATAAATCAATTTCGATACGGCCAAATAAAACCACAGCGTTTTTCCAAAGTTGGCATGTTTCCATTTGGTAAACGTATTTTCGAAATGTGAAATTACAAAGTCATATCATCAGTAGAAATGCCGCTATTCAATTTCATTTACTGAAGGTGGCAGCCTACTGGATTGCCAGATCCAACACTGCCACTCAGAAAAAAAAAGATCAATTAAGGGCAGCTCCTTCTGAGTCATCCTATAGGGATTCATATGAAGATGGATACTCAGTGAATACAAATAGGACCATCACCTAGTCTGACTGAAAACTGTTTCATTTTTTTTTTACCTGAGAGTGGCAGTTAGACACAATTTGCTTAGCTATCAAGACACTTTCTTACTGAAAGGTTCTCTGGTGACTTTATTGGCCATAGGTCTAATCTCTCCAAGTCCTGACCTTAACATTTTCTGTAAAATACACAGAAGAATTGGTTTTAATTTGGCAGATGTTTTGGTTCTGTTCTGTATTCATAACAGTGTTCTTGGGTGGATTCCACCCCAACTTCACTCCCTTGTGGTGAGAAAAAAATCCACTCAACACATGGATTGTATCAGGATTCTTCAGTGTTGGCACAATAAAACTTACTGTAGGAGTTCTTTTTCCTCTCCAGACTAGTCATTTTTCGGAGGCCCCGAGCAACCAGAGGGAAGATTTGTAAGAGAAAAGAACTTTTCACCAATTTCTGTCCTTACATCCTGCATAATGTCCATCTGTCTGGTGTTGTTCTTGGTCTCATCTCTTCGTTATTTCTCTTTGTTTCTCTTTTTGCCATTAAAAATGTATTTGAAAAGCTTTACTTTGCTGTCTATACAAGACGCCTTCACACCAAAGTGCTGCCAGTAGTTAACAAGTTTTGTACTGATAGCACATCATCTCAGATAGCTAATTTGACGCAAATTTTAGGTCTCACACCTCATGTTTTCTTCCGCTGTGTCAGATGTTTTTGGTGTCCCTGTTGTAGGTTCTGGATGATTGGGTGGCATTTTGACAGTCAATGTTTGTTTTAACTCCGATGTCCCTTAGTGCAAAAGAGGCTTGTTGAAAATATCAGGCCACAGGAAGCAGAAGAATTTTAAAAGACACTTGTACTCTTAGAGGAAGTCTGCGCCGTTTCCTGGGTTTTTACTTATAATGTGTTATGTCAGCTCTGAATGGTCTTTAGTTTAAGGAAAAGCTTTATTTCCTCTCACTTCCACCTGTTTTCTGTCAAGCGCCACATCAGGAACCATTTCTGCCATTTTGGGCTTTGAAAAACTTTGTGAATTCAATTGCTAAAGGTTTGATGCAGCAGGTGGTTAACCCTATCGACGTCTGCCATGTTTGTGTGGACCCCTTTGTAATGGAGCAGCAGAAGTCATCCATAGGTTCTGCTGTTTGTGAACAACCAATGGATGCTCACAACATAAAATAACAGGTAATTTTGAGTCAGTCAGACCAGAGGAAAGCATTGTCTCATTCAGCTGTTATTTTAATAAAGTCTGATCATAAACCAGTTTGAATGACCTCTGGGCTTATGGAGTATTTACTGCCTTATTGTGCTGTTGCCTCCAAACCTTCCTGTGAGTTAAGTTTCAATTAGAAGTGAACTGGCGATCTCATTTCTGAGCTCTGCTGCTGGTTTCATGCTTGAATGATCCAGCTGTCTAAACAAGACCATAAAACAACAGAGTGCTGAGCAAATGTGCACATCAGACGTGGGTTTAATTACAACTAATCTTTAGTGTGCATGAGACCACTGATAGACTATCTGGTCACATGTTGCTGGATAATCAAGACTGTGGTTATTACCATTAGCTTGTACATTTATTTCTGATTCCTGAGAGAGAAAAAACTGCAGTAGGTAGAACGGAGTGCAGGAAGGGAAGGTCAGGAGATTTGACTTAAAGAGGCTCAAATTAACCCAACAGCACCAGGATAAGTATGCTTACTTTCATCCCTAGTGGATCACAAAGTGTTCACGTGTAGTGTGCAGCATGTCCTTGGGCTTCATTGTGCCATTTCCTACACTGCCACCTACTGGCCAACCAGTATAAGTCAAACAATGACAATCAACAATCAAATCTGGTAAAATGTGTCTCAGTGGAGGGAGTCGTCTTTCCAACCCATCAAGAGTCATGGAACATTTTCAAGGCACTCTTGAAATAAGTCAAGTTTAAGTCACTTTATTTTGAGATTTACACATCTCCCATTTTACACTGATAATTCAGGAACATTACATTAATGCTAAAATTACATACGGGTGAAATTGTTAATAAAGTTGCATTTACTGTATGTGTTTGGATAACATAGATAAATGATCGTAAAACCTTAAGATAGGTTTCAAAATCATACTGACCAGTCTGTGCCAAAAGAAAAAAAAAACTAATAGATAATCAATCTACACACCTCACCTTAGTGCTTCACACGTAAACTGTCGTGTCAGAACTCAGACCAGAAGTAAACTTGATTGGAGGTCTTGAAGTCTCTAGAAAAAGGTTTCATGTTTCCTTTTCAGTTAAGAGGAAACATGGAAATACAAAAATAAAGGGCAATGTGCAGTAAATTATTTAATTACCTTAAGGTTTTCATAGCTGGAAGAATATTGCCAGTACCTGATCAGTCAGAAATGTGTCATTTCTGTTAGTATGGGAATGTCTATCCTTCCCATAGACATGACTACATGACTAAACACATATTTGCTGTCGCTTAGTCATCTTGTTTTAAATTAAATTGTTCAGCAATCAAAGCCCATTGGCTGTTGTAGTCAATTTGACCCCACAAGCTTTCTGCACTGTGTGTGGTCTGGCGGTCCAACAGAACACCCATGATTCCCTGCTGTCCGACCTTGACATAGGCCGTTCCTCCTGAACATGATCAGTGTCACAAACAAAAACAGAGAAAGAGATGTATTCATTGAGCTGTTTCCTGAAGTAAAGTTTTCAAGTTTAGGCCCTAATTCATGAAGGCAAAAAGGCTCTCAACGAAAAAAAAAAAGACAAAAAAAGCCCTTTCTGGCTAAAATAAATAAATAAATAAAAGATTATAAAGCTGCAACAACCTGGTGAAATCCTTCTGTTTTTCTGGAGTGGTCCTTACAAACCTCAACCTTAGAAACCTCAATGCCTGTTACAAAACATTTTCCTTCAAAACTATAAACCTCACCAGGTCTTAATGTCAGGAGAACAAAGAGGAAAGAGTCATATATCGTCAACACTTTGCCGCCAGATTTCTGAGCTCTGCTGAGCTCAGTGGTCTTAACGAGTTCAGGGAATTTTACATTCAGTTTTCTCAAAGTAAGAGGGCACAAAAGACTGTGAATCATGCTGCGTTTGTGTGATTTGAATATTTGAAATATTTGTTACTTAGTCGTTTTAGGTAACAAAGCTGTGTAATAATAACTTTCCAAAATACATGATCAATTGCTCAACTCTGACCACCTGAAAAGGCTTTAACCTTTAAACTGTTAGGATGTTGGGGAAACATTTTAAAGACAAATCAACAACTGCACAGCCAAAAGTCAAATTGTATTGCAAAGTTTTCTGCATTTTTTAATTGAGTTCTTATTATAGAGACACTTAAGTTTTGTATTGACTGAAAATAGGCGTAAGCAGTTCTGAGGAGTTAGAAATGACACTGGACATCACTTGTAGGATGGGATGAAGAAAAAAAAACTTCTGGAATCCAGACTATTTACACAAACCCATTAGAATCTGACAAGAAACAGGTTTGGCACTTGCGAAAAGTACAACTTGTATTTGAATGTATGCGGTCCGCTTCTGTTAATGTTCTCCTCCACATCAGTGCTGTCATCGAAGTTCAGAATAGCCAGTGTCTTTTGAAGATAGTGGAGAGGAAACTCCAAAAGTAACTACAGGAAGCTCTTCAAAAAAAAAAAAAAAAAAAGAAAAGAAAGAAAAAAACCTGCTGAAAAACTAACAGCTGGAAATAAGAGGTGCTTTTATGTTTATAGGGAGAATGGCTTTTGAAGAAAAATTGTTCAAAATCAACACCATCTCATGCTGTCGGATGCAGGATTTCCCTGCTGCTGAACTTTCAAACATTAAGCTGATAACATCACATCTTCAAGTCCTGTGGAGGAAATGTTTGTCTCATGCAAATTTCAAAGCACCAAGCTTGTTTTGCTGGCAGAAGAAGGAAAGGAAGTTAATGGCTTGAGTGGAATGGCAAAGAAAACAAATGCATACATCAAAGGAAAATATAAGCTGAAGCTGAAAGAATGGCATTTAAAACTGAAAGGCAAAAAGCTGATATAATATGTAATCTAAAAGCAATCTAACAATGAAAGAAAGCACTATGCAACAAGGCAGGAACAATATAGGAACATAATATTTGAAAGTCTAAATTTAAGTCATGAATAGATTCGATTAGGATATGAACTGATTCTGTGAAGTAAAAAATAAATGTTAAAATGTAAAAACACACCCACTGTGATGGAAAATCTCAATGATGGCAGTGAAGTGACATGGCCATTAAGCTTAGGGGGAAAATAGTTGTTTTTTTCACACATTAACAGCTTGATTTGGAGAGCTTCTATTCCTTTGTAATTTTAAAAATTTTGTTTGTTGAGTAAAAACAAACGTTTTTAAATTACAAACGGAAAAGGGTAACGGTAATTTTATTTATATAGCACATTTTCAGCAACAAGGCAATACAAAAAGACTTTGTAGAATAAATAAAAAAAACCTGTAAGAATTCAACAAGTTGTTCACGTCACTCGGAGTTCCTGGATTTAGAAGTCATTTCTTTGGGCGACACTGACCTCTGGTGGACTTTCCGGATATCGCCGGTGGACTTGCACTTTGCTTGGAGACGGATCGGAAATAATAAAGTAGTTTCGTTGTTTCAATTGGCATTGTGTAAAAAGAAAGAATACACGTATATATTAGTTACAGGAGACAGATGTTTCCTGTTTTTGTGCGGAGTGACTGGCGGTCCACCTGGAGCAGCCCTTCCCTGAGAACAGCTGCTCTCAAATCTCTCCCCTGAGGGATTTTCCGCGTTCTCCACCGACACAAACACCTCCCTGCGTGGACCAGGAGAAAAACCGTTTTCATCCTCACCAAACAACGTCTGTTGGCTTCCCATATAGTAAGCATTTTTTAAGCAACAACCATGGGAGAAATGACAGCACCAAAGAGCTTCTCAGAAGTTATAAGTCAGATATTACAAGAGGCGCCAGCTGCCAGGAAAGATCTGGTTGATAACCAGAGCAACCTTCTCCGAGTGGCAGAGTACTGCGAGAACAACTACCTCCAGGTGAGCGAAGACCACTCTGAGCACCGAACAGCTTTTAATCAGGCATGATTTGATATGTGTGTGTGTGTGTGTGTGTGTGTGTGTGTGTGTGTGTGTGTGTGTGTGTGTGTGATAATATTGCCACAGGCGGATGATCCGACCAAAGCTGTGGAGGAGACCAAGGCTCTGACCACCCAGGCTTTAGCCAGTGTCACCTACCAGATCAACAGCGTGGCCAGCACCGTGCTCAGGCTGCTGGACTCTCAGGCCATGCAGATCAAAGACATGGAGTCTTCCGTCAACCTGGTGTCACTGGTGAGACAGGAACACCCTCATCACCCCCCAAACTCTCAAACCCTACCCACTGAAGACAGCTGTAAATTGGAAAAATCTTCAAAAAGGTTTTTACATTAATTTTAAACTGAGACTTTAGTGTCACGGAAGATTATAAAACAACAACATTTCGATACATGTAGGTCTATGTCTATGTACTGGACTGTATAGTTGCTTGTGGTTCTATTTGCATGAATTACTGCATCAGTGCAGCGTGACATGGAGATCAGATGTTAGTGAAACATACCTTAGTACTGGTCTTAACCCTCCTGTTGTCCTCGGGTCAAAATGACCCGAGGACAACAGGAGAGTCAAAGGGTCAGTATTATCATTTTATTGCACAATCAAGTAGCTGTTACCTTCAGTGGTTATGAAACTGATAGTAGAAGAAGGTAGAAAATGGTGCACAAAAGTGTCTGTGACAACTTTCAAGTAACCATACCCCCTATAGGCTATAATATGTTTAACAAAAATATATTTTGCATTGTTTTATTGGTACTGTATTTTTCTAAGAAGGAAGATGTTGGGTTTTCATAATCATAAATGCTATTTAGTGTTTAATTAATCTATTTATATGAGGTTAGGTTTTTATTCCATTACTGAAATAACTGAACTTCATAAAGATAATCTAATTTAATCAATTAGCTACACTAGTTTTGCTCTGTCTCTATAAGGAATAATAATCCATAGATCAAATAAAACTGACCAAATGAAGCTGCATGTTTTATATTTTTGCTTAGGTCTGTGCATCAAATCAAAACAGGAATGAATAAATGATGTCAGTGTAATAATAAATAATTGCTGCTGCAGTAGGACTAAAGAACTAATTGTTTCTTTTCTGTTTTAAGTAAAAGTAATTCAGTCATATTGTACATGTTTCTTTTAAATGTTTGTGTAAAATGTGTTTTTATTCATGGTTATGACCATCATCTTGCCTTGTACCACCTCAGACTCCCTCATGGAGTCATGGCAGATTGTGGCTATTTGTAGTTTAGTCGACTGTGTTCTGATCCAGGCTGCTGCGATCCACTTGGAGAAGGTGGCCAGGAGGGAGATTGGTGTCTTCACCACACCCAAAGACAAGACCCGATCCAAACCCATGGCCCCGCCCCCTTCAGGCACAGAGCAGGAGACGGGTTACATGAGAACTCCGATATCATACACCATCTTGGACACCGTTGGACACTATTTCCAGGTGAAGTATGCTTCAGTTTGAGAAATATATCATCTTTTTCATAGCTTGTACACTTTCATTGACCTTCTACCCACCAAACTCCCCAAACCCCAACCTGCAGGTCAAAGAGCAGCAGCCCAGCAAGAACACACAGACCACAGAGAACACGGAGCGAGCTGAAGAACACTCTGTGTATGTAGACATAAATCTCATCAGTACAGAGATCAGCCTTTGTACATTTCATCACATGACAACAAACTTCAAAGCTTTTCATTGGACTCTTGTCTGATAGGTAGTGCAAGGTTGTGAAGGGAAACGAAAATGACAGTTTTTCAACATTAATTTTATAGACAATTTGAGATGTGTCTCTACCAGGTACACATCTAGAAACTTAAATCTTCACCCATTCTTCTTGGTCTTGGAAGTTCCTGGCTTTGTCTTACTCTGGGAGGATCTAGTCTTGGTCTTGAAAGGTATGGCCAACGTCTTGGTCTTGATCCTCGAAGGTCGGCTTGGTGTTGGCAGGTGTTGTCTTGGTCTTGGTTCTGGAGGATGTGGTCTTGGGTTTGGTCTTGATCACAGACATCCTGGCCTGTTCAGCATTGTGATGGTGTGATCAGAGCAATGTGAGGTGGTAGACTGCCATCACACAAATCATTTTAAATGTAAGTCATAAAGTCCAAATTCACAGTCGTGCCTTTTTACTGTGTTCCTTACATGGCTTGTAGGTTACTCCTACCTCGGCTGTTTCTTTCTGATCTGTCTGCTGTGTTCCTCTGTCGTGTGGATGCAGTGTGAGCACTAATGTTCGCTGAATCTCTGAGATCGTCGCAGAACAGCTATGCATACACTGAGAATAAATTAGACAGGTTAGTAGACAACTAGATGACTTTTGAATGAAATTGATTTTACTTAGAAATGATTTTGGATCAGATTTAGAGGAATGCTTGTCTAAAATATGTCCTGCTGAGAGATTCTTCCACCTAAGCTGTGGATCTCTACAGAGTTACAGTCTCTTTTGCTACTGTATTCATGTGATGGAGATATATTTTTGATAACATCTGATTTAGCTGAACCTGATGTAGAAGTCCTGACTGCTGTCTTGCCTCAACAGATCGGCCCACGGCATCGCCGTACCTCTACCCTCTGTTCCCACTAAGCCCACAGCGAGCAGCCTGCCTCCCCCTCCTCCACCTGCTTCTGCCACAAACCTGCCCTCTCCTCCTTCCTCAATGGACACTGGCCTCCCTCCTCCACCCTCCTTTCCATCTCCATCCAATCTCCCCCCACCCCCTCCTCCACCGGCCATCGGCCTGTTGGACAACAGCTTCCTTCCACCCCCTCCGCCTCCTGCTGCCAGCAGCACCGGTCTACCTCCTCCTCCTCCTCCTCCTCCTCCTCCAGCCAGTGGTGTACCACCACCACCACCTCCCCCTCCCCCACCACCTCTCTTCTAGATGGTAGATTGTGTCACTCAGGGTTTTGCTAACTTTGAAGCAGAACTAAAGCAAAGTGTCTGTGTGTGTGTGTGTGTGTGTGTGTGTGTGTGTGTGTGTGTGTGTGTGTGCGTGTGTGTGTGTGTGCAGGTGTTTGAACCCTGAGCTGTTTCATCTGTGATTAATTCCAAAGCGCGAGCCCAAAGTGACATTTTCTGGTTTAGAAAATCCCTCCTTCAGCATTCTGTGCGTACAGACGGTGAGCGGCGAGGATCGTCCCGGCGTGTCCCGACAGCACCTCCACCACATTCCTTCAAAACAAGCTGAAACAGGGATTCCTGGTTTCCTGTCATCAGCTCTTCCATCACTTTTTCCTCTTTCCCATAACGTCCGTGCCTCATCATAATGAGGGTTACTTCAAACTGCAGCGGTCTGCGGCTCAACCCCGGCAGCGGTCACTTTCCTGTCTGGTCAACGTGATTCTAAGTCTCTAACACTGGCAGCTTTGACCTCAGTGTGCTCTGCGTCTTTAAACAGGCCACTGAGGGTGTGAACTGTCTGCTGCAAGTCATATTTAAAGCCTCTATAATTAAGTGCATTTACTGTGCCTGACAGTGTCTGTTACGCTGTACTGTACAAATAAAGATCTAGACACAGATGAATATGAAGGGAAACTTTTAAAGTATGTTGGTTTTAAGTTAAATCAATTTAATCTGAGAGAAAATGGATTAAATTCAACCATCTGAGAGAAAATTTATTTTTTGTAAGTTTCAGATTTGAGGGTTTTTTCTTTTTCACAAGTTTTCATACTTTTTTTCTGTATGTTTAGTATATTTTGTCATGTTACCACCACAACAATCCATGTGCGGTGTTATGTGCAAACTGAATGAAAATGAATATGTTTCTAAACAATTTTTGCAGACAGAAATCAGCTGAGTGAGTCAGTCTGTCGCTCCAGGTTTGTCTCTACCAGATTTGCACGACAGACTGAACAGTTTGCCGATTTTTCCTTATAAATTGGCTTAAATTCTCGCAGATTTAATGAAGAGTGTCTGCAAAAGAGCAAGTTTTTATACTTTAATACAGCTTCTCAATTTCATTTAGCTCTGGACTTTGACTGGACCATTGTAAAAAAAAAATTGCTGCTCTTCTACTGATGGAAGGTGAAACTCGATCTCAGATCATTTGCAGGTTTTCCTTTAGAACTCTTCGATTTAACTTACTTAATCTCATCCCTGACCAGCTGCCCTGTTCAGGCTGGAGAAACGGATTCCCTCAGCATGACACTACCAGAACTTTGTTTTGCCATGTGCATGATTATTGTGTAAAGGATTCTTCATAGTTTTGCTCTTACAGTTTTTAAAGCAGGTCAGCGACACTCAGTCATATTTTCTTCTGTTTTCCTCAAAGAGTTGAAGTATTTCCCCAGTAGTGAATGTAATTCTCCCTCATGTTAGGATTCCTGTTTGGAGTTCAGGGCTCATTCTGCACTCTCCATAATCCAACTTTTTAAATGCGTTAATGGAATCATCAGCGTTGAATCTGTTTCATGTTTCATCTGTTCTCAGGAATGAACCTTTCATCTTCCTCATCATCCTGTTGTTACAGAGGAAGAGGAGGAAGAAGAGTACAGCACAATAATGCTGTTTGTGCTGCTTTATTGTGCATATATAAGCAGATTCCCATTTTAAAAAAAGAAGTTAATTTGTTTAGGTCATCAAAAAGTAAAAAACTAAATATGCATAAATGATCTCAAGTTCAGCTGATTTTTTTAGAGCCTTTACACCAGTATTATGCTCTACTCAGGTAGAGCATAGTTAAAGTTTCCCACTCCTTCAAGCTGATACATTCTCTCTTCTTGCTGATTCCTCTAAATAGACATTATGAGTTTTAATATGTGTTGACAGTTTTGTTTGTCCCAGAACAAACTTCTATTTTATAAAGACTTTATGTGACAATGCAAAGAACTGACTTTGTTTTGTAAAGTGGAAACAAATTACTTCATTCTACTTTATGTTTTGAACACTTTTTACCAATAAAAAAAAAAAGAAATTGTAAAATGTGGTGTGAATTTGGATTTACCTTTTGTTGTTCTAATACACCCAAATGAAACCCAGTGAAACCAGTTGAATGGATTGAAAGTAACTAATCAAAATGAAACCAAGCTGGGAAATCTGCTTGGTTTCACTGTACCTCACAACACCCTCACAGTGAGGCACGGTGGTGGCAGCATCATGGTGGAACTTCACTTAACTGGAGCAAAGAAGAAGGGCAAAAAAAAGACTCTGGATATGAATGTTTGCCTAGATTACTCTGATGCTCATTTGTTATTCACAAGTCATTATTATTGCTATTATTATTATGTGTCAGTAAATTTTCTCGTCTTGTTGAGAGTCAGTTTGCAATCATTTTGTTTTATGTAACAGAATTTATTTGTAGGTTTTTTACCACAGAGAATTGAATAACATGTTTCTCAATTACACATTTCTAATAATAATGGATTATGTAGGTGCTATATATCACGTTAAATATGTCAGGATAAGTGTTCACTTCTTGCTGCTCCTTTTCAAACAGAAGATTAGTGGGATTTTGTTCTTGGTTATGTTTGCATGTTTTCTTGTCTTACAAAATATGCAAAGCTGGTCCAAAGAAACAAAAAAGTAACCTGACATCATGCTAAATGCAAACGGAAATCACGCATTTTAGATGTTTATCTAAAAATTATTTTATATTATTTATATAAAATAATTACTGCACTGCACACAGAATCCCCCAAAAACATGTTGAATTATGTGGTTGTGACAAAATGTGTAAACGTGTCAGGGGTTTGAACATAGCTCTGTACAATAAGTGTGACAAAGAGTGAACACACCCCTCTGTGGTATGACAGCGATGCTGTAAACGTTGGTCACTCTGCCTCCTTCATGTGACACATTATCATTTGACAGCAGCTCAGGCTCTGGAGAACTTCTGGATGTTTGGGATTCTCAAACAAGGTAAGATCAGTCTCTAAAACGTCCAAAGAGTCTGTTTGTTACATATTTGATCAGACAATAGATCTGAGACTGAGCTTCACTTGTCACTTAAGGTTTAAAAAACAACAGATTTCAGGATAAATGTATTTGATCTCAGATACTGCTGGTCTGTTCTGTTAAATCCTTCTAACCAACTATTATCGGTGCACATCTGAATGTTCATGTGAGGGAAACGTTGTCGGGTCACCTTAGGGCATAATCACTTGACTTGGGGTGTGTCACTATCAGCTGGGATATAAAAGACATTATTTCCTAATTTGGCTACAAATTGCATCAGTCTGTTCAGTTGTTTCCTATTGATTTGGTGCAGGAACAGAAAACGCTCTCGTTTTGCCCAGTAGGTTGGTGAAACGATGCGCTTCGTCTCTCAGTGATGCCAGCAGGTCGACTGAAGTCCAGCTGTGACTGAAGGATGTTTCGAATGATGTGAGTTAACAATGAATTCAAGATGGCGTCCGTCTGAGCTCCAGAGTGTCTGTGTGAAAATAAACTATTTGTTCCCAGATTGCCGGTAGCAGTGATCTCCATTGCGGCCGTCCTCCTCTGCTTCTATCATCACTTGAAGAAGAGAAGAGAACAACACGACGCCACGGTAACAATGCAAGTCCAAGCAATATGCAGACCAGAGGACCAGGTGGAAGTGGACACAGAGTTCAACCGACATACTCCACGCTACAGCACCGTGGGACAGCCGCCTCCATACTCACTGGTGAGGATGGATAAATTGCCACCAACGTCAACTGTTACATTAAATTAACCCAAAAATGAACTTTCCTACCAATATACACTTGTGTTTGAGAACAACAACAACAACAACAAAACAATCACATGTAAATCTGAATAATGAAACACCAAAATTGTTTTTGCCAAAAGCAGTTAGAGTGAAACCAGCCTTAAACCTTAAGGAAGCTTCTATGTGGCAATTTTTACCAAGTCACAAATAAACAGCAGTAATTCAGTCATAAAAGAAAAAACGTGGGATTCATATTTTCACCACGTTATTCATTCAACTATGAATATCATAATTTCAAACTAACTATTTGACGTTGTAATTAAATATATTGGAGCTAAATATTCAGTTTGCAAACTAAAGTATATATTTTAGTTAGTAAACTAAATGTTTAGTAAACATTTAGTTTTACTAAATGTAAACTAAAATTTAGTTAGTTTACTAATGTTTAGTTAGTAAACTAACTAGATGTTAGTTTACTAACACTTAGTAAACTAAATGTTTAGTTTACTAACTAAATATTTAGATTGCTAAACAAAATATTTTGGAGCTAAATATTTACTTTGTAAAATAAATATTTAGCTTCCTTTTTAAAAATGTTATTTCATAAATGAATGAATAACATGATGAGAATATGACTGAAAAACAAGCCTCTTTTCTCTTATAACTGATTATTTCTGTTTGTGGCTGTGTAACAGCGCCCCCTAACAGTCAGCGACTATGGCTCAGTGGAAGCTGCAATCTGGAAGTTGTGGCTTTAATTTCAGCTTCCTCTTGTAACACATTGATGTTCATCTGGGAAAACACACTTAGCCCTCCGTTGCCTAGCAACCTGTTTGGAGAACTTGTGTATGCAGTCAGATGAACAGTTGATTTAAATACATCAACACAAAATCCTCAAAGTAACCCTTTACGTTTTTCTCATGCAGCTTGACCCCAAACTGACAGGTATCTGGCCGGGCGAGGCCCCGCCTCCATATCATATGTATCCAATAGCCCCGCCCCTTGCTTCTCATTGGATGACTCCCCTGGAACGTGGACAGCTGACCCCACCTGCCTTACCCCGCAGCCAGCACCGCTCACGGAGAGCATCCTTCAGCTGAACAATCAGATTTTATTTGAAATATTAGAAGAAAGTGCGTTTAACTGGTTTTCAAAATATTCTACTACTAAAAGAAAAAAAAACTGATTTAACTCCCTTTACTCTTATACCCCAAAATAAAACCCACAGGAATAAGTCAAAGTATTGACTTACGGCTCAATACAAAAACGTGCTACACTTTTCAGATTTTATTTTATTTTTGTTTTAGTTTAAAAACCATTCATTTTCATATCATTTTCATTACACATCATTTGTGTTGGAGCGTTAGATAAAACTGCAAATAAACTGAAGTTTTAGGTACAAGTGAGATGAAAAACATATTTTCAAAAAATGAAAAAATATGAACACTTTTGCATATATGCATATCAAAATTACTTAACAAAAAGAGTGCAACATTTTTTAACCAACTGCGTTTTTAATAAACTTTTGATATGAAGATCAGAATAAAGAGTACTGCAAACCAGCCGAATCATCAGAGCACCAGGTGTTTCTTTGATATTCTATACACTCTTTATTACAATACAGTACTTACAGGCTGAAAGAAAGATTAAATGGACAATAAATAAGCTGACAGAGTTATGTGTTTATTCCTAAGGAACATGTACACTGACAGAAATGAAAAGTTCCATGATGAAAAAATAGTTTCCTTGGCTTTTGAACCATATTAAGGCAAAAGTAAACATGAATTTGAAGCCACTGGTAACCGGTTTTACGTAAAAGTAAAAAAAAAAAAAAAAAAAAACTATCTTCCATCAAGAGTCCAAGAAGTAAATGTTAAGGTCAAATGTTTCCCCTTCGTTAAACAATGCACACAACAGGTCTAGGCTACTGAAGGTGTTACGGTTTGATTGTTACTGGTGCTACGGATTAAACTCAAACATCTGCTGCATCCTCTAACTGTCAGGACGAACGCACAGAAATCAACATTCAAAAAGGAAAGAAGATGAATGAAAACTGTCTCAACATGAACATCCTCCATTCTTCCCAAAGCAGAAATGTGTGTGTTTCCTTTCCGGTGCGTCAGTCAGTGTATTGCATGTTTATTTCAGTAACTATTGCCATTTTTTAGCACATTTCTGAACACGTACAATCATACCGTGTGATCAAATGGCAAAAATATTAAGTTTTCAACACAAATGTGACATTTGGTATCTTTCTTCAATCCTTCCTACAGAACAAATGTAAACATTTACACTACATAAAGTATTTAAGATTTGTGAAGGCTAAAACTGTCCCTCCGACATTTAAACGATCTCACTACAACTCATCGTTGTCTCTAAAGCCTCCTCAACAAACAACCAGTTTTGACAAATTAATCACAACTTGACATTAGGGTCAACAGAGGAACACTTAGTTTGTACAAAAAAATGTGTCTCCGTGAGGCTGGTCGCCTGTGCCGATGTCCGCCGTGCGGCTCCATCGGCGCAGGTGACGATGCGTCCTCCGACTCTTTGTGGGCAATGCTCAGAACACCCAGCTGACCGGCACCCACTGATGCTCCATGGAGAGCTTCTCCAGCGCCACCCGGAGGCTGCGGAAGGCTGCCTCCAAACCATCGTTCACGATGCAAAGATCAAAGTAATGTCCGTAGGCCCTCTTTATGCGCTCACTCTCGTCCACTGTCCTCTTTAGTTCAGAGTCCTGGGACCGGCACATTGGAGAGAACAACAGCGCTTTTAGACTTATGCTATATCTACCATGTCACTTTGTGAAATGCAACTCCAAATCAATTGCCAAAAAATTATGTTCTTGTTCATTTTTCAGAATAAGGTGAGCTGAAATGCTGCTTAACATGCTATTGGCTGGCCATTTCCAAAGCATCCAACCCAGGCGTGCCATTGATTTTCCTTAGCCCTCATTGGAGCCACTTTGAGAAACACTGGTCTAACTTGTTCAACTTGACAATGTAATAAACTAAAGTGGAAGAACTTTATTTAATTACTTGTCACCAATTTCAGTATTTTCTTTAAGTTGTATCAACTGTTCAGTTTTTTCAGTGCAGTTCAAGTTAGATGATGATAAATGATGTTCTGAAGGCTCAGGTGAATCCTGATGATATTTATTTTTTAATATCCATTAGGTGGCACTTTATAGCTATGGCTGATACTAAGTACAAAAAATTATGGGAAAAGTATCAAACTGTTTTTTTTTTCATAAAATAAAATTAATGAATTAAATTAAGTAACTTTTTTTCAGAGGAAAAATAATCATTAAGAAGATCAATTGAGAAATAAGTCTAATGACCCAAACACTCACCGTCATCTGTTTAGTGACGACTCCTGATTCAATGGCTGACCTGTTCATTGCTTTGAGGACTTCAAAGTCTGGGGCTTCAATGAACACAACGTAGGGCAGGAATTCAGATGTTCGCAGCACTTTAAGGGCCTTCAGAGGAAAAACAGGTACAGTTAGGATAGATTCAAACCAACGGAGAACAGAAATTCAAAAAGCTCCAAAAGGCAGTCAAAACTTAGCAACTTTGTACATAAATTTGGCAACTTTTCAGACCTCTAACTGGAGAGTTTGGCAACAACACTTTGCAGTGTCAGTTACAAAAAATAAAAATCAATTAGTATCAGGTCAGGCTTTCTAAAGATTAGTGATCGGCCTGAAAACTGTAACTGGTGCAGCAGTAGCTCCAAACATCAGAACCTTACTCTACCATTAATAAGATCAGCCGTATCTTTTTCCATCTCTGTAGTTATTTATTTCAGGTAAACCTTAAAGATGTGTTTGGTTAGTGTGTGAGTATTGACAGGTATAAAAACAGAGTAACAAACTGCACCTGTGGGTTGACGTCCAGGATGCAGATCTTTCCCGTTTCTATCACCTCATGTATGGAGTTGATCTTCGTGCCGTACAGGTTGCTGTCGTACTCGCCGTGCTCCAGGAAACGGCCGCTTTTGATGTCACACTCCATCTCGCTCCGCGACATGAAACCGTACATCTGACCGTCTCGCTCGTCCACCTTCGGCTTCCTGGAGGTGACTGAGCGATGGAGATGCATTCAAACACAGAGACAGCTGTCTGTCAATCAGCTGTCTGAATGAGTTTTTAGGCAATCCTGTGAAGACACTGTTGCAGTGATCGATGCATCTAAAGATAAATGCATGGATGAGTTTCTCTTCAGGTGATAGAAGGCTGACTTTGAACTCTGAAGGTTCAGATCTGAGTCCATCACTACACCCACATTCCAGACCTGATCACTATTTTCTAGTTGTAGTAACTGAAGCTGATTGTTCCTCTTTATGTAGGAAGATAATAACGTCAGCTTTGTTTCTGTTCAGTAATGGCACATCCATGTATTCTACTGCTCTCCATTCAGTCTGACTGATCTTGAGCTATTTTTCACAGAGCAATGGTCAACAATCTCCAGAAACTGACCAAATGAGAACATGTGAAACAAATAGTGTGACCAAAGACTGTCTGTTCCAGTCACTCACAGGGTATGGTGGTCCCATAGCGCTGAGGGTCTGACACCAGCAGCTTGTTCTTCAGACTGCGTCGCCCGACTCCCTGCGCTCCAATCAGAACCAGCGTCTTCCTCCTAAAAGGAGGGACTTTGGCAACCTCTTCATAGATCCGCAGTTCATGTCGATCAAATTCTGAAAACAAAACAAAAAAAAAAAAAAAAAAATCAAACAAAAAGGAAACAGAACAAAGAATAAACGATGACAAACTGTAAGTAATCATTTCATACATATCTGAAACAAAATGTCAGGATCCATTTACCTGCATTCTTGGTGGTTAAATACATCATCTTTTTTTTCTTCTTACCGCCCATTCCTGCACACAAGGGACCTAAAACAGAGAGAAAACATAAAATAAGTTAAACCCTGTGTAAGCTGAGTCCATGGTACTGAGTCATATTCAATAAGCTGGAATACGCGTTCAGATGAGACTTGTCAGATTAAAAATACCCTTTGAAGTTAACAACCTTTAAGCACGTATCAAACATAATTTTTTTTAAAAAGTTTTTTTTATTATTGGTCAGATGTAATATTCTCATTTTAGGCTGTGCTTACTGCCTGGAAACTATCAATATTTTTCAGGTGTTGACTGGGAAAATGTTTAACCCTTGTATTTACAAATGGGGTCCAACCGACCCCACACTTGTATCACTTGTATCATTTGCCTCAGTCCTCGCACGCACAAGGGTTAGACAGCACCGCCAAACCACCTCGAGTCAGATGTAGCTGTCATGACAAGTCTCTAGATGGCGCTGTCATCGAATGAGCATGAGCCTTTCATCATTAGCTTCCACTTCATTAGCCTCCACCTCAGTAACGTGTCTGAAATATATGGAATATGTTTATTCCTTATCAGAAATTATGTTAATGTTAACAGGTTAAGTAGCACAGCACAGTGCTACCCACCATTGTTATTGCTGTTATTTGCCGGTTCATGGGTACAGCCATATGTTCTGCGCCTTCACACCTGCGGAGTACGTTACACCTCCACGGGGATTGTTACAGAAAAGTTTCAAAAATGCAAACATGTGAGAGACAATAAAATAATAACAAAAAATAATTTTCTTAAAAGTAAAAATGTATTTACTCTCTTTGTTTTCTTCAGGTTGTACCAGAGATATTTTCTATAAAATATCTAAACAAATATCCATTTTAGTTTTGACTGTTTCTTTTTATTCTTAAATTATAAATGCTTTTTTCCTTTTAGTAAATCTTCTTTGCAAATGTGCTGTTTTTTTGACTCTAGTGGCCTTTTTATTTGATAGTTAATTGACAGGAGGGTGGGTAATGAGAGAAGGGGGAAGACGTGCAACAAAGGTCACCAAGGCTGGGAATTGAACCTGCGACAGCCGTGTTGAGGACTAAGGCCTCCATATGTGGGTTGTGCTTAACCCCTGTGCCACCACAGCACAACCCATGTGCTGGTTTAAATATAATTTACAAAATATAATAATCCATTTTAAGTTAAAAAACAATGAATTTGTTGGCTCTGTTTTCTGCTTATCCCAAGATCTCTCTTTTTGCAGAATAAAAAGAGAATTTGTTTACAATGAAGCAGAAGGCACCACTAGATGGCGCTGTGCACCAGCACTAACCAGACAGCGCGTTCTGCTGGTGCCAGGAAGCACCTGTGACTTGGCAAGCTGTTAACCTTCTGCTCAGTGTAGCAGACTATCTGGTCAAGGAAACACGAGCTCAGTGTCAAATCTGGCTTTAATTCTGCTTTTCAACAGCTGAACCAGCAAATTAATGGCAATGCTACGCCACAGGTTCTCTGCTCCAACACTGGAATTCTGACTGTGCTCTCAGAACAACAAGAGGAGTGTGTGCTGGCAGACAGATGTGTCCTCTGGCTCAGAGGACAGTACGTCTAGGTGAAGGACGCAGGGCCTGCTATGACTCAGCGCCTGCTTTGTTCGCCGCTTAAGACCTTTTCTACTGCGGATCTAAGCGCATAAGACAAACCCTCCCCTCACCTGCATGTTTCATGTGTACAGAGATCTGTATCGATCTGTGTTTTGTTTACGGAGCTCATATTGCCTCTCCTGAATCAATGCTCCGTCTTGGTGAGGATGGTTTGTGAATGTCAGACGCTGCTGCTTAAAGCAGCAGAGTCATGTAAAATCAACTTTTTCGAGCTTTACATCATGTTATGATGTTATTCCTTCATCAAAAACAAATCTGGAGTGTTGCCTTGATTCCTTGATATATGTCTGAGAAATCCTTTAATCTGCCGTGGCAACCATTACCGGGACAAAGCTCTAGTTTTCAACCTTCCAACTCACAGAGTAGCCCTACCCCTTCAGACTAGCCAGAAGCCAAGGGCGTAGGTTCGGTCTAAGTTTTGGTGGGGACCTTGACACCCCCCCCCCCCCCCCGGGCAGCAAAGTGAAATGCCAAAGAGCACCGAACATTTTTGAGAAGGGGGGGGAAACCACATTGGCTTAATAAACCTCCTATAGAGCAAACAAAGCGTAACCTGGTTTGTATTCACACTAGCTTAACTTAATTTAAGACTAACACTTCAAATGCCATATTTACTGAGATAATTTCACAGTATATTTCATATCTGAGAACTAACACCTCACCTGGAGCCCTGAAGCTCCAGCCACCTCTCCATCGTTCTGCTCTGCCCCTTGCTCTGCTGTCTGAGCATCCTATGTGAAAAAATATTACATAATTAACAGACCTATTCTACCTCACATTCAGTGCTGACCTTACTAAACACCGGACTTTACAACAAATGCGTTGCGTGATAGATATCTAACTTATGGGTCCACTCACTGTACTTACAGCCGACGTAGCGAAATAACTTCTAATGTCTGTCCTTTTCTTTTTTGGTGGCGACATGGTCTCGGAGACTCAGAAGGAGACGCGTGTGCCCAGCTAGCCGCCGCCTTTTGCAGCTAATCAAAGTACGTCCGACGATTCAACTGACTCCCCCTGCCCCCACCCCCCGACAGCACCGTTCCGACACGGTCTCGGAGGCTCATAATAAATGTCAAACTAAGAAGCTTCCGTTCCGCGCACCGCCTGTTGCTGCTAATCAAAGATTGTAGATCCACGTTCTTTGAGCCAATATGGCAAAAATTGGTCGGGACTTTTTCATATCCCGTGAATATTGGTCGGGACATGTCCCTACCGTCCCTACCCAAACCTACGCCCATGCCAGAAGCAATTAGCAAACATCAGGTGGAACTGCTCATCTGCTGAGTTCATAACAGGAGCTACTCAGTGTAACACTGGTAAAACATTGTTAAAGGGTTAATAGAGGAGCCATGCTGTAATGACTTCCCTAAGGCGGAGTTTCAGAAAGAGCAGAAGCTTTTAAAGAAGCCCAATACATTAATACATACAGCATTTTTTAACAAGTCAAATTAACATAGCTTCTTGATTCTGCTATGAAACCGCACTATGTGCCTGGAAAACACATAGTACTGCCCCAGAATGCATCTTTCTGACCTTTTTTGCGGTTATTGGCAGAGGGTGGGAGAGCGAAATTAGAAGAAATACATGTACGATTCAGAGAGGAACAGATGTCTGATGGGGAATGTGGGTAAATGTGAGGGACTACCTGTGGTGGCGAGCTCCATGTCCCTCTTCACAAACGCTTTCCTCTTCTCCTCCAGAAGCTGGCTCGGAATGAGGCCCGCGCTGCCTCCCTCTATGTGACACGCCTGGGAGGGAAACCCAAACAGCTTGAGCTTAACAGGGGAAAAAAGAAAAAAGCAGAGCAAGGATGTGTGTGTCTGAATACTAGATTCACCTGCCACCAGTTCAGGTCTTCCTGGTTAAAGATCTGCAGAATGTCTCCGCTGGTGAAGCTGAGGCCCGCCTCCTTGCAGGGAATCAGGTTGTCGTGAGTGGGGTCGTAATCAAAGTGACACTTCACGAAGGCCTGTAGTGGGACAGGAAAGAATATCGTTAAAACTAACGCGATAGGCTGAGAACTGGACAGGCTGTCCTTGATATTAGAATAAAGCTGGGGAGTGTTGTGGTTATGTAAGCTGTGGGTGAGCATCAGTCAGTCAAACAGCCTACTCCCCTTCTCAGGTCGACGAAATAAGACAAAGCCTCTTTTTGATGGCGAGAGACATGCAGAGAATGTAACGATCTTGTTTTTAGTTGCATAGAAAGTACTTCTTCCCCACGTTCATGTGTTCAGCTGTTTCTTTCTTACATGAAGTCATTAATAGAGCTGTTACAGCCATTAGCTGCCGTCAAGGCAACTGTAGTACACCTGGTTCATTGTTTTGTTGTTTGGTTCAAGGTGGCAGTAGATGCATGTTATTTAACATGAAACATTAAGTTATATATGTGTGGAAGCTTTCAGTGAATTAGTGTAGGTGTTCATTTGTTTGGTTAAGGGTGCATTCAAATCTGAAGGTGAACTTATATTTCATTCCACAAGCCATATTGTTGCCCCGGGGAAACATTAGCTGGCACACATGGGGCATTCTACCTGAAGAAGCTGGTTGTGAGAAATTTGTCATCTTTATTCCTCCTGAGTCAGTGTGGCTAATAAGATATGGTTTTGTTTTATTTGTATTTTTTAATTATGTAAATCCTCTATTTCTAGTGAACTAATTTAGGTTTGTGTTACCTTTTTTCAGTTCTGGTGGCATTTTCTCTCTAGAATTTGTGATGGCCATAGCAAATCATTGTCTTTCCTGTCCTTAAACCTTTTTGTAACCACTTTGGGTCACTGTCCATATGGAAGACCAATCTGTACCAAAGTTTTTACTTCACACTCTGCCAGCATTATATGACAGTAACTCAATGCCAGGCTGCAGGACTTGTAGCTGCAGAGAAGGACGGTTAAGAAAAAATAACTCATGGCAGGGCAAATGAGGAAAACAAGCCGACATGTTGCAGCAGCTCTCACGATGTACTATTTCCTCAGATTTGTTTTGCAGCTACGCTGTATTTCTACATCAGTGCTTCATGGAACTTTTCATGCTGACCACCAGATATGTCCTTGCATGAAACATTTTGACAAAGATGGAGAATAACAACAGGAACTCATGCTTAGGAGGAGGGATTGCTGCAAAGTCATGGGCTTGATGCAATCAGCTGCTCTCCCTTATATAGATAATGTTTTACTACTTGGAATCAAATGATAAACTAAATTTTTTATTTGCCATCTTAAATATGACTCAGTTGGACTGCATGGAACTGGATTTGAAACCGATCATATCAGCAGAAAATAAATTCGATTTTGACTGGATATATTCAGACTGGTTATTTAATTCATTTCAGCAACAAGGCAATTCAAAATGCTTTGCAGTCAACAATTACAAAACAAGCAATAAACATTACATTATTTTGTCAAATGCCATAATCAAATTCATCAATAGACATCAAATATGTTGATCCAGTTATTACTAATGAAAGCAGCTCTATACAGGTGGGTTTTCAGCCTTGATTTAAAGGAACTCAGTGTTTCGGCTGGTTTGCAGTTTTCTGGAAGTTTGTTCCAGATTTGTGGTGCATAGAAGATGAACGCTGCTTCTCTGTAAAAATAAACCAAAGTGAAACTGAATTGAAATAACAAGAAAAAACAGAAGGAGAAATGGAGAAATAAAGGGAAAGACAAAATCAGTATCCATGGCAACCATCTCCTCCCCCTGCACTTGACGCAATTTCTTTTAGTCCTTTTACTGAACTGATGCAAGAAAATAAAACCCCCAGCAGCTCTCTCTCTACATAAAGGTTCTCTACATAAAGGCTCTTCGATCACAACGAGTGAACAGAAGGTTAGCACACTGACCCTGGTTAGCGAGAAGAGAGAACCTATGGTGGAAATGTGCTGATGAGCGTCAGAAAGCAGTGAGAACAGTATTTCAGAGGATCACTGGATCACTTCCTGCTGACAGGTTTATAGCTTCCTGCCGGGCTGAGTGGTGGCCTCCATTTTTAACAGGTTCTTTAACGGCCTCCCCAGCTCTGGTTCGTTTCGTTTCTATGATCTATGTCATTTCTACGGGCAGGCAGCAGCTCCAAGAGCTGCATGACTTCTAGGAACTCTGGCCAAAGGGTTGTAGCGTGAAAAAAAAAATCAGAGCTGAAATAATCAGAGGCTCTGGTGGGCAGAACACAGTGAATAAGACTTTAAACACACATTAAGTTTAATTTTTGTTTTTGTGAGTCTTTACAGCTTTCTGAAATGTGATTTCTAGTTTCCTACCTGACGATTTTCAAATGTAGAATTAATAGAATTAATATTAATAGCAATGTTGTCCACTGTATGTTGTTTTATATAAAACCCCAAGAGTTTTCTTATCTGTGCTTTTCAGTCTTTTTTGTGTGTGTATGTGGTTTCTGGAACTGACGGTTTGACGGGACACACCACTCTACTCCTGAGCGTCCTGTCTTTGAAGAACCTTTACAAGCCATCACAGGTATCTGCATCAGTAAGATGCAGGCTCCACCAATTTAACCTTTTCTGAAGATTATGGTTAGTAATTAGAAAACACACTTCACACACAACTTTTTTCATTGTACAATTGCTAAATAATTTATGCTGAGGAAACTACAATTGTTTGCAGTAGTTTATGCAATATCATTTAGAAAGTAATGTTCTTCCATCCACCTATTTTCTATACATACTTTTGACTGCAGGGAACCTGGGCTTGTGTCAACAGTCAATGGGTAAAATCGCTGGTGGACCCCGAAAGTGTCGGTTGTTCAACACACAGACACACACTCACATCCAAGGGCAAGTCAGACTATTTAACTAAGTGAAATCAGATTACTCAGTGGAAATCAATAGATTACCTGGAGAACATTCAGATCCAAAAAGGCAGAGTTTTGGATTCAAGTCCCTCTTCCTCTGAAACAACAAACTGACAACTGTCCCACTGTGCAGTCAGTCAATTAAAAAGACCTCAGTGCTCTTTGTATTGACCTCATCTTTCCATTCTCTTTGTAAAACATCAGCATGTATGATCACTTCACTCATATGGGGTCACAGTTTGACCAGTTCCACAACTAGAGGATGAATGTAACAAACTGTTATTTCTAGGTGTTTCTTGAAATTAAAAAAGCAGATTAAAGAGAAAAATACACAATAAACTAAACTACATTAACATTTATTGTACTTTCTCAACTCAGCATAGAAGGTTCCAGACAGCATAGCGGGTGCCAGGAAGGGCTGGAAGCGGGCGCCGCTTACTGATGGAAATGTCAGCATCCTTTTAAGCAAATGAGAACATTTCTAAACTCTATTAGCCAGAGTGTTCCTCTCTTTAAGGGCCTGACCTGTCTGGGTGTGTGTGGCTCCTGGTAGCTGGGCAGGATCTTCAGCACCACGCTGCCACTCGCCTCCTTAAGCATCTCCTGGAGCACCTTGGGGTCATTGCCCACCTCCTTGCCGTTGACCTCCTTGATAATGTCGCCCACGTGCAGCAGGCCTTGCTGGTCAATCATGCCGCCGTGAAGAATTCTGGCAATCACCAGTTCACCATTCTCCACTCGGAAGGTCACTCCCTGTTAGGGAACGATCACACATCACCCGTGGCAACCTCAAAGCTGAACACCTTTGTAATAGCAGAAAAGCTTGAAGAGGCAGTGCTATGTAAAAATTTACTTTTATAGCTTGACATCATGTTATAATTCTATTCCCTCATCAAAAACATAACTGGAGTGTTGCCTTGATGTTTTTATGCGTGTTGGAGAAATGCTTTAATCTCCAGCGGCAACCACTCAGCTGTGTAAAACACCTGGTTGGACTTAGCTCCGCCTTCGAGACACAGCTCCTCCTCTGAGCTGCAGTTTCTGAGCTTCTGCTTCACAGAGCAGCTCTCCCCGTGACTCCAACAATCCTTTAGACTAGCCAGCAGCAATTAGCAAACACCTGGTGGAACTGCACATCAGCTGAGCTTAATATACAAGCTACTCTAAATACTAGACAGGCCTTCTCATTGTCTTTTTTTAAATAATTTGTTAAAACTTACTTGTATAATACGGTTTTTAATATCTGAATTTCTATTGTATTTGACATTTACATTTCTATTTCTATGTGTTTTAGTTTGATTTGGTGTCATTTATCAAGTGGTTTTAACAGATTTTTTGAAGTTCTTTGCAAATCAAATATTATTTATTATCATTAGTTCACAATCTAACGCTAGTAAAAACGTTGTTAAAGGGTTAATAGAGGACCCACGTTGTGATGACTTCCTGGAGGCAGAGTTTCAGAAAAAGCTACTGCTCTTTTTAAGCTTCTGCTTAAAAAGAGCAGGAGTTTACTCTGATTATCTTTGTCTGGAAGTAAATGCATTTATGATCCAAAAAAGCTCTAGCAAAAGACACCTGGAAGGGTTAAACAGTATTTAGGCGACTCAGCTCCTGGCAAAGTTCATGTACTTGTTTTCGTTAAGTCAGCTCCATGCCAGTAAATCCCAGCCCTCCCTCCTGTGCTGCCAGTCTAAATAAATCTGAATTTGTTCTCCCTTTAAGCATCTTATTAGCAGATCTCATTAGACTGAGTGCATGAGCTTCATCAGGATTTCCTGTATATCATCTCACTGCATCTGTGTGTTCCTACCAAGTGTTCTCCAGACACCTTCCTGATGCCCACCATCCGGACTGCGTCTGGCGGAACAGGCTGGTTGTTGAGGGCCGCGTCCATGAAGGAGCAGGGGCTGGGCGGGGGGGTCTCATAGTTTTTGGATGCCACAGAATCGTGGGTCTCCAGGAGGGACTGTGGACAGAACCATAAACATTCACAACAGACAGTGACATGCTGCTGAGATAAACCAGTCAAAGTATGTTTAGGAAATACTAAAAGCTCAAAGCAAACTTGTCCAGACCTGGAAGTGAGGCTCCTTCAGGATGCGGACGAGCTCTTCGGCCGCCTGGCTCCTGTGTGCGAGTGGACCGAGCTCTTTGAGGATGTCCTGGACCAGCTCCACGTTGTTCTCACTCACAGCTTCCAGTTTGGGCTCCTCAAAGCGCTCGTGGGCCTTGGTTACAGAAAACACTCATGTTCATCACTCTGCCTCCAACCAAAGCCTCATCTCTCTGTCTAAATGACATTGTACATTTTTCCAACAGGTAGTGCATAATTGTGAGGCAGAATGAAAATGATACATGGTTTTCAACTATTTTTACAAATAAAATTAAAATTGGTATTTTTTGTTCCATTTCCTTTGTGTAACCCATCAAGAGCAACTAAAGTTCAGAAGACACTTAAAGTTGCATACAGTTAATCTGTGAAGATATTGATCTCTTCCAGCTCCTTTCTGAGCTGCTATTGCTATTTGAAGAAATGCACCATTCCCTATCAAAATCAACCAATCAGAGCCAGAGGGAGGGCTTACTACTGTCAATCGATGCTGCTCAATGTGCTAATGGCAGATAAACAACTCACTGTTTCAGGAAAACGATTTATCCATCGTCATTGATGCTAACTAGCATTAGCATTCACGTGGTGAACCAGGTGTAGTGTAATGAGGCTGAGCATGAGAGTGATTGACCTCCTGGCAGGAGGAGGGTCTGATTGGTTGTTTCTGAGTGGACTAGTAGTACTGGGAGGTCTGGAAGAAGACTGGAAGCTGGATTTTCTCACAGATTGTCTTATACTGTCACAACATAATGATAATTTTAACAAACATGTAAACAAACTTATTTTTTTTAAATAAAAGTTACTGCAGCTTTAACTAGAGAACTAGAGAACCCTTTTCCACTGGCTTCAACACACCAGCTCCACTCTACCCGGCTCGCTTTGCAAGTCTTTCCACCAGCAGGTTTTCGAGGCTGGTCACTGATTTTTCGGTCCCGCTTTGGAGCAGGGCCAGCTGGGCTGATTGCAAACTCATTGCAACACGGAAGTGATGCAAGTGGTGGAACAATGAGATGCCAGCTTTTCTTTGCATCAATATTCAGGCACAGCTTGATGGAGCAAAGAGGAATGAGTCATTTTTGTCAATCCAGCAGTTCCACAGATGAAATCAAGAAAACTACAGACAACCGTGAGCATCCTCTTTATGAACAGAATGTTTGCAGTCAGAGGCTTCTTCAGATTTGCTGTATCACATCCTGCTGCAGGAGAACCTTCATGCCCACAATCATCAACCCCTGTCAAAACTCTTCAAAGAAAATTGTTTGACATGCAGCAAGATTGATTTTCCCTCAGAGATTGGTAAAGTATTTTCAATTTTAAATTTTGACCTTTGTCATCAATCTGAGCTGTTTAAAAAAAAAAAAAACTAAATCAGAAAACATATTCATAAAAATAACCATAATGTGCTGCCAACTCAATATAGGTGTCCAGAAAAATATCACAAAGGACTGTTTGGAATGCAGCATTTGTTGACTAATATATTCAAAGTGTCATGAATTCTGCATGCTAATAAGTTACTCAGGCTATTGGATGGAATCTCAATGCAGTAATGCCCACACTTGACTTTGATGATAGAGTCCAACACACTGAAGGTCACAGAGTGTTGGAAACCAAAATGAAACGGACAAGAGAGGAAAATGCAGATGCATCACAGCCAACATGATGATTGCAATATTTACTAGTAATATCACCATTCAAAGACTTTCTAATGCGGTGCACTCGTAAAGCTGCAACTTTTATTAATTAATTTTTTATATATATATTTATATTTGTTGAATATGTACGGTATGAGATATCTGTGAAAAAAAATCAAGCTCTGCCTTATCTCAGTGCAAAGTAGTCGCAACCAATCACAGCCAGGAGGCGGGTCTTAGTGCTGTCAATCATTCTCCATATGGTGCCACTCATCGTTGCTGTTGGGAATGCTAAGGATAGTCTTAGAGCATCTCTTAGAGCATCTCTTAGAGCAGCACATCATCGGTTAGCATAGGCACACTGATGATGGCGGATAACCAGTTTTCGTGCAGCAGTAAATTGTTTCTCCACCATTAGTACCCTGATCAGTGAGTACATGAGGTTGATTGATAGCGCTAAGCCCCTCCTCCTGGCTCTGACTGGTTGTTTTTGGTCAGAAGTGTTGCATTTTTTCAGACAGCAATAGTTGCTCAGGTAGGATGTCGAGGAGATCGGTCTTTTCACAGATTATCTGTCCCATAAACTGTCACGACATGCTGACAGTTTTAATAAATACGTAAAAAAAAACTGTTTTTAAAATAAATATTACATACTACAGCTTTTATTTTAACCTAAAAAAACATACAAATGTGCCCCTATGGGGGAAAACTGTGGATAAAAACTGGATTCATGGATAACTGCCCACTGTGAGGGTTAAAATTGGTTTTCTCATCCTTAATAACCATTTAGCTTTTATCTGTTAGCATATAATACACTAAAACTTTAAGTTGTATAGACCATAGTATGCAAAATGAAATGAAAATCCAGATATTATTTAAACTCAATTTGAACTCAATTATTCCAGGGGACACAGGAAAAAAATTTCTACACCAAAACTCCTAGGGGTCAGCAGGTTGAAAGGTCTTATTTAGTCCTGATAACCTCTTCCAACAACCTGTCATAATAAATACAATGGTCTGTTTCACATTTTCAATCCATAGTTTTCATTTTCCCTCTTTCTTTTCAACATACAACTTGCATCTTAGTGTACGTGCCAGATAGCTAACAAGTGCCCAGAATGCAATGCAGTATGACATTTGGGGTATTCCCTATTGGCAGCTGCATGTAAAGCTGTGTGCTTGAGAATCCCAGTTGTCAGGCAGTTCCACGGAGGATTGGTCCAGTGGGACTGACCGCGGTTCTAGCAGAAACCATGTTTATTTGCTGGGGAGAAGGGGAAGAAGCCCTGCAGCGAGACAGGAAGGAAGCAATACCCACAAGTATGCTGACTCTTCCACATGTCTCCATGTCAAATTAATCATGGAAACATGCAATGTTCCCTTCAGCAGAGATCTGTGTAATAATTACAGAAATATCAGAAACACTTTTTCAGGTTTTCTGATTGTGTGTGTGTTTTTGTGGAGCTTAGAGGAGTCTGCTTCTGATTGGTTGACAAACTCCTGCCTGACTAGTTAATGAGCTAATCTCACATTCACCCTTTTTTTTCTTTTATTGTTTCAACTGTCCAATTCAATTAAGTTTATATTGCACCAATTCACAACAAATTATGTCTGGAGACACTTTTTTCCCCCAACATTATCTTTATTGGTTTTACAACAATGCTTTCAATAATATACAGGACATAAGTGTGCTCTCATATCGAAGGAAAAGTCAAGGGTAGTTAAATGATTGTCCAGCGTCAGTCAGGGCATTATGAGATCTCTTAGAGCAGCACTTATTACATACAGAGTGTATGAGAAAAGAAAATCAACTCCCCTAATACGTCTGGAGGCACTTTACAAAAAAAAATAATTTAAATTAAATCACACACACATTCCAATTGTTCCTATTTATCAAATAGTATAGTAAGCTCAAATAATTGTTGAAATTACTAATTACTGCTGCTGGCTAGTTTGAAGGAGCTCAGAGGAGGAGCACAGCTGAATGGTTGCCATGGGAGATTAAAGGATTTCTCAAACATGCATCCAAAAATCAAGGCAACACTCCAGGTATGGTTTGAGGAGGGAATAACATTATAACATGCTGCAAAGCTCAAAAGTTATTTTTACATAATACTGCCCCTTTAAGTGTAATTGTCAAATGGCGCTTTGACTAAAGTCCGAGAGGTTGGAGTCCTTGTCAAACAGTTGTCAAACGGCATTTTGACTAAAGTCCGAAAAACCTAGAGGTTGGAGTCCTTGTCAAACGGTGTTTTTGACTAAATTCCCAGCAGGTTAGAGTCCCAGTTAAACAACGTTTAACTGAAGTCCTAAAAGGGGCGCGCGCTTTAATGTTTTATCTTTTTTAATCTTTTATTTTTTTTCAAAATCTCTTTCTCTTTCTCACTGTTTATTCAATGTCACATGCTGTTTTTATTTTAATTATGTAAAGCACTTTCAAATGCCTTGCTGCTGAAATGTGCTATACAAATAAAGTTTGATTGATTGATTGATTGTTTTGAGTATTTGTTCCAAATGTTAATTAGCTACAAAACTGATAAGTGCATGAACAGCAACACATTCTAAGTTGGTTTTAATTTCATTACATATTACCTTATAAATGTTGTGCCCTGCCTCTTTGTTGCTTGGATACCGTACAATGTCAATAAAGTTGCTAAGCAAAAGGATGAACAGATCAGTTTTTCCAGATGAAATCTGCCCTGATGCTGCAAGGTGAGCTGACCCTCCATACAGTTTGTCTAACAGAACTATTCTAACCCATTAAAAATTGTGAGGTTGAGTTGTTTGCACTTTGTTTGGTAATTACAAGCACCAGTGGCTAACACCATCATGCTGCATCCTTGCACACCTGCACCTATGTTATGACTCGGCATCCGTGTGACGGCGCCTTATTTGCCTTTCGTTGCATCAACTGAGCTTGTGAAAATGTTTATGGATCTGGCACAGGGGGTCAAGGGAAATAATATTCTTGGAAAGTCTTTTCACATCCTTCAGTAAGGCTGCATCAGCAGATGAATTTTTTATAAGACGGGCTCATCAATACATCGAGCACGCAGTCAAACATATGGACGAACACAGCGGTCGCGCTTTTACACGACAACAGGACATTAACAGTTTTCTGCAGGGGGATGATCTAAACAGTGAAAGAGAAAATCTAAAGAAGACAGGAATTGAGGGGGGGGGGGGGGGGATTGAAAATGTAAGAGAGCAAAAAAGGCTTTGTTTTTGGGAATACCAGAAGAGCACTGCCTGGAAATCCCCCCAGAGAGTCCATGCTCTGATCCGAGCTGCTTTTGGACAGCTGAATGATGCTGCAAAGGTTTATACTCTTGGCTCCATGTAAGTCTGAGAATTAGTCCACAAAGCAATGCATCAGGGCGGCAAACCTCTACGTAACAGAAAGTTGGTGCAGTCTAGGAAGGATAAATGTGCTTACCGTTACTAATGACTGTAGGGTGAACAAAGAATGTTAAAAATAGCTTTTGGAATACGTTAACTTCCTTCATGCTGGCAGTACTCAATGCTGTGATTCTTCCTCTTCTGGCTGTCCTGGTGAAGAGTCCACATTTTTAAGAGGGCATGAAAGACTGTGCTTTTGGCAAGACATGGTAGAGAAAGACTTTGACAAGCGAAGGGGAAAAAAACACGAGGCGTAGTGGGAAGAAGCTCTGACAACACTGTCTTCCTCCACTAAGCTCTTCTCCTTTCACTTCAAAAAGTTATAGCCTGAGACGTCACTGTTCCTCTATGTAACATGGAGAACTAGTTGAGACCGATTTTATGTTAAGGACTAATAATAAAATGAAACTTAAATGTTCATTCTATATTTTTTACTTTGTATTAAAATCCAAATAAACAGTTAAATATAATAGATTATGGGGAGCTAATGGAGACCAAATTAAATAGATAAATAAATACATGACTTAAATGTTTAAATAATTTATTTAACAATTAAATTATTAAATATGTCATTAAATCATTAAGATGCACACATGTTATAGCAGATAATTAATCAAATGTGATAATATTTATTTAATTTAATTTCATGGCTCTCGTTCCTGTTCTTCACCAGTAAATAATTTTATCTGTCAAACTCCCCTATCAAAGTCTAGCGGTGGGGTTCTGGGTGGGGATAGCAATGATTTGATGATTTCTTGTACTCCAATACATTAGCCTATTTTTTTTACAAATCATGGCAGCCCTGATTTAATTTTGTCCCTTCCTTAATAGATATAACAGCAACTGTACTCTATATATTTCTGTAGCAGTAGGAATAGTTGTAGCTTTTCTGCTAAAGCAATGCAAACTTCATTTATTATATACATTTAAATTTTTCTATCAATCCCATATTATCACAGACCCACGGTCTTTTTACTCAACATTTTACTATTAGAATCTTACATTAGCCCATGTCTGCACTGAATATTCCACCACTATGGACAAGTAGAGGTCACAACAAAACACAGTGTCTTTCTTTCCAAGAGTGGGCGTTTCTCCCAAAAATGGGTGGAGTTTGATACAAAACAAGCAAAAGAAGTAATTTATAAAATCGGAAAATAGACATTCTACAAAAAGTATGAACCACACGCTGTAGCTTGTGTCCGCTTAGCTAATAAGCAAACTAAATAATGAACACAGCTGAATATCTAAACAAACATTTACTTACAACAGTTTTGCTAATAACATCACATTTGTTTTTCGATTTTTTAATTCTCTAAATATGCCATTATAGCAGAACTGCTTGGTCTACTTTAAACAGATCAGATTTGGAGCAGATGTGAAAGCTTATAGGAGCTCTGGTGGAGATCAGGCAGCAGAACTCTGTGTGTTTATGTGAGTATGCATATATTGATTTATATATTTAACTGGACTTGTATGTGTGCTTGAACTCCTCTGTTCATTGATTTTTAGCAAATAGTTTCAGACACTAAAGTATCCTAATGAGTAATGAGTAATTTTGCTAATGCAAAAAGCAAAAGAAAGGAAAACCATTCTACCCTGGAATCAATTTTCCAGTTCATACAGACACACATAACAACACACACTCCAACAGCAGGTTTAGATTAACTAATTAACCTAACCTGCTTGTTTTCAGACTGTGGGAGGAAAGTGAATTACCAGGAGAAAACCCACGGATGCAAGGAGAGAACATACAAACTCCACACAAAAAAGTCTTCACAGCCTAGATTTCAACTGGAGCCAGATGTGTGTATTATCTTGTTATAATTCAGCAGTTTTCCTCATCATGTCTGTTAGATTCATACTGTTTGCCAAAACAACACAGTGTCTGCAAGCAAGAGATCAGAGAAAACTAGACAGAGCATATATGCGTATTCTGTTAGCATACTGGTTCCTTCATCTATGCAAAGTTTGAGCTTGAAATGTTAAATTCTTCAACATGCTTTAAAAAAGACATTTCCAACTGCAGAGAAAGCTCCAAAAATGCCTTGACTTCTTGTTTCAAAATCATACCGATCCACAGTCATTCCAACTATCTGCACCTACAAATCTACCTGTAGAAAATTACATACTATCCAGACTCAATTTTCAAGATATTTATGTCATTTTTAGGCACTATAGATCATTGAGTAAACAACATACGCCTGGCGGTTTTTCACCAGAGATCTCAAACCAAAATGCTGAAGCCAAATTAATATCCAGCTTTGTGGTAAAGAGCTATTTCAGGGAGCTGTGTTTTTTGGCAAGCGGGTAAATTTAGAAAAATCTGGAGAGGATTATCTTTGATTAACAGCAGATGCTTTAAATCATGGTCTTTGGGTTTGGGGTTAATAAAGTCTTCCTACATAAAAGATTTTGAGGAGAAAACCTCGATAAGGTTACTGCTCTTACTTTCCATCCACCCTTACACCAGGTGGAAATAAAAGAGCAGACATGAATTTAAGACTATGACAACAAAATGAAGCCAGGACAGGGAAATGGAAATGTGATTGCAATTGATGAGCTAAAGACGGTTACAGCAAGATGACATTTGAATTTCAAATTTGGATGTGAAATGTTTCACCTCGGCAGCAACTTTTTCACATTTTGTTTTACAACAAAGTAACTTCAAGCGTGTTTTATCGGGATTTTATGTGTCAGGCTGACAGAATGATGCATTGTTTTCTTGTCTTTTTTTGTTTTTAGAAGTTAAAGACTTAAAAGTTTCATGCACTTTTTATTCAGCTTTACTTTGTGACATCCTCAGAGGTTTCTTGGAGAAGTCTGGAGAGCAAACAGGATTGAGCGGACCAAAAGAACACAGCAGACCGGTCAGTGGATCATAGTTGTTGTCTGCAACTTTGGCCATTATGAAAGAATGACAAGAAGAATGCCATTATTGAAAAAAAAAAGCCATAAGAGGTCATGCTTTCAGGTCACCACGAACCATGGAGGGGACGCAGAGAATAAGGTTCTCTGGTCAGATGGGATCAAAACTAAAACATGCTAAATTCTAAGTCAAACGGAAAACTTGTACTGGACATCCCCTTAAACACATCATCCCCCACAGTGAAACACAGTGGCAGCTTCATAATTTAGGAATATGTTTCTTCAGCAGGGAAAGGGAAGCTGGTGACACGTAGTGTAAGGACAGTTGGAGATAAATACAAAACAATATTGGAAGAAAGCTTGTTTCCTTTCAGTCAGTATATTAAAAGTATACCTACCTGAAGATGGCCTTTTAACTAGAATGTTAAGACAAATCTTAATGTGGCAACTCATGAGATCCTCCCAGAAGGATATGTGTGTGTGTGTGTGTGTGTGTGTGTGTGTGTGTGTGTGTGTGTGTGTGTGTGTGTGTGTGTGTGTGTGTGTGTGTGCGCGCGCTCGTTTGTTTGTAATACCTTGTGGGGACGATTTTCCTGACATACTACGTTGTGGGGACCAATTGCTCCTTGTGGGGACCGGAGCCTGGTCCCCACAAGGGGAAACCCTGTTTTTGGGTCAGGGGTCAGATTTAGGGCTAAGGTATGAATTGAGTTTTGGTTAGGGTTAGGGTTAGGTATGTGATGGTTAGGGTTAGGAAAAGGGTAAAGGTAAGGTTTAGGCTGTAGAAATGAATGGAAGTCAATGGAAAGTCCACACAAAGATAGCAACACAAACGTGTGTGTGTGTGTGTGTGTGTGTGTGTGTGTGTGTGTGTGTGTGTGTGTGTGTGTGTGTGTGCATGCGTGATTGTTTGTCCTGTGTGTCTCTGTGTTGCCCTGCGATGGGCTGGCGACCTGTCCAGGGTGACTCCGCCTCTCGCCTGTTGACCACTGCACCCCACCTAACCCCAGCAGGGATAAAGGTGTAAGAAAATGGATGGATGGACGAGTCATCCCAGGACTTCCCATTTTTTGAAGCTTAGTGTCAGAGCAGGAATATTACTCTTTTCGTAAGTTTTCCTTTTTGATTTATTACAAATCGTCCATCTCTGCTTGCAACGTAGGCGTGGAAAGGGCAGTCTCCCGTTTCATATTGTGGTACAGTTCATGGCAGGTGTTTAGTGCAAAAGGCCATTGTGCAGAAGAGCGCCTCCGCCTTGGGACCTGATTATGGTTCTGCAGCCGCAGTGTGACACGCCTTTTGAGCCTCTGGAGTCTGTTAATATAAATGTATTTCTTACAAGACTGTGTTTCTTCTGGCTCTGTGTTCTGCAAGACACATAGGAAGTAGCCAGGCGCTGCCTGTTCAGAGGTTCTGTACCCGTTTTGGCCTCAAAAGCAACATTACGCCCTAATGCAGCATGCACCCCTACGTGTTATCATATAGAAGCCTTTCATTCAACAGCACCACTCTCTTTTGAAGCTCTTTCTTCTCCAGCTATTCAAGTGCTTTGTGAACACACTATAGGGGGAAACCTGATCTAAGCAGAGTCTCTCTCACTGACTCATGGAGGCCATTTTCCTTGCATATGCCAATAAAGGTTTGGACATGCCTGATGACATCCATGCGTACTTCTCCAGGATTGTAGCTATGGGCTTTGCTTCTTGTATTTCAGTGGAGGATCCATGTTCTGCAGCCAACTGGGCTTTACCTAGCACATTTGTTAAATTTGTCTCTGTGAATATGACAACAAGTGACGTCAGTCCTTGGCTGTTAGCTCAGCCAAAGCATACAGGAACATAAATGTGTGTGAAACAAATTTTGAAAACAATCATTTCCCTCCATTTCAAAATTAAGTCTTGCTTTGTAATGGTCCATCATGTAAAATGTCAAATAATTTTAGCTAGGGCTCAGGAAATTAATGCATCAATTTTGATTAATTAATTACATAGATTTTAAGATGTTCAAATTTTTAACAAATTAATCAATTTTTACCCTTTTTCATACAAGAGTCCCAAGTTGGAACCTCGGTACAATGTTTCTGGTATCCCCATAAATCTGATGTGCAAGCAACATACGCTAACAACAGTGATGGATGACAAAGCCGAACTCTTGGCCAACTGAGGCTTAATTTTTGCTTCAAAAAAACGATCTGATTGGACGCTAGAGAAACCTTTTTTTGTGTGCAGGTTATGCAGGTTTTATTGAAGCTATGAAATAGCACAGATGTCCCCAACACTAATGTCAGCATCCACAGTCCACAGATCTAAAGAAGTTCCCTGAATGATGTGGAGGTACTGACACACTGGGAAGCTGAGTGGACATTTTGAACTAATCTGATGGCTGAATAATCTAAACAACAGATGGAAAGCAACAAATGTATTTGCTGTTGAGCTACTTATTCAAAAATTTAGCAGGAAAATGGTTTTTGAATTGAAAATGTATTTAGATTAAAATGCAACTAATTCATTTCAGACCATGAAATGATCTCAGTTATCTAGTTCCACCACTAGTTTTAACATAAACAAGCAGAATGCAAAGGGTGTGAATAATTGTCCAAGAACCAGAGATGCAGAGAATCCAATGATTTATTCATCAATGTATGTGTACTAATAAAGTCCAGGGGATTACTCACCACCGGGCTCTCCATGATGCCTTTGAGGAAGATGAGATCCAGGTCATTAGCCGTCGTTGAACTGGTGCTGTCACTCAACGTGTCCAGAGCCTGATGCATGGCTATAAAGCAAAGAAAAAAGAGACAATAAAAACAATTTCATTTAACAGCTTTAGCTCCCCCCGACAGTCAGGTGTGAAAAATGGAGGGACAAGCTTGCCTGAAAGAGAGAATAGAAGAAGGAGAGAGACAGAGAGAGAGAGAACATTTCTAGTAGTGGGACATGTACAGACTGAACGATGGATGGGGTGAGAACGAAGGACAGGGAGGCAGGATGGGAACTGCCTCACTTCCTTTCCCAAGCAATTTTATCCCTGTCAGTCATTCTGCTCATAAGTCTGTCAGACGAGACAGTATCTTTCTCCCACAACTCCCAACTTCCTACGCACATGTTCTTACATCCACACACTTACACAAACACACATACGCACGCACGCACACACACACACACACACACACACACACACACACACACACACACACACACACACACACACACACACACACACCATTATAGCAACACAGCTGCTAAGGTTGCTGACAGAACAAACATTTTGACATTTGTCAGTTTCCAGACGTCCCTTAATCCCCACCGTACATTTCAGGAAGTTGGATAAAACGACATGGTAATATCTCATATGTGTTTGCTATTTAATTGTAACATCCTCTTTCTGCCTCTGCGATGAGGCTGACTTAAGGACATGTATGCATGAACCTCTCCCTCAAAGATACAAAATCAAACTGAACTCATTACTCAGAGGGACAACCAATCAATGGGCACAAACAAGATGATGTCAACAACTCGATGAGGGTCAGTTACAGTTTGATGCCGCTCTCCAGACTCAGAATATGACTCATTAAGGTACCTGACATCACTACTGCTGGGGAATTAATCAAAGCAGACCTGACAGTAGGACACGTAGGTGTTTTTATTAATAGGGGCCATTTGTCTAAAAGAATTTACATAACAGACCGTGGATTCTTTGTTGTCGACGTTAAAAATACAGCAGCGGTTCTTAATGTTTGTGACAGAAACAGACAGAAAGAGGTGAAACAATTAAATTATGGTTCTTATCTACTTGAAGAGCTGTAGGTTGTAGGTAGCGGATCCATAACAGCAACCAGATGGAAATTTGGAGAATCAGAGGGAATGTTAAGCAAATCACTCCTCAGAGGAACTCAGTTAGAAAGATAAAAGGGACTGAAGTGGATAATAGAGAACATGGAGACTGGTAAAAATTCTGAATCCCAGAATGCACTGCATTAACTCATTTAAATGGGTCAATGATTTTGTTCACTCTACAGAGAACATTTTAAAAATTTGAGGGTTAAAGAGCAAATCAGCATCAATCACTAAGGTAAACAGTGGAGTAGGCTTAAAACACATTACAGTGGAATATCATCTGCATAAAAGTGATAAGAAATGTAATTAACAAAAATGAACAAAGCCAGCTAAAGGGAGCATGTTACAGCCAAAAATAATGGGCCCAGAACGCATCCCTGTGGAACCCCACAGGTTAGAGCAGTAATCTCACAGGTAAACTTGTTTACAGAAACAAAAAAAGTCTTCCATGATAAATACAAAGGAAACCAAAGTAGCTTAAAACCAGAGATACTAGCTAAAACCCTCAGACTATTCAGTAACATTCAGTAGTTACAGGAATCAAAGGCTGCACTGAGATCAGGTATGATTATTATTGAACTGTTCCCTGCCTCACAAGACTTTAAAAGATAAATGTAAACCTTCAGAGGAGCTAATTTAGTGGAGTTCAGTTTCTGAAAGTCAGACTGAAAATGGTTCAGATCCGTAGCTTAGTAGAAATCTGAAAATTAGAAATTACATTAGAAATGTTGTAGTTTCTACAGCATTTTATAATAACTTACCAAAAAAGAGCAATTTTGACATCAACCAATAATTAGCACTAAAGACGGAATCACAATTGTCTCCTTTAGTAGTGGTTTTACATCAGCATGTTTAAAATAGAATGGAAAGTAACCTTGTCTCAGTGAGCTGTTAATGATTGACAACAATGAAGGACTTAGTGAGACTCCCAGACAAGACGGAGTGAGGCGACATCTAGAAGGAGCACGACGAGGGTTTCATTTTACCAATAAGTGTAGCCAAGTCAATTAATATGAAAGCTAGACTGAGGAGGGACCTCAACAACTGCCAAGAAAAAACCGAGCCGTTAAGGGCAGACGGGTATTATACGTCAATGTCAAACTAATTCATCATATCTGGAGCTAGACATGAACTTGTTTAGGCAAAGAGCAGGGAGTAAAACCCACCCTACAGCCGAGTATGACTGGGGTCCATTCACTATTTAGAAAGATTATTAAGAATAAAGACTGACCTATAATAGCTTATTAAGAACTTCTGCTTGAATTAAGCACACTGTGCAACAAAGTAAGCATAACCATGCACCTTAAAACTTCCCTAAAGGTCTAAATATCAAATTGAAACTTTTTGTTCTTTTACAGAACCTTTCTCTTTAACATTCAGGTGGAAGACTTCATCTTGTATCAAGTTGTGAAAGGAACCCTCTTATTCATAAAGAGGCTGAGCAGCATGAGTCGAAAGTATTTATCTTTCTCCTGCTCATGTGCCTTATCAGCCCCCCCAAGGCCGCTTTTCTTAACAACATACTCAGGGTTTTTTTTCCATCCATTTTGCCTTTACAGGTGTGCTGAAAGTAATTTTTCACTTGGCTGGATCTAAATTGCTTATACCGCTCGCAGGAATTTGATACTATATGAGGAGTTTCGTTCAGCAGGTGGAGGGATTAAGCACGCACAAAGGCGACCCAGGTGTGTGGGCAGAATGTACCTACATGAGCGTCAGGAGTTCCGCAAAACTGTGAACATTTAAGGAGATCTTACCATGAGTTTTAAGACACTAGAACAAGAAGTCAGCAGTAAGTTATTTGTGTAAAACTCAAATCCTTTCAATATGGTGTTTAAAATAAAGATCACAAGAACAAGAATCCCTTCAGCAAGGCCTAACAACAGGAAACCCAAATGAAGCTACTTCAGTCAGTGAAAGGCTCGCCTGAGTGCCTCTTCATCCCAAAGGGAGGGTTACAATTAAACTCAAAGTGACGGAGACGGTGGAACAACCTGGCCCGTTAGCGTTTGTAGTTAGATCACAGCAAGGAACACAAACCTCTCAGCCGACACTTAGTGAAGGTTGCTAAGGAGCGGCGGTTAGATAAACAGAGAGGAGATGCTCAGAGGAGCCAGGGGGGCGGGGACATGGAGGAAGGGATGTGGGAGAAGTGGCTGTGTTGTTGTTCCTCCATGTCCGATCCTCAGGGGGGTATTAGACATAGCAGAGCGCAGCCTGCAGCTGGCCCTCTCCGCTCCCCATCATTGGGCCGACGCAACATCCTGCTCTACTGAACTTCTAATAAACAAGTTGGTTTAAAGTGCAAAGAAATCCTCTAAAAAAATGATAGTTTGTTCAGAAGTGACGTCTAAAATATGTCTAAATTTGACCAAAAAAGGAGTATCAACTTCTTACTCCTCAAAAACAAAACTGAAGTAATTATCTTTGGACTCAAAGAGGAACGATCAAGTCAGCAAGCAGCTTCACTAGATGTGTTTCTGTTGACTGCATAATTACACAATTTGAGAGTTTGAAAATAAATTTGCTTAATGGAAATACGTCCATTTCCAAAAAATTGTTTTTTGATATAATGGTTTTGGCACTAGGACGAGGTGGTTTTCAAATTTGGTTTATTTTGCAAGACAGCAGTGGAACCACTTTTTCACATCACGCGAGTCACATGACCAACAACCCAATGTTGCAACTGCCACAAACCACCAAGAAGAAAATGACAGGAAGTGGAAGGAGGATGATGACACAGCAAGTTTTTTAATGACTTCTTGCTTGAAAAACTTATTCACGTATGATTTTAACTGCATTTCTTAGTTAATGGAAACACCGCAATTGTAGAATTATGTTTTTTCAATATTAGTGGAATAGTGATAAAGTTTTGTACACATCTGAAATGGAAGCACACCTAGTTATTACAGCTAGAAACTAGTGATAAGACCAGAAATCTGGCTGTAGTAATCGACTCAGGTCTGAACTTTTAGAGTTGCATAAAGACAGTTACAAAGTCAGCCTTCCATCACCTGAAGAACATTTCCTTCACTTAACTTGACTAGTTGCCAGTTTACAACATCAAGGTTTTAAAATTAAGTAGACAAAGACCAAAGCCAACAGGGCCCCTCAAATCCTCCCATCTGCAACTTTTAGATGTCCTGGTCCAACCTGAATCATATGACATCGGCCCTCGGGACCTGGATTTGAAAACCCCTGATCTAGAGTTCTAAACATTATGCTCACAACATTCTGAGAGATGGAGGGTTTTCCAGCAGGATCCAAAGATGTTTTGACCTTCAAAATATTTATTATTTTCTACTAAGAGATTCAGTCATGAATCATTCATTATCTAATATTTTGCAGCCTCCCTTTACTCAAAACACAGTGGGAAGGATGTTCAGGGTCAGCTGAAAGGCCTGACAGTAACTTCAAAACTCTTCTAATTTAAAAGTCTGCAAATCTAACCTTTGAGGGAGATAAAACATTTTATGGTTTTTGGGACGGTTCAAATTTCTGATAAAAAAAAAAACAGGTGCGAATTATATTTATTTTTAGCCTGAAAATGAAAACTTTCCCCAACGTTGGAGGCAGAAACTATATTTTTAGGATCAAGATGATTTGTGAAGGACTTTAAAGCAAACTTCCTCTTAATATGAAGTGCCCCAAAACAAATGTCTTAACCTTTAAAAGACAGGAGTGTTTGATTCTTAGTGGAAACATTTAGTACCCAGAATTTATAACTGATCAGTAAATGGGGGAGGAGGGACAACAAAAAGGTTTCTGATTTGCATATAAGTGAGAATTTATCAATGTGACATTTAATTTTACTTTCTCATTCACAACTGGATAAAATACTCTAGTTAAAAATGTCAGCTTCAGGCAGTGAAAACACATTACTGAAGTTGATTTTTTTTCCCCTGAAATACTCCCTGCTGATGTTACTGCACTCTTAGCTCACTGACGCGCTATTAAACTGTCAGTTGAGTATATTGAGTTTATCCTTGGGGGGAGAAAAAAAAAAGTGCCTGAAAACAGACACCTCTTCAACGCATTATTAAACCCTTCAAACTCGCTCCTTCGGTCCTCAGCTCTACAGCAAATTATAATTGCTATAACTCCCTTAAGGAGCAAAAGATGAAATCTTCAAAGTGTTCAGACTGCATACAGATATAAACGACGGACCCGGATCAGTTTGGTGATACAGGTAACGGGGGTTACAGTTTGTTCCGCTGTGGCATGTTCCAGACTTATTAAGTTCTGACTGTGGAATATGATGACTTTTTATTCCACAGGAAAGGGGATTTTTTTCCCCCGACCTGATGCATCTGCAGAGCATAACCTGCCCTCTTTATGAATTCAGAGGACAATGTTCCTCTGGCGTATAGAGGACTCAGAATGCACGGAATGAAATGGATCCTGTTCTGTTGTGTGTGAGTAATGTCAAATCTTCTTGCAGCTCGTCCACATGAGTTAGGAGGCTGCTGTTTGAAGTGTGTGTGGGCTTGTGTAGTGTGCAGCACACGGTGCTTCACTGGCCCGGTCTGTGTGTTTGAGAGCTACTTGTACAGGCTTGACTTTTAAGCTCATCTGCTCAGCATGAACAAGGCCAACCAAAGCTTTTTGAAAACTAAAATGTTCATTCAATTACCTGCATTTATTTTTAGACAGACGCAGCATTAAGGTGTGCTGAAAACGTATCCATGTCGATTTTTATCACATGACAACCAGCGATGTATTTCACTGGGATTTTATGAGAGAATGCAACAGTGGTGGGAAAATTCTACGTTTTTAAGGAGCAGTATTATGTGTTTTCAAGCCACATAGTGCCACTTTATAAGCATAATCAAGTAGCTATGTTAACTTCAGGTGTTATAAAAAGGCACATTATATATATATGACTTAGAAGAAGTCTTACTTTGTAATTTAACGCCTTGAAATTGTGTCTCTGTCTCTTTAAGAAGCTCGTGCTCTTTCTGAGACTCCGCCTTCAGGAAGTCAACACAACATGGCTCCTCTATTAACCCTTTTTTACCAGCTTTCCATTAAGAAGCCATTACGGAGACATAGAAAACTCTTCTTTAAATTAAACTGGTAGAAAAACTAACACCTCACATCAACCCCAACAGTGGCTACACACCTTTGTTCTAGTAATATGAGATCAAATGTGAAACTGTACAGTGGTGCAGTTGGTAGAGCTGTTGCCTTGCAGCAAGAAGGGTCTGGGTTCGATTTCCAGCCCGGGTCTTTCTGCATGGAGTTTGCATGTTCTCCCTGTGCATGTCTGGGTTCTCTGGCTTCCTCCCACAGCCCAACAACATGACAGTTAGGTTAATTGGTCTCTCTAAATTCTCCCTAGATGTGAATGTGTGTGCATGGTTGTTTGTCCTGTCTGTTTCTGTGTTGCTATGCGACCCTGCCTCTTGCTTGGAACGTTAGCTGGAGATATGCACCAGTAACCTTCCCCACACCAATAAGAGAAAGAAAGTGGATGGATATGAAACTTTTGGCCTAAATACCAAAGCTAACACTGCACACATCACCTTGAGCACATCATGCCTCCTATGAACCACAGTGGTGTCAGATAATGGGGATGGAGCTGCAGTAAGAGGTGCAAATTATTTCAGACTGTGGTGGAGATTCACCTTCCAGCAGGACAATAAACCTTGAATTAACAGAAAGAGCATGTTCTAATTTCCAGATCTTTATTTGTAGAACAAAAAGAATATTAAACTTATCCTTTTTTTTCCAATTCACAATTATGCTCTTTATTGTGTTGGGTTATCACATAAATCCACATCCACACTGCCAACAATGTGATCTTGACTTCCTTTCAGTGAGTCTTGAATAACCAGTCGGTAGGAAAAAGTGACATTTTGGTTTATGCCTGAACCTCAGTTCTAAGGTTTGGTCCATGGCATGATGCAGAATGCCAAGAGGCTCCAAGGGACAACCCATTTATAACCATTAAAATTCCTTTTTTTCATAGTTTGGTCATTTTTGACCTTCTAAATCTGCAGCATGTATAACCATACACACATTCCTTTCCTGGTGGAAAAATTTTCATAGGTCAGGACGACTGTGGCATGAAAATAAAGGTGGGTTCATTGCTGCCTGTCATGAGGTGGGGGTGTTGGTGGTGAGGAGAGACGCTGAGACCCAGGTATGGTGAAGATGATGAATTTAATGGTGAAAATAAAGCTCAACAGTCCATACAGGCAGCACGGCAGAGACTAGCTCACAGCTAAGTACCGGTAGCAACTGATTCACAGGACTAGACACGAGAGCTGACACTTCCAGGACTTAACAGTTCTACTGGCGAGTGACGGAAACAAACACAAACCAGGACTTAACAGTTCTACTGGCGCGTGATTCAAAGCAAAGATGATGACGAACGACAACAAGGACCCGACAAGGAACATAGACAACAGGAGGGTTAAAATACACACGGGGTAATCAGGGGAATGAGACACACCTGGGGAGCAATCAACGGGGAGGACAGGACAGAGACTCACAGGAACACAGGACTGAACACAGAAAACTCAAAAATAAACATACAGAAACACAGAACATAACACTGCCTTTTGACATTAAAGTCTGTTTGCATCCAAAGAGCAACTCAAACCAATTTGCTTTCCAAGGAGAACACAAGGTGTTTTTCCCTCTGCTTGGATCTGCGGGGTGAGCACAAAGACAGTGGAAATATGGCATACAGTTATGCTCTACATCTCTGTCAGTAAAAACGCAGAAATATTAAAATTTAATTGATACGGTTTTTTAATCATACATATTTTCTTTTTTTTTTTACCATAGACTTTAATCTGTTTTTTAATCATTATTATAATATACAAGTTAAAACGACTTACTGAAGCAGATACTGCTACTAATATTTATAGCCTGATACTCATTTTCCCTGATAAGAAATTTGACCCAATTTTCTCCATTGTTTAATGTCTAATACAATATCCTTTGTTTCCAATGTGTTGAGGATTTTGATCTCTGTTGCAGGATTTTCTTAATTGACCACTACAGGGCTTCGGTCAGAAAGCACGCTGGTCATCAGGTGTTTAAAGAGGTTTACTGAAGAATTATGTCAACAGTGCAAATAAATTTAAGCAGTTTCTGAAAATACAGAAATAATAAATAAAGGTTCAAAATTACTATTGCAAAAAATGTAAATATAACAGTTCACGAGTAAGTAAAAAATGATGCAAAACTTGGCATCAATCTAGCTCTAACTGATCAAAGCTCAAAAACTAGCGGTTAAATGCTAAACAGTTTTAATAAAAATCAGCCACATTAAGAACAAAACACATTAACAAAACTATAGAAATATACCAGCAGCTAAACAACTCTGTCAGCAGAGATAATTAGCATCCACCTATTCATGTCACATGACTAATACCACTACTCACATCATCAATAATTGTTGGTCTCAACAGTAAACAGAAAACAGACCAGCTGATGAACATCAAGAAGAAGAAAATAAACGGAACAAACTTCCTTCACAATAAAAGGAAGCACTTCAAAATAAAAGCATAGACATGAGACATCAAACTGCTTGAAGAATTTATAACATAATGCATATGCATTTATGGGAGAATTAGATATGAACATTTGGCAAAACTGACCCAATAATCTTGTTCATTTGTTCAACCAAAGCCCTGAGGTTTGAGGTAAAGTTGAAGTTGTGATATTTTACACATGAATTATCCAGGCAATGGCAGAAGCAAAAAGCTTTTCACGTTTAGTCCCGCAGCCAACTTAAACTTTTTGGTATCTGGCGAGATTTGCATTTCCATTAAAGTCACCTCTGGAGACGTGACTTGGCTCATATGTTGACATTTGGCAGTCTAATCACACCTCATCTGTGTGGCAGTAGAAATGCAGGTTAAGGACTGCCAAGTTTATCTGCTGAAGTGGCTGGTATGAGGCAGCCACTTCATAATGGCTTCAGTGAAAGCCATTATGACTTTGACTCTGGAAACACACGGATCCGATATTAATATCTGTATCGGTTCCGATATTGAAAATAATTCTAGATCAGGTATTGATGACAGATCTAGGGCAGATCTATTCAGTCTAATTCTTTGTGCCTTGAGCAACATCATGCTTTATTTATTTTACATTTTGTTTAGAATCATTAAATGAACCATTTGAAAGAAGGTTGGGTGCAGTTTACTTTTACATGTTTGGCCAGCCATGTTTGAAAAACCTGCTGTTTTAGTCCATTTTTATTATAATTTATTCTTCATTGACTGTTCTATTCCTAATTTGTAATTCGATACATGTATGTTTGTGTTTAAAAAATGTCAATTCTGCACAGTTTTTCTGTATCGGATCGGTATCTGCCGGTACTAAAACTGATATCAGTATCAGTATAGGAAGTGAAAACAGTGGATCGGTGCGTCCCTGTATGACTCTACATACGTTTTCCATCCAGCTATGAATGAAAGATTTCAATTAGATCATTGAAGCACCTTATCAGACACTCTGAGCCAGAACCAAATTGAATTGTCCTTTTCTGTTGAGACCCCAACAATTATTTTAGACAGTCTAATCCTACCAACACAGTGCACTCAACGATCCATCAACTTCTGCTTGGACGCTGCTTCACTCGCCTTCAAAGGGTTTCTCTTACAGCGTGAGGCTTTTGGGAGCAGAAAGGCAGAGCAGGATGTGAAGTTTGGGAGTTTGACACTTTCAGGCTTCTCTGATCCGAACACTTGTGCATTTGAATGATCCCCGTCTTTACTCACTGTGAATGTGCAATGCAACAAAGGTCTGCTCTACACCGTCTCCAACCAAAAGGAGCACACACACACACACACACACACACACACACACACACGCACACACACACACACACACACACACACATGCACTCACCCTGAACTGGTAGACAGACTGCTTTGACAGAAAATGTGATTCATCATGGCTGTCACCGCAGTCCTGTCAGGCTACATTAGAGAGCAGAGGATACGTTGCAACGCCATGCATTATGTGACACACAGTGGGCTTGGCAAGTGATGTGATGAAGCTTGTAGCCTTGTCTCATTGAACATGACACCATAAACTAGTTGTTTTTTGTTTCTAATCCCCTCAGCTGGCGTCCTGAGGTATTTGCATGCATGAATCGACAGAGACGGGGCCAAAGCAATGGCGTTTAAAAAAAAAATACTGTTGCAAGAAATGCAATATTATTTATTATTGATGAAATCCATTAATTATTTATGAAAGTATGGGGGTTCCCATGGTGGAAAAGCAAACATTATCCAGCCATTATTATTCAGTACAACAAACACAGAATTATCTCTAACAGAATCTGCCATGTTGTTTGTTTTGTTCTCCATGCTTTACTTCTATAAAGAGCTTCTTATCTCACTAGCTTTGTTTCCATTTCAAATGTGGTCTTTGTTGATATTCTGCTAATGTCGATAAAACAATTTTGGCAATTGCAGTGTTTCCATTAAATAGGAAATGAAATTATAATCACACGTGAATACGTTTGTTCACGTCATACCTCTTTAAAAATCATGGCAGACGGATGTAAACAGTTACATGCTTCTAGTCATCTTTTTGTCATTTCCATCAGTAGTAACATCCAACTTCTGATCACATGACTGTGATGAAAGAGTGTTCCCACTGCAAAATACATCGATTTTGATACAATTAAAAAACCACCTCATCTGAGCATGAAAACGTTTTAGAAAGAGACAGGATTTTTCAAAATCTCTGTTTCCATTAAGCAAATAGATTTTTGTAATTTTATGGCTAATGGAAACACAGCTATTGATTTTCCACTAGATAATTAGGCATGAATAATATTCTCTAATTGTAAGGTCCGCCGACGTCCTTCTCTCTACATAACTCTTCCAGTTCAACAGATGAAACTGCAGCATTCCCAAACCAGCATTCCCACGCTCAGCTATGATATCATAATCATAACTGCATAGTCGCTGCAGTTGGTTTGGATCGAGGCTGGTCTGCGTTCACATCAGAAGCGAACTACCACTATTTTTGGATCTGCACTCAACAGATTTTAAACTATGTGAAGGGTGTTGAGTTTTAAAAACTAACATTGTTCTACATTTAGTTTCAAAGCTGTTCCTTTTTCTTAAAATCCTTTTGATATCAGAAGAAGTGCAGTCAGTTTTCTCCAGATGTATGAATCATAGAGTCTTCCAGGATTGCACCCTCCCAAGCATGTTGCTGCAAGTTCAAGTCTATGTATCAAAATCCAGTTTTAAAAATAGCTGCAAGCTCCGGCCATGTGGCGACCCCTGGCCCATAGCATTGTTGAAAATTCAACATGAATGACTCATACTGTGTTTGGTGCAATTTGGACTTTCTATATGCAAGTTCTACAGTTTTGAATGTTTTGGCGTGTAGGTGTAGGCACGCCCCTAGACATGCACAAAAACTCAAGATTTTGATCACTTTAATCCCCCATCCCTTTTCCCTGAGTAATGACCAAAGATGAAGCCAATGGCTCGATGTCCATAGGATGAGTTTGTTAAAGTTCAAGGTGAGTACATGTGAAAACTTGCAAAAAGTGACCTTTTGATCCTGTACATTTTAGGACATACAACCAAGAGATGTTTTTTCTTCATTTGGGAGAAATCTATGTAGCAATTGCAGATCTGTACAAAGTATGATTTGGCCTGTCTCAATTTAGGGGTCACCGTAGAGATGTTTGGCCACGCCCACTTTTGCTTCCATTAAAGGGGCAGTATTATGTGTTTTCCAGCAAAACAGTGTCTCTTTAAGTCACTACATTACCTTCAGTTGTTATAAAAATGCTTTGTATATCAAACATGACTTAATTTATTTATTTTTTTTACTTAATGCCTTAAGTAATGCACAGATCCACAAGATGCTTGCTAATTGCTGCTGGCTAGTCTGCCTAGGGAGGACTGAGCTGTGAGGCAGAAACTTGGACGCTTGGAAATTGCAGCTTTGTCCTTGAAGGCGGGTCTAGGTTCGCCCAGGCATTTTGCACATCTGAATGGTTGCCACGGGAGATTAAAGTATTTCTCCAACATGCATGAAAGAATCAAAGCAACACTCCAGGTATGTTTCTGATGAGGTAATAACATAATAACATGATGTAAATCTCAAAAAAGTTAATTTCTACATAACACTGCCTCTTTAAATATCTGTTATAGTTAGCACCATTCTAGCTGTAGTAATTCATGTTTTGTACTTTGTATTGGCTGCAGTTGGAATAATTCAGTTCAAAATAAAACCAGATAGATCATGTTCTACAGTTTTTACAGTTTAATGCATTTTTTTCTCAAGTTTATGACACAGTAAGAATTTCATACCTGCCCCAGCTCTGATTCTGATACCAGTCCTGTGACACCTCAGTAAGGTAGAAGAGGGTTTCTTTTCTGTCCTCCTTCATGTTTACAGCATGCTGTACACACACCACCACCGGTTCCAACTTGTCTACGCTCATCTTCATCCCAGCACTACATCAGAGCAGGTACTAGGAAAATTTAAAACAACTGGCCACCCAACACCAGCAGCTCTACCAGCAAGCTGCTGTCTGAATCCACTCATCCTCTTCGCTATGATCTACACCTCTGTGTAGCATTCTTCCTCTCCACTCTGTGGTGAGCCATCCAAAGATCTCTGAGCCAGCCGGTCGGTACAAGCCTGGTTCTTACCTTCCCCGCACAGCTTCACTTCTATTCCTTCCAAGGAGTTGGCTGAGTCGCCCTCCTCCAGAGAGAGCCTCCCAAACGGGCTGCCAGCCATGCTGAGCGACTCCTCTCTCACGGGGCACGCACTCCCAGCAACACGCCCGATACCCGGGTAAGATCTCCCCCTTTGTCTTTCTGTCACCGATCCTCACCTCTTCCGTCCAGAACAGATCCTCGCTCTCTCTACATCCTCCCCTACCTGCTCTCAACATGAATGTGTAGATGCTGCGCCTGGGCTGAGAGGCTCCTCTTCTGCATGAATGAAAAGGGACGGCGCAGCGATGGGTGAGTAAAGAGAGAGGAGGAGGAGCAGAGAGAAGGAAGCATGGTGCCTTCTAGAGGAAGAGAAAGGGAGGGAGGCAGGACAATTTTCTGTCCAGTTTTCTCTGCAGGGGTCAACTAAGGAAAAGATCCGCAGAGGATTGGGGCGAGGAGGAAGGAGGTGTAGACTGTGCATCAGCTAATGTTCTGCATTTTAGGCACTAAGAACCTGAATCACATGAAACCAATACATAGAAAATCTACTGTATCTGGCTTTTTTCACTGCCATTTGGTCTGAAGTAAACTGGATATATGGTGGTTCCTGATCCATCCATTCATGTCAGAAACCAGGAGCAAGATGGCTTCCAGGCCAGACCAAAGATCCGCAGGCATCCTTCTCCCTAGATAATACTTCTAGTTCAACTGAGGAAATAACAGTAATCCCAAACCAGCCATCCCAGTGGGACAGTAAATCTTTCATAGCTATTTATTAATGTGTTGGATTCTGTGCTGAAAGAACTAAAGCACCCCTATAAAATGTTTTAAAAACATGCTTAGCAGGGATTTAGATCCCATATGAACTACTCATGATATTTTTAAAGTAGCAGAAACATGTAAAATCTACTTTTTGGAGCTTTACATCTTGCTATAATGTTATTCTCTCATCAAAAACATACTTGGCGTGTTTCCTTGATTCTTTCGAGCATGTGAGAGAAATCCTTTAATGTCCCATGGCAACCATTCAGCTGTACTTGATGGGACCAAAGCTCCTCCTCAGAACTGCCGTTTTCAAGCTTCAAAACTTCCACCTCACAGAGCAGCCCAATCCTGCAGCTCTCCACTCAGCTCCTTCAGACTAGCCAGAAGCAATTAGCATACTGTGTATCTGTTGAGCTCCTTATACGAGGTACTTCTCAGTGCAACACTGGTAAAAACAATGTTAAAAGGTTACTAGAGGAGCCATGTTATGATGACTTCCTGAAGGCAGAGTTTCAGAAAGAGCAGGGTTTTTTAAAGAGACAGAGGCCCAATTTCAAGGCATTAAATTTTAAAGTCAAATTTCTTTTAATTTGTATTTGATAAGTACAACATCTTTATAACAACTGAAGGTAACAAAGCTACTTTATTTTGCTATAAAGTGGCACTATGTGGCAGGAAAACACATAGTACTGCCCCTTTAAGGACTGTATTTTTTCCTCTTAACATGATCAATTGTTCCTTCTAAATTCGCATAGATGACAAAATAGAAATGCTGACAGAAACTTTGAGAAACCCATTGAGTGCCCATATGTGGCAATAGCATTAGCAGAAGAAGTACAGCCAGGCATTGTTCTAGAAAAGTTCTGATGTTCTAATACAGGTTCTCAGAAGTCGACAACAACAAAGAAAGACAAGCATGCCAAACCTGTAAAAACCACCCTGTTGTTATGGTTACTAACTCCCAATGCAGTAGGTAACCGTTCTATGTCCGATTCTCTGTCTGTCTATGGCTACATTCACACGCCAGGCAAATGCGACTTTTTCATGGCAGTCTGAATGACCCAATTGCGACCTTGGCACTCCCCAAAAAATCAGACTTGTACCACTTCTAAATCAGATATGTGCCAGATAGCTTTCAAAGTGTCTGTAGTCTGAACGGTCATGTCACATTTCATCCAACTTTTGCGTCATTGACATGGAGTGCATCATAATTCTGCCCAGCAGAAGCCAGTAGAAAAATTAGACATAAAAATTGGCTGAAAATTACAATTCTAAACTTGTAAAAGAAGTCTATTTTTGTGCATCACATCACAATCCCACCACTCCTTGTTTTGACTATAAATCCAAACAGACTGAAGGAAACCCTCCGAAGATGAAACTGACCGCAACTTCCTTCTTCACAAAATGGAAGCAAAAATTTAGTAATGTCAGACTTGAGCAGCTCTAGGATTCCTTGTTTGTCTTTGGTAAAAGATCACAAGCAATATTTCCTGCTGGCGCTAGACTCTAGGATTTGTTTTGGTTGTATTTACCCAGAATGCCCTGTGCTATAGTTCACTTGCTGCTTTTGGAACAGTTTCAGGTCCGCTTGGCTTTCACATATGTATTCACATTACCAGAGTTCACTTCATCTGAACCGAGGCCGAGGTTTTCAGGTGGATTAGAGTTCGAGTTTTTGGTCTGACTGCGCATTCACACCTTCCCAAACAAACCGGACTTTCTGGTCAAACGGACTGGAGTTTGATTGAAGTGGACCAAACAGGGCTGATTTGAATCCATCACAAAATAGGCTCAAATTGTTTAAAATGGTGATTTAAAATGGTGATTGCCGAGAGCAATCAGGTTAAAAAGAAGTAATTTCTATGCACTGGTATAAAGCTCCATTGATTTGAACTGTATTACCCTTCATTCAGCACAGTAACCCTGTCAGTGGTTGGTAGATGTGTTAACAGAAGAAAAGGTAAGCTGTGGCTCCACCGAGATTGGACTGCTGAAATCATGAAAGCGCTGCATTTACCTCAGTGAATGCTGATTGGGTTCTTTTAAAGGTTCTGAGCTGCAGGCAGGAGCAGCTGAACAGACTTGATTGGGCTGCGGTTATTAAGAGTTTTTTAGCTGTTTGCTCCTGGGCTGACAGAAGAATTTTGTTTAAATAAAGCAAGGTTTTAAATGTGACCTTTATGCACATGATAACATCATACAAATCGACATGGTAAAATGCTAAAACACCATTTATAGTTTGGTGTCTTAAAACAAAAAAAAACCTTGGTCCATGTACTGTACAGTCAAGTCCAAGCTATAAGTGAAATAACTGTCAAGCTGCGGGCTGCAGGCTACCAACACTGTTAGTATGTGACACTCCCAGAACTACTTGATAAAGAGCAAACCAGCCAAGAGGTGTAATATTCAGTGCATTAAGTGTGTTTACTCCAAAGTACAGCTATTACAACTATGTAATAGTAAATATTGATTATTTTAGTAACAGTGGGAGAAAATTGTCTGTTTTAAATAAAAAGTTTTTTCTACATTTAAATTTTAAGTTTGTGAATAAATACTAGTACATTGAAGGCATTATTTAGAACTTTATTTTTTTATTAGCATAGCATAGCATCAGAATCTCCCCTCAGTTCAAACTTATTCCATGAAAATTAAACAAACTTGATCAGTGTGTCACTAGCAGTTCTATAAAAGTATAAATTTTTCCCAGTTAAAATTATATGTTGACTGGCCAAAAACTAAATCTTCACCTGGATTTAACTCAGCAAGTATGCACAAGTCTTCTATTGGATAATTACTATGATATGGTGCTCCAACTGAGACACAGAATACAGATCATAGTTCCTTTAAGAGTCTATGGGATGTGCTGGAGAGGGTTGTGTGCAGCATTCAGGATCTCCCTTCATCAATACAAGATATTGGTTAAAAAAATAAATAAATATGAATGCTACAATTAATGAAAATACACTTTGTGACACTCCAGAAGTGAATCAAAACAACGCCAGAGCGGACACGGTGTTCCCTTTTCAACGAACAGAACATTTGAACCGCTTAGTAAAACATGTTCTTCTAACCCTGCTGGAGTTATTCTACATGTCTGACTTGCAACTTGACATAAACGGAAATGGAGAAATAATTTACAGTGTGTTACAAAAAATGCCAGTCATGCAGTATGAGCAGTGCACTTCATGTACAAATCAAGACTGACAGTTTACTCCACACACAGCTTTACTGGCAGTAAAACTCCTTCCCTGGCACTCTGTCTCTCCAGCAGATGACTTCTGGAATTTAATGTCTCCATCCTGTAAGGCTCTCTGAAGCAGATTGTTTTATAAAAAATATATATATAGCGCTCATTTTGCGGACGTCCAGCAGCATACTGTTGGTTAGTTTTCAGTTGTAATGGAAAGTCTTAAAGCTGCAGTAAGTAACTTTTATTTAAAACAAAAAATTCAAGTTTTTTTTACATATTTATTCAAATTACCACTATCCTGTAACAGTGTAATGTGAGACAAAAAAATGTTTTAAAAATCGAGGTACTCTGCCCTTCTCCCATTGCTCACAGAACTAACTGCAAAACTACTTTACTCAGTCAGAAACAACCAATCAGAGGCACGAGGAGGAGGGTCTTAGCGCTGTCAATCACTCACACAACATGCTGTAAATGCTAATGCTAGTTAGCATAGCCACCAATGACTGGACAGCATACAGGAAGTTGACTGACAGAGCTAAGTCCCACCTCCTGGCTCTGATTGGTTGTTTTTGACCAGGAGCGGTGCATTTTTGCAGATCACAATAGTAGCATACTTTTGCAAACATTACATACTGCAGCTTTGAGTCCTTTTGCCCTGAATCATAGTTGAGAGCTTCAACCTATAAGACAGCAAATCATTCAAGGCATGACTGATCTGAGCAGGGGTTTCAGTGCTCCATTAGCCACCTCATTAAGTCATATTAAAAGTCAGAAGATTAGATACACGTCCTGAGAGGAGGGATCAACCACAAAGCGCATCAAACCTCCTAGTATCTCCTTCACACACACACACACACACACACACACACACCCCCACACACACACACACACACACACACAGACCCGATAGCTACAGAGAGAACAAGATAGTTACCGGAGTCCGAACTGGATGTTGCCACAGGCATTTTGAAGTCTGGCTCTTTCTGTTATCCTCCACACAACTTCTTAGATCAACTGCAATAAAAAAGAAGAAATGGTTATTGTCAGACACTATTAGAAATCCAATGACAGAAGGATGAAAGAAAACAAACAGCAATCACACTATTTCCAATGTAATCTGAAATAACTCCGGCACATGACAGGGAGCTTTATTATGGCCTATGAATAGAGCAGCCAGTTGCTCTGGAGGCGTCTGGTTTTAGCCGTCACATCCGCTGGGAATACAATTAGACAACAGTTGGAAAGACCTAGCAAGCGGGTGAATGAGTGGGCAGGCTGGCTAACATTAGCTCAGCGAGGATGTCTGTTAGCTCTAATTGCTCCATTTACCATCAGGCTGCAAGACAAAATGAGAATCTCCAACAACAAGACAATGAAAGATTCAGTATGTGTCAATGGAGAGCTCTTTAAAATTCAGGTTAAATGAAAGGAAAGGCAGAGCCTCGGTCAGAGATAAATAAGCATTCAATTTAAGATCTGTGTGTCTAAAGAAGATTCTTCTGTTTACTGACATCTAGGAAAACTCTTTAACAAGTGCGGAAAAACTTAATTCCAGACACAAACGTTAGTGTACGGTTAAGTGACAGTTGAACACCAAGATATGATTCATGACACTTTTCATAAATCAAAATCTGAATTTTAGTTGTGTTTGGTGAACATTTACAATCACAGTTTGTAAAGGTGTAGAGCCACCTTTCACTGCAAATACTGCTGGAAGCATTTTGGGGTATCCATAGGATTTGCATGTCTACACACTGAAACTATTGCACAAAATAAGCTCAACTCCTACAGACTGGATGGAAAGCATCTTTTTATCTTTCATCATAATTTTCTACCTTTTGTCATTAGTTTATTATTAGTTTATTTTATTATTAATTTGGTTCAAAGTCCTAGATGTGTGTTGCTAGCTTAGGTTAGATTAGTGTGTTGATAAATTCTCATGGTTTGGAGAGAAGTTGTTTGTGCTTATTCTGTGTATTTGTGCAGTGTTTGGGAACAGTGTACAACACTGGGAACATGCAGATTCATTCCTTCACATATTGCTCTGTAAAACTGGTATTATCAGAAAGGTACCTGATAGAGAGTGAATGTTGCGTAACTCATGATAAACAGATGGCACCCTGACTTGCTAGTTTGACCAAAAGAAAATTAAAATGCTACGAATCTTTTTTTTAAATAATCAATTACAAATTATGATTATTGGGTCGAGACTTTAACATATTAACATTGGTTAATTAATTACATAGATTATAATGCATAAAATTTTTTTACGACATTAATCGAATTTCTTTTTACATACAAAAGTCCCAAGCTGGAACTATTTTATTTGTGTGTTTCTGATACACCCATAAATCTGATGCACAAGCAACATCTGCTATCAGCAGCAATGGATTATAAAGCTCCTTCTATTGACCTACAGGTGGCTAAATTTTGCTTCATAAAACAATCTGACTGGATGCTGGAAAAGACTGCTGTTGTGTTTAAATTGTGCTAAAAGGTGATAGTTTATCAGCAAAGCTATTCAAACTTAAATAGCATCTTAATGCTAAACACTTAGCAGCAGCACAGATGTCCCCAACGCTAATGTTAGCGTCCACAGTCCAGATTTCTAAAGAAGTTTCATGAATTATCAGAAGTTCCTGAAACACTTGAAAACTAAATATACATAATAGCACTTTGCACCAATCTGATTGTCAAGAGGTGGGGGTTGAATTGGTGAGGAGAGACGCTGAGAACCCAGGTATGGTGAAGATGATGTATTTAATGGTGAAAAGCTCGACAGTCCAATACAGGCGGCACGGCAGACAATATAGCACGCAGCTAATTACCGGTAGCGCTGAATAAACAAGACTGACAAAAACGAGCAAATGCCGACACAGGACTTCACAGTACTACTGTGCCGGCAGACGAACTAACAGACAACATAGACAAACTTAGACATAGACAAACACAACCAGGACTTAACAGTTCTACCGGCGTGACGAACTACGACAAGGACCCGACGAGGAACACAGACAACAGGTGGGTTTAAATACACACGGGGTAATTAAGGGAACGAGACACACCTGGGGAGCAATCAACGGGGAGGACAGGACAGAGACTCACAGGGAAACAGGACGGAACACAGAAAACTCAAAAATAAACACACAAAAACACGGATCTTGACAGTACCCCCCCCTCAAGGGCGGATACCAGACGCCCACAAAAACAGAAAAGTCCAAAAACACAAAACAACCCAACAGGGTGGGTGGAGGGGCGACGGAAGGAGGGCAAGAGTCCATAGAAAAAACAGTCCAACAAAAAACAACCCAACGGGGTGGGCGGAGGGGCGACGGAAGGGGCCAGAGTCCAGAAACTGTCCAAAACAAAAAACAACCCAACAGGTGGGCGGAGGAGCGAGTCCGGCGGGCGTCGCCGGCGCAGAAACCGGAATCCCGGAGGCGGGTCCGGCGGTCTCTTCCGCCGGCGCAGGAACCAGAGACGTGGAGGCGGGTCCGGCGGGCGGCGTCTCCGGCGCAGAAAGCCGAGACGTGGAGGCGGGTCCGGCGGGCGGCGTCTCCGGCGCAGAAAGCCGAGACGTGGAGGCGGGTCCGGCGGGCGGCGTCTCCGGCGCAGAAAGCCGAGACGTGGAGGCGGATCCGGCGGGCGGCGTCTCCGGCGCAGAAAGCCGAGACGTGGAGGCGGGCCGGCAGGAAGGCCGGCTGGGGACTCGGGGGGAGAAGACTCTGGAAACTCGGGGGGAGCAGACTCTGGAAACTCGGGGGGAGCAGACTCTGGAAACTCGGGGGGAGCAGACTCTGGAAACTCGGGGGGAGCAGACTCTGGAAACTCGGGGGGAGCAGACTCTGGAAACTCGGGGGGAGCAGACTCTGGAAACTCGGGCGGAGCAGACTCTGGAAACTCGGGCGGAGCAGACTCTGGAAACTCGGGCGGAGCAGACTCTGGAAACTCGGGCGGAGCAGACTCTGGAAACTCGGGCGGAGCAGACTCTGGAAACTCGGGCGGAGCAGACTCGGGGAGCTCTGGCTCGGGGGAAGGCTGCGCTCCGGCAGCAGGCTCGGGGAGCTCTGGCTCGGGGGGCGGCTGCGCTCCAGCAGCAGACTCGGGGAGCTCTGGCTCGGGGGGCGGCTGCGCTCCAGCAGCAGACTCGGGGAGCTCGGGCGGCTGCGCTCCAGCAGCAGACTCGGGGAGCTCGGGCGGCTGCGCTCCAGCAGCAGACTCGGGGAGCTCGGGCGGCTGCGCTCCGGCAGCAGACTCGGGGAGCTCGGGCGGCTGCGCTCCGGCAGCAGACTCGGGGAGCTCTGGCTCGGGGAGCTCGGGCGGCTGCGCTCCGGCAGCAGACTCTGGGAGCTCTGGCTCGGGGAGCTCGGGCGGCTGCGCTCCGGCAGCAGACTCTGGGAGCTCTGGCTCGGGGAGCTCGGGCGGCTGCGCTCCGGCAGCAGACTCGGGGAGCTCGGGGGGCGGGGCTGGTACAGGAGGTGCCGGAGATGGGGCGGTGGAGTAGAAGACCGGCTTAGGAGGCAGAGGATCGCCAGCCATGATCGCCAACGCTGTTTGTTGTTCCCGCTCTGCCTCCTGCTTCAACTCCACCAAACCCAGCGAACGTAGGTGCGGAGACCAGCCCTCCAGCACCCAAAGGAGTCTTACGGCTACACCGAGGCGTCGGAAAAGGAAAGAGGAGTTTGCTGTAACCTCTTTAAAGTCCTCTATTGTATCCTGCAACTCTCTCCACCGAGTAGGGTCCATGATGATGTAGGTAGCGATCCTCACCTTTACTGGTCGGGTCCTTCTGTCAAGAGGTGGGGGTTGAATTGGTGAGGAGAGACGCTGAGAACCCAGGTATGGTGAAGATGATGTATTTAATGGTGAAAAGCTCGACAGTCCAATACAGGCGGCACGGCAGACAATATAGCACGCAGCTAATTACCGGTAGCGCTGAATAAACAAGACTGACAAAAACGAGCAAATGCCGACACAGGACTTCACAGTACTACTGTGCCGGCAGACGAACTAACAGACAACATAGACAAACTTAGACATAGACAAACACAACCAGGACTTAACAGTTCTACCGGCGTGACGAACTACGACAAGGACCCGACGAGGAACACAGACAACAGGTGGGTTTAAATACACACGGGGTAATTAAGGGAACGAGACACACCTGGGGAGCAATCAACGGGGAGGACAGGACAGAGACTCACAGGGAAACAGGACGGAACACAGAAAACTCAAAAATAAACACACAAAAACACGGATCTTGACACTGATGGTTGATGAGCTCATGTCTGTTTATACTAGAATTTAGCAGCAAAAATGTTTTTGAGTTGAAGTTGCTTTTTTGTCACTTGATTGCATTAAATTAATTACTATGCCTGCATTTAGCTAAAAAAAAAAAGAAAAAAATCTAATCGAGTCCCACCACTAATAATTATTCATTGTTACAGCACATATTACAGCCTGATGAAAACATGATCACAAGAAGAAATTCAAAATCACAGAATCCTGCTGCCTCAACATATTTACTCAAATGAAAGTAGATGAGAAAGCAGCTTCACAACATGCCTTCAACTCCAGAATCTAAAACCTGGAAGTATTCCCATATCTAACAGCAGACGATTTGTTCGCTTGTTCAAAACAACTTCAGTGAATATCAGACTGGCTGTATGAAAGAAGGCACTGGTTGTTTAAGAAAAAATGAAGAGGAGAGAACAATATGGAGGAAGAAAAGAGTGCGGCTGATGGGGAAGATACCACTGTATCCAAGGATACTGGATCCCAGTTGCCATAGCCATAGTTACCCTGTAAAACCAACAATAATGCGGCCAAAACAGAGCAGTCATCACAGGGTCACTGTCTATATTCATAGACACAAGCAAATCATCATCTTCAGAGGTTGAGACGTCACAGAGAAGAAAAACAACAGATATGGTGAACTTGGACAACTGTTCGTTTAAGATATGGATAGCTAAAAATGTAACACTGCAGATAAAACCACGTTTACATTCATCATTTAAAAAAGGCCAATGGTTTTGTTTTTATTGTCTGACATTAAATAAGGATAAACATTTCATGTTTTAGATCAGAAAGAATTACCACAATCATTACTATTTCCCAAAGGCCAAAATATTACAATTATTTTTTTATGTATGTAACAATCTTGGAATTGCTGTGTTTTCATTTCCTACATTCTTGAAATGTAATTAAAAATCGCACGTGAATGCATTTGTTCACGATAATTTTTTTTAGAAACGCGCTGCACCATGATGCTCAAGCTGCTTTCAGCCATTTTCTTCTTCATGGTTTTCAGTGCTAACACTGGTTGTTCATCATATGACTCGTGATGCAGTAAAAGTGTTTCCTTTGCAGTTTTGCAAAACAAACCAATTTGATACGGCCTAGCGCCAAAACGTTTTATCAAAAAAACGTTTTTTCAAACTTTTTTTGAAAAAAAAATTTCCTATTAAGCAAATTTATTTATGATATGTCAAATTGTACAATTTTATGGTCAATGGAAACACAACTAGTGACAAAAACCACTGACTGTGGCCCCAATAACTACATATGAACAAAAAGATTAAACAATTGCACTTAAGTTATGAATGGTTCACCTGCTTGTGCGTAACCAAATGTCTCAAGGTTGATGTTGATCTGAAGAATGAATCTGTGCTCGGCAGCAGAAGCACCTCTTCAGCCAAAGTTTTGAAATCAAGGAACATTTCTCCAAGTGAAGTGATCAGATGTCAACAAAGACTCTCTGAAGCGTTTCCTGATCCCACAAAGCCCTCACTTCAGCAGAGGAAAACCCACAGCAAGGGTTCAACTCCACCAGATGCGCTCCAAAGCTTCCTGTCCAGAACTCTTCAACACGCTGTCGGCTCCCGGGTAGCAAGAAGGTGGAAATTTATTTATTTTTTTAAATTGACTGATTGATTTTGTTGTGCTCTGTGGATAAAGTTGAAAATGTCTGCATCCAAGTGCTCAAGAGTATGAACTGCAATCTTTTAAAATGACGGATGGCCTTAAGGTTTTTCCGTCACTATTTAAAAAAACGGTCAAAGACAGAAAATATTTGGTTAACATGAAATCTTCTCTGCACATAAAAATATATTCATTTTCTGGTAACAAGAACAATTATGTAGATTAAAGCGTCCTGTTCTGTGCTCCAGTTTGATTTAATTTGTTATAAATCTACAGTTGATAGTTTCGAGATCTGCTGTTCATTGCACAACACGTCCTTGACTGCAACTAAAATACACAAAACAAAGCATCAGGTCACTGGGATCCTGTTATTTGCCTCTAAGATGTTTGGATACGTGTTTGCAGAAATCAGTGAGAGAATAAAACAGCAACTCTACCAAATATTTCTAATATCACCTTTTTCTAATATCATTGTCACTTTTATTTTGCTTGCTAAAATAACCATTTACAATGTCTATAAAATTATCATCCAAGCAGTGATATGCGCCTGATTCCGGCATTGCATGGCTGGACTTTTAACCAAGCCGTCCTTCACAGCACACAGCGGTCCTCCGGGGCTGATCCAGGCCGTCCTGTGTTTGCAATGCGAAATGACAGAGCTCATTAAAAATAATCAGAGCTACTGCAGCAGCGCTCGGCCATCCTTTGGGGCTGCTCTGACACACCAGGGGGTTGGGAGAAGGTCATGTGGGTCAGGATCTCCATCAGCTTCGCTCCTCTTTCATGTCAGTCTGGGAAGAATTGGACACAAGTCAAAGATGGTGGAATTATCTTAGCAATTTGCACTTTCTTAAAGAAAATGCTGTTTGTGTTCCTAAAACACAGTATAATCCATTGTATTGTGCTCAGATTTGGTATTGAGCGATATATATCCTGGGAATCCAAACCGTCTTTGCTCTTGCATTGGATTTCCTTCACACACACACACACACGCTTTCACATATGGCAGGGAAGAGATCGGCTCAGTAGCACAGCAGCCGTGACATCACAGTCACAGACCTGCTATCATCTCCACACGGACTGTCAAAACAAAAGGCTGGCTTTGTGTGCCGGCTTTCTGTCATGTGGACGCTCACAGATCTAAAATTATATCTGCGGCCATTTTTAGGACACCTGGTATCATCCAAATATTACATAACCAATAACCAGTCTCAACGGAACGTTTGATATTGTCAGTATTAAGTCTGCTGAATTGCTGAATTGCTTCATTGTGCTTGTTGTTATTCAGCAAGGCCCCTGAAGGTAGAGAAGGCAGACATGTGAGACAAAGTCCAAATAAAGCCTTCTTCCTCATCTTTGTCCCGGGGCCACGACACACAAGCCGTGGCTCAGGTGTTTATATGCCAGGCGTCCAAAAAAAAGAAAAAAAAAAGAAGAAAACAAAACGCCTTCAGCCATCCTCACTCTGCGGCCACATTACACGCAGGAGCGCACGTGCACCAGCAACCAAACGAGCCCTAATCCACACATGCATGCTGGCGTCAAGCCTAAAAATAGCGCCGCGCTCCCACAGGTTCATCTCGTCTCATTTCTTTACATGGAAAAACCACCGTATCCAAGACAACCACGGAGGAGCTCGCTGTCTCCTCCCCACCCTCCCCTTCCCCGGCGCTTTGCCATGGCAACAAGGGAAAATGCGTAAAATAATAATAAGTTGTGAGCTAGTCCTAATAATATGGTGCTCCTTTCAATCTGAATATTTGTGAGATAGCTTGTAGGTACAGGTCAGAGGTCAATATTTCAGTCCAATTATTTGTTCATGTTGCTCAATAAGAACATTTTAAAATGATTAAATATTTAACACGCAAATCCAAAAGCAATTTGAATTTAAAAAAACACAAAATAATACTTTTCACTGAACTCCATTGTACTGCAAAAATATTCACAACCCTCCAATTGTCCAATTAGTCACAATTAAATAAATGTTTTTTAGCTTTACATTATATTATAATGATACTCCTTTAGAAATATACCTGGAGTGTTGCTTTGATTATTTCTCTTGTCTGCATCCCTTCCCTTTTACTCCTCCACTCACTCCTGCAGACTAGCCACAAGTAATTAGCAAACACCTGGTAGAACTGCTCATCTGCTGAGCTCACTAAAGGAGCTACTTCTCAGTGAAACGCTGGTAAAAACATTGTTTAAGGGTTAATAGAGGAGCCATGTTGTGATGACTTTCTGGAGGCAGAGCTCCAAATAGAGCAGGAGTTTCTTAAAGAGACAGATGCTCAACTTCAAATTACAAATTAAAATTTCTTTTAAGTCATGTTTGATATACATAGCATGTTAATAACAACTGACATTAACATAGTTACTTGATTGTGGGATGACATGACACAATGTGCCTGGAAAACAAATAATACTAGCCCCTTAATGGATTTTCTATGGATCTTCTGTGATAGACCAACACAATGTGGTTCATAATTGTGAAGTGGGAAGAAATTGTTTTTTTTTGTTTTTTTTGGGGGGGGGGGTTACAAATGAAAATCGTATGATTTATTAAAATGAACTCAATTTCCAATCTGATGATGAGTATTTTTTGTTTACAGTCATCATAATCCATTTTATTTATGGTTTCAGATATGGTGTGTTTTTTTATTTGCATTTTGTTTTGGATATTTAATATATCTTATAGGTCCAGTGTTAAATGTTCTTTACAAAATTAAAGTGAGAGGAAGAACTTGCCTTACTAAGCCAGATTTGTTAGGTGACAGAACCAGGCACACACTGTGGAAAGATTTTTATAGAAGTTAAATTCAACTAAAGCTGAAGGTTTAAGCTGTCTATCAAGGTAAAAATATTATACATATATGTGTGTTGGGAAACTTTATATTTTCTCCTGGTACAGTTAACAATAAACGGACATAGAAAATAAAGGTTTCTTTCTTTGCATCTTATATTTCTCCTTTGTCTGCATTCTGACCCTGTGATGGCCAGACAGTCGTTCCTGAATGCAACCTTTCTCTCCCCGAAGACGTCTGCGACAGCCTCCGACCGACCGCCCGACCCTACGACCCCGAACGGGACGCAGCACACGGAGAGAATAAATAATTGAAAGGATGATTGCTCCACGGTTCAGTGATTTCAAAATAAAAGGTGCTTTACGCATGCAAATGAATGCACACAGTGTGCTGCTGCTCGGTGGCAGCCATCAACAGAATGGAAAGTGAGTAGCTGGTGAATTTTAACTAAGCTAACCTTACTGTGGCTTGAAAATATAACTGTAAATGATGAACTACTGGCTAAGCTTTCGGATACACGAGGAACAAACTAAAAATTTTTATTAACTTAAAAACTGCCTAACAATATTCATTATTTACACCATCATTAAATACATGTTACATAAAATTTAGTCCTTACTCTGTAGTATGTTATTCTTAACTTCAATTTTATTCTGCACAATAAACAGAAATGGAGTAGCATCATATTTTATTGGTTGAAGGACTTCTCCGTTGCCTTTGGCAAATATTTCCTGTTAGCGCTGGACACGAGTGTTTGTTTAGGTTGTATTTACCCAGAATGCCCTGTGCTGTAGTCCTCCTCCTGGTTTTTTTTTAAGTGGTGTCCGGTAAAAGTGCAGAAAAAAATGCTTCTATAGAGAATTGCAATTCCTATTTTTAGGAATTTTGAAAAAAAAATAAAATCAAAAAACTCAAAAATCTGCTTAATTTTTTGTAAAATTCTATTTTGAAAAATATTTTTTGATTTAAGCAAAAGCCAGACTGCTAAGCTAACCTGACACTGGTAAATTATGCACAAACCTATTTATATTTAAATATAAACTGTTTGATACAGTATGCAACCTTATAGAATAGTTTTAAATAAATGTACTATTTGTTTACACTGACTTCTCCTCATCAGTCACATAATTTAAACAGAATTTCTTGACTGCTTGAATAGAAAAATTGGTTTCTGAATCCAAAATCATTTCTGAATTAAAAGTTGTTTCTGAATCAAGTCAAATCATTAAACACTGAAATGTTTGCATCTCTAAATCTAACACCGTCCATCAGCCATGGTAGAACATGGGAACATCACAACAGGAATGTTTATGTGAAGTTGATGGAAGCAAAATACAGATAGACGCTAAAAAATGACATAAAACTGGACCAGTTTCAGCTTTAAGCTGGGAAACCAACAAAAGCAGTCAGACAGACAGTCAGAGCTACAATAGAAGAAAGCATGCCTTTATATTAGAATGGACACAGTCAACATCCAGCATCCATTTAAGAATCTGTGGCAAGACTTGAAACCTGCTGTTCACAGATGCTCTTCCTGTAATCTGGCTGAACTTGAGCTGTTTTGCTAAGAACCAGTAAAAGGATCTGAAAAGCTCGGAGAAGAAAACCTCAGCATAACTGTGGCTTTAAAGGGAAACAAGCATCAACAAAGCATGGCCATCACTGGGTCTGTTTTAGGTGGACATCAGTCTCTTGAAAGGTTTCCTAATACAGGCAGCAGCATGACGACGAATGAAAATAATAAAACAACTGATCATGTTACTGATTGACTGAACTTCTGCTTCTGTTCCATTTGGACTGAGTTCAACAACAGTACAAATGTGGTATGTCTAAAAAAAGGTGGCTGATGTAAATGGAGACCTTTTTATTCTTTTTAATCAAGGTAGAATTATTACAACATAAATTTATTGCACTGGAAAATGTAACGCACAACACAAAGTATTCATCTTGTTATAACTCAGCTTTTATAATGAGTGGAAACACGTCTACCAGAAATTCTGACTGAAAATCTGACTTTGCTGCCCCCAAATCAGCTTTTATTTAATTTATTAAACTTGGTTAAATACAGCAAGCATTTGGAAAAAAATCAGCCAAATCATGACCTTACACTGAGAATAAATTTGTTCAATCAAGCCCTAAACAAACTGAAAACTGACTTTCATATAATGCAGCAAAGGTGCAAAATTATTTATAAGTTTTGGATCTACAATAACTAACATCTGATGTTTACTCCTTTGAAAAGCATATGTGTTTACATTCAACAATGGGATTAAGTTTGTTAATTTTTTTAACAAGTCACTCTTCAGCGCTACCAGGCAGCAGCTTGGGGAGGAGATAAGCTGCCGTACTCCAAGGATCGAGCCAGTCAATTTAAGGATGCTTACTGGTCCCCCAAAAAAATGATAAAACCCCGGATATTATCATCAATTAATAAAATCCTCCCAGACCGAACTTGAATTGGACGTTATGCTGCTAGCACCCAGCAACAACTCATAGGCAGAAGTAACAGCGCTGCGCAACGCAAATAATGACCTGACCAGAACACGGTGCGCTAAATAATAAAACATAATTTAACAAAGCTTTGGGGCAGATCAATTTTCCTGGAGGAATTTTAATAATTGAGGTCCTCGAATCATTCAAGGAATCGTTACAGCCCCAATATAGTTTTGCTTTATTTAAAGCTTTTTCAGGTAGACTCAACATATATGAAAAGTTTTTCGAAAATAAACAAACAGGTGGGTGTGTAGTTGTATGGGGGCCCTAAGCTTTATAGCCCCTGTCCCCATCTTGGCTCCAGCCCTTGCTGTTACTAACATTTCTCATGAAAAGGAACATGATCTGAACCTTGAACTAAAACGCTACTCTAAGAAACACACAGCAGATCAGAAACTCTCCTTGATGCTGTAATGACTCACTCATTGAAACTAAGTGCTGACATGGTGAGGCACCTGCAGCACTTCAATAAAACTACCAGATATTTGCCAACAAATAACTGCTTGTGTTAAATAAAAATCTACTAATTTGCTGCATATGGTCTGCTCTTTCAATCTTTCTGAATGTGTGACTTTGTCACTCTGCCATTTTCATATGAAATTATTAAATGTAATGCTCTGGTGGGAAGAAAAGGTGTGAAATAAATCTTTTTTTTTTTCTTTTTTTTTGACTGAAGGATATATTTTCAAAGACTAGAGGAAGCAGAGCTCTTAAATTTTTAAGGAACTGCCGGGACCTGAAATGTTTCTGTCCAGGTACATCCAGGCGTGATGATCTTAACTCCAACCCCCAGAGCTGTCAAAGGCTCCAAAATATACTGCAAATCCCTGGATTACTAAAGGGAACAAGCTGATAGGGTGAAGAGGTTTCTTTCATCTCAGTGAACAGCTCTGAAACGAGGCCTCTGTGACTAAGATTCAACATTAAAAAAAAATTAAAACAATCAAATGAAGGGGTTTTTATTTGATTTTACATCCTGGAGAGATTTTTTTAGAGCTATAATTTTGCAGAACTCATTCAATATCATAATATTCTTTAATAATACCATGTGTCTGTGTTACACATCTAGAATCACACACTTCACAGAAACCAGGTCTAGATTAAAATATTGTGTGCATATGTTTCTAATAAAAATATCTTGGAAAGTAGGTTTCATATAGCAGGGCCATATAATGCTCTAACTGTTTTTTCGAATCTAACTTGGGAGTGAAAAAAGCTAACTACATCTGCTATTCAATAATAAACACAGTTACAAATTAGAGGCATTGTTAATTTGTTCTAAGGTGGGATGAAATGAGTGGAGTTAAATCCTGAGATTTGTAATTAACTGACTGATTGTAATCTGTGTGCTGAATGGGTGAGTAACAGCAGGGGGCCAACAACTTATTTCTCTCAGGAAATGCAAATCAAACTTTTATGTGATTTTTTTTTTCTGAACTCTACTAGATATTCTGTCTCTAGAATAAATGAAACAAACACACAAAAAGAAGAGGCTGCTCATGTCAGGGTCTTTTTTGTGGCCATTGTGACGCCGCGTTGAACAAAGTCGGTGGAATTCTGAATCAACTTTACCTCAGATAACATCCAGCCTGTTAAAGCTCAGACGGATTTGTGTTCTAAAAGGACAATTATCCCAAACACACATCAAAAGTTATTTTGTGATGGAGGAAGCAGGGTGATATTAGAAGTAGAAAGGAACTGAAAATGTGTGCATTATGCTTCAAAGGAAAACAATTTAAGGTCTGATTTGTCAGATCCATCATCATAACCTGCAAAAGTGTGCGGTATCTTAGCAACTTGTTAAGGGACAATTTATGCAGTGATGGGTAGAGTATCTAAAAATTTACATTCACGCAAGAGTAGCACTTTATATTATATTTCATAAAGTAAAAGTGAAAGTATCTGTCCAAGGAATTACTCAAGTAAGTGTAAAAGAAAATTTATGTGGTAAAAAGTTTACTTACGTACTGAATAACTGGAATATTTTTAGGAAAAAAATAAAAATAACTATAGATAATAACAATAATATTATATTAAAACAATGTAATCAGATAGACAAAATCTGTCTGATGACATTATGTGTGAGTTCTGATATTTTAGGAACTAAACTGAAAAAATAAATAAATAAATAAAATTGTGAAATAAAAGTAGACAGAATTTTTTGTTTCCAAATCTTTTTTGTTTTCAACATAAAACTTATGAAACCAATGCTTACACTAGGTAATGTATACAGCTGCAGAACTAAATAACAGACCACTGCACTGAACCACTTTATTATTCCACCAAATATTAATTTCTGAACTCTTCCTGAGTTTAAATATTATTATTGTTGTTTCTAAATGAATATGAACTTGTTTTCTCTGCATTATTTGAGGTCTGAAAGCACTGCATCTTTTTCGTTATTTTGATCAATTCTCAGTTTCTGCAAATAAATACAAAATTTTTGCTTGGAATTTCAGAGACATAATGTCAGTAGCTCATAGAATAAAAGAACAATGTTCATTTTACTCAAACATATACCTACAAAGAGCAAAATCAAAGAAACTTGTAACATAATCACAATATTTGACTAAATAAATTAAAAGTAAGCATACTGTTTCTTTAGAGCAGTTTCAACTGATTGTTGAATTATCCTAAGTTTCCACTGTTTAAAACTGATTTTTGGGCAGCATCAAGCTGGCTTTAGACGTGGTTGTGATAACCAGATAAAAAGGTGTGTGTGTGTTTGTGTGTTTGTGTGTATGCGTGTGTGTGTGTGTGTGTGTGTGTGTGTGTGTGTGTGTGTGTGTGTGTGTGTGTGTGTGTGTATCGGAGAGGAAGACACACACTGTCATATCTGTGCAGCAGGAGATATGCCTTTATGAATGTTTGAAACAAATAAAAAAAATGAAAGAAAAGACATAAACGCCAGTCAGAGTTCGCCCCAGCGCCACAGATCGTGCGTTTGGAAGCTGGATCGGAACCTTGCACCCAGGAAACGCCACTCAGTGCGAGAGGACGCCACTGAGGGGAAAGAAAGATACTCCCGATGAGATCTGGAATTTATTTTCCTTTTTGCAGATTTTTGGTGGTACCACTATTTTTTCTCATCTTTTTGGGGGGGATTTTTTTTTTTTTTTCATTTTGGATTGGGACTTTGGATTGAAATGGGGGGATATTTTCAGGACTTTGTTTATTTGAGGTTACGGACCCTATTGTGTCTACATTAGTTTGATTAAAGCAAACTGACATTTTTGGACATTTATTTATATACTGTACTGACATAAACTGAGTGATTTAAATCTAACCTTTTTGAGGGATTTTTGGTTACAGAACTGCCATTTATCAGAATAACTATTATTGTTTCTTAGTGTTATGGTTTTTTAATAAATCATTGTTGCTAAAAATCAACAAATTTTTAGCAAAACAAAAATTTGGTTGAATATTTATTTTCTTATTAAACTAATAGATGTAACATATTTTACCTGACTCCTGAGACAGAACCTTCTTGATGAAATTGTGAGTTCTGCTTTAAATCAATAATTTTAAGTGGTCCTTATGGCTTTCCAGAGCTGTATGTATTAGAACAGGGTAAAATACTTACAGTGGTGATATGTATTCTTGTAAATTGACTTGATCTTTAAATGGCACAACAGAAGTCTCATCTATACTGTAGTTGTTTGTATCAGGTGCATTTTTGGTTTAAACAGGTTTGTTCATTCAGTGAAGAATCTCACAGTGGGAAAAAGAGCCAGAAATGTTACCCAAGTAAGAGTAGCGATAATTCATAATATTACAGAATCAGAAATATAGGAAATGCATAATCCAAATATTACTGGTGATGTATCTATATATTTGAGCCGGAATGTATATTTTTGATAGAGAATAATAAACACAGTTTATTATATCCCCAATAAATTCAAACTTGTCCACTTGATTTTATTTTTTAAACCCTTCATTTTGATAAGGCTTTAAAACGCCTAAAGTATCATGATATTAATGCACATCCACGACTGTGATGACTTCTCAGTCTATCTTTTAAACATATAAAATTCTGATGGTTTGTTTTGTTTTGTTAGATTGACTACAAATTAATTTGTATATGCTCATATCCATGTTTAACTCATGTCATTACAATAGAAATAAACCTGCATATTTTCACGTATAGCTTTTCTACATATATCATACTACATTCTCATCAAAGCAGCACGTGCCCTTCTGTTGCTCCGCGCGCTCGGACACCTCAGCAACCTTCTCAGAATGTGTGGGCATGCGCAATGGCTTCGAACAGGTGCATGACGTCCATCCATTCTTTGTCAATATGGAAATGAAACACAGTCTGCATTCATTTCGCCGACTGTTGCGCAGGTGCAAACACACAGGGAGGCCAACTCGGTTAGCATTATATCAGAAGTAGTGTCTACCGACTGGGAGAAAATAAGGCGCACGAGCCTGTCGCGTGCGGAACGTTCTTAACCTCGACATGCAGTCCTGAGATTGGACAGTAAATGATTCTGATGGGTGGTAATGGGATTTCTCTACGCGGACCCTCAAAGAGCCAACAAATGACGTCAATAGTTGAATTAGCAAACAACAAAGTGTATGTACCACATGCTGAGCAACAAAGAGGAAAGGCTTAGCTTGTGAACCCGTATGAGGGCTACCCACTGATATAAACTAAGCACGACGTTCAGCCATGGCAGAAGAGCGACGTGCTGATGCGCTCACCTGCCTGCCCCCCGGGCACCTGTATCCGGACTTTTCCCGCCTTTGAGATGCAGCAGGACGGTCAGAGCGTTCACCGATGGTCGTCTGTCAGTTGCTGAGGCGCAGCGGAGCTTGTGTGCCGTCACTTCAGCAGCAGCCCCCCTCACAATACACGCACACACACATACACAGCTATCTTTACCTTGCCTACAACGGCGCGCGTGCCCTTACTAACGGCTCCATTGACCAAAGGGGCCGCCTCTACGCACCGGTACGGTTTCCAAAGGGAAGCCCGAGAAGCCTCGGTGATGTCAAAACGCGTGTTTAGCCAGGTAGACCTGAGCGAAGTTAAAGGTCCGTCGGCTGGCGTCGACGAGAACCCATACAGGAGCCGCAAACCGAAGAGACGGACTTGCAAATGCTTTGCAAATGTGCGCGGCAAATGATTATAGTGACATCTAGTGGTAGAAAATGTAACTACACTTACAAATCCACCTCTGAAAAAAAAAAAAGAGCATATCAAACTTTTTTTTAAATTCCACTTAGATCTTTATTGTGAAGAGACTTTTATAGATACAAATTATTTACAATTTTAGAGAATCAACAGATACATATAGTTACTGTCCGAAAACAAACAAACAGAAAAAGAGAGACGTTGATTTGCATGCACATTAGACAATTAAATATTGAGACTGTCTCCAGTGGCCAGTGCAGGTGCTCTCTTGAGAAATGTTTTGATTGGTGGGTTGGGGGAACTGGGTAGCTGGTTAGATTCAGTCTGGGCTTATTCACCATGTGCCAGCATAGTCGGAGCTGCAAGACAAAAAAATAGGGCAAACCCTGTAATAATACCTAGTATATATAAAATCACACCCTTCCCTTTATATTGTGTTTTACTGATTGATTTTAATAATTGATGATTCAATATATACAAGACTGTCCTTGTATATATTGCATTTCTACCTTGACAGATTAAACTGACTTTAGGCATGAAAATGGTCATTATTTCTAAACATCAGTGTCTGCTCTTTGGGTGAATTCCCTATGTTTTCTCACCGTGGCTCGCCGTCTTGGTCAGAATTTGCGCCCAGCAGCAGCCAGGCTACTGCCTCCTCAGGGGAAGATCTCTTTCCATACCTGGAGAGAAAGAAAAGAAAAATCAAACACTTGCTTGTAATGACCACAATCAAACATCAGTGGGAAAGTCTCCAATGTCCTCCTTCTCTTTGCTTTACAAAGCCTGGAGGCATGACCCCATCAACACTGTTATGAATTTCAACCTTGGGGAATACGTTTTTTTTTTCCCCTTCCCCCCAACTTTGCTCACTAAGCTGTGAACAAAGATGGGTAAACTGCACACACTCCCATGACGCCTTTGTGCATGCCCTGGCAATCTCGTGCAGTCCAATCACAAATGAGATGTGCAATTATCTGAGAAGAAAATAAGGGTTTTCAAGTTCACCGGCTGGCAGGTGGACTGGTCTTCTCTGACTGTGTGCTGAAGAGCAAACCGTGCGTCTGCCTGGGGCGTGAGGCGGCTGCACTGGCAGATCCAGGCAGTTTAATTACAGAGGAAAAGAGGCTAATGCTAAGACTATACACAGCTTCCATTACAGGACAATTACACAACCAGGAAGCTAAATAAACGCTCTGGTTTTATTCAGTCTTTTCACCCAGCATGAACCAGTGATGAGGCATTGAAGGCGTCCAGCTTGGCCAACATCAGTATTTCACGCCTCGCAATTTAGATGCATGGCATGACTTTATAAATACTAACCCAGCAGTTAGTTTCAGTTGTTTCTGAAACTAAGCCCAACTCTTAGTGGAGGTTTTTAAACAAGATGAGGCGAAGCAATCGTAGGACATGACGTCATTTATTCCCCAAGAGGAAGTTGAGATTGTGTTATGGGTGATATGACTCTTTGTCCAGAGAAGCATAGCCTGGGGCCAACATGAGGCAATAAGATAGTTATTTTCCAGTTCCTAAACATGTTTTCTATTGCTTATCTGGACATACGGTCAAAGCAAGTAAAGTTGATTATTTGGATATGATTTTAGTTATGGCTAAGGCCGGGCCAGGGAGTCTCGGCCACTTTGGTCATGAACTTACGCATTTAAACTGGTCAGACATTTGATGGATCATTCTGTTGTTTAAAACACAACCTCTGAATTATCAAAACTGCATTCTGTTTGTCAAAAACATTTTATTTTTGCATTAAGCTGACATTAAAACAGATATGCTGACTGATCAGACAGGTTTATCTCAGAATAAGGCAGCCTGAAAATATATATGGCTCATTGAAAAAAAGGTTATTTTTCTTATCAACCAGTTGTTTACTCATCTAAATCAATTAGAAGCATTTTTCGGTAAAAACAATTTCTATAAGATAATAAAGGTTGCTATAAATAATTTGTTTGTTTGTTTCAGAAGAGGCTCTGTAGTGTTGGAGGTAGTGATGTTGGGTGGGTTTTATAGGGACTGAAGAAGGTTTTCAATGTAAAATAAAATGTATCTGTACTTTTTGAAAGAATCTAACTGGTGTTAAAATAATTTTTTGCTTTTCTTCATTTTCATGAAATAAAAACATTAAAAAAAATAATGACACCCTGATCTTCTGGACTGACCTTTGTCTAGTGATGAGGTTGATGTAATGCCTGACAGCTGTGTGGTACTTGGCCCACTCCTCCGGAGAGGCGTTGCTCTCGGGTCTCTCCGGTTTGGGAGGGTAGGCGTCCGCGAAGCCGCTCCAACACACCAGCAGGCAGACGACCAGAGCCGCGAACATCACCCACGATCTCAGCAATTTGGCCATCTGAGAAGTGAGGCTTGGGTTAGGCTTCCAGGGTCAACTTTTTTTTTTTTTTTTACATCATCAACCAAAAAACTAAATAAATGAAAAGTCGAAATACGAGTTTGCTTTCAAATTGAATCTAGCATGTAGTTAATCTGACAGTAAATTGAGCACACAACACGCAAAAAGAACACTTTCCGCAAATAAATCATCAGTGAACAGAGTGAAAACTTACAGTTGAACTTGTCCTGTGGTTCGGTCACCTCGGTGCTCCTGTCCTGTCCTGCTCTCCTCTCCGGTCCGTGGCGTTATATAGCGTGGGGACCGGTACCTGATGCGCAGTGGGAACTTAACCACACCCCTCCGCTGGAAGAGCGGCGCGTAAAACGCCTCGTTTATCTGCACAAAACTTATCAGCTCACGCTCAAACTCGAACGTCAGCGAATGCATCACTTAATTTATGATTAAAACGCAATACCGAGAAAGCCACGGTTTTAATTGAAGGCTTAATTTGTGTGTGTGTGTGTGTGTGTGTGTGTGTGTGTGTGTGTGTGTGTGTGTGTGTGTGTGTGTGTGTGTGTGTGTGTGTGTGTGTGTGTAATGAATATTGAATTGAAATGTGGCGAAGTGTGAGGCTGTTAAAAAGACATGACAAATTAATTTTTCTCCTGTATTTTCATATTTTTTACTCAATTGTGGAGGAAAGAAGTTGAAATATTACTGATGGAAGTACATGGGTAATTATTTCAGCACCAGGGACAGCGCAAGAACAGCTTATTAAAATCAATACACCTCCTGTTGGAAGCTGAATTCTCGTGTAAGTTAAGACCAGATGACCTCACAGCAATAAGCTTCGTGCTCATCTACAGTAATGCTTCTTACTCAGCAGAGTTATGGAATATGAGAAACAAGACGCGCACATCATTTTTTTATACTGGATCAGTGTGACTGCAACTTCTGACTAGATGGGAATCGAACTTGTTTTTACGTGCCAGAAATGACTTTTTTGTTTTGTGATTTGGCGCCGTGTAATGTAACTGAATAGGAAGCAAAACGGTCCACACGCACACGCACACACACAGTCGTGTTTTCATGACTTGTGGGAACTTACATTCATTTTCTATCCATAACCCTAAACTTAACCGTCACGTCATAACCCCTAATCCCAAAGCACAATTTCCTCTCATGAGGACCAATAAAATGTCCCCATAAGGAGCAGTTTATAAATTATAATTATTATAATTATAAATTAAAATATTACATCAGACAAATATATAAAACAAACATTTTAGAATACAGAAATGTGGGTTTAATAAAACTATGCTTAATACCTGGTTATTTTCAAAAGGTACTTTTAATCTGACAAATGAGCCTCAATGACTATGACTGTATGTACTGTAGAGATAAAAAAAAATTAATCGCTCTTTAATGCTAATACTGGATGATAGGTTTTAAAAGAAAAGTTGTGAATAGTTTGTTATATACAGACTAATTCTGTCCACATTGAACCAGTCTAGATATTTATCTTTTTAAGCTTATGTCAATTTAAACAGGCCCACAAATAAATATATATTTTTTTATTGTTTTTTTTTTTTTACTAACAGAGAAAATGGTTCAAAAATATCCCATAGAACATCACTTCTTACTGTAAAATGATGCAGATCAGGTTTGACCAATCTAAGCTTTTATTTATTTATTTATAACAAATGTTGAAATGCAGCTAAAATTCTTTTAGTTCAAGCGGAATCCAGAACCATAAATCAGATGAAGCCAGTTTTAGCATCAACAGGTGTAGTCAGACAGATGGAATCTGGTTCTAAACTGACTGAATGGACCCGGCGTCCCCCCAAGGTCATGCGGCCTGAGGGAGTGAGCCACACTGCCTTTGTCAGCAACAACAGCTACATGCTGGCAGGATATTCAGATATTCAAAGGTAAAAAATTAAAGGTTCACTGCAACAAGCCAAGAACAGCTGAGAGTTTTTATATCTGAAGTCATAAAAAATAAACAACCAAATAATACGTTTTCAGCCACTGACGCTGTTTTTTTAATTTACTTTTTAATATATTTTAAAATTCATAACTTATCAGGTTGAATTAATCTGTTAAAGAGCAGCGAGGACTGTTTTTGATTGAAGCTCTGAACAAATGACAATTAATTAGTGGGAAATGAATCTCCTCCAGGAATGATGAGTTTGTTCACTTTCTGGTGCAGCTTTGCTCTCATCAGAGCGGCATGTATTATTCAGCTGGTGATGAAGCGTCTGAAAGGCCGGAGAGGCTACACACTGATCAATAATACTACTCTGTTTGACACACACATACAGGTGTAGAGAGTTTTATGGAAAAACATTTAAGATGCTGTTACTGACAAACAACAGGACCAATCCGTAGTTACAGAATGCTTTACCAGTCTGCATCACATAATGTACTGAATGTGACTGTATTGTACAGTAAATATGACTGAATTGGACTGAATCTTATTTTATGACTGACTTGACTTGATTTGAATCTGGACAGAACAGGGTTCTGTATAAGTGGGTATGCACTGGAGCGCTTTGTCTTCTGAAGTGTTTTGAGATGACAGGCCTGGTGAGTCCTAAACCGAATTAAAGCAAACATCACTATTACTTCATGAAGCGTTTTTCAAATCCAGGTCACTATAAACGCATTTTAGAGGAGGAAGTTAAGGAGGAAAATAACTCGATATTTTAATTTTATTCTCATAAGGATTCTGAGGAAGAGACTCGGCACACAAAAAGCCCTTCAGGTATGAGCTGCTCACTCAGAACACATTTATGAGGGTAGCTCCAGTTTGTCTGGGCTCTTCACGGTCTGCTGTTCAGTTTATGACGCCTGAAAGTGTTACTGGCAACAGATCTAGGGGGATTTGGGGCCAGTATGTTGTTCAGGCAGATGACCAACCAGATCTGTGGATCACAGAGGAAGCGAGTCGTAACAATGTTTCTCTGGCAAGAACTCATTTATTCTGAGTCGTGCATGCCCAGAGCCAAGAAACTCATTCTCCCTGTTAGACCCACAGCGGCACGAGAGCGCCCCCACTGGCAAGAAGATACATGCACATGACAAATACGTCTATATATAATAAAAAAACAAAAAACAAAAGACAAGACCAACTCTGATTGAAAAATAGGGGTGTATTCTTAGGCTGGAATAGCATTGAACCATCTCCTGGCCATTCCCTAACTCTGCACTCCACTGACTCGGCCTTGCTCTACACAGTTGCTACATCAGCCTCTAGTGTCAGCTGGAGCTGCTGTGAGGTGATTTTTGGGTGGACAGGGAAGGTCAGACATGGCCTTCTCAGTAGTTTTAATAACCTGGGACAACTGTCTGGTTAAAGTAGACACCTGTGCAGTCAACTCTTTAATTGCAGCATAATTAGCTTGCAAATCAGTATCATCTTTGTCTTGCTTTGAATTAGTATTTTCAAGTTGGGCTGCACCTACAGTCACAGGTAGAGTCTTCGATGCTAACCCAAGACGTCTCAGTCTCTCTGCCTCTTCACTTGTAGACTTTGTGATCTGTTCCAACAGGAAATCATCACTAACCTGCAAGTCCTGAAGGAAAGGTTTAAGGTCATGCCTGACATAACTGTTTATTTCATTCAATCCTTGGTACAGTGTGTGCAAAAATGTACCCTGTACCAGTTTCTTATCATAGCTAAAATCTGGCCCAGGTTGCGCTGACTCGAAAAGGACACCTTCTTAAGACCCATTATTCTGTACAGAAATTGCTGTGCACTCTCTTTCTCTGGTTGCCTTGCATTACTTAAATCTTGGAAAAGCTCAGTACTATTTTTATCTCTGATATGTGAGGGGAGGAACCACTTAAGCTCATCGATATTTAAATCACATTTGTTAGACAACATTTCTTTGAATGTACCTGTCTTCATTATCTGACGATTGTGCAAATTATTTCCATGTCACTACAACCTTCCTGTAGTCCTTTGTCTATTTGTTTACATAGGTTACTGTAAGACACATCAGAACCAAAATCAGAGATTTGTCCAACATGAAGCCTAAACTCTCTGCGTGGAAGTAAAGCTACAACATCATTTAACCTCAACACCTTGTCTCCTACACTAGGAGAGGGGCTCCTCTTACCAATTTCACTTGCTGTTGTTGGTATGTCAGCAGAGGAGCCACCTGCTGTCTGTCTTGGCTGCAAGGGAATGTCTGTATCTGGAGTAGCTGTCTGCAGGCCTGAGTTGATGAAGTCCAGCTGAAGTGAAGCAGGATAACCAGTCTGACCGGCTGGCACATTATCAGTTCTTGACAATGTGGTTGGGTCATCTCCAGTTGCACCGACATCAGTGGCGAACCTTCATCCCCAGGCCCTTTCAGTTTCTCACTTCTAACAAAGTCAATAATCAAATCATACAGTTCTGGTTCACTTAAATCATGAGCATGAATGGCACTTCTATCGTCAATCAAAGTCACAACTATCTGCAACTGTTCTGTACTCAATGTACAAAATGTTTTCTGTATCTTGAACATGAGTGTTCGCCGTGGATTGATGGTAGCCATGCTGACGTTTCACCGGTTGCTTTGGCTCTCTTGATGACGCACGCAATGCAGGCTTCCCTGAAGCCTCAGGAACTGTCTCTCACCGTCTCCGCAGCAACCGCTCCTGGCAATGCACTTGGGATCCCAGACGAGCCCCCAATTGTTACTGGCACCAGATCTAGGGGAATCTGGGGCCAGTATCAAGTGGTGCACAGGCAGATGAATCCTGTGCAACCAGATCTGTGGATCACACAGGAAGCGAGTCGCAACAATGTTTCTCTTGCAAGAACTCGTTTATTCTGTGGATCATAGAGGAAGCGAGTCATAACAATGTTTCTCTGGCAAGAACTCGTTTATTCTGTGGATCATAGAGGAAGCGAGTCGTAACAATGTTTCTCTGGCAAGAACTCATTTATTCTGAGTCGTGCATGCCCAGAGCCAGGAAACTCATTCTCCCTGTTAGACCCACAGCAGCACGAGAGCGCCCCCACTGGCAAGAAGATATATGCACATGACAAATACGTCTATATATAATAAAAAAAATAAAAATACAGAACCAACTCTGATTGAAAAATAGGGGTGTATTTTTATTTTATTTTTTTACTGTTTCTCAACACTCTACAAAAGCAACCCTAATCCAACAAGTGCAACCTCTTTAAGTGTGTGTGTGTGTGTGTGTGTGTGTGTGTGTGTGTGTGTGTGTGTGTGTGTGTGTGTGTGTGTGTGTGTGTGTGTGTGTGTGTCTGTGTGTGTGTGCGTGTGTGTGTGTACATGCGTTTGTTTGTAATACCTTGTGGCGACGATTTTCCTGACATATACTACGTTGTGGGGACCAATTGCTCCTTGTGGGGACCGAAGCCTGGTTCCCACAAGGGGAAACCATATTTTTGGGTCAGGGGTCAGAGTTAGGACTAAGGTATGAATTGAGTTTTGGATAGGGTTAGGGTTAGGTATGTGATGGTTAGGTCTGTAAAGGTTTAGGCTGTAGAAATGAATGGAAGTCAATGGAAAGTCCCCACAAAGATGGCCACATAAACATGTGTGTGTGTGTGTGTGTGTATGTGTGTGTGTGTGTGTGTGTGTGTGTGTGTGTGTGTGTGTGTGTGTGTGTGTGTGTGTGTGCACGTGTGCATTTTGAGTATGTGTGCAAACAGGTGGATCATTTTGATCATCCTGGTGATTAATGCAACATTAAAAACAGTAATGACTCATTATTTGTTTAGACTATTGCTGCATGAAATGCATAGGAGCCATTTTTATTTATTATATAAAGGTCATGCATAATCAACCCCCTCCTGAGGCATTGTTTGTCGCTAATTACTACACAATATGTTGTTGTGTCTTCTTTTTGTATTATTTATAGTTTTTTTTATGACTAAGCAGTTTTATCAGTTTACTAACCCTAAAATCTTTTGAGCAACAATTTTCTTCATGAGATGTGAAAAAAGAAACTCATCATGCTCTACATAGTACCGATACCAGTCAACATGGAAGTTAGAGAAAATGTATTCCAGTAAGACCAATAAATATTTGCATCAACAGGTGAAAAATTACTTCATCCACTAAACTGTAACTGGAACATAAACTAGTTATGTTCAGGGATCATCTCTGCTGTGTTCAGTCCACAGAGCTGCAACTGACAGGAACAAAACCTGAAACCATAAACGTTTCTATCTGTCTAGATTTATTTTACCAAATGAACCGCAAATTAAAGTAGCTTCATGAAACAAAATATCTTCTCTGTTGGTTAAAACCTCTAAATCACTTATTAGTACATAAACATGAAGTTCATTCCACTTTTACATTTTGGACATTTCAGACCAGCAGGACAAACTTAATGATTGTGATATCTTCTGTGCTTAAAGTGAATAAATGTGTTCATTTTTCTGCAAAAAATACATTGCTGATTTTGTTCCAAGATTTGTGCAAATCTGTAATGGTGTTTTGCTTAGTGATGTTTTCAAAATTTTGTATAGCCTATAAGCTAAAAACTGTAACATCTGGATAATTTGAGCAGTTAGTTCATCAATTCAATGTGCGTGATAAATTTGGACAAAAGTTTCAGCTATTGGCCAGAAGTTTAAGCTGTTAAACATTTCTAGTTGTTGCTAAAAGTTTTAATTTAGTTGCTACGGAGCAGTGACTGCTAGCCCCCCAAAATTCAACTGTTAGCCCAAAAGTCAGAGGTTCTTCTCAAAAGGTTGAGCGTTTTTTCTGGGCACTTTGTAATCCAAAAACTTTAAGTTTTTGCCAAAAGTTTAACCATTGGACAACAAATTAATTGTTAGTTAAAAAGGTAACATTCTAGCAAAAGTTTTGTTTTGAACTAAAAAGTGCAACTGTTATTCAGAAATTAAATGTGTTATCCTAAAATGTAGGTTTAGTTTACTAGCAAATGTTTCACCTAAAAGCTTTAAGCTGTTAACCTGCTAGAACTTTTACTCCTACTCATATTTTTTCCCAAAACATCACTATTTATTAAACTATGTAGGACCCAAAGGCTTCAGCTGTTAACCAAAGTTGTTAACTAACTAGTAGAAAGTTCACCTTTCAGCCAAAAAGTTTAGTCTGGCAAACATTTTAGCCATGCAGTTTTCTTTTTATTTTCTGTCAGTAAAACGTTTTGAGTCTCAGTTAAACATTTTAACTATCAGCCACACAGTTAAAGAATATAATTTATTGTTTGCTGTAATTCTGAACAGCTGCTTTAAATCCTTTTAGCCTGATAAACCTTTCTGTTATTTGGGTTTATTATGCATGGAATTTTTTTATGTCATGATGGTGAAGATACACATTTACACAATTTGCTATGTTTGAATGCCACCAGCCAGTCAAAGGATGCAGTTTTGTGGTAAGAATCTAAACCATGAAGCCACCAGGTCTAACAGATTGATTTTATAATAAAGACACTGAATGAGCTGAAACCTCTTGAAGCCGCTGCAGGAACGTCAAGTAGAAATGAAACCTCACCGTCGGTGTTTCAGAGTTTACTGCTCAGGACATTTCGACACGTGTTGTGCTGTCCTGCTAAGCTCCCAGGGGACAACATGGCAACCCCCTTTAACACGTTGTTTATAGAGCTGTAAAAAACAAAGGTTTTGTCTTTGTCTGTCCCTAAGCCCCTGTCAAAAACACACCTTGATTCAGGCATAAATCCCCAAAGAAACGACCATTAAAGTCCAACAGGCTATAAAGGCTGTGAGTGAAGTTTGGTGTTACACATTAGTTATTCTCACCATTCAGAGCAATTATTGTGCAATAACTTTAACCAATATTAGGGGAGGATTAGTGATTTTATTTTTTGCTTTTTATCATATCATTATTAATGCATAAAGAGTAAACAAAGCATTTCTGTTCATCCTGGTAATCACCCACTGCTATCTGAGTTTGTCCTCAACATTTAGTTAATGCTACTAGAGTAATCGACCTATCTCCATTCCTACTACAGCCCATAAAAACTGAATGGCAAGAAACAATAACGCGCACAAAACAAACTCATTAGCTCGCTCCAGTGTGTGCAGGTAAACAGTGAAACCCAACAGTGTGCAGAGAAAGGACAGGGCAGACAGTTTGAGTTGTCACAGTCCAATAAACCCCAGCTAATGCACTTCTGAAGAGCCAGCCGGGCTCCCAGACAGGAGCCTGTGTTTGAGTTGCAATCAAGGCCTTGATAATGAGACCAGTGGGAAGCCACTGATTTTCCAAAACTTTTTATTTTATCTTTTGTCTTCCTATGATCTTGTTCAGTTTCAGCAACTTTTTTCTCTCCAGCAGCAGCCCTGATGCCACTCATGTCCAGGAAGTGTGTTATGCACAAAATGGACAATTTATAACTTCAGCAGACGACAATAACGAGGGAGATCTACTTACTGTAGACGGTAAAACCCACCTCCATTTTCATTTGGATCACACATGCTGCTTGAGTCCAAATAGGAAAATTAAGCACACACACACAGCCACGCACAGAAGTCCGTTCTGGAGTGGGAGCAATCTCCCTGGAGAATGTCCGACTCCTTCCTGCCATCACAGACAGAAAGGGGGAAATGATTATGCACTTTCAGTCAGCCTTATCTGCAGAAGCGGGGAGCCACTAATATGAACAGAGTGCTTTTCATGCGGCCAGGTCTGTTTGCATTGTTCTGGAGGCAGAATGGGGACTTGATTGTGGCCCACCGTAATGTGGAGTGTTGATCCGTGAGCATGTGACTGGCTTTAAAGGAGGATATCTAGTTATGTAAGAGGAACAAAACAAAAGCTTTTTCAATAAGAAAAAAAAGACTGCAGGTTTTGCAACACATAGCCCTTATACTAATCCTCCAAAGTGGAGGATGGTCATAAAGGCTGGCATCACTCAGTTGTCCTCTAAATGGGTTTTCTATTGTTTTTTGTAGCTTATACATATAGTTAATGTGAACTAAGCATTACTTGTTGTCTATCACAGTGTATAAGAAAAAGTGGTCATACAAAACTGATTATGTTGAAGTTCTAGTTCAAGATTCAGAGTCAGATTTGCTAGTTTTAAGGAATAATCTGTACGGCATTTATTAATTTCTAAGTTACTAAGAATGGCTAATGTCGAAAAAACTATTTTTCAGTTGTGGGGCTCCGTATGTTTCCATTAAATAAGAAATTAAATTAAAATCCCATGTGAATACGCTTGACCATGCAATAAGTCATTAAAAACAATTGCAACGACAGATTTAAACAGCTACATGAGATATATTCTTAATTCAGTCATGATGATAGAGCTCAACATCTATCAGCCAATCAGGCGTTGGAGCAACAAGCCCCGCCTACTTTGGAGCGGCTACGTGTAGGGCGAAACTGTAGTCGGCCCTTTTACAGAAGAGTTATGGATTCAATACGTTGGAATGACATACAACTTTTTATGAACTGTGAGAGCTCTGGTGGAGCCAGCTGCACAAAGTCACAAACAACAACGGAACAATAATAATAAAAATAATAACAAAATAATAAACAAATAGTCATCCTCCCCCATCTTTCTCGTCGTTTTTGCCAGTAGTAACTTCCAGCTGTATGTGTGACGGGAAAAAAGTTTCTGTTGCAACTTTGTAAAAATACATCTATTTTGATACGGATGAAAAACCATCTCATTGTAGCAAAAAAAGGGGACAAAAGTAATTTTTTAAAAAAATTGGTGCATTTCCATTTAGCAAATTCATTTCTGTAAGTTGCGTAATTTTATGGATTATGGAAAGAATCCATCAACATAGAATGATACAGTCCATGTTCGACCACCTAATATATAATGTGTTTCTCACAAGATATGTCAAACACTACGCACTACATTGTCCAAAATAATGGGTCATCCATCCTTCCAGTGTTTCAACAACTTCCTCAGCCTCAAGTGTATAAAATCCATCAGCCAGGTTTGGAACAGAATGGGTCACTCTCAGAATCTCACTGAGTTCCAGGTTGGTCCAGGAATGAAGGGACCAGGGATGACAGTGGAGTCAGTAGCTACAGACCTCCAAACATCGTTTCATCTTTAGATGAGCCATGAATGTCATTAAATTCGTGATGACTAATAAAGTTTGTTAAGCTGTGTGCTTGAATTCAGATGAGAGAAGACTTTTACTAGAACCAGAGCAGGTTCTAGAAACATTTCTTATTTGGCTTGGAACGAGGTGCTACTTCATTTATTTCCCTTTGGTTCGCAGAAGAGAAAAGTTTGTTCTTTTAAATCATTTCCATTGAGTAAAAACACAGGGACTGAGTGGCTCGAAGCAACTCTACCTCAGAGGATGTTCTCAAATGTGAGACACATTTGGGAAGTCAGCGTGCAATTAGTAAACCGATCTCCCTCTGAAGCGCCATAATGTTCTCAGCGAGCGAGATGTCGTCGGTTCTGGTCACGGGGCGGATGACTGGCCGGACCATAAACGAGCCGCATCTCTCCACTAATACGCGTGACGTCACAACCGACGTGAGTCACAGCTGTGATGAACGGAGGGCTAACGGCAGATGGTGAACAGACATTTCCCAAAAAGCTGTGAAGACCTCGGTGGGAGAACAATGTCGATGCTCCCGCTGGACACAAACTGAACGACACTCTAAATAAATCAGCTCCGGCCTCCACATTCACACAGATATCATATGAACTACAGGCTAAGTGAGTTTTTAGTAGAGACAGAAAATGAGCGTTTGGTTAATTAATGAGAAAAAAACGGAGTGTTGTCTGCGAGTGGACTTGATCGCCCATTTCAGCAGGATTGCTGTTGTTGATGACAGAAAGCTTGAGAGAAATGACTCTTGTGAGTTTCAACGGAGTAAATAAATAAATAAAATAAATAAATAAATAAAATAAAGGTTGTTTTGTTGTTTTTGGCCAGAAGTGAACACAACTCTAGTTCTGAAATCAATCACAGTGAATCCCAGGCTTAGAGCGGAGTGTGTGTGTGTGTGTGTGTGTGTGTGTGTGTGTGTGTGTGTGTGTGTGGCCGTACATCAGACACACCTGATCTATTCTACTAGAGAAAGCTGGAATGTTAGGGAAAGATACCGGGCGCTGTTTACTCAGAAAAAAACAAGACTTTTTCACAGATCTATTGCATTGTGGGTAAATCTAAAAAATAAAAATGCCATCAGACGTTTATATGCCGTCATTTTGGACATAAAGGTGCATTTGGAACGTATTTTTCCAAGGAAGGAGTCAATATGCAACATTTAGCTTTACAGCTGGCCATGTAAAACCAAGATACAAAAATAAAATTTCAAGAAGGAATCTGAATCCATAACCCAACATGTTGAGTTATGGATTCAACATGTTGGAATGACAACTTTTGATGAACTCTGAGAGCTGCAGCTGGATATTGTCAAAAAAACAAAAAACAAAATAAGAAAAAGCAAATAAATAATCATCCTCTAACCACTTCCTACCGCCTTTCTTGTCGTTTTTGCCAGTAGTAACTTCTGGCTGTTGATGCGACACGAAAAACGATTCTCTATTGCAGTTTTGCAAAATACATCGACTTCGATACAGATTAAAAACCATCTCATCATAAATTTAAACAGAAGAAAAAGTTAAGAGTTTGGTAGATTTTCTAAACAAAGAGTTCACATTTCCACCTTCCTAAAATACTAGGCCAAGTTGTTGTCAAAAGATGCTTTAGTTGGAAAAAAAAAAGAGTTGGACTATAATTTTAAGAAGATACAGAAAAAAATCTAAATTTTTAAAAGAAATATTTTGTTTAATTTTATAAAAATGTTTTGGCTTTTTCTAGCTTTAAGACACCTACATTGTCTACTTTAGCTCTAAATGTTTGATCTTATGTATTTTCCTCTATTACACCAGACATATAACAAACAGGCAGTTCTTAAACCATCCAGCAGTTTGTGCTTCATTTACAAAACAGCCACAGGTGTCAAATCTCCAAGCCACCTTCAGCTCCGACCTGCTGGCTGGGCGTACGGCCCTTTAAAAAGTGAGATGAATAGTGTTAATAAGCAGAGGGGAGCTGTGTGCATCACTCAGCTCCAGTCTGGTCTGCTGCAATAAAACACACTGCCCATCTGAGTGATTACCCTCATCTGTCTTAATGGGACCAGAACAAATCAGCCGACCAGGAAGCACGCAGGATTTAGACACAAAGTCTCAAAGAGAAAGTTCATATATTGGCTTCAAGATGATGTTTGAGTGAATAAAATGCACAACAGTTTCAGAATGAGAAGTGGATTTATTTATTTTCATTTGAGTCCTTTTCATAATTTGAAGGATCCATAGAAAGTAGATCAAACCAAAAGCAAGGCCAAGTTTCAAACTTTAAAAGAGGTTCAACCATCAGAGGAAGTCCTGATTAACTCACAGGACAAACGGCATAAAACAAAACAGTAATTTGACCTTTATACAGTAAGAAATGAGCAGTTAAAGTAGATCTCCTTCCTATTCCCTCCAGAGTTTGTGTCGTCATTGGTGACGGATGTGAAGTGGGTCTGGCGCTAAGCGCTGCCCGCTCCGCTCTCCAGCACCGTCTCCACCATTTTGGGAACAAACACTTCCAGGAAGTGAAAGAAGTCGTGAAAAACCCCTGCCTTGTCACTTCCTGGTTCTACATTCAGCAGCAGCCTGGTGTTTTCTGTCCCGCCCACCGTCTGGGGGCAGACCTTGAACTCCAGGGGGTCCTTTAGCTCCGGCTCTTTGTCGGCGATGGAGGCTGTGACCTGTGACTCCAGCTCCAGGCAGCTGCCCTCCGGTCTGATGTCCGGACCTTTCACCAGCTCCCGTCTCACCTTCCGCCTGCCCACCCACACGGCGTGTTTCTGGACACAGACCCAGGGCGGGAAGTCGGCCTTCGCTGTTCTCGCCAGTCTCAGCTTTTTGCCAGGAGGCGTCGCCGAGTCGTCGCTGCCTGACGGCAGAGGCCTCTTGGCGCCGGTGCGCTGAGGGCTGCCGTCACTGTTAGACTCCACGCTCTGGGTGCTGTCGTTAAGCGTGGTCTCCATCTCCTCTGGCCCGGGTGCTGTGGAAGCCTCCAGCTCACACCTGAGGACGTTCTTCAGAACCACCTCCACGGCGGAGCAGACCTTCCTGGACCACAGCAGCCTGAAACCGTCTCCTGCTGAGTGCAGCTCCCCGCGGAGCCCCTCTGGGAGGGCAGCGGTCCTGAAGGGGATGGTGATGACGAGCCGCTCCGGGTGGGCCTGCTGGGCGGCGCCTAGCGGGGCCAGCAGGCGGCCCAGGCCCCACGACTTGCCCTTGGAGCTCTTGTTCTGGTAGCGCGGGCTGCGGCAGAACTTGTCGGCCTCCTGGCACGCCTTCTGGAAGCTACACAGCGAGCGCTCGTTCACATTCCCCGCCACGTTGTGGGAGAGCTCGAAGGGGTCTAACAGGTTCAGGGGGCCCAGCTTAGGCTCGGAGGCCGGCCCCTCCGGCGATGCTTTGCCGTCTTTAGCCTGCGACAGGAAGTCAGTGATTGGAAGCGCACAGCCCTGCCTGAGGGAAATGATGCTGCTGGGGAAATCAAACTGTGTGTAGAAGGAGAAGAAGCCGGCGAGCAGAGAACCTGGGAGGAGGACATGTCAAACCTCAGAGAGCAACGAGACGAAATGAAACCCTGATTTATTTTGAACAAGTAAAATGTCACAGGAAAAATAAAATAAATGAGAAAATATATATCATAATATTAATCAAAGAAAAAAACACCTTCTATATCCAATGTGAAGAAGACGAAGCTTGTTACATCCTAACATCAACTGACTCAGCCAAACACCCACTGACAACTCCTGACTTTTAGGTATTTTTTCCTTTGAATTGTTTTTAAACCTCGGACAGAATTTGTATAAAGTTTATGTGTCTACAAAATACTTTAACAACATATAAAAACTATTTATTTAAAAATCAGGAAAGTACGAAAAAAAAAAGATCATTTGAGAGCAAATCAAAAAATCGGGAAAAATTGAGAAACCAAGATACAAAAATTTCAAGAAGGAATCTGAAGCCATAGTATTGATCTTATAATATTGATCTGAAACTGAAACCAGCTTGGTATCAATAGTTCTGGATTGATCTGCCAAACTCCACCACAAAACTAAAACGCCACTGAAGGAAAATGATTACTGGTTTTTAATTCTCTAACCAAACATCTGAAAAGTGTGGTGTGTTCTCTTTCAATTTTCAGATGTAGTTTTTTTTTTACCCAGTTTGATTAGTGGAAAAACAATCAACTGTCTCTTAACTTCCTGTAAGACTTGGTGTGAAGACAAAAAAGCAGCAAATCTTTGAAGAAGGAAATGAACTGTGTTTGGTTCATGAGGACTTACACAGGTCCTGAGTGTTCTGGCTGGGCTGCACTGCAATGGGCTGACTGGGGAAGGTGCAGTTCCAGCCATCGATCACACACTCCTCCTCCTCACCTGCAAAACATGCAGATATGAACATCATCAAGGTTCCCAATAGTCAGCTCAGACCCTGAGGAGACCTCAGGTTGGAGCTCAAATTAGAGGCGGCAGCTGAACGGTGTTCCAAAAAACTTTCTAAAGGAACAAACGTGTTTATGGTGGAAAACAATATCTGACCACTAGTGGCTTCAACATGAAGGTGAACACAACAGATTTAACAGTTTAGAGCTGGATTTATATCCCAGATTAAAATTAATTAATTAAGATCAAGGAGAAACATTGGATTCAATGTTTATACAACACTAAACGGTTTATATGCGTACGTATTGAAGTGTCTTTCTGTGTGCCGTTCTGGTGCAGAGTTATCAAATACATTTTTACTTTAGTACATTTATGTCTCTGTTTAAAATTAAGTGTTTCAAGTCAATTCAGTGCTGATCTTCTGTATCGGATCGGACGATACTGGAACTCAGATGTGCATCGGTATCGTCCCCTGATTCTCCCAGCTGAGCAGCAGCTCTGTGCAGCTCCTCCAGAGTCACCAGGTCTCCCTCAGCTCTGACTGACGCTCTGGGTTTAGAACACGTATCGCCTGGGCAACGAGCCTCTCTTCTGTTAATCGGGAGAATGAATTTCACAGCAGCAAACGATTTACATGATTGTGCAGTTGAGAGTCTGATCTTGTATTTCTCATGAATAATGTGTTTTAATGTTTTCATTCTGACAAAATGAAACAGGCGACGTGGTTTCATGAGAGACTAATGTTCTCATGTTAATCAGTGTTTCTTCTCCCTGTAATAAAATAAAAGCACTCTGAGCTTTGTGCACATGCAGACACGGTGTTGGTGAACTGAGGCAGCACCTACAGGCCATGTCTCTGAGCTGGTCCACCGTGGGCAGCACCGGCGGCCGGCAGTTCTGCAGGAAGAAGACGACCAGCAGCGTCAGGGCGTAGTTGTTGAGGAGCGGCCCGGCGCCGCTGGGGTTACCTGCAGGTCACAAGCTGCTATCAGGAAACAACCAGACACTTTATACCATCAGATCAGAGCTGAAACGATACATCGCGACCAACCGATTAGCAAAATAATCTTCAGCTAATTTAGTAATCGAATAATCGTTAACTGACAAAAAAAAAAAAAAAAAAAAAAAAAGGCCATTAGATGTTAGCAGTAGTTAAGCCAAAACTGCTCAATCCTCTTTAAACATCAGGATGTTATGATCTGTGGAAATGAGGACACTGTAAAAGTGGCTGGTGTTTTTTTTTCCTCTCAACATCATGGATCTGACTGAACCTGCTGCAGCCGCTGTATTATGAGATGACTCACAGCGCAGCGTCTCCCTATAAGGAACATCCAGCCGTTTTTACCCAGCATGCTGTGCATAAACCAATAAAAGCCGTGTGAGCGAGCAGCCAGCTGCTTTATGGGTTGAAATCTGTGAACTCATGCTGATCTTCATCAACTCTCACTATTTATTCACATTTTTCTCTCTCACATCACTTGGACTAAGCTGCACAATGAAGCTCATGAAGAAACTGAAGCTGAAATATATCATTTTTAATTACGTCACTGTGGACAGTGACGCTGATCACTGCATGTTCATAGCTATGATTGGTTTAAAGTCTTGGTTTTGCCTGGGTTGTTCTAGAAGATTATAACCAAAATCCCTGAGAAGGAAAACACTTGGAATTCCAACAGGAAGATGATCCCAAACACACACAGGAACCAGTCTGAACACACACAGGAACCAGTCTGAACACACACAGGAACCAGTCTGAACACACACTGGAACCAGTCTGAACACACACAGGAACCAGTCTGAACACACACAGGAACCAGTCTGAACACACACAGGAACCAGTCTGAACACACACAGGAACCAGTCTGAACACACACTGGAACCAGTCTGAACACACACAGGAACCAGTCTGAACACACACAGGAACCAGTCTGAACACACACAGGAACCAGTCTGAACACACACAGGAACCAGTCTGAACACACACAGGAACCAGTCTGAACACACACAGGAACCAGTCTGAACACACACAGGAACCAGTCTGAACACACACAGGAACCAGTCTGAACACACACAGGAACCAGTCTGAACACACACTGGAACCAGTCTGAACACACACTGGAGCCAGTCTGAACACACACTGGAACCAGTCTAAACACACACTGGAACCAGTCTGAACACACACTGGAGCCAGTCTGAACACACACAGGAACCAGTCTGAACACACACAGGAACCAGTCTGAACACACACTGGAACCAGTCTGAACACACACTGGAACCAGTCTGAACACACACTGGAACCAGTCTTGGAGTGACCGATGTTAATGTGGAATGGCCGAGACATGAAGTCAACTGAAACTTTACAAACTATGTTGAAAAGATGAAACAAGTTGAAATAAACTGAACTGGTTCTGTTGATGAGAACGGTCAAATATGGAGCCAGGATTACTCCAGGACCTCGTGGCAGCAGGAGGTCCAGGTGCAACTCGATGCAGTGTTTATTAGAGCTGCACCGATTGCAGTTTCCACGCCGATCTTTAAAAAGCCTGACCAGCTGATTCTTATTTTGACTGATTTCTTTTTTGTTCATTTGCCAGTTGATTTATCGCTCATCTTCAGTGTTTATATTTGAGGCTGTGTGTATTTCTGACCGTGCGCCGATTAGAGAAAATGCATCTCGTATTAAAACTGCTTAAGCAAAAATATTGTGAATTTTTGCTTAAAAAATTCACAATATTTTAAGCAAATACTAAAATATTGTTTAAAATATTAATCAATATTTAAGCAATTAACATTGAGTTAATCAGACTTAATACTAATCATCAAGTCTGATGTTGCTTTACCTTTTCATACTTTACAATAAGTAAATAAAACTTTCATATTTCTACAGTTTTCAACTTCTGACCAGAATATCAGCCATAATGTGGAAATAAATAAATAATAATAAAAAAACAACAGCCCAATCAAACTAATAAAACTGGAGTTCAACAATCGGTTTTGATGTTGGGAAAACTTCATTGTGACACACGATAATTTCCTATGATTATTGGTTTTTTTGTAAATTGCCAGCGCTGATCAAAGCGATTGCTTTCAGACGGCCATTGTGGGTCAAAGCTGCAGCTTTACATGTCATCACGCTCGCCCGACTCCTGTGATGAAAGGCCCGGCGGCGGCGCCAGCCTCCAGTTCAAAGAGAGCTGGCACAGAGCGAGGGTAATTAGCGTGCTCTTCAGGTGAAGAACGGCTTTAATAAGAGTTCATTTAAGTTTACTGACCCAACACAAAAGGAGCCGTAATTTTGATTTCTTTATTCTTTACAGAGGCTTAAGTTAAAAAAAAGAAAGAAAAAGAAGGTAAAATAAATTAATAAGAAATAAAGTGAAAGATAAATGAGTTTAGAGGAATTGTTAGGGAGGAATGTGTGGTTCTACTGACACCTGCTGGCTGAATATTGAAATAACCTAAATGAACATGTAATACTTTACATTTACAAATGGAAAATCTAAAGATGCCATCACCATCTACAGTAATTCTTTTGAATTTATATGAGTTGCAACATTTAATTTCCCTCTGGGATCAATAAAGTGTTTTGGAATTGAACTGGAATCCTACCAGCTATCTGCTTCTGCTTGGCCCAGTATCGGACGGTGAACACCAGAGGCCTCAGCCTCTCCTCCAGCCCCGACAGCAGCTGCAGGAAGCGGGTGTTCCTCACACCAAGTCTGACCAACAGAGAGGATAGGAGAAAACATACAGAAAAATGCATTCATAAAAAAAACAAACAAACACCATATTCCTCACCAACCTGTTGTTCAGGGTGATGTCTCCGTGCAGGTTGAGCTCCCGGTGATGGTACTTGACGACAGGGAGGCGAGCGGTGCTGACCACGTGGACTTTGTGCACGCTGGGGACGCAGCGCTTCAGGATGGTGGCCACGAGCTCCAAGACCTCGGCCGCAGACGCCGTGGACAGATCGATGTCGGACAGGATGGAGTCCTCTGAGCGGCCGTCGTCTGACACGCCTTCGCCTGCCTGGAGGGAGGAGGAAGAGAGCAAAGCTTCACCTCGACCCATCCAGGATGACATCTGGACGGGTCGAGATGAGGGTAAGAGCATCAGACCTGCTCTGTGGAGGTCTTAGCCCGTGCTTGGAACGTCTTGGTGTTTTCCAGGTCCAGGAACAGGTCCAAGTCGCACGCGTGAATGCCGAAAGTGTTGACGGATGAACCAAAGAGCAAAATCTGACTGTCTGTAACCCACAGGAATGTTGAAAATAGAGATTAAACATCATGAAAAGTGGACGTCTCTCATACTAAGGTCATGCAGTTACCTGGAAAGAATTCAACAAAGACCTCCTGCAGGAGTTGGACCACCAACCCTCTGGCCTTCTTTTCATTCTCTCCCAGCTGGAGTCGCTCCACCAGCAGTTTCATCTGGGCATCCACCTGGGAGGAAGCACAAGCTACGTCAGCAACAATCACTCATGCATATTTTTTACTACATAAAAACAGCTTACAGACTTTGAATAGAATCCAATGGAATTAGATAAACATTAGAACACTGGCAGATTTTATTCACCTTGAGATTTTCTACATTTCATCGCATTACAACACAACTTTACTTTAGATGGACAGACAGAAGAGACAAGCTAACGCAGGATTAGGCTGTAAGACAATCCAGTCTAATCCAGCACTGTTCAATTGAAAATGGAAGGAGTCTGGTTGGTACGCATAAAAACATTTCAACACTTTATTATAACACAGAAAACGACAACAGCAATCGGTTGGCTCAAATATGTAGCAATCCTAAACATTTCCCTCCTAAACTGTACAGCTAATGGGAATTAGCTCAATGTTTTCCTCCTTTAAAAAAACTGCAGTTTTTTGTTTGTTGTCTTGTAACATAATTATTTATTTTTTAATAACTAATTGTTATTTTTATTTCTTTCAGCTTGCAGTGGTGAGTACACTTCCACTAATGGCGGAGATCATTTTTAGCTTAGCTTTGAAAACGTTTAGCACTTAGCTCTCCATGAATTCATGTTTTCAGATAAATTCTGTAGTGATAATTTACTTGATTGTCTTGTGATCAGTGTTGAAGTTTTGTTTATCGACTGCGTTTATATTCATGCTCTTATTTTGAATTTGGTGAAGTCTGTTTAGGCAGCAGTTCTGTTTCCTCTTTCTTCCCCCATAACTTTATTTAGAGCAAGAAGCATACAGGAAAGACATAAAACACAGACAGGATTATTGAACATGTAAATTATAATGTCAAAACTAAATTAGTGCTCAAGGGTTGTAGTCTTTCAAGAGCAGATGTAATTTGAATTGAAGTTAGCAGTTTAGCATTAGCTTTCAGTAAATATTGTATTGGTGTAGCGCTTTAGCAGAACTAACATATTAGCTAGCAGTGCCCACCACTCTCAACTTGCCATCCTATAACCTGCACTGTTTCATTTGAAAGACTGAAATTGTTCAACACAGAAAAAAAATGTATTGTGATCATTTTTTCGGCAATATTGCCCGACTCTACTGCTAACCTAGCAAGACATGGTGGGTAAACCGACAGGCTAGGCAGGGCGAGCATTAATCAGGAATGTGGCAACTCTGGAGGAGCTGCAGAGGTCAGGTGAGAATAAAATTAAACTTCTTGACCTACTACAAAAAAGAAAGGCCGTGGTTGCTCACAGAAAGTATAGCATTATGCTATTTTCCAGTAGGGACAGAAAAGCAAGACATCAACATCATATGAAGCATGTGCTTCAGGAAAACGAGTCTGGTATGAAGTGGAGGTTTACCGAAGAAAGCTGACACAGCTCAGGTTTGAGCCGGTCAAAGATCTGCTGGAGGCTCTGAGGATCGTTCTTCTTCTTGGGAATCAGTTTGAACTCCTTCTTTTCCCGAGGTTTAACCCGCAGCTTCAGGCCTTGGAGCCGGTGCTCGACGCAGGCCAGAGCCGCCTGGATGCTCTCTGTCTCACTGAACTGAACGATGGCATAAACCCCCTGGCAAAGGAACAGTTCAGCATCTCATCAGTCGCTCTGAAGAAATTCTAATAAAGTCACAAAAACAAAAGCTGCACACTGCGACCAGCCGAAGCGGACCAACCTTGTCTTTATCCACAATGACATCAGAAACGGCCCCAAACTGCTCAAAGTACTCGGTCAGGTCGGTCGAGGAGATCTGTGGTTTGATGCCGCTGACAAACACACTGTGCTCCTCGTGGCTCTTCCTGGTGGAGCGGACCCCTCTCAGCGTCTGGTGCTTCCGCCCCTTCACATGCTGCTCCACACTCGGCACTGGATAGTCATTAAAAAAAACAACAAGAAAATCAACTATTAGACAGACCAGACAACTACATTTGAGTAACACAACATGTCTGATACTTGTAAAATTCATTATCTGTGTTTGGTATAATGTAAACTACAGGACTACGATTTAATCCCATTTTTATTTTTTCAATTTTGTAGAAATACATTGTTTTTAATTTGTTACTGTTACATGAAGAAATAAATATGATAAACAATTCTCACAAATCTTTAAATATTCTGGTTTATCCTGAAACACATTGGTGGGTTTTAAGCCTGGAGGCTCTAGGTGATATTTTGTTAAACTACAACTGCTACATAGTCATTATGTTTATGTTTTACTTTATAATAAAACTTTAAAAAACAGTTAGATGTAGTGAACCTGGCGGTCACACTTTCTCCTCCATGCCCAGTGGAGGAACCACTATTTTTCAATGTGCTAAAACCCAGCAAGATGAAACAAACATTTCAAACAGATGTATTTTCCACATTTTTTCCCCACATTTCTCAACTCACTGCTTGAACTTCATAGCAGTAAGATTGCTACAGTGTCAAATCAATTTACTGTATATCTAACAAATCAGAACAAGAGAGAGAACAAACGTTACAGTTGCAGCCTCTGTCCTGGGTACTCTTCCTCTCAGTGTTTTGGTTATCCCTATTGTTTGTCCACCTTTTTCCAACAGTTTCTCCTTCCACCCAACTTTCCATTAATATGTTTGGATCCAACACAATTTGTCTTACCTCCTCTGTGTAAACGGCAATATCTGCTGCACAACAACAGTATTTTCCTTGATTGTTTGGACCATAACGTGATAATTTAAATCGTGGCTTCGACTCGTGGGCTTAAATGTTATCTTTAAACTGCTGCCGTAACATTACAGTTGTCCACTAGACTGCCTGTTCAGATAAATACATATATTTCCAATAATAAAATTAAAAACAATGCTCATAGAACGCTTAAGACCTGAAGCAGAACTTTTTAACCAAACAGGCGCGTACTCCGGTTAGCTCATGTTACTCACAGTTCGGTAAGTTGACGTTACACAGTTTGCAGCAGAACCCTCTGGTTGTCGTTTGTATATCACTGCCTGAAGACATGGCGGCCAGTATTTCTCTAAAAATTTATGGAAAAAACTAAACACTTCAGTCTCGGATAGTGTGAGGGCAGCTACCCTTACTGCGCCATGCTCAAATCTCCCTCCAGCGTCAGGTCTTCGTTTGGGTTCAGTCCGCCAGCAAAATCTGTTCGGGTGACAATGTTTTCCTGACAAGGTTCCTACCACGCAGAAGTGATTTCCAGTTAGGCTGGTTGTAGCAGTATATAACGATAAACTATCGGAGCTATTCGAACCTGTGGTTTAAATTTGTTTTATTACAACCAAGCAGTCAGTGTTTAATAACTATAATTTTACTACCAGAGATTTCATCAAGCAATCTGTTACAAAAATCAGTGTTGCATAGTTTTAAATTGTTTATTTATATTATGGAGAATCAAAATCAAAGCTGTTGGTACAAAAGTTTTTCATGGATTTAATAGTCTGCAGACTAATAATCAAACACCAGACCATAGTGTCATTATGCTGACATTCCAAATGTGGCCAGATTAAGTCTGTTTGGAGCCTAATGCTAGAGGTACAAAATAACTCTGGAAACACACAGCTAAGATTAATCAGAATAACACCACTGTAATATTTAACATCTTACGATTTAGGTCAATATTGTTTTGACCTAAATTATATTTTATACAAAAGCTTTCAAAACTAGCATGTCTGATGCAACTTGAGAACCATTTAGCAGTAAATAAAGACCACTGCACAATTGTACTGTAGTAAAAAAAAAATTTAATACATCTTTTCCCACAGCGACAATATATTTGTAGAACCATAAAACAAAATATGAAAGGGTTAAAAACATGGATTACTGAAGTATTGGCAGTGCTTAATTTTCAGTTGATAAAACTACCTTCTACAATGCCCTCATACCTAAAATTTGGAATTACAAAAACATTTGGGGAAACCGTAATTAAGATGAGAAATATTTACAAAACAGTCATTTCTTCGCTGATCTCCCCCGTCGATTTTTTTGCTGTGCTCCAATATCTTCCACTACCACCTCTGCAACCTTCGCTCCTCGCCTTCCTCTCTTGGCGGGCTCAACGACGTCATCCGAGAGTCTCTTCTCTTCAGTGCTGCTGGCCTCCTTTGTTCCCTCTTTGCTGCTAGCGTCAGCCTGGTCTGGAACTTTTGTCTTCCTGCCTCGAACGGCCTTCACCGGCGTAGCTTTTGGAATTTCATGGATTTCCAGGTCTCTTTTGAACTTAACCGCCTTCTTGGTCATCTTTGGGTCTTGGACGTCGGCCTTCGAGCTTTCGGAGGGATTTGTCTCATCGTCTAGTTTGGGCTTTGCTGCAGCCCGTCTTCCTCTTTTTGCTGGCACGGCTGGTTCTGGAGCAGGTTCTTGTTTGGGTTCCCCCAGAGGAAGAGCTGTACCCCGGCGGCCTCTCTTAGCTGGAGTGGTTTCTGAAACAGCACGTTTCACCGGTGTTGCCTGACTAGGTTTATGGACCTGAGGAGATGGCACAGAGATCTCTTCATGTTCAGGATTCTCAGCAGGGATGGTCTCCTGAGGGACTTGTTTTCCTTTTCTGCCTCGTTTTGGTTTCTCTGTAGCGTCAGCTAGGAGTACTGACTTCGCAGGGGTTTCTATGACAGCATCTGCATTAGCTTTCCGTCCTCCTTTCCTAGGCTTTGCAGCAACTGAACTTTGATCAACACTAGGTTCCTTTTCTGGGACTATGATGTCTTCCTTTGTTTTTAGAGGCTCTGGCTCGGGTTTTCTTGTTCTCCGTGACTTCTTAGGTGGCTCCTGATGTTCAGAGGTCTCCTGTGAAGTCATCTCGTCATTCTCAATCTGTTTGTCTTCTTTCTGTAGAACACTTCTTCCTCTTTTAGCCCTTATTGGAGGCTTGGTCTCCACAGGGAGACAGGTATCTTCTGCCACCTCAGTTGGTTCCTCAACATCAGGTTTGGCTTTTCTTCCTCTCCTGGGTTTACCAACAGAAGGAATGGGTTGAGAAGTTTCAGCATCTGCAGCAGGACATTCATCTTTCTTGGGTTCAGTGGATGCTATTTTAGCTTTTCTCCCTCTGAGTGGCTTGGTCGTCACTTGTACTGAACTTACAGGGTCCGTCGTCTTTTCATTGGACTTCTCCGATACTTGAGGGGTGATGGCTTCATTGGAAATCTCAGTTATTGCTTGTGCTTCAACTGCTGGATGATCAACAGTGTTTTGAGACTTTGCATTTCTGGTTCTTGTGTTCTGTTTAACAGCAGGAGATGCTGTTGCTTCCATCTTTTTTCCTCTCCTTCCTCTGACTGGAGGAAGAACAGGCTTATTGGAGGTCTCCTCGGCTTCCTGTGTTTTCTCAGCTTCATTAGCCTCTATGGGTTTAGCTCTTTTGCCTCTCTCAGATTTCTTCTGACTCAAGCTAGTTTCTGGAACTTCTGTATCTGCGTTCTCCTCTTCAGGTAGTTTCACACGCTCAGCATCCGATGAGTTAACACTCTTGTCTTTATCTGCATCTGAAAATAAGATTAGTCAGTTTAATGGTATCAATATTCCTAAACTAAACAGGTGTAGACAGTTAATGTCATAAGCGATTAAACAGGAAATTATGCATTGAAGAATGACTCACTCTTAGGATGTTTCTGCTCCTGCTGTGCCAGTTCTTCAGGTTGTTTGGGTTTTCTTCCTCGTTTGGGCCTCAGCACTGCTTTCTCTTCAAGTGCCGGACCTCCATGCACATCAATGGTTGGCACTGAGTCAATCTTAGGTTCTGGGGTCGCTACCTCTTCAGCAGCAGGATTCTGCTCTAGCTCTATTGCCTCATCTTGGGCTCTTTTGATAGGTCTTTGTCTTTTCATAGCAACTTTTGGAGACTCTGGGAGACTTTCTTCAACATCTCTGCTTTCAGGGACTTCTGCATTTCTGCCTCTTGTGGTGTGTCTAACAGCAGGTGGTGCTTTGGTCTCAGGTTTCTTTCCTCTCCTTCCTCTAGCTGGTGCAGACACCATGTCTTTTGTTTCCTCTTGTTTGGGTTCCACAGCTTTTGCCCTCCTACCACGAACAGATTTTCTTTCAAGAGAAGCAAGGGTAGAAGTTGTATTGCTCTCTATGACACTTTGAGGTTGCGTTTCCATGGCATCTGACGGCTACAAATGTGAAAGGCAAGAGATACTTGTTAAAACAGAGCAATAAGACAAATTCATTTGACAAAACACTCAACATAAAGATTTTTCATAATTCATTACAATTGTTAATGCTGCAGATATTACCTTATCTGGCTGCTGCTCTGTCAGGTAGGTCACTGGCTCCTCCAGGAGCTCCTGAAGTCCCTCAAAGTCTTCCACTGGAGGATTTCCTCTCAGTCTTGGGGATTTCATCAGCCTTTTGATGCCAAAGTTGTTTTCTACGGGTTCACCTCTCTGTTTGGGAGTTCTCGTTAGTCTCTTCATACCAACCACATCCACAACTGGAGTAGTCTTCTCTTTGGGCGTCTTCATCATTCTCTCAACAGCGGTAAGACCCAGCACCTGGGACTGGTGGATTGGTGTCTGGAAAAGCTCTGCAACACCATCCAAGCTGACATCAGAGCTCTGTCTGGTTTTTGGAGTCTTCAAGAGTTTTCCCTGAAGGTCTTCAAGAGGTTCCACCTTCTGCTTCGGCGTTGCAAAGATGCTTTTGACCCCAGTGAGACACTCTGGTTGTTCGGTTTTCTGTTTAGGAGTTACCAAAAGATTTCCTCGGATGTCCTCTAAAGGTTCAGCTTTCTGTCTTGGTGTCTTCATGATCCTCTTGATTCCAGTGAGACATTCCTGTTGCACAGGTTTCTGTTTTGGAGTTTTCAAGAGTTTTCCTCTCAAATCCTCAATGGGCTCAGCCTTCTGTCTTGGTGTTTTCATGATCCTCTTGACTCCAGTGAGACAGACGGGTAATTCTGGCTTCTGTTTGGGAGTTTTAACAGAACCCGCCTTTGGATCTGAGTGCTTAGACTCTGAACAAACTTCCGAGGCAGGAGCATCACCGACAAAACTTGCTTCTTCATCTCCACTGAGAAGGCGCTGGACTGCCTCGCTGTTGTACCTTTGACTCTTTACTGTAGACGCTACGCTCAGCGGAGACACCATCATTTCATCTGAAAGGCAAGTTAAATGTTTGAAACCTTCAGCCCTTAAGTTTGTTTTGGCAAAACTAATTACAATTTTAGTCTGCTCCAATAGCATCACCTGAAAGGCCAAATTACCTGGCTCCTCCGGGGTGTTCAGCACTGACGGTTCCACCATAGAAGAAGTCACTATTGGCGTCTTCTTGGCACTGCTCTCACTGACCAAAGACCTTCTTTTCTTCTCATTTACTGGAGTTTTGAACATCTCAGAGAGTCCTGAAATTCAAAGATACAGGCAGTTGCAAAACTGAAATCCACAACATGTAATCTGTGGTGACAGAGAAAGCTACAGCTACCTGTTAAATCTTCATCCATTTTCATGTCCTTTTTGAACAGTGCAAGATTCATGACCACTTTTGGTGCAGCTCCAGTCGGATGTACAATGGTTCTTTTGTGAGCTCTCCCAACAAGGATGGTGGCAGGGGAATCTGCATGTCCAGTGCTCGTATGGCCTTTTAGTTTCCAGGTGGGGGTCTGTCAGATTGAAAGGGGAAAAAAAAACCCACACACTTCAGCAGTAGTTGTGGTTTTAGAACAGTTTGAACAGATCAATCTAAAGAACAAACCTGTGGTTTGGACACGACCTTCTTCAAGGGTTTCTGTATGATCTTCTTTTCAGGTGGAGCAACAACTGAAGCCTTAGTTTGTCCAAATTTTACAATATTTGCCCAGGAACTTTGAGCTGTAGAATCAATGAAACACAGATAATGAACAAATATGACTGCTTTGAGTAGCTCAAAGTTCTTTCCATAGTACCCACAAGGAAGAAAAAGTTACTTTTATACTTCAGCATTTAACACACCTTTCATTGATGCCCGTGAAATGCCACTTCGTTTCTGAAAGACTTTTACTGCACTCCTGGCAACACCTGAAGTCCTCCGTGATGCACTCTTCATGCTCTTCCTCCTGAGAGGGATTTTTGGGGTACCAGCAAGCAAAGGCATCTGTTGAACAACTGCTGTTGCTGGAGAAGGGGTCCTGATACGTGACACAGAGAAGCGACCTTGGACGGACGGAGTTTGGATGCCTGAATTCAAGGGTGTTTTCACTGGTGTTGTGCTGGTCAAGGCCTTGGGAGAAGCGGACCTGGATTTAGGAGACTTCTGAGCTGGACTTGTCGCCTTGGGAGAAGCGGACCTGGATTTAGGAGACTTCTGAGCTGGACTTGTTGCCTTGGGAGAAGCGGACTTGGATTTAGGAGACTTCTGAGCTGGACTTAGCGCTTTGGGAGAAGCGGACCTAGATTTAGGAGACTTCTGAGCTGGACTTGTTGCCTTGGGAGAAGCGGACTTGGATTTAGGAGACTTCTGAGCTGGACTTGTCGCCTTGGAAGAAGCGGACTTGGATTTAGGAGACTTCTGAGCTGGACTTAGCGCTTTGGGAGAAGCGGACCTAGATTTAGGAGACTTCTGAGCTGGACTTGTCGCCTTGGGAGAAGCGGACTTGGATTTAGGAGACTTCTGAGCTGGACTTGCAGCCTTGGGAGACTTCTTAGCAGGGGAAGTGGACCTTGATTTTGGTGATGCATTCCCTGTTGGAGTCTTGGGAGAAGCACTCTTTTTGAACTTGGGTGACGGGGTCCTCTGTTCCTGAGGAAAAATCAGAAAACAGTTTAAATAAAAGTTTATGACCTAAAACAACAGCTTCAGGAAGACAAACTTCTCACTAACTTTTAGCAACCCAATGACAGAAGCTCTCCTAAGAAGAGACAGTTTGGGTTTATAGAGAGATAGGCTCCTCCTTGGACTGGCCCCTTTACGCAGTGGAGAGTCAGGCGGCAGGCGTTTGTCAAATAACTCTGGGCTGAGGTGGCCTCCGAAGGAAACTCGCTTCCTTTTCAGGTTTGGTATTGGCAGGTTTTTCCCAAGCTCCTCGCTCTTGCGTTTTTTGGACATTTTTGCTAAGAAAAAAAAACATAAATCTTTACATAAATTTAAATGCAAACTGTGGTACTTAACTAATTGTTTTATATGAGCTAATCCCAAAAAATAAAAGAAGAAGCAAAACCTTTTTCAGCAGATCCGGAGTTTTTAGGAGATCTCTTTGGTGGATTTTCCAGTTTGGGAGATTTTCCAGCTTGTCCTTCTTGCTCCATGGATACGCCAGATTTAGCCGGTGTGTATTCCTTGCTTCTCCTTCTGACCGGTGACTTAGATGCTGAAGCTGTTATTTGCTCAATAACCTCTGACGCGGTGAATTTCTGAGGAGTTGAGATTCTTCTCCGCTGTGAAGGACCTTCAGACTTTCCAGCTTCTTCCACTCTGGGTCCAGGGCCTTCAGCAGAAGGAACCTGGAAGGTCTTCCCCCGTTTCTTAACAGCCTCTGGGGCTTTACCTTTGGGATCTTCTTCCTTCTTGGGTGTGAGAACGACCCCTTTTTCACTCTTCTTGACAACCGAACCCGGTCTCGGAGTGCAGAACTTTGAGGATGGTGTCTGAACCACACTTGCAGAAGACTTGCGAGGCGTCTTGACATCCAACGACTTTTTGATCATTTGATACAGATCACTGAATGGCGAGTTCTTCTCATCTTCCTGGGACTCCAATTCCAAGGTTTTCTCCAGGGATCGCTGGATGTTGTTATAGTTAGCTCCATCTTTGAGATGAGGGTCTGAAAAACAAAACAAAAATATATTTTTTACACTTCAAAGTTACTGTCAAACATTATTTTCTACTTAATTGTTCTTACCAAACAGAAAGGTACTCAAAACAACCATGTTAAACACAAAAGAACAACAGAGATGGACTTCATCTTTGTAACACCTGCTCTGCAGCCCTGACTCGTCTCCCCAAGTACTTTTTAAGCAAGTTACACATTGGGACATGTGAGCAAAATCTCAGTTTCATAGTTTGGGACACATTTAGATCGTCTACTACTGATAAGCTGCACCACTACAGTGGCTTACTTGTGTGTGACAAATCAATCCAACATCATAGTTAGCTTAACATGTCACAGATGTGTTCCATACAGGATTTTCAACACCTACTACCAATCAAATGTGCAGCACAAACATGAGACTGACAGTGTTACCTGTAGAGACTTCAGAGATTCTCTTTTCTCCTGCGTCAGCGGCAACAACACTGTGAGCCACTTGCTGATCTCGAAGAACCTAAGCACATTAAAATATCTCTAAATGACATTTATTTTATCAGAAGTGAAGGCTCAAAATGTGTTAAATACCAGGCAATGTTGAGAGAATATAAAAAGCTAAAATCACCTTAAGACTTTCAGACTTGGCCCCAGAAGAAGTCCTCTTCTTCGGTGTTTGTGTAGGCGCATATTCAAACCTGAAATATTGTTAGAAAAAAAATAAAAATCACACAATCCCTCATCAGGTTGATGGAAACTGAAGCATGATCACATTAAGTTCTGTATTTCTACCGGGTTTTGTCAGAGCATCATTTTGAAACAAATCAATTAATTTCTGTACAAGTTAATTGCACACATGTCCACATTATAATATCACTGCTGATAAATGGCCACCACTGTTGTGCTCAGTAAGAGTTAGAAAGAAACCTGACAAAATAAGAAAGACATAAAAAAATGTGTCCAATATTTTCAGTTTTACTGCAACATTTTAATTTTCCTGCTTACCTGAAAGAACGATCGACAATAGTTATCACATCACCGTGCTTCAAGCGCTCAGACTGACTCAGAGCCTCGCCATTGACACGGGTCGGATTGGCTGAGCTCAGATTGGTCAAAATGATCTGGGGGAGACAAAGAAACATCAACTCAAAGCACATCCAACATGACCGCGTAAACACAGATCAAACAATATTTGCAGAGGCATTCACCTCTTTATTTTCATTCAAGTCAATTCTGCAGTGCTCCTTGGAAACCTGAGGAAGCTGAATGCGAATGTCGCATTCGGCCTTCCTGCAAGACGAGAGGGAAACGCGTCAACAAGTGGAACATTTCACAGAGAATATGTTTACAGTGAAATGTAATGGAGAGCAAAAATACATCTAAAGGTCACATTTAAAATAAAAATGTGACCTTTTTATTTTAAATGAAATATATATATATATATATATATATATATATATATATATATATATATATATATATATATATATACACACACACACATACTGCTCAAAAAATAAAGGGAACATTTCACTTTAATTTTGTGTGTGGCTCCAAATCCAGGCCTCCATTGGTTAATAAATTTGATTTCCATTGATTTTTGTGTGATTTTGTTGTCAGCACATTCAACTTTGTACAGAACAAATTATTCAATGAGAATATTTCATTCGTTCAGATCTAGGATGTGTTATTTGAGTGTTCCCTTTATTTTTTTGAGCATTGTATTTTTTTTTTTTACTGTTTCCAAGAAAAAAAATAAATCATAAGAAATGTGCAACTGTGCAGGTAATTTAAAAAAAAGTGTAAAATGTGTACATTTGTGCATAAAATTTACAATTAAAAAGACTGCAAATATAAAGAAAAAGGATTCACTTTATTAGACAAAGCTGATTGTATATTCGCTCGCCTTGACAACAGGAACAGAACTTGTGTTTTTTGTTCCTCAAAAGTGGGCTTCTATGCTTTCCTTGTTGTCAAATATGCATAGTTTTGATATTTTGGCAGACTTTAAATATAAAAGCTGCGGAAATCACAGTGAAAGGATGAAAGGAAAGCCAAGATGGAAAAACGGCAGCAGAAACGGACTCAGATGGATGAAGGATAAATAACTGGATGGAAGGTAATTTACAAACAAATATTTAGACAGAACTATTGATTCATATTTAGAAGATGAGAGACAAACAGCTGGGTGCTACAAGTGGTAGGATACATGGGATAGGTAATAAATTTAGAGCTTGACATGCAGAATTGAAGTCTGAAATTGCAAACATTCATCCACACTTCTTTTAACTTCCATATTTCTATGGGAAGAACCATTGCTGTTTTATAAGTTATTCTTCTACGAAAGTAAAAGGAACAAAAAAAAAACAACAGAAAACAGTTATTTGAGCTCACCTTCCAAACAAACACGATGCAGTCAGAGGAAACTCAGTCCCGTCTCCTCCACTCCTCTTAATAACCACTATTTTACCATGCAGGGGCATTTTTCCAGCGTTTACCTGAGAATGTTAGAGTAGATAGAAGTTAATGTGTGAGAAATGAGAAGTTAAATTTGAGCTGAACATAGCGGTAGGAATGTGGCGTATTGTATTGGAAAACATAGAAGCATGAAGAAAACCAAATAACTCACATTATTGCAATTTCGCCGTATTTTATTTTATTGCTGTAAAGGCTCGAGTTAAAACACTGTGCCAAGGCCCACGTGCAAAGTCGACACAAAAGTTCGGCTTTGTGGCTTAAACTATCAAAAAGAGGCATAAATATGCATATTCTCAGCAGGTAATTATGCTACAAGACGAAATGTGTCCCTAGGGTACGTAAAGTTTTATCACTTCGCTACGTTATCTATTGACGTTAAAGTCTAACGTTTCGAAGCTTACACGCGAAAAAAAAATGCCGTTAAACAATCATTACCGGTGACCTCTTACCTGTAGATCCGTTCAAAGATACCTCGTCTTTCGTCTATCCATAAACATAAACCTGCTAAAGACTATGATACCTTTTAATTTTAAAATTCCATCATAATCAGGCTAAAAACAGAACTAACCACCCTACCTATCGACGAGTCTTTAACGTAAGCTACAGCAGACAGCCGTCCCTTGTGCTCTGTCCTCTTCCGTAATGTTGCTGCAAAATCCCTCCGCACAACTTCACGCGCACAGAAACTCACAAAAATGTCAGCGTTAACTAATTCCAATTTGCTTGTCAAACGTACTCTTTCATGTTACTGTGATTTCACAGTGTGTTATTTTTTACGCTAAAAATCTAATTTTAACAACAGGTTACTTAAAGGGACTACTTTGTTTACAAATTTGGCGGAGCAATCTCACTACGTGGAAAGAATCGGAATTTGAAAAGTATTTGAAATTCCGCGCGAAGGACTCTCATTGGCTTAAGATCAGCTTTACAAGGAGGGCGGGGCTTAACTACTACAGTGAAGACGAAGGTTCTTGTTACGTAATACTTTTATGCAAAAAATTTATTTTTACGCACCTTTTTAAAAAATGTGTTGCTTGACATGGTACCGAGTTGAGGGTGCTATGAAGGATAATTTGTTCCTACAGTTCTCAACACACAGATACGCAGCAAAATAAACTGTGTTGCATATTAAGTTTTAGCAGCAAAGTTATTCTAACAAGTTCAACCACATTTAGAGGTGAAGGCAACACAAGTAGTTAATTTGCCAATCACATGTCAGCAATATACATGATTTTGGTGTTTAGACTTGCTAACAAGACTTGAATAAATCAGACAGAATGTATCCGTGACAGTAATTATTAAACACATTGTGACTTAGGTTAATCTGTTAATCTCTCCGACCACAATCGCTTATATTAACAGTGAGTTGGACAAAAACAACTGCGTTTATGCCATTTGGAAACATGGCAAATATTTAGTTTGAGGTGCTATGACTAATACAGGGGGAGCAATAACACCCTCACCATGGCGCCGCTACTGGATCATCACTATGTCACAGACGGTATCAAAAAAAAAAAATTATTAGACTGGCTTGAGCAATACGTATTTTTAAAATAGCTACTAGTATATCATAAGTCTTTCATTTCAGCTGCATTAGAGTCTTGATCCCATATTTTGAAAAAGAGGAGAAAAAATAAATGACAGGTCCGAGATTGATAAAAGCTGACAATGAGTCAAACCCAAGTACTGCCATCTACTGGCCAAAAAGTGTAAGCGCACCACAATGTTCGCAGAAACCCAAGGCACTCACAAGAATATTTTGGCATTTCCCCCGACCTCAAATAAGTCAGTAAGTACAAGGTTGAGTAACCATCTAAGTTCTCAATGATGTGAGATTAAAAAAAACATCATGGCAAAATAAAAACATACAAGTGTGCACTTTCTTCTACACCAAGGAAGCGCATATGTTATACATTCATAGACTAAACCAAAGATGTTCTCCGTTGCAGTAAATTAAAATAAAACCAATAAGTTCATGTGTTTCTGTATTCAGCTTAAAATGTCAACAGATTAATTTCACTTGGAGTGGTTTGTTTCTTTTGGCTATCTTTGCTTGTCTTGGTTGTCAGTGACTGTTGGACAACTTTGAAGCCAGACGTCTTATCATGTGATCCATAACATAGAATTTCTCTATTAAAAATACTTTTTATATTGGTTTTGTGAAATGTTGAAATTTCTGCGAATTCCGTCTAACAGTTACACACTTGCTGTGGCAACAGAGTCAATTCCAGGATCTTCTCATGGCGTTTTCCTTTAATTGTGTACCAACATTAAAAATCTATTGAAAATGGTGACTCAAAGTTAGGAAAAGTCATGTCAGAATATGTTTACCTTTATGTAAAAATAAAATCACTACCAAATGATAATGTAGAAAGGAATTTAAAGAGATAATTCTATTCTATTCAAGCCTACTAATGGCCATTACAAAACGAACAAGAATTAATTCTTAAAAACACATCACTGTGTATTAATAATCTGTATATAATTATACAGGTTTGAGTTTTGGAACTGAATGCAATCAATATTTACATAATTACACGCTTTGCAATGGCTACAGAAGAACAGATTATTCTGAAATTTACCAAAAGAATGACGGAGACATTTCATTATTAAATGTTTATTTTATTTTATTTTTTTTAAATCCTTTTCTTTTTTTTTTCCAAAGTTCCTTGATAAACTTGACAAAACTGCAACGTATTCCATACTTCTCAAGCTGACGGTGTGTCTCTGTTCTCTGTGAAAGGGGGCGGGGCGTTGTGCGCTGTTCTGGACACAGTCCTGAAAGGATGAAAGCAGCTTTATATATTTTTTTAAATTTTCATACAAATGAATGGTACAAATGATTCAGAAAGACTTCACACGGACTTCCTATGTTGCAACATCGAGAGGTTCAGAGTCCGAGTCTCTGCACGAGTCCTGGCGGGCCAGGATTTAACAAAAGTGGGTGACTGGAGGAAATATTCGGGCGTGTGTGTGTGTGTGTGTGTGGGAGGGGAGGGGGGTGTTCGGGGGAGAGCGGGGTAGGGCTCAGTAGCAGAAGTGTGTACACATGTGCATTTGTGATTGGAGGCTTTAGGGATCGCATCACAGAACAAATACTAGCAACAGGTCAAGCACACATAAATGATTCCTTCCTGAGACATTGGTGCGGTACAGTAACGATGGTCCGGATGGCGCGTTGTTCACGGTGAAGGCGTTTTAGTGTGAAGTGAGTCACGGGGCGCCCGGCTGATCCGGATCTGACACACATTTGTTCTAAAAGCTGATCGGTTCAGGGGAGAACTTCTGCCTGGAACCTTCTCTGACAGGTGCCAACTACAAACCAGACCCGCGCCGTTCAACGCAAACCCGTTCATTCAGAGAGTACCGAGAACATGGCAAGTGTTTAACACAGAACGCATACACAACTCCCTCACATTAATACAAGTATTTAAACACTTGTGTGTTTAACACAGAGTGTAATATACACCCTCCCTCACATGAGAACTCTCTCTGAAGCTGACCCGCTGGGGCTGGGCCGAGCCTCCCTCGCCCCACGAGCCACTCGCCATTTTTGTTCGTTTTTTTTTCCGCTACAATGCAAAAAAAAAAAGGAAAAAAAGAAAAGAAAACGAAAGCTGTGCTCTGATAGGAGTGTTTCATTTATCAACTGTAGGCATGGGCCGGCCACCGGGATCAGTGCAGGCCAAAACACCGGCAGGGAATCCCGGCGGGGCGTGGTTCTGTTGGACCTGTCGAGACAGAACCGGTTACTGGAGTTCAGCTGCGGACAGTTTCACCGGAAGCTTCTGAGGAGAACGGGTTAAAGCGGGGTTAAAACACCAGAGAGGAGCGCATTAACAGAAAACAATAGTGACGTAGTATTTATTCATGTGCGTGACGGTTAAAATGTCCCACACAGTAAAAACACAAAGTCTTACCAAGTTTTTTTTTTTTTTTTTTTGGTCTAGTTTACAGTGCAAATGTCATAATTAAGACTAAACTAAATTACAATTAACTTTCCAGCAAGATATAGGAACTTGTATTAAGTTAATATTCATTAATATTGATGAAAAAGTGTCCAACAGGACATTTTTCCCACGTTATAAATGAAATAATCTCCCAGTTTAACCAGAACTTTTTCATCAATATTATTGAATTATTTAGATCCTATTTCTTGTGTTCTAAGATATTTGCACAAGAAACTAGACCAAATATACTTGGTAAGACTTTATGTTTTTTTGCATCCTGTTTCTATCTGATGACTTTTAACAAGATACAATAGAAACGGTTGGACTTCCTCTTCCTCCTGTCAGCTGGCTGAAAAAACAGCCGTTACACTTTTTTCTGGCAAAAAGAAATGAGGTGAAATTTGGAAATACTTCCAGTCACAAAAACCAGCAACAGTCACGATGGGGAAATGAAAGAAGTGCAACATCATGTTGAAACTGGAGTTAAGCCTAAAATGACTCACATCCCTGGTAGTTTGTGTTGTTTTTTCGTTTAAATTACCAACATGTTTCTGCTGACTGGAAGCAAGATTCACATTCTGATCTGACAGAGAATCTGTGAAGGGAGCTAAAGATTAGGGTGATGGCAAGAGGTCTTAAATAAGAAGTTTGATGGATTTTTCTATTGATTACCCAGGTTACAGCTAATTTCAACGTGCCATCTTTTTGCCAGAATTTAAATAAACCCAAAAACTGATGCTGCTTTTACATTGTTTATAATCTGTAGAGAAATGCTTCACTTCCTGTTTGAATAACATGGATAAAAATAATTTGGGATCTAAATCCATCTGTATGAATATTTTTGAGTTCCACTTTTAAGCTAGCTAGCTAATAGAGCAGACACTGATTATTAGCCTATGATAAATTTTGAAGGCATAATATTCTGCTTAGTTATTTTGATTACTTGAAAACAACAGACAAATTTAGGGACTTATTGTAAATGTTAAGACTGAATCAAAATAAAGTTAACCAATAAATAAATGTTACTTAATTCTTAAAAATGGAATTAAAAATGCACTTTTATTCCTGACAAAGCAGACGGAGGTGATCATATTCATTTTAATGTCCCCAGAAATAAATTTTTTTTTACTTGTTCACACAAACGTTTTTGTGGTGGCATTTCTCAGCTCAGACGGTGATAACGTCACACCGGCCCATGCCTCGTTATCAGTCTGCACACCATGAAAACACACAGCTGTAGAATGGAAGGGGCAGATGTTTAAATAGTGTGTGAACAGCGACGGGTGAAGGGCTCGTCCAACACGCTCCAGTAGGACACAAAGCATGAAAACAACTTCCTTCTGTAAAATGTGCTCAAAAATGTATTTTCTTGAATCACAAAAACTAGAACAAAACAAAAAAGAGAAATTAAAAAAAAAATCATGTGAGGCCTAAAACTCTTCATAGTTTTAAAGAAATGAATACAGCTTATATACACAAACTCAAAGCCACTTAAAATACACCTTAATAATGACTCTTCATTAATTTGATTTCTTGAAAGGACCTGTGACAATATCATACAACCAAGTTCATACAATCAGTTTTTTTTTCATTCTCTAGGGAAGAAAACAGAACAGAAACAAAAGAGATTAGATTAAAGGGAAAACAAATCCAACCTGGAATAGTAGCTGATATTCATCGTTTTCTTGTGCACGTTTCTGTGTTTGTGTACGACTCCAGAGAAATGTCAACGTCTTTTTTTTTTTGTTTATCTTCTTGTTATTAAGAATAATATACAAACGTGAAACGGAAACGTCTCTCATTATTCTTTGATAGGTATGAAAAAGATTCAAACAGTGAAGGAGTACAAGTTCTAATCTCAGCGCGGTAAACTCGTCCTGGTGTCAGCACGCCGTTCGCTCCCGGACACGCCAAGCACCATAGTTCCTTAACTCTTCTATATATATTTATATATCTTTTGTACAAAATCTGGTTGTTTTTTTGTTTGAAAATGAAACACAAAAGAAAAGAAAAAAAAAACAGAGGAAAGACCCAGAGTCTTTTGAGGAGTGGGGTCTTCAACGTTGTAGTCTGCCTCAGAGAAACAACAACAAAGTGTCTGGTGTTTGTCAAGTCAGTCTCCGTCCATGTCCATGTCCATGTCCATGTCTTCGTCCCGTTGTGCTGCTCTCACTCATTCAGAACAGGTCGCTGCATCCGGACTTGTTAACGTCTGTGACTCTGAGGAAGGTGGAGAAAAGGAGGAGGAGTCGGTGTTTACGGGGTTCATCTCTCGTCCCGGTCCGGTCCGGTCCGTCCCAGGCTCAACCCCCCACGGCTCCCCCCTCCTGTCCGAGCAGTGTTCCACAGTGACAGCAAGCAGATCAGGAGATGTGGACTTGTGTCGGGTGGTGGGAGGATGGGGGTGTGGTGGAAAGAAGGAGGCGTCTCCGCCAGTCTCCTGTGATCAGCAGTTAGGATCGAAGCCCACCTTCCTTTGCCCCTCCCCCCTCCGTTCTGTTGGGAGACGACATGAAGAGAAAAAAATGATGAAAACGAAGGAGCCGTCTCTATGGTGACTGTGTGGCTGGACTGCTTTGGGCCGAGCTGGGGGACAGGCTGGGGCTGCAGCTGCCTGGGGGGGCGCCGCTGGGCCTGCTGCCTGCGGCGCCGCTCTCCAGGCCCTCAGAGTTCTCCAGCATCTCCTGGATGAGAGGTGGCATGGATCCAGGGATCTCCATCTTCAGTGTGATGACGCGCTCCGCTCCTGCAGACATGATGGACGCACAAAGTCCATTTATTCATTCTTGGGTTTTTTTGTGTTTTTTTTACGATCAGTACCAAAAATCTCAATTCCAGTCATCTGCTCTAGCAGGGCTTTTACAGGTTTCACCTTCTCAGATTTAAGACTTTTAAAGACTCTTTTTAAGGCTAATGTGTGTGGAATTTAAGACCTGTACCTCCACAGAGAAGTACGAACTTCATTCAGCCAACTGGTGATAAATTTCCATGATAGATGCAAAAAAAGCTAGTTAGCTATCAGCTAGTTACCATTAGCGTCAACCAACTTTTAAGGCATTTTTTACGACCACATTTTTTACGACTGCTCAATTTTTGTCTTTAACAATAAGCCTTCAGTCTGTCTGAACAAAATCCTAATAGTGACATCCTTAATTTCCAAGCAAAACCAAAGCAGTTGAAAGCTAAATATGACAGACGTGAAGATGAGATGTTGTGAGGAACAACAGACCTTTAGCACTGATGCTCCTCAGATCAGTAATCTTCATCAGCATCTTGGGGAACATGTGAGGTTTGTGGGGCCTCCTCTTCCGTACATAAATCTTCAGGGCCTCCAGCAGGGGCTCCTGCAGGATGTCCACTTTGTCTGCTTCTTCTAAATCTTGCCGATCTACAAAAAAAGAAAGAAAAAAGAAAAAAGAGACATAAAGCTCAAAGAAATGAGATAATAATCCTCAACCACTGTTGTGTATCTTTGCTAATCAGAGAAAAAAAAACATCCATTAAAACTTGAAAATTTTTTCAGTAGCTAGAATAAAAGTGATTTTGGATGTTTTTTTTTTTTTTGTCAAAGCCAGAAACAAGAAATAATCACAACAGAAAGCATCATTAAGATTTCTCCAATTTTCAATTTTTGGTGTGTCATAGTTGTTGCATTAAACATTTATGGATTTATAGTGATGTGTCAAACTGCATTTTAATTCTAACCAATGTCATACATTTATTTTTTTAAAGGTTTTATTGGTTCTAGTGGCCTTTATTTGATAGTTAATTGACAGGAAAATGGCTAATGAGAAAAGGGGAAGACATGCAGCAAAAGTCACCAGGCCGGCAATCGAACTAGCGCCGGCCGTGTCGAGGACTAAGGCCTCCATATGTGGGTTGTGCTTAACCCCTGCGCCACCACAGCACACCCAACATCATACATTTTTATGCCACAATTTTCCACAACTATACAAATGATTTTTCTATTGATCTTGTATTTTTACACAGAAATTGATCTCAGATTCTTGCCAGCTGTACTACTTAAATACTCCACTAGAGGGAGGCAGAGAATTTCATACATCGGGTTTTTGAAGAAAGTACAAACTCTGCTGTCGAGCTGGAGGGCTAAAAGAAATATGCGTCAAATCTAACATTAGCTCTGATAGGGCTTTACCTCCACACAGCAGGCAGATAGCGCTAAGAAGCCCCGTTTCTGCGTCGTCCATCTCCAGAGGCAGGAGCTGGTTGGCGAAGGCAAACACCAGGTCAGTGAGGGGCCCGAAGCCGGCGTTGTGCATCTGGGTTCGGTTTAGCGTGAGGCCGTCTGAGAAGGTCATGGTGTCTTGCTCTGGTGTGTAACGTGTACAGATGCGCAGTATCTGGAAAACAGAAAAAAAAAAGTTTTGAGGAGATAGTCATTTAAATAACTAAAATCTGATGTGAAATTCTGAACTAAGATGGAAAGATGAGTAAATATTTGTACCAGAATATCCAGACAGGCGGCTTTGAGCAGAGTGATCTGGTCGGCGATGGTGAGCGTCGTGAAGCCCGGCAGCTGCTTCGCGAACTCCACCGTCTTTATGATGCACTTGGTGGACAGTTCGCTGAACTTGTCCCACAGGTCTATGTCCAAAGACACGCGCCTTTCTGAGCTGTTAGTCTGTGAAGATCATTAGCAGGTCAGACAATGGCTTACACAACATAAAAAAAATAAAAAAATAAAATAAATAAATAAATAAAAAAGCTGAAATAACACAAGCAAGACACACAGATGGCTACACTTCCACTCACTGACCGTAGTGTATTTGCCCAGCTGGCAGAGAGAGGGGAAAGTATCCTGGTGCGCCTTGCGAACCCTGTCGATCATCTGCTCCGTGTCGGGACTCAGCACGTAGCTCTCCGTGCATTCCTGCTTCTTCTCATCCTTCTTCTTCTTGTTCCGGTCGTTCCTCACCGCTGCACAGAGCAAAGAAAACACAAGGGTTACATGACAACGAGTCGCACATGGGAGGACACGTTTACAGCTGCAAACACAAACTTTTCCCCAAGCAGCATTCGATTCTGGACAGAGACCTGCTTTCAGACAACGCAGCAGACTAAGGGGGAATCGACTGTTAGAATGGTTTTTAACATACAGCGGTCACTGCAGTGGACAGCTATCTAAAAGCTATTTTCTTGTGTTTCCTGTGGATTTTTATGTTATAAATTCACACAGACCACTAAAGTGGTCACTAGTGCGTCATACAATACATCATCAACTATTGGCTATTCACTGCAAGTGCAAGAACATTTTTGGTAAATCCAATATGGCAGTCAGGTAAACAAATATAGTAACATCAAGTAACCCCTAAAGAACAATACTACTGATGTATTTTCAAAATAACAACTTTGTATTTGGAGAAAAGTACAATTGATCACCTAGAGAAAAATATCTTAGAATTTGTTTTCAACACAAAACTTTTTCCCACCTTATTTTATACCTTAAAAAAGAAAATCCTGACATAAAGGATCATAATTTATGCACGAAAGGGTTTATGATTGCTGCATTCATTTAGCATAAATGCTGCCTCATGCCTTTTACCTTAGCTAGCTTGAGTACAGCTAGTTGATAAATTTGACTGGTAGCCAATCAGAAAGATGAACAGGTCAAATAACATTTAAATTAATTGTTTTATCTTAGATGTTATAATGACAATAAAAAAAAAAAAGATTTTATGAAATAAAAAAATCAATTGCATTTTTTTTCTCATGTTCCCTCCAGTTTTCTGAGGTCTCACTATCGCCTCCTGGTGGCCCCCATTTCGAAAAATACTGCATCAGCAGACTAACGTTTTCCTCCCATTCTTCCAAACCAAAAAGTTCAATCTGTTTCACTTTGGGGCCTTGTTCAATTTCAATCACCTTCCTCCACATGTTGTATGAACTGCATGGTTCTGACCAACTCTGGTGGACCAATCAGGTGACTTCTAAAAACTCTGATATCTGGGTAAATGCCAAACAAATGCCACATTTAAAAAGATATATATTTGTTTTTATCCTCGTGTATGCCTTGGCTTTATTTTATAAACAAATTTGAAATCCATATATCTTTTTTTTTTAAATTTCACTTCACAATTATGTGTTACTTTTTGATTGTTTATCACATTCAGACCCAATAAAATTGAAGTGAAGTTTGTGGTTGCGACAAAATGGAAACAGTCCAAGGTGTAGGAAGACTTTTGCAAGCCACTGTATTTATCTTTGAAAACACAGTTGAAAAAAACAAACAAAAAAAAATTTTCCTCCAAAGGGAATTCCTGAATATCATGCAAATTTTTAAATCCATTCAGACATGATTAAAATCTCCTGACAGGAGCTAAAGAAAGCAGAAGTCAAAGGCCTTAAAGACGTGATACTGTGTGCGGCGGGGCGGCAGAAAGGGCTCCTTTTGTTATCAGAGGCTGAAAGACAAATGTTGTGAGACAGCTGCATCCAGGAACGGCTGCGCTAATGGTGTGAGGAGAGGGAATAAGAAGGAGGAGGAAAAAAAAGCTCGACATAATCCACTGTTGTTTCCCTCTGGGCGATCTGGCTGAGAGCATGATCACCCCAAATGACAAAAAACACAGGGCGGGTGTTTAGCATTGGAATCCCATTACAAGGCCGATCCATATCTCCCAGCCTATCCACGCTGGCTCTGATTAGGCTGTGTGTATGTGTGTGTGTGTGTGTATGTGTACATTGGGTGAGATGGGGTGCAAGTTGATAAATAGTAGAGGGGGATGGAGCTATCCATAAGGCTGACAAATTGCCACAACTTTCATTAGGGGTCCCAGCTAATGTAATAACATAATATGACAAATATCCTGCCTGTAATGGTTTTAAAAGGGCTCGGCTGTAGCGCCCATAACGGGGGGGAAAAGCCTCCAGCCTTTTCTTTTCCTTGTTTCTCTCTCTCTTGGTTTACAGCATGTTCTCACTTTCCCAGTCATTCCCTCGCTTTGCTTTCTCTAGAGATAAACCTAGTGGATGCTAAGGATGTCCCGACGAAGGCCCTTTAAATGACTGGTAACAGAGCTGCTGACACAACTCAACTCCTGATATGTTATTGGTGTATGACATAATTCATTTTTAGAATTAATGACCTTTTCTTATAAGCCAGACTTGGAAAGTTTTGGTAGTGGTTTGGTAGACTATACTGCTGACCTAAATATTCTGGGGTTTCCCCCAAACATTTTGTCCTTTGTAATGATGGAGATGGTCTACAGCAGGGGTCCCCAAACTACAGCCCGCGGGCCGGATCCGGCCCGCCACGTCATTTGGTCCGGCCCCCTGAACAATGCCGGATCCGGCCCGCCTCCTCATATCAGAGTATTCAGTGTTTTTTTTTTTCATATATTGTATTTTCCGGTTTATATGTGGATTTTTCTTCAACCACCAAGGGGGTTCTTGAGTAGATGTGAAACTAACTTTCCCTCAATGGAATATATACTAGTCAGTCCCAGTCACCGTTTCACTGACGGTTTTTTCCATTTGCATTCTGGGTAAAAATCTATCTAAAAGCGCGAATGTGTCGTCGCGCATTCCCCCCCCCCCGCTCGACAGTTTCAAAGAGAGAACAGCTCTCCTCCTCTTCCTCCTCCTCCTCCTCTTCCTCCCCCCCCCCCGTCGACAAGAATTTCTAAGGTTTCTTTCTCCAAAAACTAAGACCGGCCCCCGACCAAAGAAAGTAACACCTATGTGGCCCTCGCAGGAAAAAGTTTGGGGACCCCTGGTCTACAGCATTAAGAAGCAGACTGACCTTTTACACAAGATTTTCACACAAGACAAATAGTCACAACACGAAACTAGTGTTTTATCCAGCTAGCATTAGCACAGCAGTTCAGCAAACTGTGTTAAAACATCATTATCAAAAATTGTTGCAAAAATTGTCTCCGCAAATGTGATCTGTGGTTTTGTGTCCTTTCCTGGTCAATAGTGCCCTGTGACCCTTTGAATTGCCCCTTTTGGATAAACCCCCAGGTATTCATGGGTTAGTGACCACACTGTTCACCAGTAGCTACAATCTGCAAATACTTGAGGCCTCTCTAAAACACCTCTAACGGCCCATTTTAATAGTTCAAATACCAAATATACCTTAGTGTGGATTAACACACACAATGGAAAGCATCTTAGCACTGCAACAGAAGCTAACATCTACAGTATTCCTCATCTACTTAGTCTTGGTATTGGCAAAGGGCTTTTCCTAAATAACTCTGATCAGTATCTGTGACCAAGGGAACCTGATCAGGAGAAACCTTGTAAACACTCTTTTACCTTAAACCAACCACCTCTTATCAGCTCTCTTATCTCCATCTCCTCATGGTAAACCTGGGGGAGTTTCCTCTTCCCGACCCGAGATCAGAATTTCCTTGTCTCGATCCGAACCTTGACCACAGAGGGTCGGCGCGCCAGGCCTGTTGGGAAGTCTCTTTCTTTGATAGCGGGTCTGCCGTGGACTGGGGCCAAAGAGGGGAAAGCACAGCTCAGTGCTGCAGCTCATTCATCAGCCCACAGACAGGCCTCCCTGCCTGGGAGAACATTAAGGCAAGCAGGAAGGCGGGGGCTGGAAGTCTGATCCTGCATTATGTTGCCGCTAAGCACCGCTTGCCACAACGTGAGACGACGACCCTGCTGTGATCATGTTAATGTGTTCCTTCCCAGGGCTTATCGACACTTATGAGGAAGTAGCTTTTTTTCCCCCACATTAAAAACAACAAAAAATATCCTCCGTTTCCATTTCTGCTTATGACATAATTACGTCTTAGTAAGGGTCCAGGCTGTCTGACAGCGCTCAGCTTTGGAGGAGGTTTGTGTACATGTGTATTAAGCTGCTCAGCAGATCTGGGCCAGCCCTGCTTGTGGGCCTGATTGGGAATCAGTCTTGTGTTTGCCACCAGGGGGGAGGGAGGGGCGGAGGGCAGCGGCACAGCCCATGTCCAATTAATTCACAAATAAAAGTGGGGCATCCCCAGTGCCCAGACATTACCCGCACTGACAAATTGGCAGCACAATCATATGCCGCACAACACAGTTTAATGAAGTCATTAAAGAACTATTAGGCGCGACTGGCGATCTGTCATGGCGAATTGCCACATGCAATAACTTGGGGGGTGTTGAGGAGGCCTGGGCTTGGGGATCATGCAAATGAATGAGTCTTGATTTTCTGTTACACGTGTGTGTGAGTGTGTGTGTGTGTGTGTGTGTGTGTGTGTGTGTGTGCGTGTATGTGTGTGTGTGTGTGCGCGCGTGCGTGCGTGTGTGTGTGCGTGTGTGTAGGAGTGTTGTCAGCTTCAATAAATGCATCTTTTCAAAATATATTAAGACAATATGGATGCTAATAGAGCAACATTCATCCCGAATCGTTTACATTTACGTCTTTATTCCATTTATGTGATTTACAGGAGCAGGAGTGTCATAGAAAACACTGAAGAGACATCAGTCAGTCATTCTCACGCTGGATTTCAGCACTGGTGTGTGTATTGTGTGCGTCTGCGAGTGTGTGTATATATGTGTGTATGTGGGTGCGTGTGTACGTGTGCGTGCGTGTGTGTGTGTGTATGTGTGCAGCACAAACAGACAGAGGTAGGCAGACTGGGATAATTCGTGTGAGGAAAATTAAAGCGCTGGCAGCTCGTCCATCACGCAGATTAAATTCAATGGAAAGATAAAAATGTCAATGTTTCTCCCCCTGCTCCTGCAGCTCACAGAGAGATGACCCCCCCCCCTTCCCACCCCCCTCACACACACCCTCAGCTTCTCATATTCCTCCTCCACTCTCTCCGTTTTCACTCTCTCTCCCCCATCTGGCCTCCTCAGCTGATGTTATCCTCACTTGGTGCTGTTCTCTATCATTCGGGGCTTCATCTTATTTTTACTTTTATTACTTTGTCATCGTGTAAAGCCTTCCTGGAGGAAAATGTGGCCGTCTGGGTGATATTGGGAGTTTGACAAACAAGGGGTGGTGATGTAACTGGGGGACAGAGACCGCTCTGAAGTTGAACTAACACAGCTGAGGGAGACGTGTCCAACACACAAAGATTTACAGGAGGAAACAGCAGAAATGAGCAACTGGAATTCTACTTTTCTTTTTTCCTGATCACTTCTCTTGGATCTATATTTCAAGCAACAGATACACATTTAATCCAAACTGTACAGATAAACCAGGGATGCAAAATGTGTAAATTTGGGTCGATCTTCAAACTCTTATATATATATATTTTTTCTACACTTTCAACAGCATGAAAACACAACACAGCTGACATCACTTCTCTGCTTCAGTTAAACTCCTCATAATCCTGTGCTGACATCACGGTCACATGACCAAACAAATACCACATGACCAGCCCTCCGCCCCTCCCCTCCCCAAACACACGGCAACAAGATAAAAATAAATATCTGTAGTTAACGTTGGCCTAGTTTTCTTTATAGGAACTGATACTGATACGCTCAAAACTACATATGTATCACTACCAGGTTTCCATGGCAACACCCTTTAATGTAGACACTTATTGAGGGAAGTTGGCTATTTTCAGAATCTGTGAAACATTTTAAAGTGACAAAGGTCTGCATTGTTGAGATAATACGCACAGAGTGATGTCTTAGTGTTGCTAATCACAGTATTAGCTAACAGAAGATGCTAACTCAATTCAGTTTATTCCACAACTAATAAAGTCTTGAGGCATTTTACAAAAAAAAAACTAATCTCAATTCAATCACATGCATACATTCCAACTGATGCTAGTTATCAAACAGGGCATTAAACTAAGTTTATTATTCTAATTAGCTTAAGAAGAAAAGTTTTCCATTTAAGGAAACCCAGCAGCCTGCATTGAGTCACTGACTTGCAGCACCCACTCCTCCTGGATGAGCACATAGCAACTCCATTATGTTGTTGACTTTGTAAAGATCGGTTTAAAATAGAGTTTCTCTTAACATGTCGTCCTTAATTTAAATTCATAATAATAAAAACCTGCTTTACGTCAGCTGACTGCTCACAGGACGAAGGTTCATACATGCTTACATTATACTAGAAGGTTTCTAGTGATATTAAAGAGTCTCTTTGATGAAACAGTTGGAAGCACAATGGCACTGTACTATGAACACATAGGGAGACCGAGGTCAGCTGTCTTTATTCATAACCACTTCCTGTCTTTACTGCTCTACATGCTAACAACTTCAGCAAATAAAGTGACAAAGGATTAAAAGATTTTGGACACTTTAATTAGGACGAAACAACTGAAGTGTAAAGAACTTATATTTATTTTAATTGTATTTTTGTTATTTTTTGCTACATTTGCCTTTTTTTTAAGACTTCTCATTTATCTTGTTAAGCTATTGTTAAAGTCTTCCAATAGCACATGATACTTTCCCAGTGATACTTTCAAATTTCCTGTCGACTTTAAACCTTTTTAAACTCAAAAACACGTCGGGCTGCTGGATGACTAGCCAAGCACCCCCTACCACTGGCCTTAGCAGGTTTTCTGAGGGAAACTGCTGCAATGCTAAGTTTATAGCAGATGAACCCTGTAGGACTTCCCACCTACTTTTTCCACTAAAGGCTGAGATAAAAGCAACGTCAGCCTTTCAGCTAATAAACCCCTGGAGACGTGGAGTTCCTCGAGGTGTGAGACTGCATTCTGGGCTGAGATCAAAGATAAATGAGCTGATGTTTCCTGAACAGTCTAAACATGGGTGGACGTCTCACTCCCTCTTTTCATGGCTGGGTGCAAACTATGACGGATCAACCTTCCTTTCAGGTCATAATTAGCTCTCTTCCTTTACCACATGCAGTCATGTTAATATTAACCAGGCAGCAGGATTATAGGCACTTTCTCTGAAGCCCCTGAGTGCCTCCCTGGACCCTTACCCCACCCCCCCCACTTCTGTCTTGTTTGGCATTGCCACCTGGCAGAAGGCCTGGCGCTGTCGCCTGGAACCATCTGCCAGCCGACACAAGGTCACCAAGACGCCCTTCACCGGTCCACTTCCTATGCGGAGGAGAGCAGTTTTGGTCTTAGTGATGCCTTCGCGTTCACTCGTTCTTGTGTTGTCACCTTGCGCATGCATAATTGTGGCCTGAGCGTTGTTATTATGCAGGAGGGGGCATTGTGATGAGCGCGAGCTGGTGTCAGAGTCCCCTGTGGGCCCCAGATGGCCTGCCTCTCCCTCAGCACCGGCCTCCGGGATTTTTGGCAACTTTCACTGACCAATGTCACTTTCTCTGACCAGAGGATGAGCGATCTGCCCACACTGCACAAAACGACCACAAACCGCTTGCAGAATTACAAAAAAAAAATCTATTCAGCGAACCAGTGAAAACATTTAAATCCCCAGCCAAGAGTCCGTTCAGGAAACTATTTACTGCCGTACCACTTTTTCGTCACTAGATGGCTCTCCAGCTCCACTCTGCAGCACTGCCTGAATGCAGTGTGCAGCTGTGCGTAGAGAAGGCTGCTGTGATACTTGTAAGCATGATTAATGGCCCCATTCAAAGGTAAGGAGCTCAGAGGATAACTTGTTTTACTGTAAGCCACAGTGCTGCTGCACGGGGAGCGCTTCCTGCAGCCCAACCAGGAGGTAAATAGTTGTGTAAAGACGTGAGGCGCAGATAGCAGCACGGGCTGGCTGCATGCGTCTGAACTGGTGGAGGAAGCAGGAAGAGACTTTCTGGATTTGACTTTTATTGATTCTTGTATTTGCTACAACAAATGGGGTTCGGCTGTGCGCCACTGCACGGGGGCTGTGGGTGAGTCACGTGACCAGGTTGAACACGGCACCGGCCTCCGAACTCTTAGCGGTCACACCTCCGCCAATTACTGTTTCCCGTCTGGCTGCCGGTGTGCGGTGTGTGTTCACCGAACGTCACCCATGATGGGAGCAGACGCCTGCTCTTTGGCTCTCGGCAGGTGAGAACGAATTCATCACAGGGGCCTGCCAGACCCTGGACACGCAAACACCGTCACTGCCACTCAGTGGACATGGCTGCCCTTTTCCCCCACACACAGTCTAGTCCATAATCCTCAACAAAGCAACATTAGTTTCAGGGTTCCTTCATTTTTTAGGTCTTCGAAGTTCACACTAGTCAACAGTTTTTATTTCTAACTCATGTTTAAAGTATGGATGGATGGATGACACTGGGTTAGAAAAAAAAATGGAAGTCATCTATATTTTTTCAACTGAGTTAGGACTATTTTTCACTGCTGAGTCCAAAAATAACATCCATTTTTCGCAATCAGGTCAGGTTTTTATTCTAATTTGATTTAGAAAAATCTGATCTTCTGACTAAATTGATAACATGTTTGTGACATTATCAGTTCATTTCTGTTAATATTTCTCATCCAAAAAAGGTTTTAGGAGAAAAAAATTGTTTGCTAACAGAGTGTATTAATTAAATGTTACAAACTTAGATTTCTGTAAATTGAATCATAAACACTGATAACGGTAAGTTCATGTGAATTGAACATTACGTCTTCATTGTGTAAAATTCTCCGTCTCTTTTCTGTCCTGATGGAATCTCTCCTGCTGCTCGTCACTCATTAATCAGATTCTCAGGAAACTGATCCAGATGTGAGAACAAGTCATGAATTTTGATACTCCTGTTGCTCCATAGTTCAGAAAGTTGACCTGGTTGAGCAAAACCAACGTGATTTTTGGATTCAGCTCATCAATATGACCCTAAAACAGTTGAAAAACCCCAAACAATGTTTTGGCTGTTCACTAGTGTAATGAAATGAAGGTATGGATGGAGGGATGAGTAATCAAAGCAATGAACGGATGGATGTATGGATCCAGTGAACAAGTCTTAAAAACAAAAACTTTTCCCCTGGCCATTAAGAATCTCCTTATAAATGAGATTATAAGGAGATTCTTAATCTTCATAGGAAGCCTGTTTTGTTCATCCTGAAATCTAAAGCCATTTATGCACCAGGAGCATTATTCTAGTGCAGCTGATCATCTGCCTGAAGTAAGAGATACTAATCTCTAAATGAAGCATCAGCATTCACACCTGAATCCCAGTCAAAGCCGATGCGTGCAAGCACCGAACACTGCTTACGCAACACTGTGAGCTGAGGCCATGTAACATTTTGTGCAGCCGTGACACACTGCAGGATTAAAACAGCCATGATGAGATCTGCTGCTCTGGCCTGGCAGCAAGGGATTTGCGGAAGCGACGGGTTTCTACTTACACTCCTTAGACATCCCAACTTCCAGGCACTTCTGTAACCGACAGTACTGGCAGCGATTGCGAGTGACTTTGTTGATGATGCAGTTCTTCTCCCGGTGACAAGTGTACACCATGTTCTTCTGGATGCTTCTCCGAAAGAATCCCTACAGGACAGAAACACACAGGGAGAACAGGATAAAACCAGCAATCGGGGCGACTTCTTTTCTAAAAACGCTGCTTCTGACTGTTCCGTTTCCATTTGCTCTATGTGACGGTTGACGTCCTGCCAAACCATCTCCAAGCGTTTCCCCGCGGTCGCCATGAAACGTTCATCCTCATGACTACAAAACACCTAGCAATATGTGAAATTGAACCCGTGACCCAAATGGAGAATGGCCTTGTACTTTAAAGCTGTGGTTAAAAGAGACAAAACCATCACAGAGTTAAGTCCATAAGAGGGTTGATCTGTGACATGTGGCGCGCTCCATATATGCTAGCACGTCAGGAAACGGCAGCTCAGCAGAACCGATCGGCCTTCAGAACCAATCAGAGAACCTGACTGTTCACAGGCCCAGTCAGTTACATCAAACTGCAAGCGCTAAGTGAGAGCGATTGTCTTCAGTTCCACATGTGTGGAACAAAATCAGTTTCTTTTTTGTTTTTATTTGAAATGTCACTAAGTCTTGAAGCAAATGACTCACTAAATAATTGGCTAATGCCGAAATACTGAAATTACAGAAAAATTCGATCAGTTTAAACATCAGTTTCTCAGCGCATCAACCAAGATCATGTACTCTGATGCACTTTGCGTTAAAACGAAACAAATAACGAGAAAAGGGACATAAGCTTTAGTGAAAAAATGCTACAATCTTGTAAGTTCTGCTGTTTTCTTTTATCAGATTTAAAATGACTCCTATCCAACAAACAGCACATTTTTTCTCCTTTCAGTGCTGTGTTCAGTACTGTATAAAAACCAGAGTTAGCAGCAGGTCAGGCCTTAAAGAAAACTGGAATTTTTATCAGTCATGAAATGCCAGATCAGTGAATCTTTTATGTGAAGCTGTGGTGTTAGCATTAGCATTCTGTTATCCGTCTGATCCTAAAAACCTTCAGACCAGCCAGAATAATCACGGATATGAAGTTCAAGCCATTAAGCAAACATTAAATGTTGATTTCTGCAACAAATAAACACATGAGTTAATAAGCTGAGCCATCCTCAATACCGAATGATGATTTAGTGTTGCTAAAGAAAGAAAAGGTTCATGCAAACCAGGCAACAACTGGTGCAAAAGAAGCAGAGGCTGTGGATGGATGCAATACAGGTCAGTGCCAGGATTGATGTTTTGTTGGTGGGGGTAGGGGGGGAGTCGGGAGCCCCATCCGATGCTGCTGGATTAGGCGTGCTAGCCGACAGATGGCTGGTAGACATAAGCCCGCAATTTGTCCTCCCTGCTCGGATCACCAGCCTTCCTTCTCACATCTCCAGTCCGCCACCGCAGAGTGGAAGTGAGCCGGGCCTCGGATCAGCTAAAAAAAGAGGAAACGTGCACTTTGTGTCCCGTTTCTCATCCCACTGAGCAAGACGGTGCCATCGGACAAGCTCATTATCGGCTCATTAGGTCCGATTTTCAAACAAATATGTTCTGCTCCGAGTTATTCCACGGGTTTCTTTGGGTTAGTTAAAGTGCGGAAACAGCTGTGCAGCAGCGTCTCCTCGGGACTACAGATGAGAGAGTCTGGGCAGATAACACGGCGAAGGACAACAAGGTTTGTAGTTTTCATTTTATTTGCGGCGGGATTAGTCTGCTGGTCTTTGTGTGCGCGTTTCTGTCTCCTCTTTGATCCGATAGAGTCCTGACCCTGACCTGGATGTCACGAGGGGATTGACCCGCTCCCTCCCGACCACACGAGGCGCAGGTGGCCCCTCGGAGCATCTTCTGATTGGGCGGCGCTCCCTCCCCCCTCACACTAGCGCCTCCTCCTCCTTTTTGGAGTCATTGCTTCCTACGGCCTTTAAGCCTCTTTTTGTATCAGCGCTTAATCCAACCGGCGACAAGAGCCCTCAGCGGGCCTGTCAGCTGCCCTGCAGAGATCGGAGGAGATGAGAGCTGCAAGAAGTGCAGGGGAAGAGATGGGGGGTGGCAACAACACATTGAAGATTCCGTTCGTCATGTGCTTCTCGTCTCGTCGGCGTTAGGAGACGTTACGTATACACCGTGCCTCTGTGTCATTAAGTGGGAAGTGGAGGAATTGCGACTTTCACGCTGCTCCCAGATTAACCCAGCTTCCTACTGAGAGTGTGCCTGTGGAAAGCTTCCTGAGCCCATGACAGTACCCTCCACCCTGCTACGGAGCAGCTGACCGAGGCACCGCGGACGTAGAGGGCGTTCGTTTTTATTACATCCGAAAAGTCGCAGCAAACCGGAGCTGCAGAGCGGCTGTCGAGGTGGGGGGGAGGGGGGTCTGATGGTGCTGGATACCGCAAACTTCTCTGCACTGCCGTGCCTCCAAGATAGAAACATAAACACGAAGAGGTGGCTATGCATATTTAACGCTAAGTGTTAATATCTGCAGGCAAAAAAAAAAGAAAAAAAAAAGTGCATTCCTGGTAAGTATGTGCGGGCGGTGGAACTTCTTTAACAACAAATGAAAGAGCTGTCTCCCAAGCAGCAGAGCTCGACATGCACCCCCCTACACACACACATACACCCCATCCCACCAACCCCCCTGATCGTTTCCCCAGTTCGCTGCAGCCCCCAGGACATGCCTTTGTAGTTTGGCATGCTGCAGCGAAGCTGATGCTGCTAACCCTCAACTTACCCCAGTCTCAAATGAGACACTATATACATTCTCCTGGTTGCCTGTAGTGTTGAATTATTGAACATCGTATACCAAGACATCTCCTCTGAAGTCAGAGATACGCCCCAACCTCCCCAAACTTCTCGAATTAGCACTGCAGATATGGAGTGGGCTCATAGGTGGGAACGCACGGCGGAGGTTGGATGAGGCTTTGTGGTGGGAGTGACCCACTAAAGCCTCAGTCACAACCCCACACACACAGGTCACCACTAACAACTAGTGTGGAGACTACAGGTCAGACTTGGCTCTGCTTCCTTCTGTTTATCAGCTTTTAAACCAATACAGTAACAGGAAGATTTAACTTTAGGGAAATTAAGATACTTTTTCCAACAATGCACTCATTGGGTTTCTATACTTCAGGTCATGTCAATCCACCTGGAGCCGCCATCTTGTTTTATTTACAGTTTCAAATGATCTGGTTTCTGAATTCAGGTCAACTAACAGAAGGAATGGCTGAAATAAAAACCAGTTTTTGAAAAATAATTTGGCCATTTGTAATTTCTTTCAAAGAAAAAAAGACGAGAAAAAAAATCAATTAAACCAGAAACTGAATTTGAAGAGTTGTACCACCGAGCAGTACTAACAGAGTAAGGAATAAACAAAAGGAGCAAAAATGTACTTGGAGGAGCACTGATTTAGGAACAGCCTAATAAACTATTATATGTATTATTTCAATCAGTCTGATTACTGGAAACCTTTTTGTTAAGGTAAAAAAAAAACAATTCCAGATTTGTCTTGGTGATAATTAGAGGGGAACCAGTTGTTTGTTTTGGACAGCATTCTGCAGTAAACTCCCAAACTGAATGACTCATTATTCAGGTCTGCTCAGATCAGATGAGGTCACATGACCCCAGCAGGAAGTAAATGTTACAGGAAAAAGTGTTTGGAAAAATAATGAACCCAGTAATGTACAGGACCTATAATACAGCTCCATGGTGCATCAAGACTTTGGTATTACAAAGTTCTGTATCAGTAACAGAACAGGCTGATTTTTAGCTCCTTTTTAATTTTTTTTAATTTTATGTAAAAAGCATTTATGTGACAAACTCCTTGGTTAACTGGGCTATTCGGATCATTTCTCATAACAAAGACTTTCTGCAGTGTTCAAGAGAAACTGGCTGGTGACAGAAATTGGAGCATTTTCAGTTTCTACAGCCTTGTGACCTAGTGACCCGCTTTTGGAAACTCAGAAATCATTGTTTCGGTAAACAATACGCAAGAATTTTTCGGAATTTTCTTTTTAGAAAAATCCAGGTAAGTTCAGTGGAATTAGATCCAGAGACGTTGGCGCTGCTCGGCTCTGGCAGCTGTCTCCGGTGTTTACCCGGCTTCATCACCTTCAAATGCAGCTTTGATGATGGATTTTAGTCGACTTCTAAAGTTTGGCGTTCTCCAGCCAAATACTGAATATATGTTTTCTTTCACGACGCAGATGATGGTCGTTACTAACAAACGTTTGGGTTTTATTTCTCTGAGGAAACAGGACAGTTTGTGGGAAGAGAAGCTTTTCAGGAGTTAACAATAATTTAGGACTGGATATGAAAATCTATAAAACAAACATTTTTACCAGTAAGTTCCTGCAGAAACTATTTTCCACAGAGATGCCAGCCATTCATCCAGACCATCACTACACTTTTGCAGTTTTCAAGACTTTCTACCCAACATTTCCAGGCAGGAGAAAGACAGATCTGCTACAGGCGATGTTTTAAAATAATAAAACTCAGTTAAATCAGTTTTGCCTGCTCAAAATCTCAACTCAGACCAGTGCAACTCTTTATGTGAATACATTTAAAGTAAAAGGACACCTCTGTGTTAAACTACCAGCCTGCATTGCCAGGGAGTCAGCTAGATAAACATACTGTGTGTTCACCTCCAACAGGAGAACATGTACGCACCCACAGCAACTATCAGCTGATAAGGGAGCAGACGAGGGTTACGCAGCCTCTTCAACACCTGTGCAACAGGGCGGCATTGATAACAGGCAGCCCTGGTTTGGACATGTCATTGGCACCGATATCTGAAATCCTGCACAGATGTCATTTCATACACCGTGTGATAAGAGGAGCACCCATCACAGGAGAGATCTTGTCGTATAATGTAGGAGTGATGGAACAAGTCCCACTGACGATAATGCAAGTTAGATTTAAGAAAAACTCCCAACTTACTATTCTCAATCAGATTTTAGCATCTAATACTGAAAAATCTCAAAAAGATGTGACAATGTGGCCTGAAAACGGTAAAGAGGAGGGTGTTTTCCCCCCTTCACTTTTTTTGTGGTGCAAATCACACAAAGGCTGTGAGATTGCTGAAAATCTTGCTTGCTTGGCAGATTCAGAGGAAGGCCGGGGGAAGTCTTACCTTGCAGCCTTCACAGGCGCTGACACCATAGTGGTACCCTGAGGACTTGTCCTGGCACACAAAGCAGGGCTTGTAGACGCGGGGCGGCGGGGGAGGCGAGGGTGGGCTTGGCACTATCTCTTCTGAACTGGTGCTCTGGGTCTCTATTGCTGCGGAGAGGAGAGGGGAGAAAAAAGAGAGCAAGAGCTATGAGAGCGGGGTTAGCAAACACTATCAGGCCGGCTGACAGACGTTCAGTGTTAATCGATACGAGCGGGGATAAACACAATCTCGGAGCGCACACCCAGACGCAGATCTTAAGCAATCCCCCTTTTTTCCCCTCCGCCTGCAAACAGATATGCTTAGCTACGTCCAATACAAATCACCAAAAGGCTAACTTGTAGGCATGCATTGGAAAAGCAGCTTTAAAGTCAAAGACAAGCTTCTTATCAGGTGTTTTCAGCAGAAAAATGTCTCTTATCAAACCAGCGACGACTGGAATCACTGCAGAAATCTCACTCAGGGCTCACTCTGCGTGTATGAGAGCAGCACGAGGCGGCCACACTGGCAGAGAGGTTCAAAGTCTGGCTTTGTCTGATACAAGACCTGGAGTTCTGCCTCCGTTTTAAAAATTCAGCGTTTCTCTAAAGCGTGCGTGTTTGGATTGACCGCGGGATCGATTGCAGGCCGCAACGGACTTGTTCAAAACAAGCAGGGCGTGCTGCGAGGCTGTGCTGCTTTATTGGGCGCGGCAGATGCAACAGAAACCATCTTGGTAGCTGTCAAGGTTACACCGACCAAGCAAACAACATGTGGCGCTGGGATTACGGAGGACAAAACCTGACTTCATGTAATAAGTGTTGGACTTTGACCTCAATAGTGAGTGTGTTACAAAACACTGCTCTTAAATCAATTATAAAATCTGCATTCACACAACAGACGGCCAACCCTTGACCAAATAAGTCTATAATCCTGCTTTGGCGAGTGCTGATGCCGAGTTAGCTCTGGTCAGGTGAAAGCGGGCGGGGGGTGAAACCAGCTAAGATCTGAACGCTTTGAACACTTTAAAATAGTGCAGCTCTGCCAAGTGGCTTCATAACAACATTTGTTTTTATGCAGCTTTTGAAACTCTAGCATGTCTGTGCTGGCTTTGTCTACAGGAGCTCTAAAGATTTACTTCCTTTATTCCCTTCACTGCCAGCAAAAATTAGTTTAAAGAGGTAATTCATCTGCTGCATGATGAATTTCTTCATCATGCTCCAGATGAAGAAATTCAAAAGGAAGAATTACAGCTTCTAAAAACAATAATATGTTCACGCAGTAGAAACGTTGTTTTTACTGGAAAAAAGCGAGACGAGAAAGAGGGAGAGGGATACGATAAAGTGCCCTATGGCGAGAGCTGGAGTCACAGTAAGATGCCTGTTCGCAGTCTGTTATCTGAAACACATCAAGCAGGTCCAAGTGGGTTTCTGGTGTCAGTACAGTTAAGCCCAACTACAGGAAGCTCCATATTTCATTTCAACATCAGTGAGGGATGCCAACTAAAGACGCAATGGTAAAGGGGTGTAAAAATGAACTGATATCTTATTGCAGAACCGAACTCTATCACAGAAAGAAAGGAAAAAATTCCAACCTGTTATATTAGAAAATCGCACATAAAATGAGCGACTGAAGTCCGATGTGCATTTTAAGTTTACAAACCTAAGTCTGGGTTCAAATGATAAATGTGAACGCCAAGCGAACCAGAGACCGCTCCTGAAGCAGAAAGTGGACTACAGCTCAGAGCATTCCAGGTAAACACAACCAAAATAAACGTGAGAGTCTTGTGCTAGTAGCAGGAAAAATGGCTGCCAAAGACAAAAGAGAAATCCCACAACTGCTAAAATCTGACGCCACTCAGATTATGGTTACATTTCATGAAGGAGGAAGTTTGCGCTCGGTGTCTTCTTCTGAAAACGCTCTGAAACAAAACGGGTCTCACTGTGGCGTCGGGTTTAAACACTGAAAGATCCAGACATTCTGTACCACTTTCCACAGGCTGCAGATAGCAGCTGGGGGTAAAGGGAAAAATCAATACAAGTTTCTCCAGTCAGAAAGTGGAGAGGAGCCAAACAAAAAGGCCAAGATGTAGGTGAAAGAGTCCTTCTGTTAGCACACAGCGAAACATTCTTTTTTTTTTTTATACCAGAAGCACAAAAAAAGACGATGAGAAACTTCTGCAATGTCTCCAGAACAAAGCAGCGTAGCAGAGTTTTAAGTGAAGCCGACACGAGATGGAGGGGCAGCGAGGGAAGCTTCGCCGTTGACGCAGGGGTCATTGGGAGCCGCTGTGGCCCATGCCGCTGGGCGACACAGTCACTACGCTCACGTCAAGCAAATTAAGCTTAAACAGGACAGCGCTTACATAACGTGGCAAATTTTCTCAGCATCAGAAATCCATTCAGTTCTCTTCGCTGTCCCGCCATGCTTGATGGGGGCTCATTACGGCGTGCTGCTTTTAGGTGCTTCCTGGGCATGAATACTGAAGAAAAACAACAAAACATATCCTGAAGAGCCGGAGACATTTACGCTAAAATCTCAGATGTATAGGCTTTCACAGGACAATTAAGGAAGTGATTATTTTTCTCTCTCTCTCTCAAACACACACTGAATGTACACTCTCTTAATGAGAGCACCCATGGAAATCTAGGACACAAGGACAAGAGTCTGTGAGGGGGCCGACGACCTGTAATTAAATACAATGGCTGGCTTCTGGAGGCCTGTCAAGCCGAGGCATGGAGCAAAAACAATGGCGAGCCTGTGGACAGAAACACAGAGGCTGAGCGGCGAGGACAGGGCTACTTAGGCCACTGGCTGCCCTCGCCAGCCCAAACTCTGATCAGCACCAAGCGGCGCACAAGCCTGACTATTGTGCCATTTGCAGAGTGAAAAAGAAATCGGACGCAGAGAAACTGAAAGAAGTGACTCAGATTTGCCTGAGGAGCTTACTTCGACCTCTGGAAATGCAGATTCCCTACAGTAAAAACACAGCGGAAAATATGTCTCCTGTGTCCATAAGAATGCCTCACTGTGGGTCGTGAGTGACGGTTCTTATGGCCGTATGATGGAGCTGAGGACTCTTGGTAGGAAGGTGAACCATAAACCATTAATCAAAGCAGAGGCGGGGTTAAAGCGTGCCGGCTGGCATGTTGTCAAACCAGTCCCAGCGGTGGGAATAAACAGCACAACAATCAGGCGCAACCAGTAAAAACAGACTTGAAACCAGACTGATCGGATGATGTCATGTCTCATATCCGACTGCAAGCGTCTGACAGCACAATATTTATTAAACATATGGAAAAAAGCCTAAAAAATATTTATTTCTTTTTAGAAATAAAATGTACTAGTGACAGGATTTTCCCCAGTGGACTACAAGCCTGGCAGGCCAACAGGCTTTACTTTCCTCCCGACCAGGCTGAGGATCGTTTGTCTTTTCAAAGCACCAGTAAGAGTGACAGTAAAGACAGATTGAGCTATGTTTATAGTTGACTCATTAAACTGGGGGAGCTGTCCACACACCTGCCCTTTGGACTAACATGCTATTGTCTCAAAATTATGATGCGTGTTCGTGCACATCAAAATTTTTGCTGCTGCTGGATTACTGCCCCTAGCGCCCCCTGCCACCGGGCTTAGCAGGTTTTATGGGGTAAACCCTGCGGTGGTATTTATTTGTGGGCAGAGAGAGAAGGTAGGAAGACATGCAGTAAAGGTCAGAGCTGGGAATCAAACTCTGGACGGCTGAGGATTGATAGCATCCATATATGGTGCGGCTGCTAACCCTACCCCACAAAAATCCTTAAAATTAATTCATTCACTGGACTTAATTTTTTTTTAAAGAATCCAACTTTTTGATTTAAGTACATTTAAATGCATTAATGGCTCCTCAAGAAATTCCTACAAACTAATTCAAACTGAAGCTATTTTTAAATTTATGCCTTCCTTTCATGATGGTTTCCAGGAACATTGTTGGTAATCAATCTCTTCCTGCTTCTCTGGCATTCAAATATGCTGTGATTCAGAGGCTGGCTTGTCTCAGACATTCAAAATAGTAAAAACAATTAGGCCTGTCACAAGAGATCACTTTGGTGGATGATACATTCTACCAGTGAGTATGACGATTAATAATAATATTGTTCTTTTGATGCCGTTTTCAAGTAACATGTTTTCACTTTCCTAATCATGTTTTTGCAAAAAAAGAGGTAGTGATTTTTTTTCCTGCCAAAATCACTTAGTAAAAAATGACATGAGCCATTATTTCAGGAAGGTGACAATATCAATAATGGCATAAAAATGCAAGTTCAGCTCTTAAACATAAAGGAACTTAAACATAAAAAACAACCTGAACTGTGACAAACAAGGTAGGACTGTTGGAGAGCAGCATAAGTTCATGTCACCACCAAATAAAACAAACACTTATTTTAAGGCTTTTTGCACACTTTAAGAGCAGAGTCAATAAAATCTGGTAAAGTTGGCCCTTCACTTTTACATCATGTTATGGGGTGGAAACTAAAGAAGCCTCAGCCATCTGTCTTGGAACTGTAAACGTTGAGTTAGCGAGCCACAATGGCTCTAATTGTCGAGCAGACACACTGGTGAAAAAGTATAAAAAGCTGCAAAATAAGAGGTTCCATATGACAGCTGAATTAAGGACGTGTTATTGTATGCTAGGGATCCACTGTTTTCACTTCTGATACCGATATCAGAGGTTTAGTAAAGTCAAATATGAAACAACTTCAATTCTGTTCAGTAAGAGCAATTAGGAGTAGAACATCCAAATGTAAAATAAATAAACTGGTTGACTGCTTTGGTCAAACATGTAAAAAATAGGGGGTGATGTGGTGGCGCAGGGGCAAAACACAACCCATGTATTGAGGCCTTAGTCTTCATGCTGGTGGTCGCAGGTTCGATTCCCGGCCTGGTGACATTTGCCGCATGTCTTCCCCCTGTCTCATTACCTTATTTCCTGTCAAACTACTTTCAAATAAAGGCCATTAGAGCCAACAAACCTTTTAAAACATGTAAAAAATAAACTGCAACAGAACTTTTTTCAAATGATTCACAAAGGAATTTTAAATATGTAAAATAAATAATAAAGCATGACATCACTCAGCACAAAGCATAGAGTTAGACTGAGTAGATCTGTCCTTATAGATCAGGCACATCGTCACTGATACCCTGTCTAGAATTGTTTTCAGCATCAGGGCCGATACTTAAGCCTGGTTTTTGTGATTTTACTGTGAGCTGGACACGATGGCGTGGAATTCATCTGCACCCACATGTCTTAACAGCTCATGTTCTGAGCCGCTCTCACACTACAGAGCCAAAGTATCAGTGATTTAATTAGGTTCAAGTTAGAGTGTTGTCCAGTGCTGCTGTTTAAGCTTGCTCTGCGTACATAAAGAGCAGCGAGTGCGCTCAGGCTGAAACCACGCCGGCAATTAGCGCCGGGCTAGACTTAAACGGACAAATAAGCACCACCAGGCTGAAATGAAATCTGTTCAGATGATGAACTACTCAGAGCCGTAATCCTGACAGAAGATGGTCTGGCTAACATCACCACTTCAAAGGCAGAGAACCACACAGACACTGAAGCCCACTGGCTATTATCAAGCCTCCAGACACTGGACTGTCTCAGCCCGGCGCAGCGGAGCAGTTCTCGGGGTTCAGCTCTAGGTTAGTCCTTTGAGATTTGATTACCTTCATCCCCACTGGTTACTGGGGCCTGGCTGTGAAGCATATTAATGAGATTTCACCATCATTAGAGGGAAGCTAACGACATTAGCGGGCTGGCAGGCTGGACTGTGGCAAAAAGAGCAGGAGAAAATCAAGACGGCAGGGACGAGGGGGTGAGGGTCTTCCACTTTGCTGATCCCTCCTCAGTCGTAGTCCATTGTGTTCCCTGGGTTCCATTAGATTAACTGAACACACACACACACACACACACACACACCCACGCACACACACACACGCACCATGTGTTAAGCACATGGGAGAACATATAGAGTTGCATTTGTGCTTCCATCCATACGTCAAGAAATCAGGCAGAAGAGACAACGGTGCTACAGAAAGGCCGTCTGCGGAGAGTTCCAGAAAGGATGCAACTGGACGGCTAATGTAGAGACCACCATGCAAAACCATGCAGGTCAGAATATCAAACATATCAGCCTGAGGAGAAGAAATGATTTCAAATCATTCAGTGTTTCTCATGAGCAACTACTGCGACTTGACAGGAAATATTAATAATAGTAGTGGGACTTTATTAGAATGTTTTCAATTAATTGAAAACTATACATAGAGAAAATAAACATCATTTTAAAAATTTTATTCATGGAACTTTTTTGAAAAAAAAAATACGTCTTTACAAATGTGGACTCTGGACGCTGACATTAGCATTGGGGACGTCATGTTTAGCATGGAGATGCTATTTTAGGCTTGAATAGCTTCACATAGGCCAACTCTCTAGCACAACTTGAACACAGCAATAGTCTTCTCTAGTGTCTAACCACATTGTTTTTTTTTAAACAAAAATGAGAAGAGAAGTGGATGTTAGCTAACCACTGTTAGCGGGTGTCGTCTTTATGTCAGTTTTACAAGAAATATGCAAATACAAAAGTTCCATCTTGGGATTTTTGTATGAAAAAAACCAAAACAAAACAATGCGATTAATTTGCTCTAAAAAGAAATAATGTGTTAAAATCTATGTAGTTAATTTATCAACAGTAATGTGTTAAAGTTCCGGCCCCAATTATACAACATTCAATTAAGCATTTGACTTTTTTTTTTTTTTTAGAAATACCAATCTGAAAATGATGTCTCTAAAGATGACTTTGGACTTTATATAAAGCACAGCCCATCTCTAGAAAGAAACATGGTAGTGGCAGCATCATCCTGTGGGGATGCTTTTAATAAGCAGTGATGGGGAAACTGGTGTAAGTTGGTGTGAAAATGGATGGAGTTACATCCATAAATCACATAAAATTCCAATAAAACATTGACATTTGAGGATGTAACATGCCAAAAATATAAAAACGGCTGTGAATGCACCAGTCCAGACTTTGTACAAATGTTTTCATGCAGGAAAATAGGAAGTGTGCCAGAATATGTGAAGCCCACGTGGATGTGGCATGCTTTGTCAGCAATGTTGAATAACCTAAAGGGGAAATGGGACCATTTCCTCGCTTCCAGGGAAATCCTGCCATTCTCTAACAGAAAGTCACGGTGAAAAACCGGCTGGAGTTCGTTTGCTGCCCTCGCACTGATTACCAACACGGCGTCCCGACACGAGGCGAGGTGAGGCGGGGGCGGGCATGAGGCGATCTCACTCACACTGACAGGCTGTGAGAGGGGCAGCACCACTGGGGTGTGTATTTGTGTTCAAACACAGTGTGTGAACACTTATTAGGCGAGATAGAAAGAGAAATCTGACGGCAGCGCAAGTGAAAACACACACACATACACACACACACCAGAGAAAGGAGTGGAGGTTACCACAGGCCAGGGGAGCAGACACTGAGCCTCTCGCCTACTCACTGAAACCAAATCCAGTCTACCAGCTCTCATCCAGGTCCAGTGACATCTTCTGCCTCCTCCCACTGAGCATCTTAAGAACACAAAATCCTTTTATTATCTGGATCCTCGCTGATTCCTTCGCCAAAAGCAATTCCTTCATATTCACAATGCATGCTTCCAATGCCAGCATGGGTGCAAAACAGAGATGAACGAATCAGTCAGTCGGCCACGGGGTTAAATGTGGAAACTTTCCCTCGCTCAGATGTGATTGTTGATCAGCAGGTCAAATACTGAATATTCTACATGTGTTTCCTGTTCATTAAATGTGTCAAAACTACTTGTTTTTGGTCTAAAATCAATTTTTCTACCATGTTTATTTTACAGCCACTGTTTTATTTAATTATTGAATTAAAAGTTTTAATAATGAGTTGATCACAGTCAAGAAAGCTCCATCCTACTGATGCTGATGGTTCTGATTCCTCCTTTAAAACTGTAGCATTGAAACATTTAGGAACAGATTTAATCTCGTTACAGTCCCGGCCTTCCTGTAATGAGAGGGCATCAAGTCTTCATATTAGGAGCAGCGCTGACATCACGCTGCGTGTGGGAGGAAGTTGCAGCCAACAAGTGCCAAAGTATAAAACAGACTTACTTTGTTGCATTCTGTTCAGCCTTCCTGTTATCTCTCTCGCAGCCTGTAAGAACTGCACACACGTCTTAATATGTTGCAGAAAACGGTTTCCTTTTCAATCACTTCTTACACCCCTGTGCTTCCTTTGAAGTCGTTCTGAACACCTTACTGGCACTGAAAGTAGCTAATTTTGACACAGAAGTCTGCTGTCGCCATCGCAACCTGATGAGGGATAATTTCTTTGCTTGGTCTGGGCAGTTGTCCAGGGAGACATAAGTAAGGGGCGGGGTGCCCAAGAACTTGAGAATAAAATGTATCGTATCTATGAGTTGCGCTCTGAACAACGTTGGTTTTATTATGCGTGTGCAGTGGAGTATCTGAGAGTAACTGATAATTGCTTACTCAACAAAAAGCAGCAAATGAGACTAAAATTCATTCACCTCTGATTAACCGTCTGAATAATGGATGGATGGATTGATTGATAACTAAAATAGTCGCTAGCTGCAGCTAAAGTTAGTTAACTTACAGGAGACTGGAGCTGTCATGCTATTGCAAAACAAAAAAAAAATCTGTGATATCACAGTTTACATAAAAGAATATTTCCACCGCTGTCAATGTGTCATGCTCCTTCAGCATGCTGCTCGTCATCATCATCATCATCATCTCATCCCGTCAGAGGCTCAGCTCGTATCGCCGTGGATTCAGCTGCCTGATAGCGCTCCATCTGAGCTGCTCCAAGTAGATCCTACAGCCCAACATGTCAAAGTCACAGGAGGGGTGAGAGAGAGATTTATGAAGAATCTCCAACGGTTGTGGAAAGAATTTAAACTTGGCACGTCTACACAGAACGTCTAAAATCAGGTTATGGCGAGCATTTTCCATATTTATACGACGTCGTTTCACCGAGAGGCAGGATACGAAGAAATGTCACGGAGCACGCCATGGCTGACGTCTCGGTGAAATGACAGTCTGTTGTTTTTCTTTCTTTTTTTTTTTGCAAACATTGTTGATATTTAAATTTCGCAAGCTGAAATGTGAAGTGACAGCCGCGGCTACGGCCGTTGCGGCCTGCGTTTGAAGGCTCCACTCGCCGCCGTATCTAAATCTTGATGGATGGTGCTCCAAATTGGTGCCAGATAACTAACCCATCTAGAGTGCTACAGCAAGAAAAACACATATGTGAGTGATAAACGAGGGCCTGAGCAGAGGCCGAAGGGAAAGGCGGAGTCCTGCCTGTTCTGATGATCTCTCTCCCCCACACCAGGGAACGCTGGTGTTTGTGTTGGAGCAGACGCAGGGAAAAACCAGATTGTACTTAACATAAGACATTTATGACATTTCTACATCAGAGCGATGCATTTTCTTTTTCATTTTGCAAAACAGCATATGTGGATGTCATGCAGATTTTTTATTTTTTGTTAGCTGCTAGTGAGGGGAATGAAGGCGTCTGGGTTTAGAGCATGCTCAGTGACGGGTGCTCCGTGTGCGTCAGCATGGTCCTGGGGGGGAGAAGGGGGGATGTCTGGTTTTCATCAGCGCTGCCGTGTTCCCCGGGACAATCCCCAAGCCGCCAGGCCTCCAACACATCACCACACCAGGTTTCACTATCATCGGCTCGACGGCAAATGGAGACGGAGTAGAGAACATGTGTGGACAAACTAGAGTCTGAGGGGTGTGAGGAGGCCGGGGGTGAGGAGATGGGGTTTGGGGGGAGGGGGGCGGCAAGTGATTGAGCAGATGGCAAAGGTGACCAGACTTTGAGCAAAGACTTCATGTTAACTATAGCGACTGCTGCCACATGCCGCCACTGTTGTAGGTGATTAGGAACCTCCTGACAAACCAGAGGACAGCTGCAGCACACCGACCACAGCTAAAAACACTATTCAACTCTTTCACCTGCTGTCACCTCATAGCTGCATAATTATGCAGTGGAAGGAAGACATCTACATTATTAATTATAATAGTTAGAAATAGTCACATTTTAATTGAAATAACTGACAAAATAAGCCACATTTTCAATTCAAGAATCTCCCCCCCATCACTGCTTACTGATGTTGCTTGTGCGAAACATGCAAATACAAAGATTCCTTTGTATGTAAACAGAAATGCAGCTGAAAATATTAACGTGCAAAATTTGATGTAATAAATTCATCAAAACAAATGTGTTAAAGTCAATACTCTAAAATATGTGTGCGTGTGTGTGTGTGTGTGTATGTACTTCCTCATCCCTACTGAAGGAAAGCACAGCATGATGCTGCCACCGCCATGTTTCACCATATTGATAGTTATGTTTAGGGTGATAATAGATAATTACAAGTCTGTCACAATAAATTGTACTGGACTATAAATTGTCCCAAGAATAACTGCGATAAATGACAATATTGTTGTTTTGCGACCATTTTCAAGTAATATATTGATAATGGCATAATAACACAAGTTCTCCCTCTTATAGACTAATGATTTTGTAAAGAACACTTAACACCACAACTGGAAGGCATTTTAAATATCCAAAGCAAAACACAACAACCAGACACAACAAATAAAGAAATAAAAACTAAATAACTGAAACCATAAATAAAATGGATTATAAAGTCTAACTCAAACTCCGCTTGACTGTTAGAAAGGCAACTGAGCTCAATTTTTCATGTGATTAATTGGTTTCTTATTGCAACAGACTTAGTGAAGATAGAAAAAGAAATATTAGGTTTATCTTATCTGTTCATAAAAACTAAGGTATGTTAAGGTTACAAAATATGAAAAGTTCAATCATTTCAACATCCTGCGTTTGTTCCATCATTTCTGAATCGATGGGGGAAAGAAAACAGCATCAAGAGGATCAAGAAAATATCATCTTGGTGGGGGGAGAGGGAGAACCGGGTGACCTCTAACATCAACTCTCCCCCTGTAAAGTACCAGGGAGCAACTCTAACCCAGCAGCTGTCAATGCCTGCTGAGTGACAGTGGAGCTATGCAAGCTGGCACATGCCCCAGGGTGACCGGAGATATCTGGCATGAGTTGATGGTGAGGGACATGACGGTGGGCAAAAGAGGCCAAAAGTCAGCCCTCATCGGTCAAAGGGTGCCAGGATGAGTGCAGATAGAGCAGAGGGAGGGGACACGGAGGGAAGGGTGTTTAAAAGGGCCTGTAACACTCTGTGAACCCACAACAAGCAGGACGAGAGTGTGTGAATCCAAACCTGAGGCTGGAGTTGATAAATTCTTCTAATGATTATGGAGGATTCACAACCGGGCGCAACGTTTATCGGCGGTAATCAGTTGTTTACCGTCAGGATGAGCAATCAGAGGTTGGGAAATGTTCAGACAGGAGGGTCAGGGTTCACCGGTGAGCTTCAGATGCAAGAAAAACATTTCAAAATCAGAGATTAAGTAAGAAAACAAAAAGAGAGTACAATGTTTGCTTCACCGCTTAAAAAAAAAAAAAGAGAGAGAAGAAACCAAGAAGGTGCAACCAGAGTGCAATCTGCCTTTGCCAACTTTCTTAATGGTAAATAAAACGCCTTTCCTGGAGAACCGTCTTTAGAGCATGACAACAGCACACAAACATATGAAACAATCGTGAAATATTTCAGTTTCAACAGCAAAAAATGAAAAGAGAGAGAAAAAAAACCACCATCATGAAACATTAAGCTGCAACGTTTTGCTGAGTTTCTCCCCGTCGGCTGTACGATTGCGCTAAAGTGGCCGACTGTTTGGTTCTGTCCTCTCAGACGATAAACAAACTTGCGTTCATGCATATCGGGAGTCCGTAGAGGGCAAAAAGCAGTTGCTAAATCCGGAGCACCAAAAACCAAAGTCCTTTTCACTCAAGTTGCTGCAGGTCTGAAACGGTGCCGAAATGTTCTGAAAGAGAAGCATCTAGGGAGAAAACTAAATGTCTGCATCATTCACTCTGCTCTGCCTGCTTCCAGTTTCCACATCCCAGCAAAAAAAGAAAAACAAAAACAACAAGAACAGACGAGATGGGAGCAGATCTTCCAGAGTGTTTCCAGCAACTGATCAGAGATGAGAATGATTAGGAGCCACGAGAGCCAAGTGTGATTTTCTGTTTAAATGAATCATGCCTTTCAATTGTTTACATCATCAGTCAGACAGAAACATCCTTATCTGATATTTTCAAAGTGTGGTAAAGGCTCTAGCTTCCAGAGCGTGGTATACCTCTGGTACAAGATGCTATCATATTAAAATGAGTCAATGTTTCTAGTCAAAGTCTGAGCGAAGTACAAGCTGTTAGCAGGAGTCCTGGCTATGCAGTGGGTGCTTTAAGCTCCACATCCTGAATCTATTTCTGATACTTTTATTTATAAGTACCACGGGAAGTCATTCTAGAGTTGCCCAGCTGAAAACACTTGGTTACTTGTGCATTTTAAATTGTGTATGAGGAGACATTCTGGGGACAAGGTAGAAGCAGATGAACAACATACTAATGACTAGGGCTGTAGTGATACAATAATCTCACGATACGATACGATGCACGATATTCTGCTCACGATATGGTATATATTGCAATATTCAGCAAATGATACAATTCAATACACTTTTGCAATTTTCTGAAAGATTTTAGAGAGACATAGTGATTTTGGTGACATTTTGTGACTGTTATAGAGCTGGTATGAATTAATTTAACTGAAAACTGATTAAAAGCACCAACTACACAATACCTGGCTCTGGTTGGACATGGACACAGACTTAAAGTTGACAGCTGGACAAAATGAATCAAAGAAGTGGTGAGAAAACATGTTTCTTTTAATTGAAACAGTACAAACTGTAGTTTACATGCATTTGTAAAGTAAATAAAGTGCACCAAGTACCCTGCTCTGAATAGTTTGATACCTTTTAAACCTTGACAGTTAACATCTGAAGGAATCACTCTAAGCGCTTGGTAAGTAAATAGTAATATGACTTCTCCAAAACAGTCTATAATTCAAGTAATGAAGAACATTTAACTTCATATGTACCCATCTTAGCAGAGCAGCTTAAGGCCTGTAGACAGACCCTGACTAATAAGACTAATAAGACCAAGTGAGCTACATTCTCCTCAGATTTTTGTTTAGAAATAGAATCTGATCGACATGCTCTGGGAGAAGTGCACTTCTCTGTGCAGTGACGATATCTCCAGCGGTGGAGAAGACTCTCTGAGGATACACTGGTGCCAGGGATGCAGAGGTACCTTTTAGCAAGGTGTGACAAGAGTCTCTATCCTTCTTCTTTTTGAAGCCAAAGTGCGCCCACACATCTGCTTTAAAGTAAGAGGGTGCTGGAACGATGTTCAACGCCATTACACTGCCCACACTTCTTCTGTGTAAATAAAGTATCTACTAGGCGGGTAACTTGGCAGAAATGCTCTACAGCGATACTAGTGGCTGGATGACCTAATCACTCTCCCGGCAACGCAAGCAGTGAGTGAGTAAGGTGACAGTTGGATGTTACGACACTTGCGGATGAATATAAATTTTTTTCTAGGAAAGAAAATATCAATATATATCAATAAAATCGAAATTATTATATTATTAGACAGCCCTACTAATGACACTAATGGTGATATCTACCACTAGTCAGCTGACTCAGGAATAGCTTCTGCACTTTTTCCTCGCTTACAGGAAAATACAAATTTGGTTGTTTGGAAATACAATACAAAAGAGTGAAAAAAAATGTATCACAGCAAGCAACTGAGAAGAAGGTTACAGAACAATCTGTGGATATTTACAGTCTGTGTGTGATGTAAAAGCTTCTTAGTCGTCTTAAGGGAACTATTTTTTTTTGTCTAACCATAATCAGCCTGGGCTCATTTTCTTCTCATGGAAGTAAATGTCAACATAACCAGAAACATATAATTCAGTCTTATAGAGCAACAGGCCTCCAAAATATTCATCTGACAAAGTCATCAGAAAGAGGTGGGTGGTGGAGCAGAAAAGCCTGCTCGGAGCACAGTAAGTCATTCAAAAACATTATTGTTGCGAGATTTAAGACAGATGATTTCAATTAGCGGAGTGATTGTGAACACATTTCTGGCCTCTGCATTTAAAAACAATACGCTGGGGAAGAAAATCCTGGAAAATGCTACTCATACGCAAGCTAGTCTGCCAGCCCTGAAATTACACCTATACACATTAACAAGAGCCTATTCATCTTTATTGGGCTGAGTGCCACACACAGTGCCTCTCAGCGTTTGAAGGCCAAAGGACCATCATGAATGCTTATGCTCGAGTGTTTGCTCTTCACTCACTCTAACAGAGAGGTTATCTACCCATTGACACCCGCTAATCCAATCTGACTGGCAGTATTCAAGGCACTCTGTACTTAAGCGCATATTCAACAGTTGAGGAAGCAGGATCATAAATATGGAGGGGGCAAAGTGCTATTTGCATGGGAGGGGTGAAGTGGATTTGCAATGGGGCAGCAGGAGGTGGATATTAAGAGGGGAAGAAAAAGCAAAATAAAACAAGGGAAAAAGAGAAAAAGGCTCATGAAGAACCGGAGAGAAGAAAAAAAGGATTGACCGAGAACAGCTTTGTCATGTTAAACCGCTCCTCTTAACGCATGTTCTCCTTTCTCTCCTCCTCCAACCTCCCCCCTCCTCCTCTGCGGATAACAATAGTCAATTGCGGGGGGAATAGATTACGAGGGTTTTGATCTCCTTGGCTTCAGAGCGGGAGCGTGACAGTGGAAGTGGGGCGTGGGGGATGAGGTCGCTGGAGCAGCCTGTGCGTGACTCAGGCCGGCTGAGAAAGTGTGCTCAGCGATGCTAAGCAAATGACCTCGTCATCAGACCGTTTCTCTCAGTCACCAAAAAAAGGTTGGGTTTGGCCCTTTAGTCGCTTGTCAACATAGGTTAGAGATATATTAGTTATTCTTTCTCTGCTCTAAACCCTCGGCTGGTTGAGGTGCATTCCAGAATCGCAGACAAGACAGAAAATAACAACACCCTTCATGAATTAGCCCAAAGTGCCGATGTCGTTTTTGGGGGGTGTGATTGAGAATGCATTAGATAAACTGTATCCTGACACTAGTTTACAAGCTCCACGATCCAGGGAAGAACAGGGACTCCAACGTCCAACAAAATAAAAATGTGTTCAAAAATACACACAAAAGTAAATTCTTCAGATATGAACTCAACATTTATACTGAATTTTCATTGGTATGACAATTACTATTGTTTGTGGACAGCTTCATCTGCTTCAAGGCCAGGTTGTTGGGTTTGAAGAAGCTGCTGTAATGTCCCATCTTCTGACAGTATGGTAGACTGGAGACCAAAATTGTGTCATTTGTTACATTTTCAGCTGCTGTGGTTTGCTTCCATACTTCTCTGTGTCAAATGAGCCAAAAACTTTCAGTAACCTGTTCAGCCACTCTCCTGTGGCAACAATGCACCAAAAACTGCTGAAGGAAATGACATGAAAACCCCTGAAGAAGACACTCGGCACAAAATGTGAACATAAATGGCGTCATAGCGGTGCAGGATTGCTCTTTTGTCTTTGGCAAAAAAAAACAACAACAAAAAGACAACTTTCTCTTTTTGGCGGTACACATGCGTGTTTGTTTTAGTAGGCATTTACCCAGAATGCCCGTGATGTTCACATGCATTCAAACCACAACAGAATTAGCTTCAACCAAACTGAGATCTAGGTTTCTAGGTGGACTAGAGTTCACTTTTTTGGTCCACCTCAGAATTCGATTACACATTCACATCTCCCCAAACAAACTGAACTTTCTAGATAAATGAACTACAGTTCGATTAAAGTGGACACAATAGGGCTGGTGTGAAGACACCCCAAGTCTTTTACCAAACAATGCAGAGGTTTGTTCTTTATTGTCTATAAAACAAACTGACACAAAGGTTAGTGCTACATACTGTCTCGAGTAAATGCACATCTCGCTCTGCAGAAGATCTTTGTACGAGGCCATGGTTGCCGAGGTGCTTCTCTAATGGCAACTGCCTGATATTGATCTGATATTTCTGATCGGATATGTTTTTACTCCAGTTCCATAAACTAAACACGGTGCAGAGCCTTAAGGCAGGTGGATTGCCCTGCTGTTCAGTCTCAGTGTGGATCCACAGGCTGAGAGCTGAGGGCTGCAGTCTGACTCACCTGACTGAGCGAAGCCAATATTATAAAGCCAATGAGCACAACGCCAGCTAGAAGCACCCGAGAGCCACTGGGCCAGTCTTTGCTCTCCTTACGCCGCCTAATGATGAGCCATGGCACGCTTTTTATTCAGACATCTGATGTGAGGAGTCGTGGGGGACTCCTTAGCAGGGGGACGTGGGCAGAGCGAGGGGTGAGAAGGTGGGCGGAGAGGAGCACAATCATTTGTCTTTGGTGTCGGTGCTTACACTGAATAAACACAGGAACAAAACTGGAGGTGTTGGTCGATGGGGACTTTCATTTTGTTTTGTGATCAGGACAAATGGCTGATGAGAGCAGGTGGGGCCATCGGGGGTTAGGGAGGGGGAGTGGGATGGTACCAGGTTTTAATGAAGGATATGTTTGGCTTCCTCGGGTATGAGCTCTGCTTTAACCCTCTCTCTCTCTCTGTGTGTGTGTGTGTGTGTGTGTGTGTGTGTGTGTGTGCTGTCTGTGCCTCTGCAGACACTAATTTCCTGCATAGATCCCTGACCTTTCACTGTAGCCTGGGGGGAGCCATTTGATCATGACACACACACACACACACACACACACACACACACACACACACACACACACACACACACACACACAAAGAGACACGCTACTTCCTGTGATATGGCTGCCTAGCAGTCTCTGAACAGGTTTGACTGAGGCAGAGTCGATCTAAAGCCCAGAAAAATGAAGGAATTACGAGCGTGAACATGCTGTAATTGTTGCACAGTAGAGTGGAGTGATGGAGTGGTGTCGCTGTCATCTCTACCGCAGCATGGACGCCCAGACCATCCAATTCCCACAGTCCAAGAACATGCATGTGAAGTCACCTGGTGAGAGGAAGCAGCATGCATGCTGTGGTTTGTTTCAGTTTTAGGACTGCGGTGGTGAAAGGTGTTCCCCTGTCTGTTATTAATGAAGGTTTCATTTAGCTCAATGGAGGTTTTTTTGTTTGCTTGTTTGTTTTAAACTGGTTCCTTGTGATTTTTCACTCAGGTGCTTCAGGAGGCATTGTTGAATTACTTCAAATGGTCCTGGAGTGCTCATCATGTGAAGAGAAAACAATGGCAGGGTTGTTATTTAAGCAAATATACAGAGTCCTGCAGGAGTATTGCTCACGTTTCGACAATCACGATGCATCCATCACCTTTTGATGTGACATTAAGTAGTGCAAAGCCGAAAGAAATTATAATAATTTACAAAAACAATCTGAAAAGTGTGGCATCTACATCTCTACTACCTATGCACAGCCAGAGACTTGATTTCTTCCAAACACTGAAAGACATTTTTATGTCTTCAAATCAAATCTCAATTCATTTTCGGCCTGCACTTTGTCTAGGTCATTGTAACACATGGAAATGCTCTATGCTGTCCAGCTAAGTTTCAAGTCTTTCGCAGCCTCTAAGAGCTTCTTATCCATGCCTGACCTTTTAGCTCCATCCATGTTCCTGTCAATAGTCGACCCTGTAGCTGATAACCCCCACAGCATGATGCTGCCACTACCATGTTTCATAGTTTGGAGATGTTCATAATGAGTGGTGAACATCAGCTTATGATTTTCAATAAAGGCTCTCTTCCTGCCACTGGGTGTGAAGATTTCTGCAGTTTACTGGATCTTCACTCTACATTAGGTCTCACAGTGACAGTTTTCCTTTGTAGCACCAAAGTGAAAACTAAAACATGGACACATTTAAACTTTTTCACACCATTTTAAGTGTGACAAAACCTCAGCGGTTTTTCACTTCGCATGACTCGCAGAGTACAATTCACCAGAACCGAGTGTCCAGGTGAGCTTCCACCTCTCTTTGGCCTTCCAGTCCGTCTGGGGTCCATTTAATCCCAGGCCAGCTGGCTGGCTGGCTGCTGAATCTGTTCAGCACGAGTCCTGGGCCTACTTACAACCCTGTGGGTATGGGTTTTTCTTTTGCAGCCTAGTTCCACAGTGATAGGAAGGCACAGCGCTCACAGTTAGCTCTGTCCATTAAGCTAAGTGAGAGTCGTCAATTATTAAACCCTTTCCCATGTATAATTTAAGTGTCAAGGTGCCACACACAAGTGTGCAGAGAGTTCATTACCTTGAGTTCAAAGTTGAATTAAATATTACAAACTCTGTGCAAAGTTAGCCAGGAGGACATTTAGAAAAGACAAGATGATAAACTAAAGGTGTTTTCACACCTGGTAGTCCAGTAGACTACATTTGTTCCATTTTCAGCTGGTGCAATTCGCTTTCACAATGCAGGCAAACCAAACCCTTTGAGCAACCTGGTCCTCCTCTCGCCTGTGGTGGCGCTAGACCAAGAACCACTGAAGGACACAACACTGAGCACTACTGCCTTTTTCACAAAATCTAAATAAAAATGGAGTAGCAACAGATTTTAGTGGTTACAGGTTTTCTCTTGTCTTCGGTAAAAAAAATACCATGACTCGTTTCTCCTGTTGGTTCTGGACTCCTGCGCTTGTTTTGGTTATATTTACCCAAAATGCCCTGCAATATAGTCCATTTCCTGCTTTTGGAGTGGTCTCCAATCCGCTTGGCATTCACGTGCATTCAAACTGCACGAGAGTTCACTTCAACTAAACTGAGGACCGATGGTTTGTATGGGACCAGAATTCGCTTATTTTTGATCTGCATCAGAGTTCGATTACGTAAACGAACTGGAGTTGGATTAAAGCGGACTAAACAGGGCTGGTGTGAATGCACACCAAGTTAATAATGAGTGGAGGGTGTGTGGTCCAAAAATTGGGACAAATGGGAATCCATCAGTTAAAGATCAACGTAGCACCATGTCTAATAGCATGAATATTAAGACCGTTCCCTAACAGAGGCCAGGAACGCAGACTGGCAATTAGATAAAATACAACAGGATATAATGAGGAAATTAAGTTAGTGTAAGTGGATTACTTCAGGAATGACTTAGTGTACAAGTTGAAATGGATGTAGCATATTTAAACATATATAAATATTGAAAGAGAGAAGGAAAAGAAGGTTTGAGTCTAAGGTGATTTGTAAATCACTCCAAATTAACAAGCTAAGCTGAACAGGGGATGTGCAGAAAGACAGAGAAGAGAGGCTAGACTACCCTCCCAACACCCATCTCAGTGTAGGAGTGTGTCCTGGGGGAGCCTGCGATGTTAATACAGTTATTAAGCCTCTCCACTGAAGTCCGCTCCACCTCTTCAACCCTCAGCATCAAGGAATTCTCTGTGCCTGCCAGGCGGCGGGTGAGCTCGCATCTTCCACAATGAGATCAAACAGTCCCAAGTAGGCCAGCTCAGGGGAAGCCGCTGATGGAGCCAGGTGAGGCCGGGTGAGCCGAGCCCGCGGAGAATCCCAGCAGGCTTTAACGGAAGGGGAGGCTTTAGGTTTCAACCCTGCAGTAGCTCCTCCTTCCCTTCCTCTCTCTTTAAAGTCAGCTGACCAAGATTCCCATGCAGCTCCTCTCGCTGGTGGGGATTACAGACATGAAAGGCTTTAGCATGCGTGTATGAGAGCGTGGATTCCTTTTTTTTTCTCTCTCTCTCTCTCTTCTCTTCCCAGCTTCAGGATGCATACGGTTGCAGAGGCTCATTAGAGGTGAGCAGTGTGGGGAGGACAAACCAAGGTGGTAAAGGGCAGGGAAGAGTGCTCATTGCAGACTTTTTTATTTTTTGGCCAGGAAAGCCCTCTCTAGGGAAGTTCTAGCTGGTTGGTGCTGCAGGCGACGGGTTTGCAGGTGCATACCTGTAATCACCGCATCCCAGCCAAACCATAACTCACACAGGAAAGGAAAGGTTACTGCTGAAGCCAGTAGCCAGAACGAACATATTTGGAACGCTGTAATACTCTTTGCATTGGCATGAAAGCTTGACACAAAGGAAGCTGAATTTAGCAAAGCTTAAGGACCATTCTGAGTCTTTTGTCTTCTGCTACTTCAACTAGGGATGCAATCAACTTACAATTAATTGTCGATTAATGGTTTATTAGATTATAATTAGTTCCAATTGCCTAACAACATCTACTTAAACCTTTTCAATGTTGGTCATTCTTAAGTGGAGCCAGTTGGCAGAAAAATAATCATGGAGGAGGCATCCCAGGACAGAAAAGAGGAACAGAGAGGAACTCCAAAAGGAGTCAGATTTGGGATGCAAGGTGCATTTTATGTGGTACTGCTATGAAACAAACACTAGCCAAAATTAATCAAATTAATCAAACGCTCAGCCAGCCGTGTTGCATGGCAGAGCAGCGTCAACTTCTTAACCAGACATTACTGATATGCTAAGAAGAAAATACACACATTGTTTATTCAATCAGTAATTTAACACAGTTGAAAGAAAACATAGTTTTTTTGTTAAATATAACAATGTTTTTAAAATCAGCTTATAAAAAAAACTTAGCTCTTACTGTTTTGGAAAGACGATCGCTGGTTTCTAAAAAGATGTCTACTATCAATTAATCGTTAGTAGATCAATAAGAGCAATGGACTTTAGATTAACTCATTAATTGATAACTTTGTAACTTAACCTCTAAAAATGTTGAGAGAACCAAGAATCTGGCATAACAACAATGTGTAAAATATGACAATTATATGGGCCATCATATACCAGAGTCCATTTACTGCCATCGGCCTGCTGGCAGCTGCTGGATGAAGGCCAAGTACCCGTCAGCCGCACTAATCATATCAGCTGAGAGGTTCTCTCTCTCTGTGTTAGATCCCTTCTCCTAGCTCCTCCTTCTTTACCCCTCATATTTGCTCTCAGCTGCTTTTTTGTTCAAAAAGAGGAAAAAGGGCAAAATTCCAGAGGCCAAAAATGACATTAAATCCCCTGAAAGGCTCCACAGAGATTACTGTTTGAAAATGCCAGCCCTCCAGAAGATTTTTCTCTCCTGCTCTCACTCTCTTTCCCCCTCTCTGCTTCTCTCCCCTAACTTCACTCTCATTTTCTTTCAGCTGAGAGGTGCTGACAGCCCAGACACAATAATCCAGCTCCGCAGTGGAAGCACCACAGTGGCACAGCGCTGCGCCGCAAAGGTTTTTCCCACGTATGGCGCGAGGGCAAAGCCGGGTGTCCCGCCGCGGCGGAGTTGCTGAACATCACAGCTACAAGCCGAGGAGATGGCTGAGGCGTGCTGCGCCGCTCGAAAGCTCTGCTTCAAATAGTTGTCATATTTTCCATTAGTCAGCTTTACGACTGAAGTAGAGACAGACGGGAGGGAAGAATGTTCAACAAAGAAAGTCAACGCTTTATATTTTATCTGCAACAAGCTGGTGTGAAGGTAGAGGACACAGAGGACACGACAGAATGAAGACGGATGATTCACTGTGGCGTTCCCTGAAGGGACAAGCTGGAAGAGAAGATGATCAAATGTTGTATCCAATGTTGTATGATGATGATTGCCACTCCATAGTGCAGCCAAAAGACTAAATAAATAAACTGTTCAGTGTAAAAAAAAAAAAGAAGAAGAAAAAAAAAAGTTAATTTCAGACTTGATATGATTATTTTAAACTGGAAGCTATTTTGGCGATAGCGATTTTTATCAATTGATCAAAATCAATCCAAAATCTGGAAATAAATAGCTTAACACCAATTGGAAAATGCAAGGCGGATGCTAACTTTAGTTTTACCAACTAGCAGTTAGCTAGACATGTTATTCTCACAACTCTCATCTGCCATTCTGTCACCATTTCAAACTAACAGTGATGGGGGTTTCTTGAACACTACTGTAACCAAGTGTTTACAGTCAGCCTGTTGAGAAGGCTTTATTAGCTTACATAACTGGAGTGGGTAGGAACTACTTCCTTTCTTGCTTCAAAATAAGGGCCTCAAACAATTGGTGTCCAAATTCAAGGACCCATTTAACATAGGGAAGGTCCTTCGTCAACTACACAGGCTGGAACTGGATGGTAAGCCTTTAGGTTTATTCCTATCCTTACCTCGTCGTTTGTCTTGTCGCAAAGCAACAGTGAAAGAACTAAAGACAAGCTTTTCACAAATTTTTTATTGAATTCTTTTATTAATTAAATTAATTGATTTTTTTTTATTACAAAAGCCATACAAAACAAATGGTGTAAGTTTTTAATTTTTGTACCACAAGATACTAAAATACTTGTATTTACAACTCTAGTCTTTCGCTTTGTATGTATGTCATTGGTGCAAGAACAAAAGTCTGCCCACAGTGCATCTTGGTTCTAGATAGAAGGATACAACAGACCCGTCTCTCAAAAAGGAGGACACATTTAGAGGAGTTTTTGAATTTGGTCAGGCTTCCTCACATAGCTGTGATGTAATTGGCCTTCGAAGGATGCGGCCCCTGAATTTGGACACACCCCACACTGTGGGGCCCACAATGTCACGTTTATACTAGCACACACTCTTCACATTCACGGCTCAATAATACTGACTAGTACATCACTTTAACAAGAAACATGGTATTCTAACATTGCCGGATCCTGTGTCATGAACTCCCACATCTTAGCTCTCAGCGCAGCATGCCTGCATATTTCTCAATCTCCGGGATGACAGGCCTTTTGAAAAAGAGTCAGAATAAGGAATAGACAGAGACGTTTCTGTGTCTTGTTTTACCCAAAGAGCGTGACATGTCATGTTGACGACTTTATCTTGGTTTCTTTTCCAGAGCACTGTCTCAGGGTATGAATGTCAGAGACTACTAGGTCATCAGTTGAACCCAACACCATGGCTCCTGGCAAACAAACATGCAGCTAAGTGTTTTTTTTAGACAATGGGAGCTTCTAAAGTCCTTACGGGAACTGCTAACTGGTGTGATATAAGATTCATTTACAAGGATCCGTGAAAGACACTGTGTCTATTTAAAACTACCGGCTGCTTGATATCAGAGTGCATCCATCTTAAAATACAGTGGCTCCATTCATGAGGAAACAGGATACAGTTGTTTCGGTATTTTCTCACCTCTCTCTCGCTGTGATCAGAGCAGCTTGACTACAAGGCATCTCTCATTTGCCACAACGTGCAAACATCTCACAAACGCTGTTACAGGAAACAAGTGCTCTGTAACCGGAGTCCGTCAGACTCCTTCCAAAAAAATATATGGATAATCCCGTCCTATCCATCTCTACCCAACACTACGCTTTTCCTTCTCACCTCCGTAGAAACTGTTGGTAGTCCATTTCATGGTGGTCCCAGGTGGGTCTTTAAGAGTCAAATGTCAAAGGCTGGGCTGCACCGAGACACTTAATGAATATGAAATGAGTTAGAGGGACTGTGGGAAACAGAGGAGAGCGGTGTGTGCAGACAGTCATGGCTCCTCCGTCACGAGGTGGGAGTAGCCTGAGTCACTGAGGGATGGGCCCGGACAAGAGGAAGAAACTACACACACCAAGGATATCCAATGTTGTTCAAGACCGGGCAAGGGCCGTCTACTTATATCATGGTATATCATCTCCTTTAAGTGACATGCCAGAAAAAGAGATGGAGTGATAAGAGATTTTTCTGCTGGTTAGAGCCTAAGGGGTTGTTGGTCTGTTGTTCTGTTGCCTTCTACCGTAGGAAGTTTGGTACCTGCTTCAACCAGTTTTCCGTTTCCAGCTTATCGAATGTCGAGCAGACTGAACTGGCCCAAATGGGGACCGGTACTAAAATGAAAAGAATATGCAAACACCTGACCACAATAAAGAAAAGTACATGGTTATGTGATGGTGTGTTTACCAGTGCTGGTAAAATTAAGACTGAACTGCTAAATGCAGATTATTGGATGCACCTGGTCAGCTGACTGAAACAAAATATTATCAATATTCGAAAAAACACAATTTAGCAATGTCGTGTTCCCATTTAATAACAAGAGAGATTTAAAAATCACATGTGAATAAGTTTGTTCACATGATAGGTCATCAAAAAACATGCCAGGCCATCGTCATTCAACTACTTCCTGCCATCTTTCGTCCTCTGATATGTGATGGAAAAAAACCAAAGTGTTTCCATTCAAGTTTTGTAAAATAAACCAATGTCAATATGGCCAAATGCCTTCTTCATCCAAGTGCTAAAACTTATTGAAAAACAAGTCGCTTTTCAAAATAAAAGACAAGTACTTCTAACAACATGCCTGCAAAATCAAGTGCATGTGAAAATATAATTTCAAAATAGCTTTGCTGAATTGAAAAGCTTGGGCATTTCAATACAGGCAAAGCTCAAACTAGGCTACTTGATGAGTTCTGGGTACAGCATATTTACAGACAAAAAAAATTTTATCTTTAATGCATAATGTCTATATATATATATATATATATATATATATATATATATATATATATATATATATATATAATTTTTTTTACAGTTTTGGCTTAATTGCTGCTCTGATTGTGTTGTTCTCTCAGCACATAGCATGTTTTAGATGTTTTAGAGTCTGTATACTCAAGTTAGCAATGATTTGATTACTAATTTAGTTTTGTTAACTGATTAAATGTGATTTTATTCAATTTTTCAGCCATAGTGTAATATAACAATAATATTATGCTATATTTTATTTCAGCAATTTTAGGAATAATTGTTGCTTTCATATTTGAAATAAACAATTTGTTCATGTTACACAGTTTTGTTTGACATTTTAGTGTTGATAGAGTAATGCTCTAAATCTAAAAAAAAAAAAGCCCACTCGAGACATTGTACAAAATAGTCATTTGTCTTACACATACACCCTGAGTGTGTGTGGTAATCATGAAAATCTCCACAAAAGGTATTATGGGAAGCAACAAAAACAAGCTTGAGCTTTGAAACCACAATGAGATCATCTGATGTTCTGAGACTCCCTTCTATCTTTGGAGACGGACTGCTAGCTTATTAAAAGCAAGGCTCTAGCCAGGGGGTAGGGGAGCACTTTGTCTCTGAGTGCAGAGAACACACGGGGCTAGTCTGAGCGATTCAGATGTCTTCTCTGCGCCCGTTTCATGCGTTGAACACAAACACGAGCAGAGCATGCTCCCGTCGCGCCTCCATTAACAGAATCGACAGAAGCGGCAGCAACACAGCGCTATTTTTGCAGCCGCCGAACTGCCAGGCTCTAGTATTTTTAGCATCCTAACCTTTACCCTATTTTCTTGGCTGTCCCACTCTCAGAATAGGAGCGCATTCCACCACAATGTTGTGTGCGAGTGTGTGTGTATGTGTACTACTTGAGATGTGGACAGTTGTCATCCATGTGATGTTAACACAGATCCCTAGAGGGAGAGGGGAAGTGTGAGATTTCGTGAAGTGAGCTCTGGCCTGAGAGCTGCAAAGGATGGTTCCCTGCAACCAATGAAACAACACACAAGGTAATCACTCTATATACAGCAGATGTGATGGCAGGTAAGGGGTGGGGGGATTCTTGTAAAATATGAGGGAAAATTAGGGCAGGCGAGCATTAAAGATTAATCATGACACCGAGCGCCCGTCTCTAGCCTGCCATGCAGACGATGCCACCGCAGAGGTGGAAACAGAGAGAGAGAGAGAGGAGGGGGAGATAAAGTGCAAGAGAGAAGAGAGACACTTTGAGAATGAAAATGCCCTGCAGATGAGTTCTGGGGTGATGAATGTCCATAGTTCAATACCGCACATGAATTACAGCGTGGGCTGGGGGATAAAACATGGAGACCGGGGCTGGGGAGTGCACGTGTGTGTGTGTGTGTGTGTGTGTGTGTGCAAGTGTGTGTGTCAGTAAACTGTCCATGCAGAGCCCATTGCGAACAAGCCATCAGTAGAAATAAGTAAAGAAGTGATTACAACAGGCCCAGCTCAATTTCTGACAGTTGATGCTTGACTGCCCCTGTAGAGCTGAATTGATTTAAATGAAGAAGCTATGAATATTTTATAGGGATCCCCCTCTTTCTCTCTCCGTCTCTTCCCTCGTTCACCTGAACATTTTTTGATCTTCTCATCCGTGTGTCTGTGGTTCAGCCTGTGTGTGTATGTGTGTGTGTTTCCCTGTGACATCAGGGAGAATGTAATTATTGATAGCGAGATTATGGCCCTATTGTCACAATGTCTGCAATCAGTTGGGCTTCTTTAAGCCTCCATGAATCAATGACACTGCCTGGATCCATTCCGTCTGCCCCTGCTTTGTTCATCAAAGTGAGCTTTGCAGAGTACACCAGGCCTTGTTTGGGGATTTAGTGACAAATCAAGCCCATGTACAGTAGAGCGCCGACTGATGCCTCCGGCTAATTCTCTCTCCAAACAAGACGAGGCCCGTCGCTAAACCTGAGAGCCTGTTAGGGGGGAAGTGTCCAAGGAAAACCAAATGCAGCAACCGTGCAACGTTCACAGCATAGGATGCGTCACCACCCAGTGATTAGGAGTCCGCCGTGGGGTCGCTTGTGCAAGTTCTGCTTGGGCCACACCCCTTTCAGTACACCTGAAAATTTCTGACAGCTTAAGGAGTCAAAAGAGCTCCATGCACCTCATTTGCCCTGGGTAACCTTGTAACATGCTAAGTCTCCTGCTCTGAGGGCATCTCAATTCAGTAAAGGGTAAATTGCATTAAAAAGTGCAGTGGGAGCTTTGAATGTTGGTGGCGAGGTGCTGATTTTGGAGCGAGTGATGGCAGGTCGTGAAATGCCCCCAGGCCTTTCCCATGGAAGGCAGCAGGAGTGGACTTGAAGTCCTTTCACCTTTTTATTTAATTTATTTATTTATTTTTTTCATTTTTTCTGAAATGAAAAAAACACACCTAGATGACAGAACGCACTATGAATGTAGACCTCAAGGTTAAACCGATGTGTTCCTTTGGACAAACTGATCCCCTCCACCATTTCCATACACCAAACGTAATGTGTCTGAGGGTTCTGCATCGATATCACCATTGGCTGAAAAGGTTTCACCAATAAAGTAGAATGTCTGATTTTCCCTCCCCCAACAGGAACGTCGTCTCAGTGTATTTATGGGCTGAAGGACACACTGAAGTATCAGACAATATGAGACATGATCAGACTATTGTCAACCTGAAGTTTAATGGGGCCTTCGATTTGTAGTCAGAAGGGGGGAAGAACTTGGTGGAAATAAATAAATAGTCTCCAAACTATTTTCTGCCGTATACAATGTTTTTATGACATAAAGCACTTTGACCTGCCTTGTTTCTGAAATGTGTCATACAAAGAAACTATGATTTGATTTGGATATAGCTTTAAATATTTGTTATTTAAAGCTATATAAATAACTTTATATAATCAGATGATACCAGCCGTGTCTGTTACGGCTGATAATGTCACTGTTATCAGCCGTAACAGTGACATTAATTTCAGATTTCAATATTGGCCCAAAATGTTCACACGGTGCACCCTGAAATTTATTTATTTAGTTCTTATTTGAAAGTTATTTTCTGCACCGATAGAAAATATCAGTGTAAGGAAAAATTACACTGATATTTTTCCTTACACTGTAAGGAAAAATTCTTATATTAATAATTCACAGTAAAAGGTCATGAAGGTTATTTGATCAGAGGTCATAATTTAGAAGGAATATCTGGTCCAAACAAGTACCACAGTATTACTCTACGTGCATTTATTCTGATATTTCAGAAAATATATAGTATCACATAAAATACATATTTTTTGGCATTTTAAGAACATTTATTGGCATAATTCAAGAAAAAATACACTATACGGGATAATTGAAATGACCTTTGGCAACATGTGGGCACAGACTGCAGGAGGCCTGGAGTCAGAACTGACTGTGTTATTAGAACTGTTTATGCTGTGTTGTGTATTTTCTCACTTCTCAGCACATCCCTGCCAAATAAATACAACTGCATATAGAAGCAGAGCAAAGAAGTCATCTCTGTAGTTCTTTCCAAAACCGCCAGCTTGCAAAAAATAAATAAATAAATAAATAAATAAATAAATAAATAAATAAATAAATAAAAAGAGAGTCCAAACCTATCAACAAGTGTTTTTAGTATGTTTTCATGCAGCCTGACAGGACACTTCAGCTGTGTCCCATAACGCCGTACTGTCTGAGAAACCAGGAGAGAAGCTGCGGCTTCTCTTGGGAAATTTGCGTGGACTTTCTTCCGTGCAAATCACGCCAAACGACCTCGCTCACGGACAGACTTCAAATGGATGGTGCCCTCCAGATCAGCACACCGACAAACAATAAAGCGCCATCTGTTTCTTCATGGGCCTCATCTCCTGCTAGGCAATAGGACTTCCGCACTTAAAATACCACATGAGTCAGATTAAGCTGCCAGTCCCCTTTTGCCTCTCAGACGCACAGCGTTCATGTCCCCCCTCCCCGCCCGGCTCTCCTGCATCCGCTTTCCACAAGACAAACTAGCAGAGAGCTCGTCTCACTCTGCTTCATCTTTTCTCTATGGAAATCCCTGGCGATCGTTTTTCTTCATACAGCGGACAGACTGAGAGGAGAAGAAAAAAAAAAGCCAACAAAAACCCAATGGACTGCTGAGCCCCTGATGCAATCCCCCCTTTTTGCTTCATCCCTCCCCTCATTTTTTTTTTTAGAGTGTGACAGTCATGTGAACAAGGTCATGCACATTCTTTCATGCATGAGCCTCCAACTGTTGTTAGGTTTCTGACAAGTAGAGGGTGAAAAATCAAGTACATTTAATCTGCAAGGTCTAAGACTTTTTCTATTCTTTTTTTTTTTTTTTTTAAGAAAATATATGCAAAAATTGGCACTCCCACAATAACCAGATTGCAGGAGTTAGCTAAAATGTGTGCTGGCAGATAAAAAAAAAGTAGCAGCTGGAAAGAAAGCATGTTTAAGGAACTAATGGCACTGAGAATGAAGCGTCCGGACCTTCCAGATTTACGGCTAGATACCTAATGGGTCCTGAAGGCCAAGTTAGGCCACGTTAGGCCTGGATAACCTCACTGAAGATGTGCATTCTTAGAGCCACAGAGCGCTGCTGTAAAAGTCCTAATGAATAGATAGATCCACGACTGAAAGGTTGAAAAGACAGAGGACCATAAACAACAGGAACCAAAGCGGGTGAGGGGGAACCAAATGCCAACCGGTGAGAAAACATCTGCTGTCTTTAGAAGAAATAAAATGAAAGCAAATCATGTTTTTTTTTAAAAGTGATGCATCAAGGAATTCATCCTTGTATATCTTTTTTTTTTTTGCTAAATTCATCAATATATTTAGTCTCTAGCTGCAAAAGCCAAATAGCTTCTTTAGTTGTACTTTCACAAAAATCTGGCAAAGGTTACAAATACATAGATGGATTTAATACTGTAAGTTTCCTTAACAAAATGAAGGAATTTCCTAATGAATAAGAAATTGGCAAGAAAACAAAAATACTGGCGCGTTTCTTAGTCATTTTAAGTTGAATAAAAACAAAGCAGCTAATTCAAACCACCTGACTTGTATTTACTCACAAACAGTAAAAAAAAAGAAAGAAAGGATAAAAATAAGGAGCTAAGAAATGAAAGCTCAAATCTATAAGAAAATCAATCATTAGAAAATGAATATTGATATTCTGTTTTTGGAAGAATAAAGCATGCTGGGATTAGAGTGAAAGATGTCTGCTGCAGCAGCAGGAGGAGGAGGCAGTGACAACATTAGCAGCAAACAGCAGAAGAAGACGGTGAATGTGGCTAAAGCAGTGCTGGGAAACAGATCCTGCCAAAAATAACTGGAGCCATCTTTGACTTGCTACCTGAGCTTCTACCTGAAGAATGATGGAAGTAAAGTCAGAATATAGTGAAAAAGATGAATTCTTGCCTCTACTTATCTGTGGAAATTTTTAGAAAACTCAATTTAAACGGATTAGATTTACATTATTGGACAAATGACCAAGAATCTCTGCATGTGGACAAGAGGTAAAAGCTCAAGTCTAAATTAAAGAAGAAAAAAAATACTCTAAACATTCATCTCTACTGAGCAAATTATGATTTTTTTTTATTTTTATCTCTGATATAATAAAGTGAAAAACAATCCGGCCTTCTGTCTGTGTGGTTTCCAGCCCTGCTATAGGTATCTGAGCTGTGATGACACTAACAGATGATGTTAGTGTCCCCCCCCAGTCCCCCCACCTCTGTCCTCTAGATGTGCATTAAATCCTTTATTGCACCGTCGCAGTAAAGGCAAAGAGCCGCTACGCTAACCCCCCTCGCTATCCCTCATTTGAGCAAAACAATGAGGAATTGAGGGATCAGAGGTCTCTTCCAGGGCCAAAAACCCCCATCGTCTCCCCTCAGACGAGCTCACATGGTTTGAATCAATGCCGCCGCTAGAGCCGTTTAGTGGATCGGCTCAATAAATACTATCTGGGCTCGCGTCGGATATGTGCTTTGATAGTGATTTGTCTCCTCCGGTCAGGAGGGGATGGGGGGCTAGTGGAGGAGGGGGGGGGCACTCTAATCTCATCTGACTTGGAAAAACAAGCAGTGACAGAAGACGATGGAGATGGACTCCAACGCAAACAACAACAAAAAGAAGTGTTTTAGGTGCTTTCAGTTCTTGCTGCCAAACATCAGAAATTCCTGTCTACATATCCTCTTTGTCACATGTTCCTATAGTCTGGAGATGGGGAGGAAATTGGCCCTTAAGAGCCTGTGGAGATTCCTGTCTCTTTTTTTTTTTTTTTACGCTCCTACAGCAGTGAAAGACAACAGAACTCTCCTCCATTAAGCTCTGTGTGGTGCTGCTGCTTTGAAGTAAATAATGGGATGGCTGCTGCTAGTTTTATTGCAACGGAGAGACTATCAGCCAGGCAGATGCGTGCTTCTTGCTGGTTATTGCGTGACTAACAAAAAAAAAAAAAAAAAAAAAAAGAAAGAAAAAAAACCCCGACATGTAATGCATGCCAAAAGAAAAATCACTGATCTGAGTCAATGAAATATTAAAATGCTATTTATAGAGATGACAGAAGGCCTGAAATCCTTCTGTCATATGCTCTCATATCTGGGAGAGTATAATAAATAAATGCATCAGGATTACTACTGTTATTATTATTAAAAAGTAAAAATTAGATTTTTCCCACTTAACTGGATATTTTGAGCTAAGAATTAACATGATAAAATGAATGTGGGTCAAAAGGAAACAGAAAGGGGCCAACAATCACAGATTAAGACTGTCCAGGTGTGGAAACCATCAAGTGTTTACAGAATAAATGAGTGAATATGACATCAGTCACCTGCTTTAATTTTTTTACTGGTTTCACAACTTGTATTAAATTCATCTTTCCAGTAATCAAGAGGAAAAGTTCCAGGGTTTCTTATAGCCTAGATGATTAGCAGTGCGCAGCAACAGATGGGGGAGGGGCAGAGCAGTGTTTCCCTATAATAAAATGCCAGATTCCTGCCTCATTCTCTGGAATGGCAGTAAAACTTTTAGAAACATGCGATGGAAAATGTCAGCGGTTTTTAAACCTGCAACTTTTTAAGAGCCCACTACCTCTGACTCAATCCTATCAACAAGAAACAGCTGATTTAGAATAAGTTGTTTTCTGACAGTAGGTTCAGTAAAGGATCAAATGATTTTATTTCATTAGATGATGCTCTTTGATCTTGAGAAACTATGCAAAATGGAGTTACAGGCTGAAAAATAAATACAAAAGAAATGCTTAAATACAGTATTTACTAACAGAACGGCAAAGAAATCATGCCATATGTATGCTCCACTTTACAGAGATACTATAGTAATATGGAAATATACAAAAGTTTATATATATATATATATATATATATATATATATATATATATATATATATATATATATATATATATATATATATATATATATATATATATATATATATATTTGTGGTAGCTCCAAAAGAAGATCCTGCTCATGTCCTCATACAACTTTGAGCCAGTTCTGGTGCCAGTCACCAACTGACTAGAAACTACTTACAGTGCTGTCCAGGTAGTGGCAGGCGGCGGCTGCGGCTGCTCAGGGTGCAGCTCTCCAGATTACTGGAGAACCCCGGGGAGAACTCAGGCAGAAGAAGTTTGAGCTGATTAAGGCTTACATGGCCTTCAAAACACTGGCTGTATTTAGAGCATATTTCAGGAACGCAAAAGCCTGGGATAAAGTGGCTGGGGTCAGAGCGGCAGCAGCATGCTCCCTGAGGTTTCTCAGGATGAGGGAACAGAAAACTAAACACTCCAGCAGGCTGCCTGCCTTGTGAGGCACCAAACAGAAAGAAACAGAAAAGTAGGTCAGATGGAGCCTATATATACACAAGAAAAGATGCGTCTTCTTTTAAACAGGCATGTGTGTATTTCACGTGGAACATGACAAAACGGAACATATTTGAATAAATAACTAAAATTCTCCAAACTTTTCCTAAAGAATGAGGTGAAGTTGCAGGGAATATAAAAAGGGGAGGGGGAGGTTAGGGGGGGACACCTACAGTGATTGGAGCCGTTCCAGTGCTGGTTCCTGATGGACGTGCTGTAAGGATGGGGCGCCCCGGGCACCAGCCCCTTCTCTGGGATCAAGCATCCTCTGCTCTGGTTGTAATAATCCATCATTAAAAACGGGTTCGGGCTGGGATTCAGTCCCACAACGTCCACGCTCTCGTACATCATACGCGGCAGAGAGGTGGCGGCGGCGGGAGAGGCGCTGAAAACACGGAGCGGTGCTCAGAGGTAGATTGGCTCAGATGGAGGGGAAAGCGAGGGGGGAAACGGCATCAAGATCGAGGGAAAAGTGATAGATCCAAACACAGCGGGACGATCTGGACATCTGGCATCTTCCTGCAGAAACCGCAACAACAGCAGCAAAATAAAATAAAAAAATATAAAAAAAGACATCAACCTCGTTTGAGAAGAAGATTTTAAAAAGCAGTCCGCATTGTGTCTGACGGAGCAGCACCAAGAAAAAGAAAGAAAGAAAGAAAAAAAAAAACACAGAGAATACACCAAGCCGAACCGAGGGAAGTTCAGCAGAAATAGATCTGTCCGGTCCGGTCCGCTCAGGTCGGCCTCGATCGGAGTCGGAGCAACATTTAAACAAGGCTCCGTCCGCGCTGCGAACCGCAATTAAATCCCAGACAGCAGAGCAGGAATAAATCCGATCCGGGACAGAGGCGTTAAGATTCCGCGGAGTTGCGGTCCGTCCTCCGGCTGGGTTCCGCTCGGTTGTCCCGTTAGCGCCCGATCCGCCGCGGCTGGACTCCTTGTCAGCTTCCCCCTCCACCACCAGCCACCGCCGTCCCCTCCTCTCCTGTGCAGCAACCCGGCGGCTTCCTTTCGCTCTCACTCAGACTCCCGGCTGCACCGCCTGCTTCGTGTTTGCAGAGAGAGAAATTGTTCCCACAGCAAGGCGAGCGGCGATCATATTGTGCAGAAATGTGACAAGGCGCAGCAGCTGAGCTGAGGGGATCTGGCTCCACCTCCAGCGGGCTCCGGGCTTTTTCACCCCCCACCACCTCCGTGTCTTTCATGCAGCCGCTCCGCCCATATTTAACCCTTTCAGGGACGTGACAATGGATGTCCCTTTCTGCAACGCAGGGCCTGAATGAGGCAGAGCGGGGCCCTCCCTCTAACCCAGCAGCGGGGGCTTTAAATAGGAATGGCTTTCATGACATGATTGAGTTATATAAGCGCAGTAATTAGTCGTTCATATCTTTCCACAGAGTTTATGGGTATAATGAAAGCTGCAGCAGAATGCATCTCTCTGATGTTTACTTTTTTTCCTGGAAGTTCCTCACTCCTTACCATCTTCAATCAGTCCCCCAACCTCTATGTTTTTTTTCCCCCCTTCCAACCCCAACACTCTTGTCTTCCTAATTTGCCTAATGCTATGCTGCTGAACTTTAGCTGAACCCAGGGAAGAAGGCGAGCCTCACCTCCCGGTGACCCGCTGGTTTGACTTGGGATTCGCCTCTCCGGCTCGCTCCCCGTCTCACATTATTCAAGGTTTCCCACCTTGTTGTACACCCCGAGTAACGGCGCTGCGCTCATTCCTCGAGCGCTGGCCCCGCAGACGGAGGCGCCGCGGTTCACACGGCGCCACGCCGACAAACGACAGTGGCGAAGTCACCCGGTGGCAGAGAGGCAGGCGAGTTTCTCACAGCCTGCTTACAGCTGGGAGAAAGTCCAGGAAGTTGTTTACACGTTGTTTCTTTTGTTGTTATTCTTCACATCTTTACTGTGTAGCATTCCATGCATCGCTGCAGAGACTCGGCATGCTAGCATGAAGCAGTGTCATGCTTGCAACTGGATTCTGTGCCAAAACTAGAACTAGAACAACGCAGCTGGAAAGCATAACAAACGACATCGGTGGAAGAGAAGAAGTATCAGAGATGATCCTGACACCAAGAAGAAATGTCTCTAACTTTTACACACTCAAAATCAGAGCTTCTTAAGATTTCTCTAGAATCTAGTCGGGGGGAAAAAAGAATAAATTATGTATTTCAGTTTATGGAGAGAAATCTAATTGAAAATCAATCAGAAAATTCTGATTTGTGCGTCTCTACTGGTAAAAAACCCCCAAAAACTTTTGACATTTTTAATTACTTAGGGAATGTCTTTCAGATACACTAAATTGGGGCGCAGTTGCAACTAATGACAGCTTTTGACTGATGTTATTATTACTTCATATGTTGTTTGTTGCTGTGGTTCCTCTGCTTAGTTTTCTCTTTCTGCAGGTGTAGAAGCAGACTTCTAGGGTGTTGACTTGTGTCCTCTTTATGCTTCCTTCTGTCTTCTACCCTTATCTTCCTCTTTCCCTTTAGACCTCTGCCCCACCATTCTATCTTCCTCTGCGTCCATTACATTTGAAATAAACCCAAAGCAACTTCTAATAAAGCTGTAATGCTCCACTTGTGAAAGTAAATCTGTTGGGCCTTAAATTGACATAACAGTTATGAGTGTCATACTGCCAGACAAGATGCATTAAAAAAAGTCTGGAGGATGTGTAGCTGCATCACAAGACTGTAGGTGGACGAGGCCTGGACTGCCTGACAGGCGACACGACGTCCCGCGTTGAGGCATCTCAGCACGGACAAAGGCTTTTCAGAATAGCTTGGCTGAACAAACTGCAACAGAGTGACCTTTTCAAATGTCCGCTTCATTATGGGTTCGGACACAAAGCCGACAGACTTGTGTTGTAAATGACGCCGCTGACGGAACAGCCCTCCTCCTCCGGTGATCCTACACCTGAGCCACAGGCCACAGCTGGGTCTGCCCAAGCCAGCTTTTGAAAAAGATTATCAGAATGGAGACTAGCAGGAGGGAGGAGCGGGTGGGTAAGTGGAGGGGGTTCCCTGCTCCGCCCCCAGCTGACTGTGACACTTATTTAATGCAGATTCCGCTGTGTTTACCCTGCCTGATAAGAGGCGATGTGCAGACCCGGGCCACGGTGACCCCTCGCCTGCATTGATAGCCACACATTCCTTGACAGGATTAGCCAGATGAGTAATGGCTGTCAGAAAATGCTAATTTTCCAGGCTCTGTTTTCTTCTCCGAAGGGGATGGCATTCATCCTGGAGTGATACCCTGTGATTGCAGAGGACAAGCTGACAGATAACAGGCTGTTGATCATTACTTAATTAGGGAGGGAGGTCTTTTCCCTCCAACCTTTAACAGACATCTCAGAGAGAGAGAGATTTACAGCATTCTCCACTATTATTGGCAGGCCTTATAGAATGTCCATGAAAGCCTTAAGATGAATCGCTCTTATGAATATGGCACACTTTGCTGCAGTGAGCTTTTCTTTACCATCCTCCTCAGCTTGCAGAACTGAGCCCTCACCCACTCTATGCTTGTTTAGTTTTTCATTCTTGCTCTGACTGTAGAAAAATGAAAATTTTAGGCAAGAAGTGATCTGACTGTTGAAGATCAACACACAGGTGGGTTGGTTGGATGGAGTGTTGGGCCATCTTTACCACTTTGAAGAACGTTTGAGACAAAATAGGAATCTACCATGTGTATACCCCAGCAGAACCAAATGGATTGCTAATCTTTTTTGGAGCGTTAGGAATCACTTGTTCCAATAACTGTGGAACAAGTGATTTCTATAAAAATCTAATTGAAATCTGCACTTTTTTTCAGTACAAGATAAATTATTTTAGGTGGAGGTGAGCGGTTTGATCCAAAGTATCAATAATATCAACAAGTCTGTATCAGTATCAAATCGATACTAGTTTGGTAAAATTAGTATCACACTTTAGATTCAGATTTGGACTTGAAATTTTATTTTATTTTTGCATCATAGTTTCTCAACTCTACCTCGAAAAAGATTTTGTTTTGCTCACAAATTAAGTTTTTGTTCTTTATTTATTTAGAAAAAAATGCACACAAAATAGTTTTGTTTTTTTATTTTTTCTATTTATTGTATTAACTTCTTAACTCTTAACCTCTCAACACCAGTTAATGAACAGTTAAGGTTATACACGCCTTATATATTCCTAAAGTATTTGTAGACACTTCTAAACTTTGTCCAAATTCAATCCTAGGCTTAAATAAAATAACTGAAAGGAAAGCCACAAAAACACCTGAATGTCAGAAGTTTGATGTTGCATTAAACCTAAATAATAAAAATTGTCAGTATTGGTATCAATATGATACTGTTCCTGTATTTACTTAGTATCAGATCCATATCAATATATGAAATATTGCACACTTCTTATTTTAGAACACTTTATTCATATTTACTAGGAGTAAATTAGAGAGGGTGCAGAAAAAGTTGAATGCTTGAATGAACAACAATTTCAGTCCATGTTCAGGATATTAGGAGTAAATTCACAGAACATGTGAGCAGCATATCATAAACTCCATCTTTAAGGCTATGATCGCTTTAGGTTTTTGTCTGTTGTATGTCATTGTACTTTCATGCCAGTTTCAGAGAAGCTCCTTTCAAACAACACTGTAAAACAGGATTAACACACGTTTTTGCCTATTTCTGCCCATTCTGTGAAAGGACCAACACGATGTGGAAGGAGGAAGACAAAGTCAACCTGCTTCTCTTACACTCCTGTTTGAATCGAGCACATAAAGCTTAGAAAGGCAATGAACTGCACGGCCACAACTTAGGATTTCTAACAGCACTGTTATCAAGCATTTATGCATGTGCCGAGCAACATGTTTGACAACTGGTGCCACAAAACCAAAGGAGGTAAGAGATGTGAGTGGTCTCTCCTCCATTTTCATGACTGTGTTAAGACTGGGGGGAAAAGAGAAGAGAGACCACAAGAGGTTCAGAGCACATTAACACACCAGTGCAGGTGGCTGCCCTTGTTCCAGCATCAACATGCAGCACACTCCTGAGTACATGGAAAAGTACTTTACCAGAGGAAAGACTGAGAGAATGAGATAGTGTATTGATGATGTCGCAGAGAGCCGAGTCACAGACAAGGAGCTTCAGCTGCATAAAAATCGAGTCAAACTGATATTAAGGCGTGATCTGTGTGGCATCAGGATGTAAATGCACAGTTACGTAACGAGAAATGACTTGAGGAATGCCAGAAGCGGCAAACTCAGCGTCCTTGGTTTGGAGCAAAGCTGTAAATGAGTTTCAGGCAAAGAGTGGTGAGGGGAGAGAGAGGGAGCAGGATTTCAGAGGGGAATTCAAAGAGTTTTATAGGCATGGGCGGGAGAGGAGATTGCTGGCTGGACCTTGAGGGTGTCAAACTATTTTTACTGCCCCCACTCTCGTTCTCGCTTGCTCCAATCAGGGGTGCTAGGAAGCAGTAAAAAGCACTTCCCCCACCCCACCATACCTTCCCAAGGAGATGAGCCGACAGGTTAGAACAAACAATAGGTTGTTTTGTCATTTGGATTATTGTGCATGATAAAAGGAGGAGGGAAAGCACCTTCTCTGGGAACGGACGCAGAGCTGTAAACAATCTGAACGGACCTTGGTCAAGCTAATCAGTGAGAATTTGACTTGAATGCTCAGCAGACTCTGGAGATAATCCACCAACATCTGCAATCAACTATGTCTTGACCCTCATGTTGCTGCACTCCAGAGATGTCTTTTTGTTTTGTGTTTTTTTTTTTAATCCAAAGCCATGAGTGCTCCCTGTGCAGTGCACTCCTTATTGGAGTGGACATCCAAATCAAAACACAATCATATTGCCTTAAAGTCATGGAAAATTCTGCTGAGCTCTGGCTGCCCGAAGACCCCTTTACTGGGATATGTGAAAACAGAAAACAGATCAGACCTGCCGTATCACTAGGACAACACTCTGCTTGGGTAAAAGCCACCTCCTGACAAGATAAGGCCAGACATGTTAGAGTTAGAATAGCCAGGACCTAATTTTAGAGTTCCTGTCTGCCTTAGTGGCTACAACACAAACACAGGCTCCACTCCACTGCTACACCGCTACACCTCCCCCTGAGCACTCCTGCACATGTGCCAGCAGATGGCTAATGCCCAGACGATAAAAGAAGTTGGGACAAGCCTCAGCAAAGCTTTCCTTCTTTCTTAAACCTTCCCAGTGACCTAATAAAGAAGCTCAACAGGGGAAAGAAAACAGAAGAGTCCTTCTGATGGGAAGCACTGCAACGATCTGAAGTGTGCAGTTGGGCAGCTAGAGAACCTAAGATAAGAGTTGTGTCGATGCAAAGCTCTGAGCACGTCCAGGGCATTATCCTGCGATTGTGATGCTTAGCGCCGTAATCCTCTCCAACCCCCACCCCAACCGCTAACTTCCTAATGACATGATCAGGTCTAGACTGAGTGTCCAGGTCAGGTTGACTGTACTCCTACCCCAACACACACCAACAGTTGGGTTTCAGGTCTACATGAAGATCCTCAACCTTTCTGTCGCCTCTCTTCCTCTTACATCTTGTTTGCACAGCTGCTGGGATGCAGCCTGAACAGGCAGCTGTTCTCCACCACAGCAAGGAAACACTCTGAGGGAAATGAGCCCTGCCTGCGAGAACAAGATGCAGTTGTGCATCACTTTCACCTCACTTCCATCAGTCCACCCAATGTGGTGCATGTGATGATCCGCACGAATGGATTCATGGAGCAGGAGACGGAACAATTTTTTTGCAATATTTTTAGAAAATTTTTTTTATTTATAAATCAAGTAAAGGTTTTATGAAATAATAAAGTGAATTTTAATCCCTTAACTTTCATGTGCACACTGATGTTGTCATGGACCCATTAACTATATGTTCTGAGGTTGACAGTTAAGGGTTAAAACAATGTTTCTCAAATAGGTGCCACTGAGTGTGTGTACAAGTACTGCCTTTAGTTGTACTAGGAAAAACCTATGCTTGGCTCTGAGAATGAAATTATACTTAAGACTCCACTTTTTAGCAGATAAACTGTTTAAATTGGTCATTAAGGGTGATATCTTTTGTTTCTTTGCAAACTGTTACATTCTTGTTTAAATCAGTTTAATTCTACAATATTTGATCTAAAACCGTTTTGGTGCTGCCCTCTTTGGGTTGACTGGTGGATATTGCAGTCAAATTTTCCGATTGGCTGCAAAGTCACAGCTTGATTGATGCCTACGTCACAGTCTCGTGTTTGGGTACAAAACACTTCAGACACATGCCTCCAGAGCGATCTGTGCTTCACATGTCACCAAAGAAAAAAGCAGCTAGATTTGTCACTAGACGCTTTATTGAAAAAAATATTTGTGAAAGGTTATGAAAAGTCACTAAATACAATAATGAAGTTTCTAAGTTGGCAGCAGTGACCACACCCCCATATAACCTGCTCTCTTAGCTCCGCCCACTTTGGTAGAACTGTTCAATAATCGTCTGTGGCGGTACTACGGTTTTAATTGGGTCTAGTTCAAGTTTAACTTCGAAAATTTACTCATAGAATCATTAAAGATATAAAAATCATAAAGTGATTCACAATAAATCAATACAACAGCCCAGTAGTCAACAATACATAAACAGCAGCTCGGTTTAGATGACTGTCAATGGTTTGTGACTTTCTCCTCTGATCCACAGACCAAACAGAAAGCAACAGACACCCAGCGATAATTGTTACATTCAAACTCAATGTGATCACCAGGTCTGATTAGGAAACCCGTAAACACGAGTCTTTGTGAATTGACATTGAAAAAGAAGGCAATTCAGGTATACTTAAAGCACTCACTTTGATATCTGGCGCTCCGATGGCTTACATTTATTTCATAAAAGGGAAGTCATGCCAACAGAAATCAGGGCTTTGCAAGACATCTGACGATAAATCTTGTGAAATTTCACCATTACACCCACTGTAGAGCCTCAAGTTAAAGTGTTCTGGAGATTTCAGATTGGTGCTTTGCTGTCCTCTCTCTGTCTACCCTCTCTAAAAAGCCACTCTAAGTGGCTACATGCATCTTTGTGAAAGCCACCCCCCCTCCCAATCATTATCCCTTTAATGTTTTTTCAACGACAGATTCCAGCATTTATGGTACAGGCCTATATCTGCCCATAAAGCCTTTTATTGTTTAGCTGAGCTCTATGGTGGCCGTAACCTGGTTTTCCCATTTTTTATGGGGACCTTCACTATATCACTGGGGGGAGGACAAAGCTGCACACCATCGGTGTTTACTAAAGTATGGCCCCACTCATAAATCCATCGTGGCCGGCGGCATTCTGGAAATACCTCGGCAGAGCAAGAGGAGACAGAGGAAGGGGGGGAGGAGACTTAGCGTAACGCATACCTTGTAGTCGTTCATGCTCTCCAGCCTTGAGTTAGAAAGCCCATATCCTCAATGATCATTAAGACTATGTCCCTTTGAATAGAGTCCATCACTCAGCAAATCAAGAGAAAATTGCAAAGGATGTTACCCTAGAGGAAGGATATCTTCATATAAGCCATCCAAGACTTGGAATGGCCCCCATTAGCTGTCAGAAACAGGGAGACGTGGAGTACATACAGAAGGACAGCAGGTTCATTTCATGAAAAAAGAAGAGAAAAGGGAACAGGACTAAAATGATTTGACAAGAAAAAGCTAAATGAGACGTGAGAACAGCAAGTAGCCACTACCAGAATTTCTTATTTTCTGGATGCACTTAGAGCACTAATAGAAACAAAAGCATGATGAAGTAGCTGAATGCTGCCTGAAAGTAACAGGAAAATGAAGAATATATTATCAAAGAGAGAAGAAGCATAAGTATTGTAACTGGTTTATTTGAAATGGTAATTTCTTAAACCATTTTGGTGTAAAATAGAACAGATCTGAAAACTACAATGTTTTAGGGAATGTAACTTGTCCACAGAAACAAAACTGAAGCTGATTTTATGAAAGAAATTGAGGTCTTGTACATGGCACCGGCCACATCATTTAAAAAAAAAAGAAAACACACACGGGATCAGTTTCAGAAAACTTGTCATTCACATCAACCCACACAAATACGCAGCTGAGTATTGTTTTAAACATGAAAAATCCATAGAGGGCAGTGTAGTGGAAAGCTAAAACCTATGTCAGCCAACCAGATTACTTCAAAACAAGAACAACTTCCTTTTGGGAATCAACAGGCTTCAAGAAGTTATTTTGTTTGGAAAGATATATAGGTTGAAGGATGTCATAGGTTCAAGTCCTGGCCTGATGATCTTTGCCGCAATGTCATCGTCCTCTCTTGTTATAATTTTCTTGCCTGACCTCTCTTACATAAAGGCCCCTTGAGCCAATACAACCTTAATTAAAAAGAAAAAAAAACAAAAAAAAAACACAAGATGTTGATTGGGAACTGTATTGAAGCAAAGATGTGAATAAATTGGCACATTTCTGGTCGCACACAGTAATAAATTTGAATTTTCCCTTGCACACACTCAAAGTTTTCCCCTCAACTAAATTATTTTTAATGATATAAAAAAGACTGTGTGGATAAAAGGCCAGAACACACAAAAATATGTCTGTTTCCCCAGGTATCCAACTACATGTGTGTTTTAGGCCACAAACTCAGCAGTTTGTAGTGATGAGGGACACCTATCAGGGCTGCTGTGGTGTCTTTTCCAAACGTGTCACCCTGAGGTACACCAAGACAGAACAGACAATTTGACTTCAAATTGTTTTATCAGAACAATTTGATTTATCAGAAGCATCTATATTTCTGAACCGTTTGGATCCAAAGATGGGTTGACAGGCACCACTTATTGAAATGTCGGCGACCAATCTGTTGGCTCCAGTTGTTTAGCAGAAAATATGGGTGTAGTTTTGGTCAGTTAAACCAAAATTAAGAAATTAAACCCTGTTGTACTAGAGCAAAAGTATTGCATTTCAGGAAACAGAAATACAACAATGAGAAAGACAATCATTAACCGCCTAACTGACTCATTAGATGAATCAGAAATGGTTTGCAGAAGTTGATCTCCAGCAGTGCAGCACTGAAGCACACATTAAGTGCTAAAAATTTTAATCTACACTTGAAGTGTGTCTCAGGCTTTCAATTCAGCCTCTTGGCTCAGTTCAGAGCACTTCCTGGCCTTGTGCAGAAGATTCGAGCATCCCCCGCTCAATGCCTCTCGCCGCTTTCAATCGCCTTATTATCTGAGGTACTGCTGAGGGCCAATTTGCTCATTTCTATTGAGAAGTGTGATACTGGAGGGGATCTGAGAGGAAGTGAGGGGGGTTAGAGGTTCGCTTTAAGTGGATTGCCCTCAGTCTTGTTGTGCCCAACCCAAAGCATTATAACACTTCTGCGGATGACCTTCGCTTGAGTGGTGCCCCCAACGCCAGCGCCAGGCAGGGTGCGGTGATTGTCGTGCCTGGTGCACAAAGACTGAGTGTGCCCGCCACCCCCCCACCAAAACACACTAGAATTGAAAAACTGCAGGGTTATTGTTGTGTAGTGTCTGATTCTGGGATGTGTTTGTTTTTGTGGCACTGGGTGGCGGCGCCTTTAATGCAGCTCTAATCCTACTCCGTCCTGTCATAAAAACCCCATTTTCGCTCTTCTGGGCATTTCACTTGCTGCATACTGATGCATTCTGAGCGTACATAGGTTGCACACGGTTTGGTGCACAACCCCTGAAGTATTGTGAAGTGTTTCAAAATGCTGGGCAGGTTCATATGTTAATAAAACATGTGAAACCTCCTGCTTAGCCAGCAAGTTGGGAGCTGGGGACAACAAAGGCCCTCGGGAGAGCAACAGACTGCACCGCTTCGGAGCATGACAAATGCCTCTGCCACAGTCACCTCTGTGGCCCCTGTTGCCCCGCTTTGTACGGGGAGGTGGGGAAGAAAAGCCAGGGGGGAATGTGGGGGGAGGCACTGCATGGGGATCTGCCTCATTCAGATCTGGGGAGGCAAACAGGAGGAGGGAATGGTGCAAAGGAAGACTGAGAAATTAAGAGAGAGGAGAACAGAGAAGTGAGGGAAAAGGAGGAGGAGCTCTCAACATGTTATAAACAAGTTGTGTGTTTGTGTGTGGGGGGGGAGTCATGGAGAAGACTTATTTGGTTATTTTCCACCACACGACTTCAAAACAGGCCTTCTTCAATATGTAATTATAGATTCATACGTAAGAAATAAAGTGAGTCAATAATACAAGCATAATAATACAAAAGTTCTAGATGTCTATTGGGCATGCCATGAACATTCGCTAAACAACTAAAAGGTTCCTTCATAACTTTCCTACATTATTTGTGATAATGAAAATGAAAACAAAACAAAAATCTCTATATATATAAAAATAGCACTGCATGTGTTTACAATCAGCCTCCTTTACTCTGATATCCCTAAACAAGTACAAATTCACAACAAATTTGAAAATCACCTCCTTTCAATTAACAATTCTGAATTACTTTGTGTTGGTGGATCACATAAAATTCCAACAAATAAATTAAATTTTGTGGTTGTAACCACAAACTTTAAGCTAAGAAAGGTAAGGATTGGGAATAAGTGGAATCTAATTTGTGCCTTAGTTGGCTAAGACTGAACTGATGTGGCTGGCCACACACATGCTATTATACAGTAGTTCAGTATTTCACAAATTTTTTGTGGAACTCCAAAATATTTAGGGAAAATTAGCCTATTTGTGGATGTTTTCATCTATAATATTTGAAAGAATAGACAGCTTGAAAACCCCAAACACCTCGGCGCAATGCTGACATGCTACTGGCATGTCAGCTTGCAAGGAACATGAAGAGCAGCATTCATGTTGCTTGGCACTGACTGGTTGTGCAGCCAACAGTGGAGATAAGACAGTGGATGTTAGCTTCTGCAGCAGAGCTAAGACAGTTTCCACTGTGTGCATTAATGCATATTAAGGTATATTTGGTGTTTGAGCTGTTAAAAAAGGCAGCTCTAAGCATTGTTTGAGGGAGTCTATCAGCTATTCACAGGTAGTTGTGGTTCCTCACCCAGAGGATCCACTGCCCAGGTTATTCTTACTAAGAACCAAACTCCTGAAGAACTCCAACGTCTGTCCAAACTGTAGTTTCATTCCTCCATAAACATTTATTTCAGCTACTTGAATCCCCACAGTACTACAGAGGTTTTTTTTTTTTTTTTTGGTTTTTTTTAAAGTATCATATTCACATTCCTTTGTTTAGGTTTTTATGACAAGCTTCCCTTGGAAGCTGTACTAGTCTACCCTGTCGTACCACAGCAGACATCCCTGTGTTGTGGTTGTTTAGGCAGGTGAAGGTTTACTCATCGTAACCACAGGCAGCAGGAAATTAAGAAGCTGTGGGAGGATTTCAGAGATAGTCAAACTTTCTGCTCTCATGTCCTTTGTGTAGACATTCATCAACCTCACATGGCCTTTCATATGCATTCAGATTACATATAATGTAATCTGAATGCCATGAGTTCTCCAATAAACAGATCTACACTGATGCATATTTGGTTAAAGATGTGTGAAAGCTGAACTCCTCAAATTAACGTTTTTCTTCACACTAACTGAGCTGAATGTAACTTTAACTACAACTACAGATACAGCCTTGTTTTAAAAAGCTCAAATAAAAACATTAAATATCTTTCTTTGCAGACAAGCTTCAATGTGTAGAACAATAAAGTTAAGTTTTGGGCTGATAGCACCCATTTGCAGTCATGATGTTTCCATTGCAAATGTGCGCAAATCTTTGTCTATGTTCCACTAATGTTGAGAAAACACAAATTCATAATTGCGGTATTTCCATTAAATAAGAAATGAAATGAAAATCACATTTGAATAAGTTTGTTCATGTGATAAATCATTAAAAATCATGGCAGCAATGGATATAAACAGTTACATAAGACTCAGGGGAGATGTCTTATTCAGTGGTTGGGGCAACAAGCCCCGCCTCTTTGGGAGTGGCTACATGTGTGGTGTTTTAGAGAAATTGTAGTCGGCCATTTTACAGCGAATCCGTAGCTAGAAGCTACAGATTCAACACTTTGGAATTACACATAACTTTTTATGAACTGTGATCCTGTGGGAGCTCTGGTGGAGCCAGCTGCACATTATGAGAAAAAACAAAAACTAATCATCCTCCTACTACTTTGTCGTTTTCACCAGTCGCAACATCCAGCTGTTGAACATGTGACTTGTATGATGCAAACAAAGTGTTTCCATTGCAGTTCAAATACATCTATTCCCATATTGGTGAAAAACCACCTCATCCTAGCACAAACACTTTTTAGCGAAAAATGTGAATTTTTTCGAAACTGGCGCGTTTCCAATAAGTGAATGTATTTTTTGTACTTTCAATTTGTGAAATGTTACAGTCAACAGATTCGTAGCTATTGTGGCTACCAGGGCCATCTGTGTGGTGAAGCAGTAAGACAGATTGTCTCACAAGAACGTAAATAGGCTGATGGGGGTGAGGGGGGGGGGGGGCGAGCCACAGAGGAGCAAATCATTATCTGCTCACATGTTGCTATTCTCCGCTTGATACCAGGACAGGCTTGGGGGTTGCTACATGAAAAAAGGAATCCTGATAATATTTAACCAGTGGAGATCTATCATCAGTCTGGACCTTCTCCCCCCCGCATCATTAGTCCTCACCCCCAGTTTTAGGCCTATTGTCATTCAGACTGATGCTCCTTTTCAGCCTGTATTCAATATTTTTGGCCCATTGTTCCACATTGCATGCCCCCTCCGAGATACATTACTTTTCCCACTCGGCGGTGAAAGGAGAGCAACAACGGCCAGAAAAGGAACTTCATATGTTAAAGTGTCAGGGCTAACAAAAACGTCAAAAGTCTGGCTTTTTGCATGCATTCTCAAACACAAACTCCAGGCAGACCATCTCTTTCTCCTCCTTTTCTCGCAGACATGTTTTTTTTTTTTTTGTCTCAGTCCATCTCTTCTCACACACACACATCCATGTAAGCAATGACCCTGTGGGCTTTAGTGGACTCTTGAATGAAAAAGAGAAGTCATTTATCCGACTCATCTTTGCTGCACCTTGCAGCACCTTTTAAAAACACTTTTTATTCCTCGCTAAGGCTAAAGCTGCATCTCACTGACAGCATGATGGAGAGCCTCATTCTGACTCCCTTTCTTCCTTTGTCTCCTCCTCTCACACACTCTCTCTCTGTCTTTCTCTCTCTACTGTCTCTAGAGCTTTTTCTGTCTTTCTATCGGAGCTGCCAAAAGGCTTCTGGAAAAACGTCAAGCTAAGCTTCAGTGTGTGTAAGAAAGTTGTGTGTTTGCGTAGATTTATGGATAGCTCATTGAAAATTAACAAAAATGATCTTTCAAGTCAACATTCAGTCTTTTTTTAACTTATAATCACAGAGAAATGACATTCCATTTTGAAGTAGGCTCAGTTTAATTTCTATGAACAAAATCAAATGAAGACGCAAGTTACTCATCAAAAAAGTTCATTATTTGCTGCCGTAGTGAAATCTGACAATGAAAAATTTGAAGAAAAAGACGGAGCAGATTTATTCAGTGGAGGAAAAAAAGTTAATTTAGTGTGGTGAACCATTTGTGTTGATTTGGTAACATTTAATATCATTATGCTGATATAAAAGCATAATGATATAAAACTCATTAGCGCTCTGACAGTGTCCAACAGGAATCACTCAAAATATCCTGGAAATATTAGAAATATTTATATTAATAACAGTTTTCAGAATATATCTACATATGTATCAAGCAAACCTGAATTTGCAAAACAGACCAGTGTATTTACGTTTGTAATGGTAGGATTTTCCTGTTTTTCTAACAGGGACAGCTTTTGGCAAACTAAAGATCATTGTGAGAAATACTTAGAGGTGCAGAAAAAATCATTTCTAAAGAAAATTGCAATGTCTAGTCAGGGAATTCTTAATAGATTCAAAATGTTCAAAAATCAAATTACATTTTTGTAAAATTATATTTTGAATAATTCTTTCAATTTTTTTGGTTTAACAATAAGCCCTCCCCCCCACCCACAACAACTCTGTCCAGGTCTGCATTTGATATTTGTGTGTGTGGTAATAAAGAAGAAATGGTTCATATTGCAGAAGGAAGCCCAGCCACGTGTCTGGCTGCTACAGCCTGAGAAGAGGAGCGCTTGCTCTGGGGTCAGTGTGTTTGTACACTGGAGTAGTTTCTATGCACCTGGGCAGACGTTAACACCAACACCTCTAACCTGCTTGGCCAGCAGCCGGCCTCTCTCCCTCACCCCGCCTCAGTGCGCAGATCGTCGCTGCCATCTTTCCTTCCCTCCTCCTGCTTTTTCTCCTCTGAGCAGAAAATCACTTTCGATCGTAAGCCGCCTCACGGCAAATTGAATAATTTTGTTATTCTAACCTGCAGCACATACCTGCTAATGTTCGTCTGTGCTTAAATGTACTGGTGAAGTGGAGTTGCTTATGCTTTCTGAATGGGCCACGTGTAATACTTAAGCGATATAGGAGGCTGCTGTTTTCTGCATTAAAACCATTAAGAGCACTTTAGCCGAGGAAAAGCAGTTCTGAGCTCTGATGACCGGCTTTAATACGTAAATGCTGGATGTGCTGGTCCACCAAATAAAACAGCTAAAATGATCCACCGAAAGGGTGTGAGCTCATTTCACTTCACGCATTGTGTAACCGCCACACATGTTGACACCGATTTTGCAATAATACATGTGTTAACTTCAACCCAACAGAGAGAGACGGCAGGGCAACGTACAGTAAAGCGGTGTTAACAAAACGCAGTGAGAACCGATGGTTTCTACACTTCCCCTTACTTGATGCAACTTCCCTATGTTGCAAAACCAGTGACGGCAATATGTTTGATATGTGCATGCAGATTGGCGTGTGCAGTGACAGCGCCACGCGGATTGCTCGGTGCCCTGAATACGGACGTCAGCAAACGTCTTGATAATGACGCTAGCGAGTCCGGGACCGTCCATCACTTTTGTGAATTTGTCCGATTTGATCATAAACACCCAAATTAAAAAGCACAAGTGCCCCTACATCGACAGGGATGTTGTTGAAAAGTTTTGTTTTTCCACCAGCACATCAACTTGAAGCGACAATATTCAGTTTTCCACCCAGAGTGATGGATTTAAAGTTTTTATTTCCAGTAGTTTTGAAGTTTTCATCAATATCACAGACATGTTTTATCGGGGCTCACAGAATCACGGAGAAGCTTACTGACTGGAAAATTTTCCATCGACATTCTCAGCAAGGAAGGACAGTCATAAAGGGTCGTTGCTATGAATATCATATTCACTGAAAATCATATATGAGCATATTAAGTAGACGGAAAACGTGTGACAAAAGCAGATGTGCAGGCTTCCTGAATACCTCAGCAGAGCGTCCATGTCACGCTGCATTAATGCAGCAATTCATGCAAAACCCCCAACCACATATTGAGAACACTGACTGTACAGTACATGGACATTCTGTACAGTAGCCTGACATTTATATCAGAATCACAAACAGAAAAAAGCATAACGAATTTTAAAAAATAGCAACTCTTGGGGAAACAAAAAGTATTTTAAAACAAATCTAAAAAATATATATTAGAAACAACAAAAACGGTGATTTTTCAGGGTTTAGGTATTCAGGGAAACAAGAGGAAGTGCTTTTTAGTCCGCTTGTTCTCATCTTTACCTTCCTGAAACATATATTTATATATTAATATTTAGGGATGCACCGGCATAAATATTTGGCCCAATACCAATATACTGATATTAATACTGTTGCTACGACTGATTACCAATATTTACAGATATTACATATATTTACCTTTTGACATCATAAGACAACAATCCCACTTTATTGCTTCTCTTTTTCACTTAAATGCCCCACAATCCTTTGCTGCATCACTATGACTGTCACATGACCACAACACCCTCCAGAAACGCACGCAGCAAAAATGTATCAATCAATATGACATCTTAGTTTTATTTATCAGATTGATACAATATGTTAAAAATGACTAAATTTGATCAATACCAATGCTAATACCGATTTATTGTGTATCACAAAAATACATTTAAATGGTCTTACATGACATACAAAATTTCACAGAACCTTATTGCTTACCTGTAAGCAATAAACGTTTAAACTTAGCACCTGTAACACATGCTGAAGCCAACAGTTTCCTCTATGTGGAAACCAAACCTTCAACCAAGAGCCGTTAAGGTTTATCCAAGACTAGCGATGGCAGCGCAGAGGCAAAGACACTGGCTGTGAATAATTCATAAAGGACAGAAAGTGACAGTTAACGGGAGTGTGTCATAGGACACTAAAGCTCCATCCATCCATCCATCCATCCATCCATCCATCCATCCAGTCAAGCATCCTCATTCATCCCGTCTTGCTCCCCTCCTCACTGCACTCTGAGGGGTTCAGATAAAGGATAATGGATCTGCTGACATTCATCTGTCCTAAATAGAAATTCACATTAAATAACCTGTTAAGTATGAGCGAGCATGCAAACAGTCAAAAACACCCAGTCGCACAGGGAAACGATACAACACAATAAAAGGCAGCAGTGCCACCATAAATGTGCGTAAAGCTGATGCTTTTTGCTTTTTCAACTGTATTTCACAATAATTTACATCAATATTCATCTGGAGTGACATATAAGGTGGTCAACTAACCAGCAAAAGCAGTAACTGGAAATAATTTGCATGTTGAGCAGCCACCAAACGCACATCCGCTCATGTTGGAAAAAGGTGGGTGAACCGAAAAGCAACCAGTACCCATCTGTCTGCTGCAGGCGAATGTTGGGGGCGTATCCAGGAATTTCCATCTTTATGGTGGCAAAGCTTAAAAAAAGTGTGCTGCCACACCGTCAACACACCACCACATGGTAAAACACGACTGTGGAGGCATCATGCTGTGGGGTGAAATCAGGTTTAAAGCTTCATACAGGGGCGGATCTTTACTTTAGAGCAGGACAACAACCCAAAGATTAGATCCAATGGAGAATCTATGGAGGAATCTGAAAATTGCTGTTTACAACAGGAAAGAATGTCCAAACAGATCTGGCTTTACCCCGAGATTCTTGCAGCTTTACATGCAGGTACCACAATGCATTACTCCGGTGGTGCACGACAACACGAGTGTATGCCAACCATGTGTCATTTTCCTCTCACTTCACAAGTCCTCACCACATGGTGTTGGTTTCTCACAGGAATTTCCAATGAAAGTAATTTTAGCTTGTAGTTTTTAATGTGACAAATTGTAAAGTGGCTCCAGAGGTGTGAATACTTTTGCAAGGCAATGTGGTTTCATTTGATGGAAAAAAAAAAAAAAAATCAGTGAGTATTAATGTGCAAAGCCACAGAACTGACAAGATGCAATAAATGTGTCGTTTAAACATAAGCCGATTGAGTGTTGAAATAATCAGCAAGAGCAGCAGCGGCAGCAGCTCGCATTCCTGCTTTCCACGTCCCGGCTGTTTCAGGCGCTTCCCCCACCGTCGCAAATCCCACCATCAGCTGCATGCAGGTACACGATCATTCCAGCAAAGAGATAACAAAGGGCCACGGACACCTCTCTATCTCTCTACCCTCGTGTGTGTGCCAAAAACCCAGTCATCTGGCAAAAGAGCTGAGCGGTACACATCAACAAGGGTGTGTTCAGCGACCTACAGTATAGCCACACAATATCGCTCAGCCACGGGCAAAATCAGTGACATTAATGTTTAAAGGCCAGAGTTTCACTCACAAAACAACAACAAAAAAGTATTTAGATTTTGCTTTTGTTGCCCTTTCTTTGTCATATTTTCTAAAATTGTTTATTTCTATTGGCTTGTAGATAGGTATGGAATAAGAGCATCTCCATGTGTTCCACTGGATACAGTTAAGATCTAGAGCAGTACAGTGTGTTGTAGCTGGGGGTATTCAACCACACTGTTAACCAAGAGTGAGGTGACAACATACAAGAGTTACACTACATGAAAACAAACACATTGACTGTCAAACTCATTCAGACCAGAGGTGTTTTCACATCTGATAGTCTGGGAGACTTGGGGTGCGTTCACACTGCAGCCTGAAGTGACTCAATTCCGATTTTTTGGCAATTCCAATTTTTTTGCTGGGGCCGTTCACACTGCCAGTAAATGCGACCTGTATGCGTTCTGCAGTGTAAACGGGCAAACGACCTGAAAGTGTCCCGCATGCGCAGTAGAGGGCACAATAGCGTCAGCGTTCTCAGTGTTCTGCCAACCGCCATAAAAAGAAGAAGTGCTCAGTGTTTGCGGAAGTAAACATGGAGGCCAAGGGTGGAGCTTAGCTTACATATTTGAAGTTGTTGTCCGGCCGGAGCAGCATATTAACAACTTAATCCTCATATATTCCGTCATGGTTGTTGTTGTTTTTCTTCCCACTTGCGCGTATCAGGACGCAGAATAGTGAGATTTGTTGAGAAACAGTGACGTTCAGTTCGGATGAATGCGACGTGAACGTTAGGTCGCATTTGAATCGGATACATATTGGATATGGGTCAGATTCGAAAGAGAATCCGACCTGTGCTGTTCACACTGCCATGAAAAGATCGGATACAGGTCGCATTACGTCAAAAAAATCGGAATTGAGTCACTTCAGGCTGCAGTGTGAACGCACCCTTGGTTCAATTGAGGGCCAAAATTGCAACATTTGCAAAAATTTTTTGATGAACTGTGTCAAACAAACCAAACCCTATAACAAACCTGTTTACCTCCTCCCCTGTGGTGGCGCTGCACTAAGAACCACTGAAGGAAACAACACAAAAACCTGTAAATAAGATCCAAAAATGCTATTTTTGGTTCTAAAACCGTCAATAGAAGTGTACTTCTAAATGACAGTAGCTGTAGAATCAAATTGTGACAACAATAAACATCTGCTTGTTTTAGATGCTAGATACTCAATGCAAATAACCTTCGCAACCCTAGCAACAGCATATTAATGTATTCTTTTCAAAGAGGCAATTTATATCTGCTTAAATGATCCGTATCAGCTGGAAAAATGGAATCCAGAACATCCCAACCATCAGCAATGTATACTGATACTTGGTAGGATGGGATGCTTTGATTCCAATTTACCTCTGTTTTATTCAAACCAATATTGAACGATATTACATATAAGGATTAAAAAGGTACTTTTTAAATAGACAGTACTTCTGTTTAGCTGCCTTCAAGGCCACTTGGCCAAGCTAACCGAGATATAAGCCCAGATATTTTGGAAGTGCATATAGATATGAATGTGGGTCTATATGGAGTTCTAAGAAATGGTAAAAAAAAAAAAAAAGATACAAAGAGAAAGAACTTTATGGCTACTGCAGTCCTTAGCCATTCATCAGGATATTAACTAATGTCCTTAAAGCAGTCATGAAAGGATTGGTTTGTTTTGTATTTTGGAATGTTAGCAAAAAAATTTCAGTGAGGATTCAAAGGGAACATTGCTGGCATGGTAACCAATGCAATTATAAAAGTACCTCACTCTGAAATAAATAAAATTAGCCTGCAAAATTCTCTTTTGAGGAGGAGAGCACTTAATTCCAAGAACTGAACAATACACAAGATTCCAGGAATAATGACCCATAATGGCACAGCACATCTGTGTACATACAAGTGCAGCTCATCTTTTCTACTTCTCAGATACGTTTTAGAATTTCTACAATTATTAGAGCAGGATCTTGAATTAAAAAAAGCACAAGAGAAAAACTTTCTCCAATACAACAATTTTGTTTGCTTTCAAAACTCTTGGGCAACAAAATTATTTTCTCAATTACATATGATGGAGAAACAGGTTCAATTGTGCTTTGTTCAACGAAAACAAAAATGTTCTCCAAACTTGAAATGTTTGAGACGGAAAACATAATTTTGTAGGTAATTTTTACATTTATTTATTTATTTTTGTTGGAAAAGGGATAGCGCCTATGTGAAAACTGTTTCAAAATTAGCTGTAGAAATTAGCTGCCATCTCGATTTGACAATTTTTGTTGTTTTTCTTCAGTGTCTTTACCTAACCCTCTTATTTGTTTTCATTCTTCAGCTTAGTCAACTGAAGAAATCCACAACTCAGTGTAATCAACTTAACTTCTTTGCCTTCTGCCATGCCAAGCCACCATGAGGTTTACTGGTCACACGACTACTTCCTTGGCTCGATGGCAGCTTCGGCAGCCAGTGACGACGAAACGCCAGCTGCTTTTAGCGTTAGTATGCACTAGCTACAGTATTCCATAATGTACTTGTACAAAACTGCCTTATGGACAACATCTATTAGTTGTAGAAAAAAGTCCAAGTGTTGAGCAATCTGTTTACCTCCTCACCAGTAGGGGCGCTGCAGAAAGAACCACTGAAGAAAATGACCAAATTTTCTGAGGAAGACATGAGCGCAATTTCTTTATTGAAATGTAAACAAATGGACATGTGTCAAATTTTAGTGGTTGGAGGATTTATCTTTTATCTTTGGCAAAAGAGTACAAGCTTTTTCTGTAGCTAGCCCTAGCATTTGTTTTGGCTGTATTTACCCAGAATGCCCTGCGCTGTAGTCCACTTTCAGCTTCTGGAGCGTTCTCCGGTCTGCTGGAATTTACATATGCATTCAAACCACACCAGAATTCACTTCAACCGAACTGAGACCTGGGTTTAGAGGCAGACCAGAGATGGTGTTTTGGATCAGAGTTGGGTTGTACATTCACGCCTCCCTAAACGAACCGGACTTTCTAGGCAAACAAACTGGAGTTGGATTTAAAGAAGAGTAAACAGGGCTGGCGTGTATGTGCCCTAAGTATGACACCAGAAACCCGTGGCAGGGACAAATACTTTTTCACAGTGGCGCATACTGACGCCCAGTTGAAGCCAAGTGATCTGTGACAGTTTCCTTCTTCCTCTTAGGCTGGTTTCTTTTTTTATTACATTTTCTGTGGCATTAACTTCCATTGTGATGGATTGTAGAACAGCTTGTTCGCAGGCTCATGCTTCCAGTTGATCAATATTTCACATGCACCAGCTTCGCCACGTTATATAAATGCACAAGGATGACAACACTGGCCATTAACTAAGCTTCAGGATGGAGGGAAGGAATGCTGTGGGAAGAGGGAGGAGGTGTCTGAGGTTCCTGCACATATATTTTCGCTTTCTTCTCTTCACTTTCATTACCTCTCCTCTGTACATTCTCTTTTTTCTGACCTTTGCTTTTTCCCCTTTAATCCTGCTGTCTGCCCCACTTTTCTGCTCTCTGAAGTTACGGTAAATATTCAGTTCCCCTTCTCTTCCTCATCGCCCCCTATGCTCAGACCCATCCTGCCTGGTCCCTGTCTCTCTTTTGGGGGGTAGTTCAGTGCCAGTTTTATTTGTGTAATTTACATCTCCTTTGACAGCCTTCTATGCCCCCTCCACCTCCTCACTACAGCCCTTAGGTTTTACAGCCTCCAGACCTCGTAAAACAGCCTCTCTTTGTGATGAGAAAAGGAGTGAAGGGGAGCGCGACTGGCTGAGCTGCAATCCAGAGAAAGCTGATTGTAAAGAAAAAAAAACCTAAAACACATGGTCAGTTGGTATCTGTTAGCTTCCTGGCTTGCTATTTGGTTCTGTGTGTTTTGGACACCCACTTCTACACTTGTAAGGGCCAAACTTGGGGAGTGATTTTAAAGCTTTTAAAGTTGATTTTACTACTTAGGTATTTAGGTGATGGGTCGTTTTAAAGTTGGAATCAGGCTGTCAGTTGTTATGATTAAGGACTTGTGAAATATTTAAAATCAAGTAAATCATGAAAAAAAAAACCATGGAAAACCTCACCACTAGCTCTAAAACTTTGTGCGCATGAATATGTCTGCCACATCCATTGATACATCCATTTTCCATACACCCTTGTCCTTAGTGGGGTTGAGAGGGTTGCTGGTGCCTCTCCAGCTAACGTTCCGGGCGAAAGGCGGGATCACCCTGGACAGGTCGCCAGTCTGTCACATATGTCTGCCACATTGCTTGAGAAAAAAATATATATCATACACACAGAATTGGTTTCGGAAAAGCTTTCTTCCACGTGAATCCACACAAAACCATCCTGAGTGTTGTTTAAAAAATGGCAAACCCATAGGGGGGGCACTGTAGCGCAAAACTAAAGCCTGTGTCAGCCAATCAGATCATTTCAAAACAACAATGGCTTCCTGTTGGGAATTAAACATGGCTCCTGGAAGGCTCATTTGTGTGGACAGATATAGGTTAAACTACTTTTAAATAATGTATCAGAATATAAAGTCATTATAACACAAGATGAGGTTGAAAGAAAGCATGTGGATAAACTGACATTATTTCTCGCAGACTAACCTAAATCTACGTTTCCATTGTACGCAAATCTGCAGTTTGGCTGTAGTTTTCATAATGAATTGTTTTTAGTGGTATTAATTTTTGATTAAACAAAGAGGCTAAAATTTAGATGAGTTTGGCTCAATATCAAAAGATCAACTGAGTCAGGGAAACAATGAAAAAATACTCTTGTTACATAGAAACTGTATAATACTAGTATTCTGTATTAAACAGGTGATGAGGCGAACTGAGCGTGAACCAGATAAAAAAGATGAACTATAGTTCTGATCTCTGAGCTGCACCCGGTTTATCATGAAGCCACTAAAGACCATCATTTCTTGATCTTGTCCAAACTCATCATATCTAGCATTATATATTTAAAAAAATGAAACCAACGACACACAACATACCAGTCTGAGCAGGTATCAGCTGCGGCCCTTGTAAAAGTGTTCAATGACATCCATATAAACACAGACTGTGGGAGAACCACAGTGCTGGTTCTGTTGGACCTCAGTGCAGCTTTCGACACTGTTGACCATGACATTTTACTGAATCGACTGGAGAGTTGGGTCGGACTCTCTGGTCCAGTGCTCAACTGGTTTGAATCTTACATAAAGAACAGGAATTTCTTTGTTTCAATTGGAAACTTCTCATCAGAGAGGTCAAAGGTCACATGTGGGGTACCCCAAGGCTCAATCCTAGGACCCCTTCTTTTCAATATTTATATGCTCCCGCTGGCTCAGGTTATAGCAGGAAATAGGATTAGCTACCATAACTATGCGGATGATACACAGCTCTACATCACGATGTCACCAGGTGACTCTGAACCCATCCAATCACTGAACAGATGCTTAGATCAGATAAATGTGTGGATGGGCCAAAACTTTCTCCAGCTGAACAGAAACAAAACTGAAGTTATTATCTTTGGACCTAAAGAGGAACGAACTAGAATCAATGCTCAGCTTCAGTTATTACAACTGAAAACCAGGGATCAGGCCCGAAACCTGGGAGTAGTGATGGACTCTGACTTGAACCTTCAGAGCCACATAAAGACAGTCACAAAGTCGGCCTTCTATCACCTGAAGAACATCTCCAGGATTAGAGGACTAATGTCTCAGCAGGATCTAGAGAAACTCATCCATGCGTTTATCTTTAGCCGTATTGATTACTGCAACAGCGTCTTCACAGGTCTGACTAATAAATCAATCAAACAGCTGCAGCTGATCCAGAACGCTGCTGCTCGCGTTCTCACTAGAACCAGGAAGATAGAGCACATAACACCAGTTCTAAAGTCCCTACACTGGCTCCCTGTAGCTCAAAGAATAGACTTTAAAATACTGTTGTTAGTTTATAAATCACTGAACGGTTTAGCACCACAATACATTAAAGATCTGTTATTGCTGTACCAACCATCTAGACCCCTCAGATCTTCTGGTTCTGGTCTGCTCTGCATCCCCAGAACCAGAACCAAACGAGGAGAAGCAGCATTCAGTTTCTATGCACCACGGATTTGGAACAAACTTCCAGAAAACTGTAAAACAGCTGAAACACTGGGTGCCTTTAAATCTCAACTTAAAACCCACCTGTTTACAGTTGCTTATGGCAATTGATGCCTTCTATGTATTTGCGAGTGACTGGGAGTCATTGCGCGTATATAAAACCCTGTAAATTCTAGACTAACAGGTAACCAATTAATGCACAAAATCCGCGTAGGACAGCGAAAGTCCTAGCGCAAAATTTTTGCGAAACAGGCGGACGGAGCCTGGTGCTGCAAGGCTGGAGGCCTTGTCCTGTTAGGCTGTGATTTTATTATCTTTTTATTACTTTCTTTTTCTTTCTCACTGTTTAACCCTGTAAATTCTAGACTAACAGGTAACCAATTAATGCACAAAATCCGCGTAGGACAGCGAAAGTCCTAGCGCAAAATTTTCGCGAAACAGGCGGACGGAGCCTGGTGCTGCAAGGCTGGAGGCCTTGTCCTGTTAGGCTGTGATTTTATCTTTTCTTTTTATCTTTTTATTACTTTCTTTTTCTTTCTCACTGTTTAAAATTATGTAAAGCACTTTGAAATGCCTTGCTGCTGAAATGTGCTATACAAATAAAATTTGATTGATTTGATTGATTGATTGATCAGCTGCTCGGTACAGGAAACTTTGCCTCTTGTTGTGGCTCATATGTGCAGTGCTGCACCCACTTTATGTATCCTGACAACAGTATCAATGTCGTCTCTGTAAAATATCTCTAAAAATTCTTGAAGTGTTATGAATTACTGTTCCTATCACACTGCATCTTGCCATTTCGTGAGCAGGAAGCCAATATTCTTGGTGACCCGGTTTGGCTATTTCCATAAGTGTGGAGTATTTCTGCTCTTTTTCCTCAAACGCAGCACTCTAACGTTTCCTCAAGTGTCAAAATCTTATTCTACCACCAAAAATAAGGTGAGATGAGGCCTTTAACAAACGGGCAAGAGGTGTTTTTCCAGTTTCCACATCATGTATATTTCTAAACTGTGACATTCATCTTTGTTGCAAGCGAGGAAAGAGTATTAGTTAAAGGAGGGGCATGGTTGTGTTACTCTGTCCTCCATGCAGAAAATGATGACGATTTTTCTGGCATCTCTATCAGGAGGAACTGTAGAGAAAATATCACTGAAGACGCCTGACTTTTTAAAACCCTGGCATGCCTTGACACCAGCAACCAGCTGATGCTTACTCCTGAACCAGGGCAATGTGAGGATTGGTTTCTTTACCCAACGAGCTTTAGTACATCCACGGATTAGGCATTAATCCAATAGCCGTCATATGCTCACGGTATACTAAGTACGTTGGCCTTCAGGGTCGGAGGTTAAGTGGTAGTGCCATTATTAGCTGGCATGGACTTCTAATACACCTGCAGAACTGCAAGAATCAGTCTAACTTCAGGTACTACTGACACACACTGGGTTAAACGCCATTAAAGGCCAAAGAGCAGGTTCAACTGGCTGCATACTCATATTCCCATTAAATACTTTTAAACAATGTAGCTAAACCACTCTGCATCGGTTTATTTGTCTTGGTCGTTACAAATAAAAATAAATAAAAAAATTAAGGTTAAATAAACATAAAAACACCTAAATCTGATCATTTAACTGAACCTGTTCCAACTAAAAAAATGTGATCTGTTCAACAACCACATTTTCTTACAGCAAATTATTAGTAATTTGGAGGATGTTTTGTGTTGCTTCAACAACCAATAGTTGAAATCAATATTTTGGTTGTCACAGCAACACAAAAAGGCAGGTAGAAGCTGATGCATAACACCTGAGTGTAGCTCTCCATCCTCCGCTTCAAATCAAACCTAATTGGTGTCAAATGTTTGTGCAGCAAAAATGTCTAATTTAAAGAAATTAATAAATGTTTCCAGAGGTCAAAGGTCAACCAGCCCCACCACATTTAGAAAATCAAACTAAATACAGTGTCAGTCAACTGTGCCACATTTGTGCAGCAAAATATTCATTTGTGGACTTATAATATTTAAGATAAAAAAAAAGTTTCCAGAACACACCGGAGAACAACTTGCCCTCCCCACCCACATCAACAAAATCAATATCAATTAACTTTGTGCTGCTAAAGTTGTCCGTAGCTGAGTTAACCGACACAAAATGTATTTGATGTTGTAAATACGGGGCTACATTTGATGATATTTGACAACATTTGATGTCATTTCAAAAATTAATATCTTTGAAACGACAGCAGAACAAACAAATATTTTTGCTGCCTAAACATTTGGCATCAATTTAGTTTTGTCTGAAGAAGGTGGAGGGGCCAGATTCAGTTACGTATTCATAATTTGTTAGAAAAAGTCACAGACAAAACAAGCAAAACTTCCAACAAGCAAACTTAAAAATTAAATGGGAAGAGTGTAGGCAGCTATTTTAGAGAGAAACCATCAAAAGACGGTCAATGCTCCTGCTCTGGAGAAGAATGCAAACCAGAGAAAAGAGGAGCATGGGAGACTGAGACAAAGAGGTAATGAGGGGAGGAGATCAGCGAGACTCTGCATCTCAATGAGAGAAAAAACACAGATGAGGGAAGGAGATTTCATGGAGGGGAAAGGAAAAAGAGGAGACGACGACACACCTCTTTGAATAAAACAGTCAGAACGCTTACTTAGAGGAATCAAAAAGGTGTTAAATGGGATAAACAAAGTCACAAATAAATAATCCCAATCTCCTTCATTTGTTCGGGTGACTGACTTTCACTGGTGCTATTAGAGAGAGCAAGGTAACAGCAGGAACCTCTGACTTAAACACAACCAAACAAACCCTCACCACCAAACAGCAGCAGGATGTGGAGAACATAGAAAGTTTAAGGATGGAGTCATGGGGAACAATGACCCCCAGTGGCTGCTGTTATGCTTCTAGAGAGTGCTGTGTGTGTGTGTGTGCGTGTGTGTAAGAGGAGTTGATAGGAACTAATTAGGAGAGTTTGGTCAGTCAGCCTCTCAAAGTTCACAGCAGCAGAATGGTAAACAAGCCCTCTTGAGCATCTTATTCAACAACATCACACACACACACGGACAAACGCATACACACACCACCACCACCACCACCAACTTCTGCCTGAGCAAGACAGCACACGACGTGCCCTCTCGCATACAAACGCTCGGTTTCTCTCCGTCTCTCGCTCGGCGCGCTGGCCTCCATTCTTTGCCGTTTGTTTCTGTGGTTTTATGAATGACTGACAGAATTACTGGAAGTGAAACAAAGATGGTGTGAACTGCAATGCAGGGCGGCAGAGGCATGGAGGAGGGGTAGACGGTTGCCACTGTAAAGTCACCGCAGTATGAGAACGAAAGAAGACAAGCCGGTGGCCCAGCAAAGACGCGATTAGCGAGCGTGAGCATGCGCCGTGCCGTGAACGCCATCTGCTCTGGTTTAGCGCGCTAAAAAAGAGAGAAAGAGAAAGAGCAGAGTCAGAAGACATGGACACGTTTACTATTTTTTTGGTTGGGGAACTCAAACTGATTTTAATTTAAGCTATATCGTTGGCTTAATTAGATGTTAAAAACAGGAACTTGTGGTACGGATATGTAAATCTAACCACTTAATGAATGTTCCCTCTTAATTTAGGTCACACGTGTGTAATAAAAGAAAGCCAACTACCTCTTTTTGACTGAATCCATGTTTTCTGCAACTAAATGTCACCATCATGTAAAATGTCAGCATCAATTCAACGACCCCTAAGATTGCAAGGAAGCTCTTTCTACTCTTAAGATATGAATATTCAGTAGGGCTGGCCTCTGCGCCATTCCAGAAGCCTAACCTTGCTCCGTTTTATCCATCCCAAAACCAGTTTTCAAATGTCTGGAGCACCAAACTATGGAAATGCTACATCAACCTGTTTAAGACAAGTTTCTGCCTTTTTGAAGAAAAGTGTTTAAGGTCAGACAAGACTGGAATGTGAGCAATTTGGACACAAAAGCAGGAAGAGCATCTTTTAAATTAAGACAACTACACCAGCTGACAAGCACGGTGGTGAGAGGATTATGCTGAGGATCGTTTTGTCAGCAGTGGGGCTGTTGAAGCAGACAAAGCTGGATTACAGTGGACTCCTGGTATTATGGACCTATGGACTACAAGCCCCACAAATAGCTAAAATCAGCAAATATCTCATCTAAAAAGGCTTAGAACTGACTATTTTAATAGTTCAAATGTCAAATATACCTTAATATGCATCAATGCGTTCAGAGGAAACCATCTCGTCTCTACTGGAGAAGGTAACATCTACAGTCTTCCTCACGAGTGGCGCTTCTTGATTGAACGCCAACCATTAGCACGTCAGTGGCATTGCTGCTAGGCACTTCAGCTTCTCAAGATGCATTATTTTTTTCTAATCTGTTGAATTCTGTGAGTAGGCTAATTTTCTGGGAATTATTTGGAGCTACGTTCCAAAGAAAAATCTGTGAACAGGTGAATACGCAAAATGTGGAACCGGACGTAGTTGGAGGTTCACCGTACCTCCTAACTCTTCTGCTTCACCTGAAAACAAAAGCCAAGAGGGTTGAAAACCGGAAAAAAAGAAGGTGTTCCAAATGGACGCTGATCCCAAAGACGCTGGCTCTTACGGTCAAACACCAGCTCCTAAGGTCCTGAGTTTAGCTCTTAAAAACTAACAGGCAATGACTAAAACACAGCTAGAAAACCAGGCAATTTCATAGAACTCTACCTTTTCTGACAAAACAAGTGGCTAAACATCGTCAGTATTATACCATAAGCTTGTAGGCCACTGGAACAAACATTTGATAGAAAAACTGTATGCATATAAGCCTACAACATGTGATTTCTGACCAATGTAGATAAGTGAAAGCCTAGAATAAGTTTGGAAAAAGAACAGTTCAAATTCATCACTGTGAGCCTGAAGTACAACTTTCAAGTTGATGAAGAAAGTATAAACCTCTGACTGGTACGGTTTGAATGTGGCTCTACACATGTTGATTTTAGATCATTTTTTTCTATCCATCACAAAGTAAAAACCTCAACAATTATGTTTTAATTATATTTAAACAGCTTTAGTCAGATTTTCTTAGAAATGGCCATCCCAGCAGAGCCATGCCTTTCCCTCATTTTCATCCACCTGGCCTGCTGGCCTTAATCATTTATACCCTGTTGGTAAAACAGGACAGTCTAAACAAAATGGGTAAATGCAGAGGGGACGACTCCTCTGATTAACGGCTTCAGAGAAAAACACGTGAGAGAAGTTCAAGATGAAAGCCACGTTTCCTGGAGCTGTGTTTCTATTATGGATGTGTGAAAATCTTTGTTTATATTCTGCTGGTAAAAAAAAATTACAATTTCACAATTGCTGTGATTCCATTAAATAATAAATACAATTAAAAATCACACATGAATAAGCTTGTTCATGCGATAGGTCATTAGAAATTGTGGCAGCGACGAATGTAAACAATTAAATGAGATATATTCATAATTCAGCCATGATGTCAGTGGCTGACATCATGGCTGAATTATAAATATAATTAAAACATAATTGTTGAGGTTTTTACTTTATGATGGATAGAAAAAAATGATCTAAAATCAACATGTGTAACACCTGAATAAGGCTCTAACACCTTATTCAGGTGTTAGAGCCACAACTTGGGAGGGAAAAAACAAAAACTTTCATCCTCCTACTATTTCCTGTCGTCTTTGTCGTGGTTTTCGCTAGTAGTAACTCGTGATGTAAAAACAGTGTTTCCATTGCAGTTTTGCTAAATACATCTACGGAAGAAAAACCACCTCGTCCTAGACCAAAAACTTATCAAAACTGCCTTGTTTCCATTAAGTAAATTAATTTTTGTATTTCCACTTTGCACATTTCTATGGTTAATGGCATTGCAGCTAGTGTCAGTTCTTGTTAGCAGTCCTCGTGTGTGTATGTATGGATGGCAGCATGTCTGGGTAACCATGGAGCTGAGGAAATCATGGAGTAATGGGTTAGAATGACGTTAATGGCCAGTGTGAGGCCTTGAGACCAGCAGCAGGAGCGTTAACGTGTGTGTATTTGATTCAAAGGCCAGCGCCAGTCAGACGGCAGTGTGACCCTGTCCTGATGGCCGCGCTGCCCACGGAGAGGGCCAAATGTGATTGGTGGGTAGGTCGCCTGACACATGTGCATGCCGACTCTCCAGCAGCATGTGGAGTACCCCTCTGGGCAGTGATGAGATGCGTCCTGATTGGTCCAAGCGTGACACCATGTAAAAGGTGCAGTGTGCGGAAAAACAGTCCAAAGCGGGTGGCGTTCGCCTCAGCTTGTGTGTTATTTCTGATTCACACGGTGGAGAGACAGGAAGAGAGAGAGAGAGAGAGAGATGGAGAAGGAGGAGTAGGAACAGGGGAGGGAAACAGAGCCCCTGCTGACACTCTCTGTGGGCTAACACTGAAAGCTTGTTTGGGGGCATTAAATCTTAATGCACATTCAACACTGGAGAGGAGAAGGAGAAAATGAGAGAGAGAAAGTGAGAGGGTTGTGGGAGAACGCAAAAACTAGAGGGGTTGTGTTAGGAGACGAATCAGAAAAGAAGAAGAAGAAGAAGAGAGGGAATAGACCGGAGAGGGAGAAAAACACAGAGGGGAACTCCTGAGGGGCAGGAAGGAAGGATATAGCAAGAGAGGAGCAAAGTCTTCCACTTCAAGTCCACAAGAGGATAGCCTGATGCCCGAAAAAACACAGCAGAGCTCCATATCTCACCAGTTAAGCCACTATGTGCTAATGAATCCTTCAAAGTTGCAGTATATAACTTTAATAAGTAAGGTTTTTTTTACATATATGTTGAAGCTGTCAGTAAGTCATGGCAGATAATCTGTGAGAAAAAAAAAAAATCGAGCACCTCTGCCTTCTCCCTGTGCTAACTAGAAACAACCAATCAGAGCCAGGAGGCGGGTCTTAGCACTGTCAATAACACTCTTTCCCACCCTTTGCTCTCTGCTACGCTGCAGGTAGCACAGCAGGTCATGAATGTTAAGACAAGTGAGCATTAAGATCGATGATGGAAGATAAACAGTATTCCTGGAATGGTAACTTCTTTCTCCACCATTAGGACATTTAGCAGTGAGTACATGAGGATGACTGACAGCGCTAAGCCCCTCCCCCTGGCTCTGACTGGTTGTTTTTGGTGCATTTCTTCAGACAGCAATAGTAGCTCAGGGAGGAGGCGGAGGACATCGATCTTTTCTCAGATTATCTGTCTCAGATCACACTGTCATGACATGGTGACAGATTTAACAAATATGTAAAAAAACAGAAAACAAAAGAAAACATTATTTATAAAAGCTACATACTGCAGCTTTAAGTGCTTCTCCTCCTCCGTTTTCAGTCGTTCAACTCCAGTTCCTCCTCCCAGGTGTGGCTGCAAACCTTCACTCCTATCTTTGACTGCAGGTGAAGAGCACACTGCATACTCCTGTTCATTCTGCTCCTTTATCCTTTTTTTTCTGTTTTCTCCTACCCCTACTCAGCCCTCCAACCACCAAACCCCCAAACCACTCCTTTTTTTACTCTGCCTCTCTCGGCTGAGTGATAAACGCTGTCTGCTGGTCATAAATCCAGAGGGAGCCCTGACAGGCGTCCCAATAAAGTGCTCTATTTTCTCCCTGTTTGGTGGGTTTGTCAGGGGCCCAGAGGAAGTGAGATAACATTAGAAGGAGGAGCTGGTACTGGAGGAGGGTAGGGGGGAAGAGATGCAATTTCATCAGCGGTGTAGACACACACACACACACACACATGTTTGTTTTGCTATCTTTGTGGGGACTTTCCATTGACTTCAATTCATTTCTACAGCCTAAACCTTACCTTTACCCTTTTCCTAACCCTATCCATCACATACCTAACCCTAACCAACCAAAACTCAATTCATACCTTAGCCCTAACTCTGACCCCTGACCCAAAAACAGGGTTTCCCCTCGTGGGGACCAGGCTCCGGTCCCCACGAGGAGCGATTGGTCCCCACAACGTAGTATATGTCAGGAAAATCGTCCCCACAAGGTATTACAAACAAACGCACACACACACACACACACACACACACACACACACACACACACACACACACACATAGACAGAAGCACTTCTAAACAAACAGAGGGGATAAATGCGTGGAGAGATTTGAAACGAGTGATTCATGACACGAGTGGCGGACATGCTCACACTGCAGGATCGTCGGTGAAAATGACGGCGTGTGAGACGCGGGAAAACAGATTGTCTTCCTTCTCTCTGCTGCCAGAAACACAAACAAAGGCAACAGAAACCTAAACCACCGAGGAGCTGGAAGGTCTGTTCTGCAGCAAATGCAATGCTTGTTGCAATTATATTCCATAGGATGCCCCATCCATTTCTTACAATGTGAATTAATTATTAGTGCTTCCACATTAAATGGTAGCTGTAACAAGACAACATTTAGGTCTTTTGGTGTGAAATTAATTGTGTTGGGCCCTCAGAGGAAAAAGATGGGCCAAGTTTAATTTTTATTATGGTCCACTATCCAATAACCTCTGTTATGGAATGTGGTAGATGGTAGTAATTAAAAAAACAACAACAACAACAAAGACAATGGACACGATTCTCTAGTTAATACAAACACTTCAATTAACACTTTTAGGACATTTTCACATCCTGGTAGACTCAGTTTGATTAGGGACCAAAATTGCATCACTTCTTCCATTTTCAGTTGGTGTGGTTCGCTTTCACACTGCACTGAGTCAAATAAACCAAGCCCTTTGATACACCTGTTCAGCTCCTCGCCTGTGGTGGTGCTCTACCAAGAACCACTGAAGAAAACAACACAAAAATCTCTGAAGAAGAAGACACAGAGAGCAACCACCTTCTTTAAGAAGTGTAAACAATCAGGTGGCGTGAGACTTGAGCAGTTGTAGGATTTCCCTTTTGTCTTTGGCAAAAGACCACAAGCCATTTTTCTGGCTAGCACTCGACTGGTGCGTTGGTTTTGATTATATTTACCCAGAATACCCTGCACTCCTATTCTTTTAGCCAGAGCAGTGTTTGTTTTTTTGGTCCACATCAGAGTTTGATTACGCATTCACCCCTTCTCAAACATGGAACTGGACTTTCCATGCAAATTAACAATTGTTCTAACTAAACTAACACCTAACACCTTCAGATTTTTGGGACGTTAACCCAGAAGCAAATCCGTGTTGCAGCTCTGAAGGCTAAATATTAGTGCTACATGAAACCTTTCCCCCAGAAAACAAGGCACCAACACATCAGTCGAATTTTGGTTAGAAAATGAGGAGCACACAACACCAATTCTAGGTGAGTTCTGTATGTGGAGTCGCATGCGAAGGTGCAAAGGTTTGTGGCTATTGCCTGTGTTTTTCCAGTTAAATAATGTCAGCAACAACAACACCATAGGGCAAATGCTGCTGCAATAAGCTGGAAGAAGCACAATGCACACACAGATTTGCACTGCTAATACTGAGCTTTTGGGGTTTCAGGAGGATCATAGCACATTTTTTTCCACAAGTTAGCTCAAATCAGCTTGTAAACAACAGTCTGGACATTTTTTTCCTCAGGTTTGCTTTGCCAAAACAATAATTCACAGACTGAGGCTGTTTGATACATTTCCCTCTGGTTGATCATAAATACATGACACCAACCTTGGATTTCTATTTTTCAGGACCGACAACAGATTTTTACCTCGTCGTCCTCCTCAGCCAGTTCTCCTCAGTGCCCGTCTCCTAGTTTCCTAATTCAGTCCAGCATACTTTTCACCTGTCTCCTCTTCTTGCAACACACTTCAAGCCTGTCGCTCTCTCACACGCTAGAATTTCACTCCTGACCCATTTCTCCCCGACGCACTCACAAACCTCTTTCTTCACCTCTTTTATCTTTTCTTCCCTGACTGATGGCTGCGAGACTGAGCTCGAGCGCTGCAGGCCAAGGCTGAGTTTACACTACACTGAACACAATGGCATTAAAACAGACAAGTCGGTGTGTGTGTGTGTGTGTGTGTATGTTTGTGCATTTATTCAGTATGTCGCTAATGAAGAAATGCCACTCAGAGGAAGAACAGACGTAAGGAAGCGGCAGAAATGGAGCCAGGAGAGCTGGAGGACAAGAGAAAGCACGGAGGGCCGGGGCTCCTCAGGCAGAGCCCTTCTGCTCTTCAGAGGATTCCCACCTGGAAACAATTTGGGTTGTGCCTGGTAAAGCAGGGCCTGGAAAGGGAAAATAATGTCTGTTGGGTTAGTGGTTTCATTTTTCAATCAAATAAATCACGACCTTACAGAAAATAATTTTTGTCTTTTAATGGCCTCCCCAGCGTTTGAAGTTCCTCAAGGGGCAGCTAGCTTTGAAGTCTTCAAGCACAGGGGCGAATTTCCCTCTGTGTGTGTGTGTGTGTGTGTGTGTGTGTGTGTGTGTGTGTGTGTGTGTGTGTGTGTGTGTGTGTGTCTGTCTGTGTAAAAAAAACAAAAAAAAACAGTGTTCACTCCCTTGCCTTAGTGGAACCCAGAAACACAACAACCAAAGCAATCCTGACATGGAAAAAAATCTTCCAGTAGAAAAATCTCATTTCCTTTAAAGCTAATTCTTGTAAAATATACTCAAATGTACTTACAGATCATAAACCTGCAAAACAGACGAGAGCAGAGCAGAACTCATGTCTAGACACAGAGCCAGAAACACTTCTGAGAATCATCCCAAAGCAAAGATTAAAGTACTGAACAACAAACCCTATTTTAACGCACTTATAGTCATAAAAAAAAATCCAACAATGATTACATAAAAGCCAAAGATAGATGAGGTGATCATCATCATTAACTTTAATCACCAATACTTGACATGCATCAGAAGAATATAAGAGAAACGAGAAAGAGAAACATCATATTTTCACAACACAGTTTATTTATATCACCCCAATTCACTACAAATGTCGTCTCAAGGCATTTTACAAAAACTAATTTCAGTTCAATTTAATTTACATTTAATCTACATTTTAATTGGTTCTAGTGATCAAACAGCACAGTAAGATCAATTAATTATTCAAAGTAGTTTTAAAAGTTCTATCCAAAGTGAGTCCATGGAGTCGATGACATGCAGCACTCACTCACTCCTGGACCAACACGTAGCAACAATCACTCATTTTCAGTAACAAAACAAATTGTGCATGATCTCCAATTCAGTTTTCAAGTGACGTATACAAAAAGCTGTCAATGATTTTTGAAAAGTCGCTTGCCCGAAAGGAGACCGCAGTGTCCCATGGCTTTCGCTGTGATGTGAACTGACTTTGGGTGGGTTTGTGTTGAGTCTACACTCATGACAAATGGACAAAAGTGAATACTCAAGGGAAAGCAACCACAGGTGTTGACAGACAGATGACTACCTTCAGAATAATAATTGCCATCAGAAAGCTTTCCAAGGAGCTCCTCCTGTCCGCCACTTTCCGTCTGCGCCTTCAGTCTCAGCAGTCTGGTTTTGTCATGAAGGGTTTTTCTTTTTTAAGCAAGAAAAAAAAAGAAAAAAACGGAAAAGGAAAGATGTCTTCTGTGGCAGCATATCTGCCCCAGAAACACACTTAATGTGCTTGCTGTCCGTGCACTATTCATGAAGTGTTTGCACAGCCAAACCCACGGGGACAAAGAAAGACAAACTCGCGCGGAGATCATTTAAAAAGGTGTGGACGTTTCCTGGATTTAATCAAATGCTAGAACACACTCGCTTGTCTCGCACACACCCATGAGAACCTTCGGCTCTGCTTAAATATTCACAGCGGCGCCGCTTTCCAGGTCAAACAGCTCACCCGCGCTGAGTACACAGGCTGATTACTAAGGCCATCTTAAAGTCACACAGCCACACTAAAGAGTTTGTGAAAAGCAGCTTAGGACTTTTGATTCTTTGGAAAGAAAACATGGAAGAAACAGTGGAGTACAAAGCAGAGGTGTGTGGAGGCTTGGTGGATGGCATTGGCAGAGAGAGAGGCAGATAGTCAGCTCCTGAGGTAGACTTAGAGAGGTTTGGCCAAGTGCTTACAGGAAATAGTAGTGTTTGATGAGTAAATACTGAATCAGCACAAACCCAGATCTGACATCACCTGATGGGTACAGTAAACACAATCATTTTTTGAGGCATCAGCATAAAATACTAAAGAATATTAAAGCTGCATCTGCGCTGCAATGAAGCAAAATGCATTAAGCCCCTGAACCTTATGGATCAGAATGGGCTTGAGGTATTTTTTGCTCTGGCATATTCTGGTCTGAGGTTTCTGTGAGATCTTCTCCTCATACCTCAGTGGCTCCTGTTGCGGGGTACGTCTGGGCATGTTGTGATTTAAGAAGCCCAGTGAGGCCTTTTCGTTTCCCTCGTCACCTTTCTCCTAGTTTCTCTGTGTCCAACTTGCTCTGCTGCCTTGTGTCCTGTTTTCAAGCTATGAGCGATTACATGACCAGAGGGAGGTCTTGGCTTTGACCTCAGGTGTGTTGTGTCCACTGACCTCTTTATTTGCAATCAGTCACCAAAGCCTCGTCACTCCAGGGAGCTTTGTGCTGAATCTGGTAGTCTGACAGTCAATAGAAAGTCAGATTTTACCCTGCATACTCCGACCTTAAAGTTATGGATTGTAAACATCCTGAACTATTCCTCCATGCTGCTCCTACTAGAGATATGCTCAGAATTTCTGGGGTTAAACTCAGATTTGGTTCTTGTAAAGTTCTGCCCCGCTGACACCAACATTGTCCATTTGGGATTTCTGCTTAAGAACTTAAATACAAAAAATGCAAGAATGTATTTATTTCCAGAATTCCTGGCATAGCCAATCAATTATTTATACAAGGAATAGAGGCGATGTGTGAGAGATCAATATAAAACAATGTTCACTCTTTTCAATGAAATCACAAGTTACTGCAAGCTGTTTACTGGACCCATCCACACAAACTTCTTTTTATAAAACAAGTTGTAGGTTTCAAAAACACCCGCGTCCACATGGGACCGTTTCCAGAAATGGTTTCATCCACATGGGAACACTGAGAATGACTCAAAACGCTGTTTTTACTCCCCCAGACCTCTGGGTGGAGCTAAACATGGAGCACTGGACATGCGGATAAAATCTCCACACATGGACAAGAAAAGAAGAATGATGAACAACAAAATACAAATGAAGTGATGACAAAGTTGATCTTCCTCCCCTTGTCAAAACACTCCAAGACAAACAGAGGTTTAGAGGTTTGGCTAATATGTTGTTTTCTCAAAAGAAATGTTTTAACTGTCCACATGAATAATCAAGGGTGAAACTTTCACTGTGGAACTTGTTTCCATATGAACACGGGGGACAAACGGTTAAAAACAATCCTGTTGTAATAAAAACATTCTTGTGTGGACAGTAGTTAAATAACCAGCTAATATCAACAAATGTGTGATTATATGCTATAAATATTATGTCAACTAAGCTCCAAATTAGTGTGTACTTGTTTTGTTTAATCTATATGTAATACTAAGTAAATGTTTCTACAAATAAACCCCTAGCTATGTTTCCATTCAATCATCATGTGAATTTTGACTGAACTTTGAAAATGCCAAAAAAAAAGAAAAAAGTGAATTAGGCTAGTTTAAATGTATTTGTTAGGAGCGAATCACAAAGCGTAATTTCATCAGAAGCTGACGATACGCATGGCTGCAGTAAACAGGAAATAGATGTTGCAAACTATCATGGACCAAACGTTTCTGAAAAATCTAATTGTGAGTGTTCGTCATGTCAACTAATATTGCCAATACTACATGCTGTTGACATAAAGTAAGAAATATTCCAATGCATGAGGAAACCTGTGAGGGTTCGCTACGTCAGAACTTATTCTGCAAATGTGTTTCCATCTTCCCTTTAACGCAGTGGTCCCCAAACTACGGCCCGCGGGCCGGATCTGGCCCGCCTCCACATTTGGTCCGGCCCCCTGAACAATACCAGAAAGCGTTCAGATTTCTTTTCATATACCGTATTTTCTGGACTATAAGCCGCTTATATGTGGATTTTTCTTCAACCACCAGGGGGCTCTTTAGCAGGAAGTGAATCATTGGAAGTCAAAATTGGAAATAAAAGAAGTGCCCATTAAAACGGAATTAGGTTTTAATAGGGAATTGAAATTTGAGAATGTTGTTGATCAGTTAAATAGCACTGAGGGGAAAAAGATTTTTCGTTTTTTTTTTTTTTAATAATACTGGGATCATTATGAGAATTTGAGGTGTAGATATTAGGATCCAGTAGATGGCAGTAGTGCAACAATAATGGATGCAAGCTGCTGTTGAAATCTAAAGCAGAAGAAGAAGAAGAAAAAAGCGCCTATTTTCATTTAGCACATGCTAGTAGCAGACACGAAGGATCAGCACTTTTACTGTTACAGTTACCGTTCGGAAACTACCGTAATCAGTTCAGTTAAATCTAAACTTAGCAACTTTTTGTTTTTCAACCGTAATAAATGTGATATTCAATTGACCTGTTATTACTCAAATTTTGGGTGTCCACCCCCTCTGCTGCTGCTGCATCGTTGTGGAAAACCTGGAGTGGCAGAGATATCTGAGGCTTATATGTGTATGTTTACTGGTTTTTAATCGTCACACTTTTTCTGTTACAAACTGACTCCGGCCCCCCACCAGAGAAGGGAAAAGTTATGTGGCCCTCACAGGAAAAAGTTTGGGGACCCCTGCTTTAGCGCATCAACTCTTTTTCAGAGTTCAGAATAAACCTCCTCAAAAGAGCGCAAAAACTCTTTTTGTGAAATTGAGGAAGTTATTTTGAAGTTTCCAATTTCCAGTTGTCTTCTAATGTGATACTTCAAAATGTGCATTAAATAACATCTATAAATTTCATGTGTATGTCATCTTTGGTTATTTTTGTCAAAATACGTACCATGTGAGCTTTTTAAACCAAAGTTGCATGTTTCTGTGTAGTTTGGGTTAACTATTCCAACCCAGCTCTGCAAGTCTTGTCAGAGTTGATGGACAGGGAAAATGTTCTGCTAAAGTCCTAGGAATTATGATCTCAGACTTCAGACTCAATCTTGGCAGTGGTTCATCCGTCAGTGTCAATGTGGTGGAGTTGCTTCACAGCAGCAGCAGATCACACTACTTTCACAACCACCAACAGCTTAGCCGAGAAAGCCAACAATGAATACCCTGAGGTCAGACACAAACAAAAAAAAAACATCAACATGGAAGCCTTCACTCTGCGCTTCAGGTTAACTGGTGACCTCATGTTACATGTTTCAGACCTCAGGCTTCTTTTTTCGGTCAGACTAATTAAGTAATGAAAGTTTAAAATGCAAAACATGTTTCTGGCTGAGCTGTATAGAAGTGGTATGGCTGACAGACTGAGTGAATCCTTTTTGCATGAGAAACAACAGATTAGTTATATTTAAGAAGGTGAATCGTGTTCTGAAACTTTTCTAGCTTTAGAAAAGCAGCTCATAACCAATAACTCTCTTTCTGGCTAATCAGTGAAAAATGTTTTCAACAAGTGCAACGTACCACACGTACTCCCCTCCCCCCAACAGAGCGCAAACCACAAATGTCCAGCCCCTAATTTAGGAGACGTATACAAATTGTCTTCTGGATTATGTTTCGATCTGTGGCCCTCACCAGGTCAGATGCCCCACATCTGCGCCTGAAGCTGCACATGTTCACAGGATACATTACGCAGAGGGAATTTATTTAAGCAAGTGAGGTTTGTTGACTTTAATTTTGCATGTGCTGCTCTCAAATTTTAATCCCGTCTGGGGCACATGTGTTTATATTCCTGTCCCCTATACAGCAGCAATAATTGCACCCCTAAATATTTACCACAGATCCAAATCCTAGGCTAGAGGACATGTGGTGATTTGATTTGAAGTTTTGTGCTCTAACATTAACTTTGGTGCTTTTCTCTGCAGAAAAGGTTCTATGAGTTGAAATAATTCCTCAATCTTGAAGACTTCTGTAGACTGTGTGCAAACACCAGCCAATCACCAAGACTGCACATGCGTCTTAATATATTTGTCTGATCCAAAGCCTTACTTAGATTCAGGATCCCTCAAAAAAATGAACATTTTAATAGAAAATCTGTTCACTTTTCAAGTGCAGTGGCTCCTCTGGCCTGTCGCGGTTTAGAAAGATCAGAGCCAAAGCAAAGCACTCAATTTACTGGTCTGTCTCCCTTCCAGACCGCACCTACAGCCATGGGAGATAGATCCTGACCACAGCAACCCAGAAAAGGCTCCTGAAATGAGCTTCACCCGTCGCACATCAGGACCCACCCTTAGAGACGGACTGATGAGCTCTAGAACCACAGCGGAGCTTGGAGTGGAGGTAGTAGAGGTTGTCAGGGTATTTGATGAGGTTACTCTCTTTGGAGGTTTTCTGAGCATGCCCAATAAGAAAGAAAACAAGAACTTAACTGGATGGACTACATTTCCCTTCTGGCGTGGGACACGAATATCTGGATTTCTCTCCTGCATCATGATTTCGCATAAGCAGAAAACAATGGATGGGTGGATGATCTTCTGTTGGTCTTGGGAAACTGAACTTGTGATTCTTTTTAAAGTTATACATTGTAAATGTGGTCAGTAATGTACAACTAGGCATGAGCTGGTTTCCTGTATGAAGGCAAAAGTTTAGAGTGATATATGGTTTTAAAAAATACTAATATATGATTTCTGTGGCTCCAATTATGTATGACTTGACACCAAAAATAATCATCAGTGATAAATATTGCCAGAAATACATTTTCCTTGATGGTCATCGAGGCCATCTTGAACTTTTCTGTGACTAGGTTTCTTATATCCACATGTGAAATATTCAATTATCTTGCCAATAACATGAAAAACATTATGAACAACCCTGAGCATCCTGTTCATGAGTCTGTTATACAAAAACAGAGTGTCTTCAGTCAGAGGCTTCTTCAGAACCACTGTAATACAGTAAAGGACAGTCTTTCCCAACCAAACTCAGTTAATATGAGTTGCAACTATGTTTAATTTCCCTTTGGGACTAATAAAGTATTTCTGAATTGAACTGAATTAAAGAGTCACATATCCACTAGTAACACGATATGTAGGCTAAATGTTCATTCTCCCAATGAACACTAGCAGGTGAAAAAAAACAGCGGAAGGACACAGAAGGGACAACGGCAGCGTTAAGCAAAGCCGTCCACAAACCTCTGGAATGCTAATGATTAATTAAACATGCCACCACTCAATTTGCATTAGGCAGGCGGTGGTACACCTAGCACCTATAATGTGCTAATGTTGTCACAAGGGCATTATCTTACCACCCTGATGAGGTTATGTGCTAATGCTGGTAGACAGGCTGAAGGTTAAGTATGGCCTGGGGCCTCTTAGAAAGGTGCCAGGAGAGACCTGGTGGCCCCATAAGCTCTGGCCCAACAGAGCTGCTCTTAGCTCCTTTCCTCAACAGAGTCCCATTGTGCCGGGCTGAGAAAGCGCATTAGCCTCCAAGAAAAGGGCTTTCCCTCTGAACACCCCCTCTCCCCACTTTGGACAACGGGCAAAGCCCCGCTTGATAATTTAATCACTCTTTCGCTCTTTCCTTCCTTCCCTTCTTCCTCCGCTGTCTCCTCCATTAAGTAACCGTTCTATATTTTACGGATGCCATCATTCCCGCTCGCTTATCAAAGGACAGTTGGAGGAACGATGCCTTGGAGAGAAGCTCTGACATTTGAATGTAGGCAGCGGAGTGATTTACGGCTCTCTGAAATGGATATTGCGAAACGGGCTTTGAGAAGATAGAGACGTATGCGTGCGAGTGAAGAAAGGGTCAGTCCGAGAGGAGGGGGAGACAAAAAAAAAAAAGAGGAGAGTTATCGCTTTACCCTTGTCTTGACTTCCTTCGGGGGCCTTTTTGAGGAGCGCAGAAATAAAGCTACTTGTTCTGGCACATCAGAGAGAGATTTAGATTATGCCAGTGTTTACCCAACTGAGTGCTGCGTGGCTGCTGGCGACAGCCTACTGGTTTTTTAAGTCGTTATGGCCCAACCACCGCTTAGAGCGCTGGCTGCTCAAAATATAACACGGCTGCTGCAGAGAAGGGCATTCTGTCTGCTTAGTGTGTGTGTGTGTGTGTGTGTGTGTGTATGTGGCTGTGTGCGCGCGCGTGTAACGTTGAATGTTTATGAGAGATAGCATGTGTCCTTGTATTCCTGATAGAGTAGGTGATTCTCTCTGTGTGTGTGTGTGTGTGCGTGTGTGTGTGTGTGTGTGTGTGCGTGTCTGTGAGAGTGTAGAGCTGTGGAAATGGAGCCATCCATCGGATTATGGAGAGACAGCTCTTTGAAAAGGAGGGCCTCTATTTGCATAAGTGGTCATGGAAGGGAAAACCTGTAGAAAGAAAGAATGTGAGAGGGAGAAGAAGAAGAAAAAGTAAAAGAAAGAAAGAAAGAAAGGAGGAGAGAGGAAGAGACAAAGAAGAAGGAAACAGTGGGAGTGGATCAGATTTGCCAGGCTACTCAGAGTGGGGGTAAACACTGTGGCTCGGACTGAGACCTGTGGGCAGGGATTTTGGCCAAGGGTCTCCTCAAAGCAAATGGAAAATAATAGGCTGCAAATAAATTGGTACCATGGTAATAATAGCCCTGTCAAGTACCATGGAGAGGAGAGGGTCTGTAGAAGCACAAAGAGGAATGAGGAGACTGTGGGGTCTGCAGGTCTGATGAAAGAAAGATGGAAGGAGGGAAGGAAAGTGGAAGCTGGGAGGGAGGAGAGGAGAGTCAGTGGAGCTCACCGGTATTTTGGCACAGGAGGATGGTTGAGGGCATAGCTGCTGCCAAAGCTCATGTCTCTGAACGCGCGTGTGTGTGTGTGTGTGTGTGTGTGTGTGTGTGTGTGTGTGTGTGTGTGTGTGTGTGTGTGTGTGTGTGTGTAGGTGTGTGTGTGTGTGTTTCTACTCCCACTCTTGTCACATCTGTACCGAATGCTTCCAGTGCTTACTGTCACACTTCTCCCCAGCACTGTACGACTCAGATCAGATTATTACTCTTTCTCACCAAAGAGCTACAAGGACTTTGAGGCTCAATAAGTTCTTTCAGTCAACAGGAGAAATACAAGGAAAAGTGAAGAAATGTGCATAATATACCGTAAAGAACTTTAATATAAAGATGTAAGAACAACTTTTATGCAGTGAGAAGGTTATTAATTATGTAAGAGAAAAGTTCTTGTAATATTACTGCTAATATTTTAAAACCAAGACAAAGTTATGATGGAGTTAACATTTCTAACCGTCTTTAGCAACAGAGAAACTTTACAGTTCAGCTTTCTAGTTATCTGCTAAAAGTTTTGCTCTCTCGCTCTGTGTGTCTTTACAAAATAGCATCTTGTACAGTTTTCACACCCGATTGTCCGGTAGATTCAGTTCAACTGGGGACCAGAGTAGCAACATTTGGTAAATTTTCAGCGGTTCACTTTCACACTGGAAGGTTTCCAGTAAAACCAGAGTTCGCTTTTTTGGTCAGCATCAGTTTGATTCACACCTTCCCAAATGAATCAGACTTTCTAGGCAAAGAAACTAGAGTTTATTTGAAGTGGACTGGACAGGTCTGGTGTGAATACATCCTTACATCTTTACCCTTTTACTTAAAACACTTGTCAAACTAAAAGAAGCCAACTTTGAGTCACAACTTCCACACCAAAGAGTTTTGCTGGTCTGGCCTGATAGTGCTTAGCTATTGTAGGTTTGATGACTGGAAATAAATTTTTGAATATCTGTCCAACTGGTCACCGGTCAGAGCCAAGCATGCTGAAAATCCTCCGATTCTGGTCAACAGCAGTGTCCTTGGTGCATCTCTTTTAATGAGTTAGAGATGTGTTGACTTTGAGACCCAATAAAAACCCTGAAGGCCACTCACTGTCAGTAACAAAACAAAAAGAGGTGAACAAGGAAGGACTTACGCACTTAATGGCTGAATATGGGTTTACTGAAGCCTCTTCCAGGCCATTACCCGAGTATAAGTGAGTAGGGATGGTGACCTTTTATGTCATCAAGTCATTTCTGAATGTAGTAGAAACATTCAAACACACGCGATTCTGACATCAACACTAGAAACAGTCGTCAGCGAACTCATACAGCCTGCTCAATGAGCTGGAAGGACGCGGAAGAGATTGGAAGCAATCGCCCGTCATATCCTCCGAAACATTTCAGGTGTCCGTGAGTAAACAGATCTTAATGAGTTTGGTTTTAAGGAAATGAAATCTGGCACATGACTGATGTAGCTAGAGCACACAGGAAAACTATATAGACTACTATCTACTGTGTGATAATAAATGGTAAAACTGCAAAACAATCTAAAAGAGGAAAATGAAATAAGAACAGAAAATAAGAAAAGGGAGGATTACTTTGTTCACCAAGGGCCTTTAACCTCTATTTAAATGAAAAATCTGAAGAAAGTGCCAATATTTTGTATGCAATTAATCAATTAATCATTAGAATAATCAATACAATTACAAATGACTAAAATAATCGCCAGCTGCAGCCTTACTCTTCCTACCATGATTAGGGTTAAAAAAAAAACCTGCCCCATAAATAAGTGAATATAAAGTATGCAACATACTTTCAAAAGCCAAACCTCTGCCTTGGTTTTAAAATATTAGCAGTAAAAAAATAAATAAATAAAAAAAAAAAAAAAAAAATATATATATATATATATATATATATATATATATATATATATATATATATAAAAATAAAAGAACTATAAAGCAGTTTTATATTCCCAAAAGCTGAAACGTGTCAGGGATTTAGAGGCATCGGTGATGGTGGCTCCTTTGAACATGTCCAAACACAAAGCCTCACATGTTCATGTTTTTCCCTCGTTCCACTGCAGAGCAATTAATTAATAAGGTCATTAAGTTGGTGGTGAAGTGCTGCGCTTCAGTGCGGGAAATGTCCAACACTCCATGTTTAATAAGTGGGAGAGTTTGCACCCCTCTAATGACTTCCCAGTGATGACAACCAGCTCCCCAGAGAGGCTCCAGAGTGTGTTTGGATTCCTGATGCTGCTAAACGCAGCCTGGCACCTGGTAGTGTACCAGACCCGCACAATAGTTACCAAAATTAAAATGCTTTTCACTCTCATCGTCCTTTTCTCTACCAAACGTTGTGTGAAAAGAGTATGAGATAGAAACAAGAACAAAAAAAAAGGAGTTTGTTTTGGAGGTTCATTTTGCCACCCAGGCAGCGTACTAACTTGCCCTCTTGAATCCTGCAGACCACTGAGGCAGAGAGGAACCACCTGTCCATCCTCGAAAAGCAGCACACACACACACACAGACACACTCCTTCTGCCCGACATTACCATATTCACATTTACCCGCCGTTTATATGTTCCACCACGGGCTGCTTAATGGGACAGAGAGCACACAGACACAAACACAAGCTTTGTTGGAGTCTGAAACCAGCATGTTTCTGCTACTGGCCCTCGTACTACATTCATAAATGCCATTTTAGGCCTTAATAAGTCAACAGAGATGGCGCTCATGTGGCAGGTGGCTGAGGAAACGCAGCCTGTAGCAAACAATTACCGTGTTTGGTAAAACAAGCGGCCTCTGTGGGTAAAAACCAATTAGTCCGCCGTGGCAGCAGGTAGCACATCGACTCCATTTGTTACCATCCGTAATAACACCTAGTAAATCAGCGGAATGCAAGAGCAGCTTGACGGACAGCGGACTGCTTTGTGATGATAAGAGCTCCAATCGATACTATTTCTGAATAGTTCAACATCTTCACAGGAGCAGAGTTTAGAGGATTCCAGTGTGTGAAACTGTAAGTAATGAGCACTGGAGGATATTAGGTGATAGAAAGCTCTGCGGTGTGTGCATGTTTAGGTCTACGGGTGGAATCAATCTGCTGATAATATTCAGCTAACTAATAAAGTTGCAGGCGATGAATTTAATATCAATATCTTCGGCTGATCTGCTCCAGTGAGTAGCGTAACCCGTTGATTCTCAGATAATGTGATGTGAAGATGCAGCCCTAGAGGTTGGGCTTCAAGGCGGAGAGAAAACAGTGCATTTTAGGGCTAGATTAACCCTTCTGCTTGGCTTGGTCGAAATAATTGGTCTACTGTGGTTTATTGAAAGCGGCTGAGATAGAGGAGGTCAACAGCTTAGAGAGGAAGAGGTGAAGGAGGAGAGAAAAGGAGGTCAACAAATCGAGGTTTTAATTGTAAGTACTTTGAGTTTTTAAAGACGACTGGTCTTTGGAAATGTGTGGTTCTGTGTTTCTAACCACTTTTAAGACCGTTTCAGACTTTCAACAAAGTGTGAAGACAGAAAAACTTTAAAGTTAAACAACAACTTTAAATTATATAACAGATCAGAATTTTTCAGCCTTTTCTAAGAGAGCTGTTGGAGTCGAACAATGGACTCCAATGTTGGAGTCGTAAAATGGAAAGGAACGACCATATACGGATGATGTGTGGTGTGATACTTTAGATAATGACGATCAATAAGAACATGGATGTTAAGCCACTAATTGGCAATATGCAAAGATAGAGAGTGAGCACTCCTACTCTCCTTCAAAGACTGCTCTATGCACAAAAAGTGGATGGATGTTCCTTAATCACAGTTAACATTGCAAGATTTTTATGCCAATTTTTGTTCCAATTTTCTTCTTCCAAGAACCTTAAAGACGCTCCGATTATCAGGATGGCTCTGAAGTTACTGCAGTGAGCGATGTGTTAAGAGTGATCCGGTCTGCTCAAAAAGACGTCAGGACCATAAAGTTTCTCAGATTTGAAGTTGCACAAGTTTTTATTTTTCATACATCCTTCATGTATTCTTCCTGATTAAACTAACTGTAGAAAACTTTTTGGATAAGATTTTGACTGTTTTGGTAGAGAGTTTCATGGAAAGAAGACTTAAACAACAAGATTACTACATTACGGGATAAGCTGTCACGAGTAAAACAATGTATACGATTAGAAAAGTGAGACTTTCAGCTGCTTCCATTCACTACATCTTTGTTTTATATAATCACTGCACAACTTGCCAGTGTAAATTTGTAGAAATACGATATCAATGTTCCCACCACTCAACTGCATATAAGAACTAACAATCACAGCAAGGGAAAAAAAAATCAATCTTCAGTGTGAATAACAGTTATGGCTGTAAAGACATCCGTATTAATCCTAAACTGGAGGCTCTGTCATGTTTGAAATCCATCAAGGACTCTGCTTTACTGCTGCGCCTTCAATCTGGTATTTTGTAAATCTCCTTTCTATTCAAGTATCAAACTATTTTCCTCATCCCTCCAAATCTTTTCTACCCATTACTGCCAAAACTGGACGGCAGTTTTTGTGTATAAGTGGGAAAGAAAGAAGCAAGAGGAAGGGAGAGAGATACAATCTGGAACAGGAAGAGGAAAAGGAAGGGTTGAAAGCACTTTGTTGCAGTTAACATAAGGAGACAAGGAGGAAGGAGCGTGTTTCGATTGCTCTGTGTGTGCGACAGAGGGAGAGAGAGACAGAGCGAGCAAGTGTGAATTGTGCCTGCAGTTATTCGCACGTGAGGAACCGGAGTGAGAGAAAGTGAGCCAGCCTGAAGGGCAAAGATTGTGTTTATGTTGTGCATGTGCGTAAATGTGAGCGCTCACTCGTGCATGTCAGGAAGCCGCGGTGTCCCTGGCTCTCCAGTGTTTACAGACAGGAAATGTTTGTCCAGGCAAAAGGGAAGAAATCTTGCCTCCCCGCAAGGCAAACACTGCTGGATACACACAAAGACAAACACACAAACACACGGGGCGCTCGCGACAGTGTGAAAAGAGGAATCCGACGGGAGTTCCAGTCTTTGTGAGTGAGACGGGGTGTTTGGTATTTGGGGAAGTGGGAGTGACAGGGCTGGGCACCAACTGTTCTTCACTTCCCCTCATCTCTGGCTGCACATGCAAGCTCCAGCAGACGCTAAATAAAAGAATCAATACAGTGACCTCCTGTGAACCTGTAAGAGTGAGGACAGGTCTGTCAGTTCCAGTTTGCACAATCCACCCATATCTGCAGCTCCTTTATCAATGCTTCCCTGGGTCTCAGTCTGTGGTACAGGCACCACTGCTGGTACCCCAGGCAGGCGGGAAAGGTATGAGGACCAAAACCAGTTCTAAATTCAAAAACAAACGGCATTTGCCAATTAATACCCTGAGCGACTCGGCTAACTGCTAGAAATCTTAAGCTAATGCCAAGGTATTACTGTTTTTGTTTCATAAAGGAGGCTGTGTGTGTAAAAGATTTAATACAGAACATTGGAACAGCAAATTTTTTATTTTTTTTTACTGTGGCGATCACTAAGTTTAATATGCAGGGCAGCCATATTGGATTTTGAGGCCACTGATGGGGGAAAGCCAAATTTCCAACTTGGAATTCAGGCTTCTAAAGAGCTTTTATTGATCTACTCCATTATCAAAGCAGCTTAAAATGATAGAAAATAAAAGATAACTCCACTGCATCTTTAAACAAATCATATAACGCAGATGAATGAGAGCACAACAAACTGATCATCTAATTCCTGTTCTACCACAGTATTGAAATTCAAGATGGTAGATGTTAGAAAAAGTTTGCTCCAGCTCATTGGTCAGCTGCCTTTCCCGCATTTCATTAACCTGGGAACCTGTTGATGTTCTGCTGAGACTATGCGGCAGTGAATCAACAGGAACTAACATGACACGCACCTTCTGCTCTGATAAATCTCAACGGCAAAATAAATGTGCTAATTACCAATAGGTAGATTTTCTGTGTTAACACATGACAGAAAAGTTGGCTTCCTCTTCTCAAAGCCAGTCTTCACCTGGTTTGACATTTTTTGTCTTTGTGTTTTGTTTTGTTTTTTTTTTTTTACAAGTCAATTCCACAGCTTTTCACAGCCTGTGTGAAAGGAGCTGTTGCGTGACCATCAGCCACAATGAGAGTATTTGAGAAATGTATTTTAGGACCACTTGCCAAACTTGTGTTCCCCAAACAAACAATGCGCTTGTCTGACTGTCCCGCTTCATTTCCTTGTGATCTCTGCTGAAATTTCCATGTGTGTCTGAGAGCTGATGTGTGTGTGGGTTTGTAAATTAAGGACAGCGCTGGAGGCGACGCGGCTCTGCATGTTTGTGTGTCTCTCTCTGTTTACCGACACACACATCTTTCAAAACAGGAATGATCTGAACAGGATGAGATGAAAGTGTTCTTTCACCAGAAGGCTCCAAAGCATACAGTGCTTTACTAAAGTGTACATAAAGTTCCTCCACAACTTTTTCACTTTTTCTTTAAGTATTTTATTGGGATTATATGTGACCAGAACAATGCAAATACACAAAGAAAATCCAAAGCTACCATCAGAAGTCACCCAATTAGTAAATACAGAACACGTGTGGATATAATCTCAGAATAAATTCACCTGGTTTCCATAAATTCTAACATACTCTACAAAGGATTTAATGAAACTTTAAGGCAAAAAAGTCAGACGAACCCCAATTTTCAGCTTGAAGCAAGTTGCACAGGAAAACACAGCATCATGAGAAAGAAGGCCTTCTGTTGACCAAAACTGAACTTTTTGGCAAATGAAAGATGTGGTAGAAAAATGGCAAATCATATATCGGAACACACCATGTCCTTTGTGAAGAACTGTGTTTGGAGTATCATGCTTTATGAATGATTTTCTTCAGCAGGAAAAGAGGAGCTGTTAGTTGGTAGGGAAATTGATGGATTTACATCAATCATGGAAAATAACCTGATAGAGGATAGAAAAGATGATATAGACCGGGGTATAGGTTCACCTTAAACATACAGCCAGAGCTACAATGGAATGGTTTAGATCAGGTATGCTGCTAAACCATTTACAGTTTATAAATCACTAATCAGCCAGGCCTCTCAGGTCTTCTAGTTCCTGTTACTCTGCATCCCCAGAACCAGAACCAAGCATTCAGTTTTTATTCCACTTATCTGGAACAAACTTCCAGAAAATTGCAAAGATGCTGAAACGATGAGTTCCTTTACATCAAGGCTAAAGATTCCACATGTTTAGAGTTACCTTTGGTTCCCAGCATCAAAGGAACAAAATGGAAAGTTTCTTGCTTGTTTCATTATTGGTTGCTGTATTATGTTTTTATGGTGTGAAGCACTTTGAACTGTTTTGTGACTGTAATGTAGCACATTACAGTCACAAAACAACATGCAGCCACACACAAAACAACATGCAGCCACACATCAAGTCAAGTTTACTACTCTAGCAGAGTAGTAAACTTGACTTGATGTGTGGCTGCATGTTGTTAGCATTTTGCCTTTACAATAAGAAAGTTCTGGGTTTGAATCTCAGCACCGGTTTGAGTATCACTCAGTAGCCTTAAGGTCTGAAAACCTTCATGGCATTTTTGGCCGGTTATTATATTATTTGTTGTATAACATCTGAAATGACCAACATTATTACATTATTGGCCTTCATTACATTATGGTTGCTACACAGGTGTCTCTTGTTTACAGGACAGAGAGGTGGCTGTAGGGCTGTACAAATAATGTGAATATATCATCCTCAGTGTGTGGAACATTTAGAAAAGGACTGCTTGTTGGCTAATGTACTCCCATTATGGATACAAATAAATAATAATTGAGTAATTGTGAATTAAAGTTTTATTAGATTAGAATTAGTTCCAACTGATTAATAACCTCTGCTTGGACCTTCTTTCACTATTGTATTTTGAACACCATCCAGAAGAGGGCACCACTGGTCATCCTTAAGCGAACCAGTTGAAACAAAAACAAAGATGGCAGGGCCATACCAGAACTGGAAAGAAAAACAGTCCAACAGAGTCTGGTGCGGAATGCAAAATGCACTTAATGCCATCCTGTTTTGAAATACAAACACTCAACAAGCTCCTTAACTCTCACTATGTTTCATTCTTTTTTTTCATCCAGCATATACTTTGAAAAGTTTTGCCCTATTTATTATGAAAAATGGGCAAACTTTTTCCAAACTTCCTTCTTTATGAAGAAACAGATTTCTGTTTCTTCATAAAACAGAAAACTCAGGTTTTTAAGAAAATGGCTGGTTATCAATTAATTATTCATTGATTGATAAGATCAGTCAACTTGCATCCCTAAGTCCAATTAGAATGTAAAACACAAGCATATATTTAGCTGGCAGAGCTGCTAGGCAGCAGAAGCCAACACCAGACACAAAATGCTGAAGGTCACAGAGTGACAGAAGCACAGATGAGAAAGATATGACAGAAGAAAACAGGCATATTCGGTAACTGATATTGTCATTGTAATATTTGTCAATATTATAACCGCTGCAAGAGCCTCAGTAGGCTGTTTGGAAAGTCATGGCATTAAAACCAAAGGAGCACCGCCCATTGCTCTAGTTATGCTAGACACACACACACACACACACACACACACACACACACACACACACACACACACACACACACACACACACACACACACACACACACACACACACACACTCTCGCATGTGCATGCACACCCATGCGCACATACACGCAAACACACATCCACACACAAAGAAAGTAAAACAACTTCAACAATTGCCATCATTCAAGAAGCAACTTGCACTTCAAACTGTAAAACGCAGCTGAAACACAAAACCTCCAGCAGGCAGATGAAAAGAGGGAAAAAAAAAGTTGACTTACTTGCTGGGGAGGGGGTGCTGTATCCACTGATGGGAAGTCCAGACAGGGCCGGAGGCGACATGCCCCCCAGCATGTGGGGGAAAAAGTAGGAGTAGGGGGGCATGGGGAAGCCGTTTAGGTGTCCGCCTGGCACCGGGTTGCCCTTCCCGGCCATGGTGGCTCGCCCACAAACAGAGCTCAGTGATGGAATCAACCCCTGGTTAAAATGCGGCCGACCCAAAGAGGAGTCAGTACGGGTTCCTGGGATGATTTAATCCCCCATAGAGAAGTTCCGTTAGTAGATATTCCAAAGGACTGCAAGGTAAAGGTTTGTCAAATAATCCACTTAAGGTTAAAAAAGTTCAGAAAACGCCTCCTGTAGATGTCAGCAGGACAAAAAAACCCTGTTTGTTTAGTTAGTATGTGTGTCTTTAGGGCTGACTTGCTGCGGACAAAAAGATAAAAAAGACACACAGCAGAAATATAAAAAGCTCTTTTATGCCTCCTTTCTCATGTATTGTTCGACGAGCTAAAAAGGCCTTATTTACAGGAGGCGTTGGAGGGACAGGGAAGCAGCACAGCCATTCTTTATCTTCAAGACGAAGGCAGAGAAAAAGAGGCAAGTTGAGTCACGAAGACGAGACTTTGATGACAGCGCACAGGAGCAGCGATAGTGGTGATAGGGGGGCTGCTAGTGGTTGGGATGCTTTCACAATTCACTCCTCCGCCGTAGAGCTCGCCGAGGGAATGTGCAGATCACATGATGCCATGGAAGAGTTGCTCTCCTTAGTCGGGCCTCTTCTTTGCGGTTGCGAAGCGTCTCCCTAGAAAGATAAATAGAAAAAAAAAACACAGAGGAGAGATCACTTAGTGCTTCAGTGACGAGGTAGAGATCACATCCCTTTGTAGTAAAGTGCCTGAGCAAAACTGTTCCTTTCCTCTGACGCTAATTAATGGGAATGTCTCAGCTGAAATGTTACAAAAACACCCCATCCTCCTTAATTATCTAATGGAGTGTTAAAGTTGGAGGTGTGTGATGTCTCCTTGCAGCTCTGTGCACACGCTCATTAACGGTGACAGGCCACAAACACGGTGGGAGGCAAGCCAAAACACAAGCCGAGACGGCAGCACAAAGGCAAACTTTGCTAATTACGCCAGTTTGCGGAAGGTGAGACCCAAGGTGCCGTTCTGGGAACCGCCAGAGCCTGGCGTCTGAATCCAGAGCAAAACAGATCTGTGATCATGGCAGAAAGCCGTAGCAGGACGCAGGGGCACTGACAGCTACTCGACCGAGGAGTACAATTACCACAAAACAGGATGTTAGCATTGCCATACATTCAAGAGTGTGATAGGTTTTGTTGGGGAGGGTGGGGGTTTAAGAGACACACAAGCAAAAGCGGGAGTCATGTCTTTACATGAGCTGGGATGCTCAGGAATGTGGCGCTCTAGCGTGAATGACATGGGGACATGGCAGGAGGGGTCAGGTCGGCCTGTTCCCGCTTGCATGGAGCATGAGCGGCACAGGAGTACCACAGGTGAGACGGGTGGAGAATAAAGCCAGAGCGAATACCACAGAAACGCCTTCAGCTCTGGTTCACTGTAAGAGGAAATGATAAATATTAATGCATTTCCACTTCATTCTGAATAAGGATGCAGTCGTTTTCAGAGAAGTTCATTTTATAGGCTTTGCATTCATTTGAATTGTTATTAATTTGCTCATTATCAAAGATATAAAAGGCCACTTTTCCCACATTCACCTGGTTTGTTTAGGAAATGCGTGCTGAAAGGAGGAAATGCATTGGCGTGAGAGTTTTTAGTGTATTCTAAAGCCACGAGTCAGGTCTGCTTTGATTTCCTTTTATAGCCCCTCTTCTTACCTTTCCAGTCGGCTAATACATCATATAAATCACCTTTACGGTGTTATATCTGACTGCATGATATAAAATATCTATTACTGTTAGAAAACATTGCCTCAGTGGAGTCCTTACTGCAAATTTGTTCAAAATTAAATGCATCACCATGAAAGAAACGTACATTGAAGTTTGTCTTACAAACGTAGCCATATCTTTTATATACCTTTTCACACATATACGAACAAAAGCCTTGTTTCGGTCGAGTATTTTTTCTACTACTGCCCTCTTTTAAAATCATCAGGTGAATTTAGAGCCATCAGGTTAGTATTTTGGCTCAAAATGCCAATAAGACAAAAAGATAACTGGTGTGAACTTCATATGGTACTTTACTGTTGGAGAGGGAGAATTACCCACAGGTTGAAACTTGGACAGTCAACTGCACCGTCATTGTCAAATGTGGAATGGGCAGTTTGGATGATGGGTGACATCTTACACCATTGTGCACTAACACCAGTCGTCCTTCTGCTGTAGTGAACTCATCATCCTATTCCATTTACTCACAGCAGTCAGGCTGGGGAAGACGTACCACAGCAGAAAGTGCCACTGCCAAAGCTTAGCTACGCTACGATCCATCCAGGGTTTTTACATCAAGGTCACTGTACAGTAGATTTTGTACAAAAAAATACAACTAAACTAAATCCTTATTATGACAGAGCACTCATAAAATAATGATGAAAATTTGCTTAACGTTTAAATATCCTGACTTATTTTTATATGTATAAAGCACATTTCTGACATCAAAGTACCTGATTGCAAAACAATAATTAACTAAAGAGCAGCCTGAAGGATTCTTTTTCTGTCTCAGACTCTGAACATTAATTAATCCCACAAGTCCTTTTCAGAAGGGCTCTTATTGAAGGAGTTCATTCATGTTTGAAACTAAAAGGTAAAAAAAAAGAAAAGGCATTTTAACATTTCCAGAAGCTGGAGAATGAACCTAATCACCATGCCAGAGGTGACGATAAAAGCAAAATGGTTGCATCGAGACAAGCGCACACCGTGTTGGGAGGAAGCAAGGTAAGACTGATGATGTGAATAATCGGCTGTGAAAACTGCACACGGGAGACTGGAACTGGCCAACGCCGGTAACAAACGCTCCACATCCTCCTTCCAGGCCAAACCGGTCACAACAGCTGCGTCCGTTGAGCCGACTCTGCTGGTTCTCTGCCCCGTTTCTGCAGAGCTCGGCTGCACACAAATTATCATTATGCATTTTCCTCCATCTTTCTCTCTCTTGCATCATCTGGAAATCCTCGCCACTCTGTCTGAGCACAGCTTCAGCATGTTGGTGACCAAAATATATGGCAGGTTTTGCCATTGCAAGGCAGTGGAAGTCCGTCAGCAAGACCAAATAATATGCAACAGGCCAACAAAGTTGGCGACAACCACACACTCTACCAACTAGTCCTTTGTTGCTCATTATGGTGACTGTGGCAGGTGTTGCGTTATGTTTATGACAGCGTAATGTCAGTCAACTCTTCATATACAGTGTTACTGATTTTATTTCATTTATTTTGTTTTCAATTAGCAAAAAACTATTACTGCAAAAATGTAATCTTTTTGTGATGGAAACAAAATACTCAACTTTTAATAACACTTTTTGGATTCTCTTTAAAGTCACAGTAATGACTTTATCTTAAAAGCACATTAAGTAAAATTCATTTATTTATAATGTGTTCATGTTCTGTTTTCAGAGCAAAGACTTGTTTTTCCCCATATTTTTTCATTATTTAATTTGCAATTATTTACAAACTGGATGCTGGTCTTTTCATATGGCACATGTGAAAAAGGGGTATCTACAATGATTTGCAAATTTCTTTCCAATAAAATGTGACTACTTTATTCCATCTAAATATTGTATGATTACTAAATTGTTGAACAGGTAAAACGTTTTTTTATTTTTTTGTTCCTCTCAAAATAACATTTTATTGCAGGCAAGAGCCTTTGACTTGATACTTCAGGCCTAATTACAAACGTTTCGCCACCACTGAAACAAAACGCTGTTATTAGCTGGTTAATTAGTGAGGCTATACTGTTTGTGTTTGTTTTTTACCCTAACTTGCCCTACTGCAGTAAATTTTAAATGAACTGATGGCAACTGAAAAACCGTATTACTCTTTCCGAAGGTTTTAATCTCACACCTTCCCTCTGTTGGGGAAAGTGTTGCTACACAGTTTGAATGCAAAAGATGCTCCTCCATACTTCGTTACTGACTTAAATGCTTCAAGCAGCCAGACCGATTTTACTGTTTGCAATTGGAACATGGCTATTTTCGAAGCGTTGGGATTCCCAGAAACCAAGTTCCAACTTCTGACGTAAATATAACTCTGCAGGGGTGTTTGCAACCAAAATAAAACTATAAATATGGATGTTAATGCGTAAATATAGACTGATTCAACTCACTACTCTCAGTAGGAGGTGCCTCTGTGCATGAATTTGTTTATTGCGACCCACATTTTGTGCCAAACAAGAAAATACAAAATGTAGAAAGACTTTTTGTTTTGACAGGTCAACCAAAAAACACCATGAACATATCGGAGCGTTCCTATTTGCTGCCATTTTGTGCACACAGAAGAAAAAAATACACAGCTGACAAGCGAGCTTCTATATTATAAAAATAAACACTTATGGAGCAAAAGCAGCCTCAGATTAAGCAAAAATGCAATGAAGTAGAAAAGTCAAAAAGACCCCCGGGCTTGGAGTCGCATCATTAATGTATTTCCTTTTAAAGATTTAAACAGAATTCTTAGCACTTGCCAAATTCATCTCAACAGCTTCCAAGCAAGGTGGCGCATGGAGGGCGTCTCCTCGGGGGACGGACGCCGTCCCTTACAGTGAGGGGCAAAATAAAAATAAACAATCTGGGTCAGCTGGACTTAACTCTCTTTGGCATATAGCAGGCAGAGGGAAGGAAAGGTTAGAGGTTATGGGGCATGAGAGCCTGTGATGGGTTATGACAGCAAACACTGAATTAATAATCAAAAAAGGCAGGAAATGGCAGCGCGAGGTCAGGGCAGGCGAGCGCTCCACACGCAAAACGCAGCCACAGGGGGGAAGCTGCAGAACGCATGGCATGCAGAGGATCTCTGTTCACACACGGACCAGGACATGGGAACGTACACACTGATCAGTGTGTGGAGGGATACATGAGCAAAGTTTAAAGGTGATCCGGAGGAGAAAGTAGAACTAAAGAAATGTGTATTTTCTGTCCTACATTGGTGCACAATGAACCCTAATGCAGCAGATTTCCTTCTGAACAACTGGATCTGAAATGTGTCAGAGGCAGCTGCTGAGCTGGGAGGAATAATACGTTATGTTGACGCCTTCATGTCCACGATAACGGACCTGTTGTTTCAATATGCAGCGTCTTTTAAAAGTATCCCCCCTGTTCGGTGTTGTGTTCTTTTATTGCTTTTAAAAATCAAAGGCAGTCAGGAACACTGATGTACCAGTGAATGGACCTTCCACACACACAGGTGTGTTTAAACTACAGTCACTTGAGACACACTCACTACATTCCACTCATTGTGAAAATACAAAGTAACTCCCCTACAAAGGAGGTAAATATTTATGCAATATTTTACCTTTGTTAGTATTCTTATTTAATTGTCAGAAAACAAAGGCCAGAAAATCTACTACATGAAGTCACCTCAACTCAGAAACCGTCAGTCAGTGAGGCTGGTAGAACGATGTCCCTCCTCAAACGTCACGGCCTCCCAACCTCACGTACACCCAGCCTCACGGACACGCAGCCTCACGGACACGCAGCCTCACGGACACGCAGCCTCACGGACACCCAGCCTCACGGACACCCAGCCTCACGGACACCCAGCCTCACGGACACCCAGCCTCACGGACACCCAGCCTCACGGACACCCAGCCTCACGGACACCCAGCCTCACGGACACCCAGCCTCACGGACACCCAGCCTCACGGACACCCAGCCTCACGGACACGCAGCCTCACGGACACGCAGCCTCACGGACACCCAGCCTCACGGACACCCAGCCTCACGGACACCCAGCCTCACGGACACCCAGCCTCACGGACACCCAGCCTCACGGACACCCAGCCTCACGGACACCCAGCCTCACGGACACCCAGCCTCACGGACACCCAGCCTCACGGACACCCAGCCTCACGGACACGCAGCGGCACACGAAATGGAAGCAGCTCAAGCGCACTACTCTCCAATATTTATGAGGACTTCAGCGTGGGTTGATGAATACGTCAGAAGTGAGATAAGATGTTGCAGGGGAAAAAAAACAACAAAACGCAGTGTGTACAAATGAACGTACACAATCCACACAGGATGAAATAAACATACCCTTAGCTGAGCGTACGGGTGCTGTGGGCAGTCACGCATGGCCTGTGTGCTAGTTTTATGCTCTCGATCACACATGCGTATCATCCCTGCGTCCTCAAGGAGGGGTCTTCCAGTTCACTGCATTTACTGTATATTACTAGTTCATCATGGTAGGAGGCGGGTTGAATAACCCCGTGTTTCCAGAGGTGAAAGGTGTTATTGGTAGATTTGGGTTTTTTGACAAGTGTGTAGCACAGGACGTCATCAGGGTAGTTCAGAACCAAGTACTACATGGATTAAAATACAGAAATATAAACGATGTTACGTTCTGTCTGCTATGGGTGGCAGGAAAGCAGCAATAATAAGGATAGAAAGTGTAAACGCACAAAACTAGAGTAAATCCTGGGACCACACACACAATCCAAATACAACACGGCCAAATATGAACCATTTCCTCAAAAACTCAACCAATGAAAACATCCGTCATCTGTGTGGGGCTCCTTCAACAAAACGTAACCGGTCGACCATAGCTGTGAGGTGTGAGTTACGTCAACACGAGCTTTCATGACATGAACCCATCTGAAACACCGTGTCTCCTTCTGTTCCCCGCTGCTACTGAACTCAACCAGAAAAAGTGGCTGTGCAAAACATCCCCATGTCACCATGTAGCTGACAGTTGACCTTTTTCACATGAAATGTCACCACTTCCTCACATTATCCACGTAGGCATCTGTGAGAGATTTTGTCAGGATTCATAAATTCATACTTCAGTTAAGGTCAATTTATGTCAAAGTCGCAGGGAGCTTGAACCTGAACGGAATTCTTGGCAGTTCTAATTTGAGGTGATCTACTCAGTTATTCACAAAATATCCTATTCACCAGATTTGACAGCAGGTGCTGGATCCTGAAAGATCGGGATATGTTGGCAATGTCCCAAAGCAGAGGGATAGTTGTGATTAGCATTGGGCAAATTTAAATCTGTTATACTCACAAATGCATCTTTTTTTATTATACTCATTTTTCATGACACTTTACACGTTACCTTTATTTGCAATATTGTCTTACCAGTTAACATTTTTATTTGACCCTTTGCAGTTTTACCTTCAGTTATTCTAAAGTCAGACGTCATTGGAAAATAGATATACCCTGGAAATACTCTACATATTTATATTAGTGCAGACCAACTTAAATCTATTAAGAGTTGACTTTTTAACTAATTTTAAATGAGTATTGCTAAAATAATTGTCATTCCATCTTTTCCTAAATATATTGAGTTCCGTCTCAAAACCCAAATGAAGTGAATAAACTGATTTTCTAGCTTGAGAAGCTAGCCCGTATTCAGCAGGAGTACACTTTATCTGAGTAGTGGGTGTTTACCTTCTACATTAAAATACATTTAGAGTTTGGCACAGCAGCATGAGACTGAGTGCACTTCAAATCTTGAGTTCACATTTGTTAAATGTGTGTTGTAGTTTGAAGAAACAGATTCAACTTTATTCTACTTTTGTTCCAAATGTTGTGAAATATGCATTTTTCTTTTCCTTTTACTGAAAGTTTTAAAATCGCCATTTAAAGAGGTAAAAATCATAAGAAAATAATGTCAACTGCTTCAGACTGATGGGAAATTGTGCTAAAACTGATGTGTATTTTAGCATTTTATTGTTGTATTGTTCTTTTTCAACAAGACAAAAAAATCTGATCTGGTTTAAATGTTGTCTTGGAACACAGAGATAAAGAAAATGGTAACTAAAGTGTATTGAATGCCATTGCTGGGTGAGTTAAGCACTACATAATTACAATATTAGCATACAGCATGTGATAGTGGTAGTCTTTTCTAAACTGCATTAATTAGCATCAACTAGAAGCTTAATGTAACTTCTTTCAGACTGTCTGACCTCCTCAGACTTCCAGCTCAGCGGTTCTTCCTCCTGAAACGATACAGGAGTCTGACACTGAGACTGAGAGAGCAAAAGGTGGGAGCTACTTTTCAATGCCAGCCCAAGAATGGAGCTGAGAAAGGCTAAAGGGTGCTAAGTGAACATTCAAGGTTGTGAGAATCCTCAGTGGCTTTGCCAAGGCCCCCCCTGCTGGGTGAATCCACTTGTCAGAGGAGCGGGCTGGGTGACATTTCTGCTCACCTCACAAAGGTCAGCCCTTAATTATCTCAAATGCCAGCAAGCACGGCACCTGCAAAAAATAAACCCGAGGATGAGCACTGGAAGTGTGTGCGTCTGCTTCTCCAGCGCGAAATGAGCCCCAGCGTGTCTGTCAGAGCAGAACCAGACCATCTGCCCACCTGCATGAGCCGCAAACACACAATCCAAACCTGGGAAGGTGCACATTGTTGCAAACAAAGTATAGAGATGAACTGAGAAGTCGGCCGGAGTCCTGAATGTGGTCGGTTTCCAGCCTGGCAAGCTTTTTTTTTTTTAGAAAATAATTTAAAATCACGTCTTTTTCCAAACAGTGAATAAATAATTTCTAAAGCGTTACAGATCACACAAGTAACATTATTTTTCAGTGTGGACATTGTGACTGAGGGAAAAACACAAAGCTTTTTTCAAGACATTAAAGATGTTCAAAGCTGAAGTTAGATAAGAAGTTGTTAAAAAGGTAGCAGCATGTTTTAAGAGATAAGAGAGAAAACATCTTCAGTTCATTCCAGCTTCGAGCGAGAGCAAGACTTGAAGCAGATGATAGCAAGGCTAAAAAGATTACAAATCTTTAAAAAAACTTTTCTGCTCTGACACACACACACAGTGTGACATCACCTCTGAGAACAATATAATGACTTACAGAAAAAAATCCTAAAAATATATTTCAGTTTGCTTCTTTTATCTTCTGTTATAGCTCTGGAAGAAAAATTAATCAGCTAAGATCAGAATCAGAATGTAAAACAGCTTCATAAAAGATGCAGAGTGGAAATCAGTCATGAAAATTCTGATCATTCTAAATGTAAAGTTATATAGTAATAGTTGTGTAAGACAAATTAACAAACCTATAGCACCAAGTCTGATTAACCAAATGAGGAAGAGTGTATTTCTTCTAGAGCAAACGGTACCTTCCATGAGGATTGGAGTACAAAAAAAAACTGAAAACAGCTCCTGGAAAAATAAGCAGACAGATTATGGCGCGACAGATAACAGCAGAATCTCCTAAATATATGACAAACAGCTGAGGTTCATTCTCAGAGGCCCTACAAATTGTCAGCATAAATCAGGGGAAGTAGTAGGGAGAACTTGTGAACTCGAGGCATTGAGCAAGCCTAATTATTTCTGGTCAGAGTGCACTTGGTGACAAAACTCCAAGCATATCTGGCCATCCATAGAAAGCAGTGTTTGCTTTTTGAGCTACTCACTGTAGCTATTCGACTCGAGTCAATATTTGCAGGAGGCTATGGTAACAGAAAGCTCTCCTGAACCGCATAAACACACTCCTGTATGCATGACCCTCACACACTCTTGCACACACACACACACACGCACACACACAAAACAACAAATCTGCCTGGAGAATCCCACTCGCGCTCGAAGGGGACGAGGGAGACAAAGGGCCATAGATCATGTTGTGGACGGCGCGCAGTGAGCTCCTTGTATCTACGTCCCCCCCTTGCATTTTTCTCTGGTTCTGAGAAAACATTAAGGGCTGGTCCCTATTGTTTACACAGCTGGCTCCATGGAAAAGATTGCTTAATATGAAATATGGAGAGAGTGGAGAGGTGAGAGGGAGACGAAAGGAAAGGGAGCCAAGTGAGAGGGATATGGCGGGATGGGGTGACACTGTCAGGAAAAAGAGAAAAGAGGGCGGCTAATGGGAGAGGTGAGAGTGGGACCTGGAGTGTGGCGCTGCTGAATCAGATGAGGAGCGAACCTGAGGAAGAGCTAAAGAGTAAACGCAGCAGAGAGCAGAAAGCCGTGAGGTTTCAGTGGTGAGGGAGTCATGCCTCCTGTGGTCTGGGGTCTGCAGTGCATGTTGTTCTTTCTTAGTAATCACACACTGCCTCCTCACAGGCAGCTCTGCCTCTTAAGGCTCAGGCAGAAACTTTCAGACATATTTCTTCAACAGAACCTGAAAAAGGTTTTATGAAATTGAAAATAGCATAGTAGAAATCTTACCAAAAAAAAAGACATCTTAAAAACCCCACTGCAGCCCTGAGTCGGGGCTGCAGACTAACTTTCTGCACTGGTATCTAAATTATTCAGTTAGGTTTACCACCACAACCCTTAATGGGCACCAAGAGTTTTCACAGCTGTGTTATTACCTCAAATATAATATTAAAACGCAACATTTTCTCATTTTCTGTGCAGAATGATCATTTAAGTAGGGATGTAACAATATGAAACATGGGATTTTTTTTTTTTGCATGAGTTCATCCCTCCATGGTTTCAGGGGGATTGATGCCCGTCTCCAGCTTTAATAGAGAACTGGGAAGGTCAAAGGGCAACGCATATGCACAAGACAAGGAACGATGCATGTACAAACTTTACAGTAACCAGTTAAACATGCAACATATTCAGTTACCACAGCTATCTATTAAAAAAAGTTAAATATATATTGTAACATAAGGATTATATTCTTAATTTTTAAAACTTGTATCCTTCTAGTTTATTAGCAATACCTTATGTATATGTTTTAATAGCTACATTTTAAAACCAATTGAATAGTTAGTAATAGTTATTTTTTTAAATTGTTCACAATCTCCAGTAATTACTATGTATTATTTTTATTACAGTAGTAGTAGTGCTGCATGTGAAATGAACAAATAACAGCAGTCCCAGTAACACATCCAGCATGTAGTTTGTAGTTTTTGTTTCTTTTTTTACAAGCAGTGATTAACAAACTTCACTGCTTGTGTTTAATTGATGAGCATGTAGAGTTTAACGGGTGTTGATGACAGTCTGCAGCACGGACAAACAACGCACCCACCACTGAGACTGTTGAGCTTTTACAAGCGGGGAGGATCCAGTAAACTATTTTAACAAGCTTTAAAATATGACATTTGTGAAGGTTTAATGGAAGATGCCTCTCGGTTCATCTGTCTGTGAAAAAATACAAGCCACTGTGGGCTGCGTCTATACCAAACCCTGGTTCGTAACATTGCAACTGGTTAAATATATATTTGTAGAAACGTTATCTGACCTAGCATTAGCCGAAACCTGAGCGGCTGGGTAAGGACTTCACTAGCATCGAGTTGTTTCTTTCTGCACAGACAGAACAACATCCGTGTCTTTGGACAGGGATAGTTGGGAAAATGTTCGGTGAACTAGTGTAACCAACACCGTGCTGCACTAATAAGCTCCCCTAAGCAACTTAATTGGATTGGTTCCTCTTACTTGGATCAGCACCTTGGCAGGTAGGCTTCCTGTGTTCCCTTGTGAACCAATTAGCTGCATTGTTAGGAGCTAACTACTGTGCAGGTCTGAAGTGAAGATTGAAAAACATAAACAAGTCCGATTTTATAGAGTATGGAAATAGTAAACCATGAACCAGGAAGACAAAGAACAGTGGCTGGTGACCCCAACGACCCTATTAATGACACAAAGGGACGCATGAAACTACATAACAAAACACCGAAATCAAGCAACTACTCAAAATTAACAAGACTCTTCCATATAAAAATATCACCTGAGAATCAATATGATACTAGGCCTGTCACGATAACAAATTTTGCTGAGCGATTAATTGTCTAAAAAATTATTGCAATAAACGATAATATTGTTTCAAGACCTTTTGACACTGATTTAATGGAAATGACTAATAATGCACGCTATTTCCTGCCATAGATAGATACACTTTATTTTCAAAAGAACACATAACACTGGAACTGATAAACTAAAACAAAACAACCAAAAATAAAATTGATTCTTAGTCTCCATTAACAAAAAACTTACTTAAATAAAAACTAAACAACATGAAGCCAAAGTGGAAATAAATACTGCATTCAACCAAAAGAGTGCAGATTATGAAGTCTGTACACTATATTGCCCTTCAGTAATCACTAGATTTAGATAAAGACAGGCACATCTGACTACGCTGACTATAGTCACATGCATCACAGGTAGATTCTAATAAAGCATTGATTAATGCCTGATATTAAAATTAGTTAACTGGACTTGTAGCCATTATTTTGGGCTACAAGTCCAAAATAATGGCTGTGTGGCTGGACACCACACAGCATGATCGAACCGATCGAACTGTTATACCTATGATTTTTGTCAGCTAATGTGTGGTCTCAGGTCGTATCGTGTGCACTGGATTTTACACTAAGGAAATAGGAAGGGAAGGTCAGTGGAACACCGGAGTTCAGTCTTTTTTCATTCAGTGTCATCAAGAGAAAGAAAAAAAGTCAGGAAGAGACGATAAAGCCGATAATTAAAATGAGGGTCGATAGATTTAATTTATTGTGCGATTAATTGATTTATCGTTTATGGCAACAGGCCAATATGATGCCCCAAAAAAACAAGCTCTTACTATGTTGGTTAAATTATCAGGTTAACATTGTTGGTTGAATAAATGATTAGAGCATAGAATCCAAAGGGAAAACGATAAAAGACCTTTTATTTTTATTTTGTTTATGTTTGAGACATGGCATGTCAAACAAGGTGTGGGCCAAATATTGGTATGAAAGTATACCAAAGTTTTTTTTTTTTTTTTTAAATGCTAGGTTCAAATGTATATAAGTTATGATTTTTTTTTCACTTCACATTGTTGTGAATTTCTTGGATTTGCAGTTAGAGTGTTGACTAACAACTGCTGTGTGTGTGTTTGAGTGATATAGGTGGAATAAACTAAACCAGTCACCATTTTGAGCTGTACCGTCCCTGCCGTGTAAAGTCCTTCTAATGAGAGAGCAAATGAAGTTTTCTATAGAAAGCAACTCTCAGCTAAATATTCCACAATTCTGCACTGCACCCCTTTCACATGACTGAACATATACAGCAAACACAAACAATTAACATCATTTGATGATAGTTTGGAGTTATACTCATCAGACAGATACCAGGACTAATTTTGGAAAATAACAATGTTAATGCCAATGTAATGAGAATCCGTATTTTCCATGTTTGTTTAAATGTCATAATTCCACTAAAACCTGGTATTTTTACTTAAGGTCATGACATTGTTGAAATCTACTGGCCCATGCCTAAACCACAGAGGATATCAATGTTTTTTATGAGGCTACCATCAAGAACCTGAGCTTCAATTGGTCAAAAGGACTCCATCATGAAGACTTTCTTTAAAGGAAGAAGAAAGAACAGCACTTTAATATTTATTTTGTACTTCAATAATGGATCAAATTAGTTGAGCTCCACTGTGAGTAAAGGCTATTTCTAAATGGAAGGATGAGTTTGTAATAATTGGAGGGGTAGAGTACCCTTTTTCTGGATGACAACAACATAATAAACTGTTCTGTATGAAAGCAGGGAGCTGAGTGTGCCCTATCCACTGCATACAGTTCTCTCTGTGTGTGCGTGTGAGAGAGAGAGACTGGCAACCTCAGTCCCCCTCAAAGCCGGTTCCAGTTAGTGGAAGAGGCCCAACAGAAATTAAGTCCATATTCCTGAGAAACTCAAACACACATAAAAAAAGAACATTTATAGTCAAAACACTTAAGCTGCCACACCTCATTATGCATGAACATACTGTAGATATGGGTCCGGACCTTTATATCACCCCCCGCCCCTCGTGAAGGAAACCAAAGACAACCCGCCTTAAGAACAGCTTTTGTTTTTCCTCCAGGCCGCTCACACAATCACGGTGCGTGTGTATCGGCCTTTATGGCTGTGTCACCTTTGTGTACCTATCCAGGATATCTGGCTGACAATGTTATGTGAAACACTCCAGCACATTCCAACACAGAAGATCCAATGACACGAGCGGATGACGCACTAAAGCGCAGGGGCCCCTTCCTGTTTATACCACCACTTGCTTGCTTAAGGATCAAACAAGAGCTGGTCTTAAGAGTGGGCACGCCCTCTGGGTCCTGCAGTCAACCTCAATGTCAAGACCATTTCTATAAAGAAGGGAGAACTGCACACATCAATATACCCATCACAATAAGAAAGAGAATTTTGTGTGCAACAGCTATTCTGTAGTGTGCGTTAAGGAACACAAAAGGAGCATGTTTATTTATTGACGTCTACGTTCTCCAACCGCCAACATGGAGCTTTTAATAAGCGGCCGTCAAATAGTGTATGTATACAGAGGGTGTGTGTGTTTGCGAACAAAAAGCCAGCCTGACTCACCAGAATAAATGTCACTGTATTTCCATGGGGCATGTTACAGTCTTGTTTATAGAGAGCTAAATTCAATTAGCTGAATAATTCACTATTGAGTGCAACTGTGTGTACATCAGTATATTCACACAGAGAGGCGCACGGCTTTTATCATCCGCCCTGGCACAGTCATTTATAAAAGCTTCCAGGACACCAGGATAAACTAGTGATGAATGACTTCATACCACCATATTGAATTATAGGCCAAGGACATATACCTGTGACACACTGTGCTGCTATGTAGCAAACTGCCCCAATGTCTTGCAGAAGTATTCACACCCCTAGATTTTTTTTTAATTTTTTTTTTACATTTCATCATGTTACAACTAACTTAATAAAATACATGTATTTCATTGTATAAAATAATGTATTTTATTAAGACTTTATATGATGGATCACCAATTTTGTTTCCTCCTTGACATGTCTGCTGTGTTCCTGTATTTATACTCAGATTACAGTACACAACTAGTTATGTAAAGAAATAAAAAAATTAAAAATTGTTGATGGACATATGGCTACAGGTAAGCCGTGTTTGCTAATTGTCAGACATCTGTTCTGCATAAAATTTTGTTTTGGGTTGCCAGGTCTTAAAACAAAATGCGTAAACCCCATATTTTTATTTCTTTAAAACGGCAGTATTATGTATTTTCCAGGAACACACTGAAAGTTTATGGCACCATAAAGGTTAAGACTTTATTTGAAGGGGTTTGCATAAGACTGACATTATACCGTCACAAACATTATATAACACCTGTCATAAACATGAAGACGTTTTTATGAATGTTTATGACTGTTGCCATGAAGTGCCGTTCCGTAAATAATGACACTTTTAATGCAAGTTTTAGTTCAACTTTGCATTAAAAGTGTAACTATTTACCAAATGACACTTTATGACAACAGTCATAAACATTCATAAAGACTCCCTCATGTTCATAACAGGTGTTATATAATGTTTATGACAGTGTCATGTCAGTCTTATGCAAACCCCTTCAAATAAAGTGTTGCCCAAAAAAGTAACTGTTACCATCAGTTGATATGACAATGCCATATACATTTAATATGACTTAAAAGAAATTTTAACTTTGTAATTCAGCGCCTTGAAACTGGTCCTCTGTCTCTTTAAAAACTCCTACTCTTTCTGAAACTCCACTGTCACGAAGTCAAGACAACATAGCTTATTTAATAAGCAGTTCCACCAGGTGTTTGCTAATTGCAGCTGGCTAGTCTGAAGGAGCTGAGTGAGGGAGTCATGGGGGTGGGCTGTTCTTTGTGAGGTGGCAGCTTGGAAACTGCAGGAGCTGTATCTCATAGGTGGCGCTAGGTCCACACAGGCATATTTGCACAGCTGAATGGTTGCCATGGAGACTAAAGCATATCTCAAACATGCATGAAAGAATCAAGGAAAATCTCAAGTATGTTTTTTTTCTGAGTAAATAACATTACGTATTGAGTTTTTTCAGTTGGTCTATCATCTAAAATCTAAATAAACCACATTCCAGTTTGTGCATAAACACCTCCATGTCATGTATTCTCTACTGCTTTTAAGTTCTGATTCAAAACAATAATATCTGTTAAAAAAAAAAAGCAACAGAAGTTGCACACTTTGTACAAACATATCTAAGTGTGATGAAATGACCATGTCAGCATGCAAGCTGCAGTACACAAAAGTCACATGGTGGCACCCAGAGCTGCTTCCTACTGAGCTGTTTTCCTTATTTAACGCCTCTGACCGAGCTGGACTCGACATCCCCCTCATGCTGTATGCCATTCTTTCCACTGGAAAGAAAATACATATTTCTACAGCTCACCACCAATGCCATTAGCTAACTAAGCAGGCCATCAGTAGCAGTATGTGGGTCAGAGTGAGATCACTGAGAGCACTGTCACTATGCGTTTGTGTGTGTATTCATGTGTATTAATGCTTATATAAAACAGCGGGTCAGGGTATGTAGGTCAATCCCGACACGGATGAATACGACAAAGTGGAGGTCAACAGCTACGACCTTTCTAGGACACATTCATTAGCTATCCAACGTTGCGTGTTTGTGTGCGTGTTTGCGTGTGTGTGGGTGTGTGTGTGTGTGTGCGTGTGCAGCTGAGCAGTACAGAGGTCATCAAAGAAATGCCAAAGCTGCAAGATTAGGAGCAAATATAAGCCAAATGCATCCACAATAAATTGTACATGTAAATCCACAGACCATCTGGAAGTCAGGAAATATGTGAAACTAAGCAGAAAAGGTAAAAACAACAGCTGGATTCTGGATACTGTTTTCTCGTTATATTCTGCCTAGCAACAGGGTCACCAGGAAGCCTAAACTCATGATCTATGTGAGCATCTTCATGTGAGAAAGACATGGATGTTGGAAATTATTCTCTTATGATACTATTATACTTCCACTCCATTTTAAATAGTGGGAATTATTTCTGTTCTGTTATGATTACTATAATGTGATTTACCCCAGTAAAACAGCTTGTGAAAAATAATAAGCAAGATAAAGATAAAAATTCCCTAAGTAGCAAGAAAAAGAATCAGAGAATGGGTTCATCTTCATAGTTTGGTAGCCTGCTAATCGTATAAAAAAAAAAAAAAAAAAAAAAAAAGCTTTGGTACATAGCTCAATTTTAAAGTCACAATGTGGAGCAGGAACAACAGAAAAGAATAAAAAGAAACAAATTAATAATTCTTTCTATTTTTTTTTCTATTTTGATGAATATTCATCAAAACAGGGAATTCATTTTGAATTTAGATGCGAGAGTACACTATTTTGGGTTCATGAGAAGGAGACAAAACTTTTGCCATATTTTTGAAGAAAACCAACAATCCCATATTGTTTTTTTTTCTTGTTCCACAAATAGAAAAAATGTTTCACAAACTGTGTGGGGAAAAAAAAAAATCAGCAGAACAGTCCAGTTCAGTGCTGATTGGTTCATGAAGAGCAGTTTTTATGCATGTCTAATTCTAAGGTGCTCCTAATGCCTAAAAATCCTCCAGAGTAATACTTTTTTTGTTTTCACAAGTAGAATAAAAAACGCACTCACTATTTGTTCAGCGTAGAATGATCTATTTCATGTTTGATTATTCTAAGTAATTAAGATTTAAACCAGATATGATAAAACATAGTCCAGCCAACTCCTTAAAATCTACAGACCAGCCCTTTAATTTGGCCCTAATAGAAAGCTTCAAAGCTAGTTAGCCAGTCTGATTTTTCTCAGTGTTCATGGACTATTCATGGTGGAGGCTCTCAATACTTTTTTAGCCATGTCTTATCAGCTAAATTGAAGAGTACTTTTATTAGCTAACTGTGTCACTGCAGCTTTACAACAGGACACATTGTTCTATAATTCAAAATAAGAGTCTCAAACAGAGACACAGTAGGGTGTTAAGTGTAAAACATTTACCATTATATACCAGGCACATCATAATCACTTTTACAACACCAGACAAGGTCTGACTGCAGGTGTTTTAGAGCTTTATATTGTAAGATCTCATTACACTCTGACCACATGTCAAGTAAAAAGTGTTATTAACTGAAAGCATTCTCCCTGCTTGGGAGATAGTGGAAATAAAAAATTACCTTTATCTCACTGAAAAGATAGGGAGATAAAGGAGTGAACAACTTAGCCCCAAATACAATATTCATACTTATCCCTGATCTGACAGGACACCACCAGCTTGTACTTCATTAAGTAGCCTAGTGATGTTTGCTTAGCGTCTACTGGTGTTTGTAATTGTCCGATTAGACAGTGACTAAATGAAAACCTGTTAACGGCAGAAGAAGCAATTAGGTAGGGGTTAAGAATGATTTATTCTTAATATATTAAACAAAGCAAAGTTTACATCAAATAATGGCAGCTATATTAGCATGTACCATGGAAGCTCGTGTTCTTCAGTATCTTCAGACACAAGCTCATCATTTCCTCATTCACTGTTTGTATGTTACTTTTTAGTCATTAGCTTGATGGTTGCCTTTTAGCAGTTAGTTTGATGGTTATTCAGTGCAGCACTTGTTACCACTGTTCCTTGGTTCAAATCTCAGCATGGGGGCAGCCACTAGCTTCAAGGTTATTCCGTAGTTTCTAGATTACTCCGTAGCTGCTAGCTTTTAGGTTACTCTTGAGTTGCCATCTTCTAGGTTTTTCTATAGAGGTTAGCTTCTAGGTTACTCTGTAGCTGTTAGCTTCTGTATTTCTTTAGCCACTATGTTCTATGTTATTCCTTAACCACTACTCCTTAGCTGTTAACTTGCAGGTTACTCTTTATCTGTTAGCTTGCAGGTTAATCTTTAACCTGCTCTTTAACCTAACAGCTAAATAACTCTGTAGCTGTTAGCTTGTAAGTTACCCTTTAGCTATACACATGTACTAAAAAGTGGTTTTGTGATTATATAATTTCATGTTACTGTACTGGCACTTCTTACTATCCAGGGAATCTAAATACTTTCATCCTTTCTCTTATTAGCACAAGAATGCAAATATCCAAAGACTGTGTCCTTTTTTAGCCCATTTCAAAATGCATGTACTCCATAAGCTGTCAGGGCTATCTTCTAATGGTGTAAAAATGTAGCTGGTCTTAATCCTGCTTTCCTTTAAGAGAAAAAGGAATGTGGGAGGAGAGAAACAGGAGGAATGAGGGGCAAACAAGAATTTACTATTTTTTGTTCTTTCACATGGCTACAGTCGGATGGTTGAGCATGTGCTGAGTTCAGTTTAGTTTATTTTGGTCATAAGATCCATAATAAACATACCACCCTCCATTAAACAAAGTGCTCATACCACAAACTCTTGCCAAACCAACAAGATATTATTTTTTTTCCACAGACAGTTAACTACACATTCTTAATGTATTAATGTATGCTCACAGCTGTACCAAATACTCACTCCCTTGATAGATACACATCTGTTCATTTTTACTTGGGATTTGTTAGACATTCCTGTATTCTTGAGTTCACTTTTTCTGGACTTCAAACTGCTTCTGAGTACAGGGAAGAAACAATCTTACAGCAAGCACAACTAAGAAAAGAAAACATCTGGTTGTAGGTTCAACATGGAGTTTACATATGGGTCAGCTGGGTTACACAGTTAGAGAGGGAACAGTTAACACTTCCATTGTTTTAAAAATGTGCACTGTCGAAACTAGAAGCTTTTTGTCAATTATTGTATTTCTGTTTTAGATCAAGTTGATCCTGTTGCACACTTCTATTCTAAAGAAAACATGGATTTCTACTAAATGTGGTCATACTGTGAGAATCTCAGTCATGCCTAGGTTATACTGTTTCAAGTAGTGCTTTTTTTTCCCACCAATTGTCTCTTGGCTATCAGCAGTTGAGTATCGATTGGCAAATTGATTGATTGAGGACTAGTTGGCAGGCATCACTTGTACTCTTGTATCTGTGAAAAAGATCGCAGATAAAGGACAAAAACTGTCCCTCTCTCTATAAAACACTTTCACTGTGATGGCAGTGTTGGGAGATTTACAATAAACTATCTTTTCACTGCTTGGCTCAGCCTTAGATTTACTTCGCAAATTGTGCCACCATTCACTGTCATTATCAGATGAAACGGATGCTTTAAAACCAGCAACATTGGACAGAAAATAACTAAAGTGTGACTTCTAATTAAAACAGGAAACAGAACAATCTGACTGGTTGCTTTACTTTGCAACTCCTCTCATTAAAATGTCCTTGAGCATGATGCTACACATTACCTCGCACTTGATAAGAGCATCTGTTTAATGACTTTGAATTAACATGTAAATGAGCTTTAAATGGTTTAGGTGAGACGTCGGCGCGATCACGTTCACGTCTTGCGGTGGCAGTTTTTTTCCCCCCACACTCCGCCCCTCCCCGTCGTAAACGCCAAACGTCAAACAGACACTGAGAATTAATAAGCTTGCCTCAAACACAGTGGTGACAATTAGGAACGGAGCTTCTATCCTTTTAATGGACCATTTGGAAAATGCTGGTGGTATTTCAATTAGCGGACAATGGGCTGACATGAAATAATGACATATAGGAACTGTTAAGTGACCTGTGAGAATGAGGCAGTTGCGGCGGCACCTAGCCCTTTAATGGGACAGCATGCTTGAGTGTAGACAATAGAAGTTAATAGGAAATGTGAAATGATGATGTAGCTTCTGTCTAAAAGGGTAAGTGACACTAAGGAATAAAGCTGTTAGATCTTAATGCACTGTTGCCACCAGGATGAATCAGCTCTGCATTTTGTAGGCGTTAATCTGAAAGCTGCTAACAGCATGTACCCCCTCCCCAGTCAGTCAGTCCCACATTAACCTTGAGAGCACTAAGGAGGGGGCGGTGGTAGCTCCAGTGACCTTTTTCTTCTATCCTTGCGCACACAAACCACCATCACCCTCACATATACAAAAATATATATGACCGACGGCTAACTTGGTGTGTAGTTGTGTGTACGAATGTATCCCCCCCTCTTTGTGCGTCTTAGGAGAACCATCAGTGGAATGAAAGCAGTCCATCACAGGCTGCTGTAACACCATAGAAGCTGTCAGAGCTGATATGAAATGACCAAAACCTTTCCTGTTACACCTGGCGACAGGTTCTATGTAGACAGATGAAAACAACAATTTAAGCTAATATTGTGTTCGCAGAGCCACTCGGTGGTATGCAGCAGTTCAACACTGACAAGTCTCTACTAAACACGTAAGCTTTGTTTATAGTACACAATCAATATTCAGAAATTCATATTTTTTGCTGAACAGACACTTTTGATGCAAAGATATACTCTGACAATAATAAAATCATTTCATATTTCTTGAACATTTTGACAGCAGAAAAAAAAACATAGGGGTTCAATTTATATCATCAGCAATATTAGTATTGGCTGATATTAGTCATTTTTTAATAGATCAGTATCGATAAAAAAACTGGGCCAACATTAACAGATATTTATTTCCATCTTGGTTTTCATTGAGTCAAAAGGGTCGTGAAATATGTATAATATGAATGATATAAGTAAATATCGGTTATGAGGCATAACAGCAATATTAACATTAGCTATCACTATCAGCACGAATTTTTGTAATGGGGATTCCTAAAAAAAAAAAGAAAAAAAAAGGGGATTCAAAATGTAACTGTTTGTGGTTAAATAAACTTGTAATAGTCATAATTTATACTTTCATTAGGAATAATATTGGGCATTACTGCTGGGGTTGTTACTGATATTGGAAATAAGTTCGACTTCAGCCAAAAAAATGAGTTTTCAATCATCTAAAATCACCAATATAAGCACTCCGCTCCAGCACTTAGACCATTCCAGCATTTAGTCCGCCTCAGCGTTCCTATCCAGCAGCGTCTGTATCCCATACATCGGCTCATTGGATAATAATGAACGGGTCAGTTTTCTCATACATATTGTTGACTTGTGTTTTGTATTTGATTAATATCACTGGATCAAGCTTTTTCTAACATTCCAGAGTTCAAGATCAGTAATGAAAGTACTCGTATCAAGTCAAAATCGGTATCGGCTGATACGCGAAGCTGAATGTCGCCATCATATCGGAAGTGAAAGAGTTGTATCAGGGTATCCCTGATTACTGTAGTAATTAGTGTCAGTTTTATTCAAACATCTCTCTGAAACAATAACATTTAATAAATGTGACCTGATTTCCAACCCTAGAAGTTAAATATATGTGTTATATGTTTTCATATAACCGGAGTTAAATGATATTATATTCTTTGCTCAACCTTTGGAATGTGACCATGGACTCTATTTTTCCATTTTTCTATCCGACTTGACACACACATACACGCTCTCTTAAAAAGGGCTTTTGAGAGTGCAAAAAGCTTTTAAAAAGGCAACATTTGTGCTTGAGTGACCAAAACACTTTCTGAAGCTCTGACTCTGCCCTCCTCTGCGTCCAGCCCACTCCTAGCACCGCTGTGCTGCTGTGACTACACTGGAGGGATATTTATAGAAAGCCGTTGACAATATCCTTGTCCCTGAATGGGTGTAATCGTATTATGCTGGAGGTGCTAAAAGCCTTAAGTTGGGAAGGCAAGTCATTGGAGGAAAAGGGCTGAGACACACGAGCTCCATTCCCTGGGAATCTTAAGAGCAAGAAGCTCAGAGGCAGAGAGAGAGGAGGGAATGAAGACAAACAGACATATACAATCTGAGCATGAGGGGGGGGGACTGAGAACAAATGGAAGGAGGTAGGTGGTTGTTGTTGTTGATGTTGACAAGTCAGGAGGTGACGGGGAAGAATGAATAAGCAAATGAAGTTCCTGGTTGTGATTGTTGCGTTGACTGACTTGCGTGGAGGCTGAAAGCTGGGTTGTTGTGACGGCGTTTGGTATCTGAAGCTTTGAGCCGGTCACAGTGATGATAGATGAAAGACTGAACTTTAATCAGAATGGCGCCTGGAGCATTTTCAGGGAGGTAAACAGGTTAATCAGTCAAGCCCTCCCCTCCATCCTCCTCTCCGCCGTTCTCCTCCACTCCTTCCTCTGCACATGACCACTTCTGACATTGGCACGCCATTCGTCTATTTCCCATCAGCACCTCGCTCTTCTCCTTGCCTCCCCACCCACCCTCGCCTGTCACATGCCCCTCATTCCCTTACGCTGCCTTCCACCTCCCAGTGAAACCAGCCAGGAGGAAGCACAACCCCCCCCTCACCTCCGACTTAAATCACACCATCAGGCATATCCCGCGATCTTATGAAGGGGAACTTCAAAGCATTCAGTTCGCTCAATTTAATATCTAACAGCATCATCCACCATAAAGCGATGAGGTGGGAGGAGAGCATTCAGCAAACGGAGACTGTTCCAACGCTCTCACTTCCTTGCGTTATTGCTCTTCCACTAGCCGGCATCACGGGAGGTAGATAACCTGTGATCACTTCATATCTTCACACCCTGTCAAAGAAGCACGCTGAAATCTAATGAAAAGAGAGAAAATAGCTGCATTATCTACAACTTCCACCATAACAAGGGCTTATTTATCAAAGCGCCCCATCTGAGAAGCAGCACAGCATGATACTAATACACAAATATGTGCATTTCAATTCAGTCCATTTATAGAACCAAAAATAACAACAAGCCATCTCAATGCACTTTACAGTCAGCTCCAATTCAAATACAGTTACACAGGACCCGGTTCAGTTCAGATTCTGTGAAGATCAATCTAATTCCATCCATTTCTAATTGGAATATCCAGTAGGTTTCCAGAATCAGTTTGATGTTTTTCCCCCAAAGTTGAGACATCCTGAACTTTTTTTGTAATATGAATATTAAGTCTTGTCACTCAAAGGTTCCACCAATCATGAAACAAAAATGATTCATTCTTACTTTTCAATTGTAGTATTGAGCCTCATCACTAGTCTTCTCTGGCATCTGGACTTCAGTGAACCAGTTCAGTTTCAAACTCTAGTACGCTTGTGTTTTTAAAGACATGTAAATAAGGCCTGGAGAATCCCATACCGCGCTGTCAATGATATTCAGTACTTTTATTTAGTTTGTGGAGAAACTCCAGAAAATTTTGTTTTTGTGCTTTATTTATACAGACAATGTGGTTTTAAGACTATCTGGCATCCTAAAAACAAAAAAGTTTGAATGAGTTTGCCTTCAGTCAGTAAAGAACCACAGAGGGGCAAGAAGTTAAAATCAATTTGTGATGCGTCAACTCATATCATTTAAACATAAATCATTTAAAACTGACTATATTTATCAAGAGTCATTATACATAATGACTCTGATTATATATATATATATATATATATATATATATATATATATATATATACACACACACACATACACACCTGTTAGACAATAGAAGAATTAAAAAATATCTGGAAAAACATATTTCATAAAAAAAACCCTACATTTTTTGCCCCATACTTTTCCAAACTATGGAGAAACTCTCATAGTCCTGAAAGCCAACACAGTGAAAATCAACCCTAATTATAATACAGGACAATCAATCAAAGTTAGTACATTTGATGTGAAGCGTGCCCATAGCACCGTTATGGTTCAAAATATTCCTTTTCGTCCGCATTTTGCTGGCAGATCAAAAAGTTCAGGTCTTCTCTAAACTGACAGGAGCACCTTGTTCAGGCAGAACCCCTAACCACCGGAAAAATCAGACAAGCTCCGACTGTCAAAACACAACCAGAAACTAGCAATCCCCACGAGTTAACCATCTTAAGATACATTCTGCGATCCCTCTATCCTGCACTCAAACAGAAGCATCTCTCCTCTCTCCTCCGTCTACCTCCCTCACCTTCTACCAACTCAAATAAAATAAAATAAAGCATAGAACAAGCCACTTTGGCAGCATAATTATGAATCTCACAAAGTCTTAACAGCTCCTATGAAGACAAACCACATCTGATCTGACACTTCCCATTCCAGCTCCACAACCACACTGCATTTAGGTAGTTGCAGGCACTTGGAAGCCTAGATTACATTGTGTTGTCTGGGGTTTTAAACCACAGACTCTAGTAAGCAATCAACAAGGCCTGCCTCTTGCCAAGATAAACTTCACAGGCAGCTCACTGCATATTTACAGGCTTTGTTGCAGATTGGCTTTAGGACAGTTGTTCGTTCTCACATTTGTCTTGGAGACACCAAAAAGTTGCTTGCTGTGCGATATGAAGAAACACTGAAAATGAGACCTGTGTGTATATGCTGCATTGGAAGCAAAGTGTGCGCTGCGCCACGTTCAAACATTAGAGCTATGGAGTTATTCCCCCCTCTTACTTTTGTAACAAAGATGTTAGTAGTGAGCACAATTGAGCACTTCAGAGGGTGAAATGAAGCTATTAATGATCCAACAGTGCATAACTCAAAGTGGCAGCAAAAAAGGAGGAGCATAACACAGCCAGAATGGCCTTAAGAAATAATTACAGCAGGCGGAGAGCTGTGTGGGAGTTAAGAGGAAAACGGGACTGAAAAGTGCCTCCAGGCATTGGTTATGTTGTTGGGAAAAGGGAAGTGAAGCTGGCTAATACACAAACACACCCACACACACATATATAACGCACAGAAATTAGGGAGGGTAAAAAGGAGCTGAAATGCAATGCATTCATAGCAGCACATCAATACGCTCAAACTTCTATAGCGAGCACATGTAAATACATCATAGATGGATTCCTGGAGGGCTAACAAATCCCATGTGACTTTCCAACAGCCCATCCATTCTCAAGGGGGATTTTACATCATGTGAAATGAAGGGAATGCTATATACAGTGCTAGAGTCTTCCATTACCAGTAGATTACAGCACACCACCCCACTCATCCCCATCCCTGAATTCAATATGTACAGCTTTTATTCCTGTTACTGTACGCCTCAATGTTAGAGGAGTTTCACAGAAAGGAGTTGGGAGATTCAGTACAGACCAAAATCTGCTCATATGTGGCTTAGAAGATCTAAACTTTTATGCCTCATCCAATCTGAGATACAAAGATAGAAATCGAAGACTTAAAGCAGAGAGTTGTGATGCAACGCCTTCTTATAACATCCTAGGTTTTCAAAGTTTGGCATTCAGTAGGAGGCATTGCCAATACCACCACCTTAAATAAGGTATTCACACATTATTATGATAAGTAAAGAAAAGCATACATATTTTTATTGAAGATTCTTTTACATCATGAAGACCAAGGAACACAACAGACACGTCGAGTTGTGGACAAGTTTAAAGCAGGGTTAGGTTAGAAACCAACATGCCATCATCTGAACATGGGAAGGGGAAGGCACAACAACAAACCAATACAAGGTTCTTGAACAAAGAGACAGGCAAGGCATGGAGAATCTCAAGCAGAGAAGAAGTCACTAGACTCATAGTGACTTTAAAGGATCTGCAGCTCTACAGGTCTCTAGTAGTTTGGCACTCCACTTGCCAAGCTGGAGGGTGTGCTTTGATACAGCAATGATAGGCCAGCTGATCAATGTTGAGAGGCAGTAGTCAGATATACTAGAGTTAGGTACAGGGCAATCCTTGAAGACAACCTTCTAAGGTCTTGACATTATCTCTCTGCATCTGTGAACATAACCAACCAACCCACCCTATATATGCTATTTTTAGCTCAGTTGAAATACAGCTTTCAATTCAGAGATATACAGTTTTCTCAGCCTCAAAGTGGCCAATGAAACCCTGCTTTCTGAGCAGTATACTGTGAAGAGCTAAATATGCACTACTACAGAAGACAGATGCACACAAAGCTGAGAGGAGACTACAAACTACAGACTGCAACCAAGTTCAGCCAAGAGGAACACATCATTTTAGCTGTGACAGAGTTTCCTGTTCTATGTGACACTTCTCACAATGATTATGGAGATATACATCAAAAAGGTAGTCTTATGGGAACTTGTTGGTGCCAGCAAGATTTCAGTTAATTCCAGACTCTTCATCATCAATACCTTGTCATGAACTGCTTTTAAAATTTCAAAATTCTCTCCAAGTTAAATAATCAAATGTCCTGGAGACAAGTAATCAGAGAGTATGATTTGCAATGCTGCCATCACTATTGTGTGATGGCAGTATTGTGTGTGTTGGGTTTCTTCCCGGGTGGCATTGTGTGTGTTGGGTTTCTTCCCGGGTGGCATTGTGTGTGCGTTGGGTTTCTTCCGGGGTGGCGATGATTTCTGGTTGTCGCTCCACATGTCGATACCAGTGGTGGAAGCAAAAGACTTGAGTCCTCTGTCAGAACCACGACCCTTAACATACAGCTACGGCTACTGCAGAATGGTTTTGGGTAAAACATAATTATGTGTTGGAGAGGTACAATCAAAGTCCAGACTTAATTCCAATTGAGAATCTGCAGCCAGACTGAGATTAAAATTACATGGAATTTGCCAGGGGCCAAGTTGCTGTAGAGAAATATTCACCTGACCTACAAAGGATCTGGCTGAAAATGTTTGGCAGAAGAAACCAGACAAAGAAGAGAAAATGGATATAAGGCAAGAAGGTTTAATAAAAGGAGAAATATTGATTTCTCTCTAGATCTAGATACATTTCTCCTGACAAAATCCAATGCAGTCAACACCACTTCTCCCATCTGCAAAACATTAATGCACACCTACAGGCAAAGAAGACAGGATGGAGGAAACAAATGAGGGTGTCAGTAATCGTAAATTACAGTAAAGTAACATACTTTATGGAGGCAGGAGTGCCTGAGAAAAACTAGTTAATATAAAGAGTAAAAGTGTGAAAAACAGGTGGGGGACAAATCAATTCTGAATGAAGCTTGGCAGGAAAAAGGAGGCATACAACAAAAAGGGGATGGACTAAAAGTTGCTCAAACAGAGAGGAGGGAAGAGAAAGAGCAGGGGAGATGCACCTTGTCAGAAAGATTGAGAGTGCAGAAGGGAAAATGAACAGGCAGGGAGGAACAGAGAAAAGAATGAAGATAGAGAGCGAGGGGAGATGAGAGGATGCCTTATTTTCCTCCATCTCAATTTGCACAAAACTTTCATTACCACCAATTTAGGTTGGGGGCCGTAGGCTGGACCATTAGGAGAGCCCAGCATCAATCAGCCTAATCTCCCTCCTAGGTTGCTAAATTACAGCGCCCAGTTGCTTATTAAAATTTGTCGCCCATCTTCCAACACCCGCTACTGCTGCAGATTATACAGGGGCCCCCAGACAAATCTGTTCCAGAGAGGAGGCGGAGGAATACAAGACGGGAAGGAACTACAGGGATAGTGGGATAGTGGCGGGGGTGGGAGGCGATAGGGTGGATCAGAGCAGGGGACGATCATCTGTTTTGATTTATACACTCCTATAGATCTGCTGTGCGTACTCGCACTCTGACTGATTCATCCCATATACACCCACACTTGCCCACATCCTCCCTAATGCAGTTTTCCATCGCTGTCAGCACCCAAACACACAACACTGATATAGAGGATGCAGGATTTGCAACTCCTCCTGCCGTACACTCAATCAAAGCAGTAGCCAGATAAGACACATGATGAATGGCGTAATTGAAGGCAGCGGTGGCGGGGTAATGCCGCGTCGTCCTGGGTACGGGGCTCGGAGGGGGTGGGGTTATTGGCACACGGGTGATTAGCCTGTAGGATTTATCGTTATTGCCCTTCTTATTAAAAAATACTAACGCTGTCTGCTTCACCTACTGTAGCAGAGCTTCCATTCCAGACCGGAGGCCATCACTTCTGGATGGATGAGGAGACAGCCGAGCTGCACCCTTATGGATTGAGGAAGCACTCTTTGAAAGGCTGCACAAATATGTAGGTGAAGGCTGCAAGGCTTCAACATGCTGTACATACCTTGACAACAACTCACACACTGATTCACAGTCAAGGTGAGAGATGGCATTCCTCATTGCATACCTTTAGCACTACAGTGAATTCTTTCGGAGAAAAGTAGAACCTTTTATTGGATTAATGAATCATGGGGTACAGTTGGCCAAGAAGGAAACGCCAGTCAGGTCCATCAAATCTGGTAAAAAGAAGGACACATTTGAAGGAGCCTTTAAATCTCTACCAACTTTGTCGTATTGCTGTGATGGTATGATGTAGACCCTGAATCTGGACGCATCCTTAGTCTGCTACACGGTATAAGCCATCAAGCCTTGTGTGACTTTTTAAAATGACGGCTAGTTTTTTGTGCATGGCTTACAAAACCAAATTTTAGACCATGTGCATTATTTTGTTGCATGCCCTGCTCCATGTGCTGTTCTCGAATAGTGTAACAACAAGCTGCTGAAACAATGACAAGCAAGATGCTAAGTTCATAAAGCAGCAAAACAACCTTTCCTTAAGTTATCCCCAAGCCTGCTGAACAGTAACTTCACTGGAAAACGTCACTGTCAAATGACATTATAAGTCGTAGAGAAAGCAGACAGGAAACATGCTTAGTAGTAGAGCAAAACATCATCAGCAGGAGCAGGTGTGAGCATACTGAAGACAGTGGGGTGTATGAGTTGACAAAATACATGTTGCTGTCAAGAAACATGGCTACCGCAGCACCCGGAGCATCATTCAAGAATGAGTTAGGATGCATTCACAACAGCCCTGTTTAGTGCATTATCAAACTCTAGCTTGTTTGCCTAGAAAGTCCGGTTCTGGTGCTGTTCAAATGCATATGTGAATGTCAAGCAGGCTGCAGACCTTTCCAAAAGCAGGAAGTGAACTACTGCGCAGGGCATTCTGGGTAAATACAACCACAACAAATCCACCAGTCTAGCAGTAGCTGGTGAAATGGTTTCTTTTAATAAAGACCTCAAACAAAAAAATCATACAGGCACAAAAATCTGACACCACTTCATTTTTGTTTACATTTTATGAAGAAAGAAGTTGTGCTCATTGTCTTCTTCAGAGATTTTCAGGTTGTTTTCTTCAGTGGTTCTTGGTGCAGCACCACCACAGGCAAGGAGGTAAACGACTTGCTCAAAAGGTTTGGTTGGTTTGAGACAGTGCAGTGTGAAGAGAACACCAAATGAAAATGTAACAAATGTTGTCATTTTGGTCCTCAATCGAACCAAGTCTATCACACTATCAGATATGAAAAGACCCTTCAGGAGGACGTAGAACTGTTGAAATGAAGTTGACTGGATATGAAGTTTGTTGCTTGTTTTGTGATTGGTGACTTTGTGATATTTTTATGATGTAAAGCACTTTGAACATCCTTGTTGCTGACCTTGTTGCTGGAATGTGCTATGCAAATGAACTTGAACTTGATAGCATCAACTATGTTTTCAAGCATATACATGATGATACATGATACATCACTCCTCTCGGTATCAGGGGACAAATAATCTTGGCCAAGAGAACCATACCCAAAGCTAAATATACTTGACCACCAACATGAAGCTTAAACTCTGTTTACATGTTGTGTGCACCACAAACACTTGTGACACTACACCGAAATCACACACAAATTCAAGAATCCTTTCAAAGCAGAAACACGCCATCACATACTACAAAATTTGGTCAAACCTAGCAACGTAACCTGGCAAAAGTACAGCAAAGCAAAACTGTAGTGTCAACATCTACGGAGACAGCAGCTGTTGAAGGGAAAGCCACTTATAACACAGACCTTTACTTCAAATACTTTCAGTATTTAAAGATTCATAATGGGTTCAGACAATACTCTTTCCTGCTTATATGACTTAATGCAGGTTGAACAGGGATCTATATTGTATATTTTTTCTTGTTTTCCAGTTAATGACATTTACTGCCGTTTCACAGTGTGTTTTTGATTTATACAATGTGCTCTGTTCAAGATCTAGTGCTGTATACAGTGTCTCTACCTCACTCTGCTGCCAGCAGCCCGGTGTGTTGCTGCTCAGGCTGAGTGATTGGTGTGTTCCTTTTGCACAACTTGGCTTCTAGCTGATGATTTAACAAACAAACCCTTATTCAACGCAAAAAAAAAAGAAATAAAAGTAAAACGGGAGAAATAAACAAATGAAGGCAAGAGAGAGAGGGAGATGGATGATCAAGTTGGCTGAGAGAAGGAGACAAAGGTAATAAAAGGAAGACAAAAAACAGATGGAGGACAAAACAAAGGGGACATTAGCTTAAATGAAAGTTTATTAGCTGTATCAGTCAGTCAAGTCAGGATGGGGTTGGGAGTTTTGCCCCAGGCCCTCCACTCTTCCTCTCCATCTTTTACTAGCCTTCACCCCCTTTCTCTCTCTCTCTCTCTCTCTCTCTGTATATATCTCTGTGTATGTGTGTGTGTGTGTGTGTAGGGAGGGAGTTTTTGGAGGGGAAGGCGGGCATGACGGGAAAACATTAGGTTGCTGGCGACTAGCCTGAACACCAGCCAGTAATTGGCTGGGGTAATGGTCATGTCCAGACAAATAGTGTAGGCCTTAACCACGTTAGGCGGAGCAGTTGGTTGCTCCAGTGTTCGCAGTGCAGCAGCCAGCACGCGGCTGTGGATTAACATCATAAACATGAGATTTACGGAGATGCGGCATCGAATCAAACGCACTCTGAACTGCGCTCTCGTATATTAGATGTTTAGGAGACAAGCAGTGGACAGAAATGAAGGACGAAAGTCGGCGAGAAACGAGGAGCAGGAGGATGAAGCCAATATTTCATCGGTCCCTCCCTCCTCTTTGCATCCCTTTGCCTTCTGTCTGATGGCAAGCTGAGCCGCTAATGTCCATTGTGTCTGGATGGGCTGCAAAGGAACAAAATCTGCCGTTGCGTGTCTTTATGTGTGTGTGTGTGTTCGTGTTTTTGTGAAAATGATAGGTAACTGCTCCTAAAGTAGCTAAATAACACGCGTGCTGTAAACGGATAAAGACGAGTGAGTGAGAGAGAGAGTGAATGGGTGTGTGAGGGGAGCCCCTCAGCCATCCAGCTATCATCTCCTGCCAGACAGGCCCCACCAAGCCATCCCAGCTGGATAATGAGATCCATTATGATTTACGGGCCAAGAGGACAGCCAGACCAAGCAAAGACACACACACACACACACACACACACACACACGCAGAAAAGCAACTGAAATTTGAAACAGAATACAGTGCAGGACAGAGAACCCCCATTCATAAACACGCAGAGCGATGTGCACCAAACTTTGTGCATGTGTAGGCTTTGCTGGTTGCCTTCAAGCTACACTATAGTGGCTCCTCTTTCAGCCCGCAACTTGAGAGCTCCCTCCATCCCTTATTCACACTCACACTTCCCTCCCTGATCCACCTCTCACCTGACAAACAGAGAAAGGCAAGCAGCTCCCACACAGCGACACACAATCACACACCGCTTCCCGAGCAAGAAAGGTCTGCTTGGATTCCATAAGGGAGTTTTAACGCAGTATGAACGCTGTAATGGATTACAGTCACAGGTAAAACAAACAGAGGTTAAAGGTTTGCACTAGTGGCTGATGGGACCAGCTACAGATCTCTTTGGAAGCTTTGCCTAAATGCTGAAAGCAACATTTCATTGACTGTCTGTGTCTCTGTTGACCTGAACTCTTTACTCCCAGACAGCTGGCCAATTGTGGTTTTTATTATTTTTTTATTTTTTATTTTTTATGTTCACTATGGGATTTAGGAGTTTATACGTTCTGATCTGTGGAATAAGCTGCCAGTCTGGGCACAAACCAGAAGAGGTTTTTCCAACAAAAGCAGTTCCAGTGCTCAACTAGTGCTTAGGTGGTTGTTAAAAAAAAAGGAAGAGAGCTGGTTTCATTTTTTTTTTTTATATCGTATCACCGAAAACCTGAATCACTTTGTCTCTGTGCATCCATACAGGATTCATCCCTACAAACCTGCATCTTCACTTTCAAAAAACTCAGTTCCAAACAACAATTCATGTCAGAATGATTCACACTATGGTGGCTTCTGATCTGTACTGATCAATGCAACAAGGAATTAAAGAAACAGTTTAGATTTATTAAGACCGGATGATGATCTAGAAGAATCACTTGTGTTTATAAACAAAGCTGTGAGCTGTGTAACCCGTAATTAGTCAGTTAGCCAGACTTTTATTTTTGCGGGCCCACTTCCTGTTTTGCCCTAAACTGGCCAACTTATTTAAAGCCCCGCCTCCAGCGCAGTAAAAGAACATCACCTGTTCCACTGTGATTGTGGCTGGCTGTTTGGCATCTTGCTGTTTTGCATCCTGACAATTCACCCGAAATCCCTGAAACTACTGATTTTGATCTATTGGTGAGTTTTTGTTTGTAACATTGCACTATTGTTTCAGTATGAAACTTCTCCTCGATTGCTCATTGGAGCGTTGTTTTATTAGAATTGTTGGTGGTGGTTACCTGGGCCGTCACCGTGATTATCACAGCTGATCGCAGTCTAATACGGCACTCTCTGCTCAAAGGTAACATGATCGTTGGATTTGTGCAAGATTTATTTTCCAATTTCATTACTTTTGTAATGAAATTTATTTAAAATGGGATGTAGCTACATTTATGTTGATATTGCGCAGTATATTTAATTTATTTTATTTTCCTCATTTTTGCTTGAGTATTTGAGTTAATTTATTTTATTTTTCTTGATTGATATTTTGAAAGTTAACTTTGATTTCAACTTTAACCTTAAATTGATTAGTTTGAAATATGATTGATATTCTTTTTTTGTTTTACTTTATTTAAGTTATGGTTAATTTAACCTGATTGGTTAAGAATTTAATAATTGCATTTAATATTTATTGCATTTGTATGTTTGTACATTGTTTGATAAAACACTTAATGGGTTTTCTGGCCTTTTAGGTCGGGTTTTTTTTTTTTTTATATGATGGATCAGATCCTCTTCTGAACCCAAGGATGGCGAGCTAGGAAACAAGGAAAAGAACTCTATGATCTTTGAATTTAATTGTTTTGAATTAACCTGTCTCTCACTGTGTATTTGTAATTGTTTGTTGTTGTTTGTTTCCCCCAAATCACTAATATATATACCTCAAAACTGAAACCATTGCTTCGTGTCTGCATTCACACCTCAGGCTCCTTAACGAACCATCTTCTGATGCTGCCTATGTAGCCACAGTTAGCTGCCTAGCCCATAACTGTTACAGCTGCATTTATAAATGCCTTTAAAAGCAGATTGTAAACATTGCGGTGACTCACATTTCCTTTTCAGAATGAGTGATCTTAAACTGTGAGCAGACGAGCAAAGGCAAACATTTCCAATCGATTTCAGCTCTCATTCCTCTGACTGATACATGTTCATTCTTAATTCATTGATTGTTCAGTCTGCACTAGATCTGAAAACTTATTATGCTATCACAGATTTCAACCCTTCCAATTCTAGAGCATTTCTTAATTTAACTATAAACACAAAAACAATACTTATATTTAGTGTATTTTATCAGTTCAGAGTACAGTGTATTTGCAGAGATTAGGTACCAAAATCCACACTTGAGACTCCCTAGAAAAATACGTGCAATTGTCTATCTTAATAGCTCAAATAACAAATATATCCTAAAGGGACATTAAGTTTGTTATACTGTCATTTCCTCATCAAAAAAATACCTGGAGTGATGCTTTGATTCTTCCATGAATGTGTGAGAAGTCCTTTAATCTCCCGTGGCAACCATTCAGCTATGCTAAATGCCTGGGTAGACCTAGCCCCGCCTTTGACGACGCAGCTCCTCCTCCAAGCTGAAGCATCCAAGTTTCCATATCACAGAGGAGCTCTCCCCCAACACTTCCCCACTCAGTTCCTTCAGACTACCCAGCAGCAATTAGCAAACACCTGGTGGAACTCAGGTGCTCATCTGCTGAGCTCATTATAGGAGCTACTTCTCAGAGCAACGCTGGTAAAAAAAAAAATGTTGTTAAAGGGTTAAAGAGGAGTGCTGTTGTGATGACATCCTGAAAGCGGAGTTTCAGAAAGAGTAGGAGCTTCTTAAAGAGACAGACGCCTGATTTCAAGGAGTCAAATTAAGTCAAATTTCTTTCAAGTCACATCAAATATATAGCATTTTAAAAACAACTGAAGTCAACATAGTGACTTGATTATGCTATAAAATGGCACTATGTGCCTGGAAAACACAGAAAACTGCCCCTTTAATGTGTATTAATACACAGTGGAAAACATCATAGCACTACTACATCTACAGCCTTCCTAATTTCAGCTCTTGGGAGGTAAAGCCAATCAGCACAAAGAAAAATAAAAGACACTCCTGGATTGGCTGCTTTGCAAACGGCAGCCACGAATAACTAGGTTTTCCACAAACAATTTTCATTCCACAGAAAAATCCAAAAAATATTAACCAAGAATAGGTGGGTCCACTTTACTCATCACAAAAAGTGTAATTAAAAACTTAAGTACATAGATGCATTGTTGTAATAAATACATATAAAAGAAGGATCCAAATAAAAATGTGATGCCCTTTAAAAAAAAAAAAAAGTGAATAAAATGGCCTCTATCATCCACACACACAGTAAAGCATGCCTTCCCTCTCTGAATGCCAGGCACTGAACACAATGGCAGGATTCTCTGTTGTTTCTGTTTCATGAAGTACTCAAGTGATGCCAGCTCAATTAGTAGCCTGAATGCCAAGATCCAGACTGGGGACAGATGAAGAGAGATTAACCGATGAATGAGGGGACTTTGGCGCAAAACAGGCTGCAAAAAAGAAATTAGGTTAAATAGACAATATGCGGATGTCTTCTAGGAATTTGCAAAAACCCAAAAAGATCTCATGAATAGCTAAACCGGGAGAAACCAAAGGAAGAAGGACAAAAGAGCTTCGTGCTAAAATGAAGCCATGAAAAAGTTGTAGAAGTTGCGAGAAGATGTTGTGTTCCCCGAACTCTCTACATAGACACGCCCCTATGTATAAACAGCCCCGATCCTCAGCGGTATGCAGTGGACTTCTGTCATCAAATGTGATCAGCCACTCTGCACATGCCAACATTCAGTCAGCTGCAATTACCCCTAAAGGACGCCAAACACAAAGGGGCTCTTTTTCTACAAGCAAACACTGAACCCTGAGAAGATTCTGACATGTCGAGTCACATTAAAAGGTCAAATATATTAAATGAACATTGATGTGAATGAGATCAGATGAATTGTGTGGCAGTCTAGAGGCTAAGGGAAAAGAAAAGAGAACAAGCAGCATTCTAAGTATTACAGAGTTTGATACAAATCAGAGTATGTTGACACAATTTGCTCCAAATCACTTGATATGTGGATATGGTGAACAATTCTGTACATTTACAGTGTAGGAGCACTAACAGACCACATTTTAATAGTAGTAAAATGTCTACATTAGTATTGTGATCAGTAAAAGGACAGTTACCTGGACCAAGTTGCTTTAAAACACTTTCCAGATTCTGTAATCTCCATCAGCTCTTTGTGACAGTGATGTATATTTTGGTCCCAAAGGAGTTTCTGCACAACAGTGTCACATAAACATCCATATTTGTAGCATTTACTTCACATGTGACTCAAAACACAAAGTTACAGTTTGTGACAAATTCTCATGTTAAGTACAGCTCATAGTGGTTTCATGGCTGAAGCGCTAGGCTAAAGCTACCAGCTTGATCTAATTTGATGCGACTCAGTTTGGTTCGCAACACGTATCAATCAGTTCTCGAGAAATTTGTGGGAAAACTTACAGAAAGAGTTCTCCTGCTTTATAAGCATAGTGATTTGTTTTGAACATCATAATATTTAATGACTAGAGTTTCAGCTGCTCTCTGCACAAAACAACAGCTGTCTGGGGATATCTATACACACTGCAAAAAGGCAGGAATTTGCAGTTTCCCTGACCTACATCTAGAACCAGTGTTTCAGAACATGTGCAGCGACAGGGGAGCTTCTTTGGTTCTTTCCTTGTGAAGAAAAACCGGGAGAAGTAAAAGGTGACAAAACACACAATTTAATTGGGAAAACCCATCACTGACTTAACTAAAGCGCCCTGTTTTATAGAACAAAATATGCTGCCACTGGCTTTGAAGCATTTGGAAGGATCAGTAAAAGGGGCCAAGTTGGCTAAAGCTTGTGCTAGTTTTTTATCTAGCTAGCTGCCATGTGAACGATGAGGCAAAAATGCAGCCATACTCTGTTTTATTAAACATGATCACTTAACTGAAGTCTCAGGATAATATTTTGTCATATTCTATAAGTACGGTTTTAAAGCAAGTCTTTCGTTTATAATGCCTTCATCTGGATTTCTATCAAATTCTTTGGATGAGAACAGGACGTTCCTAATATTGTTTTTATTGAAAGAAATGGTAATAGTTGCATACAATATGGCCGTTGTTATAGCAGAATAACAATGTGGCAACAGAATCAAGCAAAAGCCAGTAAAATGTGGCTGATATGTTTAATTAAAAAGTGAAATTTGGTACCAACTAATCTTTCCATTATAAAAGCAAACCTAACTCGGGTTCTCTTAAAGTAAATGTCAGTTTTTGGCCATAGATATCTGCTTTGAAGTCTTTGGTGTAAAAACTGGGCTCATCTTGCCAAGGCCAGTTTGTGCACACTAATGCATTCAAGATGGGAAATGTAATGGCTGTTTTGATTCAATGTCACAGTCAAAAAGCTTTGGCAAAGAACTGCAAATGCCACTCAGCAGGCTTTTATCCAGAGAGCCTGATTGAATTAAGTGTTAGCAAACTTACCATGGAGATACAGTCGCCGTTCCCTGCATGGGTATTTTCAGACAAATTTCTGGCGTTACCATAAAACTTCCATCAGCGTGGTAAGAATGGCCTGATTGTCCGGCTGTAGGCTGTTGTGTGGAAGCGGAACCCACTGCACCATTGCTGCCGCGTCTCCCATATCACAATACAACGAAACAGCACCAACATTGGAACACGTCAAAACCAGAATTCTTCCCTCTAATCGTTCACCAACCAAACTATTCTGCCTCTCAGATTTTCCTCATCAGTGATTCACCAGCAAACTTATCTCAGTTCAACCCCTCCTCCCCAACTCCTCTCTACTCGTATCTCAGTCTTCCTAAACAAAACAACTCCTTGCACATGGTGGTGCTGGCCCTAATCACTTCCCTCAGCACCAGGTGGTTCTCATCGACTGAGGCCTGGCTCCTCCACTCGGCAGGATTCTTCGCCAGAGGAAATTGGCTCGTCTACACGCATTTATTGCTCACGAGCTGCGTGGAGCCGGATTGTCGTGCAGGCCGTGCAGTGCTGCCGTTGGACTCCGTTCAGGCCATTTGAGCGTCCCGGTTTCGCTGTGAGGAAACAGCTGCCGCAACACACACCGAACCCTACGCAGAAACTGGTAGAAACGCCCTTTTCCTATTACTTGCGACCGTTAAGCTGCATTGTGTGGAATTGGTCGCAGTGTATGGAATAACTAGATTCTAATTCATGCAGCTGCTGATGTGGCTTTCCTCTGCTAATAAAGAGGATGAAAGAAGTGTTAATCAACCTGAGAATCTCATTTGGGGTAATAAGAAGCAGGGGGGAAAAAACTCCCTTGCGATGTTTCTGCATATACAGTGCAGAAAATGTGACTTTATATGCATCAGTGATGCTAAATTTAAATGATTTGAATTAAAACAATGCCTTGAACTGTGGCACAGAAGCTATTTGTGGCCTTTAAAATGTTTTTAGTTTGTTTGTTTTTTTTTGGCCCCTGTCCATAAGTAAAGAATGCTAAAATCAAATTCACAAAAAACACATTTTGACATTTTTAATGGAATACATTTTGTGGCCAGTCAATAGTTTAAATTTGCCAGTTTTAGCCCCCAAGGCAAAAAGTTTGGACACCACTGCCTTTTTTTTATATTTTGTCATAAAGCTATTTTATTGGGGGGTTTTATGTGATGGATCAGGTTTTTCTGTGTTTTTTTAAAAGGCGGTGATATCATTTTATAACCCATCTCTGTCTTAAACATCTCCATCTCTTGCTTTTTGTTCCCATCTGATGCCTTCACAAAACACCTGAATTCATGCAGAAATGTCCAGACACCCAGCTGGACTTTTTATTGGTTGAATATTTTTGACAACCATCTTATAGACTTGTAACTTCATAATATGTTTTGCTGTATTCCATACTATCCCAATGAGGTACATACATTGGAATAAGTCATTTTAATGGAAAAGAATGTGGAAAAGTTTAAAAGGTATGAAGATTTCTGTAATCAGCGAGAGCAGATTTTGAACGAACCCGTTCTCTGCTTGCAGCTTTTCAATTTCTCCCAGAATTCCCTGCTGTGGACCACAGCAGTATCCGTTCTGATTGGATTTAAATGTCAAGAGAGATGGGACAATAGAGTTATCTTCCAAATGATGACCCATTAAAGAGCCCAAGCAGTGTTCCTCCCTCTTCGACTAACTAATCACCGCCCAGATTCATCATCCCACAGACCAGAGCGTAATTTAATGGGCTGCGGTTTCCACTGCTTCCCCCTAACTCTGTGTGTGCACATCACGCTGTGACCAAGGATACCCAGAGAGTGTGTGTCATGCGGTATCAGTGTGTGTGTACGTTTGGTGTTTGTGCGCCGGTACCAGAGGGAGCCGGTTGGACACCAAGGGCCAGTGCCCCATTAAAGAGGAAGAAAGAGAAGCAGAAGAGGAGGAGAGGGGCTCCTCATTCAGACAGCAGGAGGGGCCGGCTGTGTTCCACCTGCACACACACACACGCACACACAGGGACGAGAACGAGGATGCCTCCCATCTGCCTCCTCCGAAGTCACCTGCTGTCCTCAGGGTGTCGTAGGTGGCCACATGCCAAAAGCAGAGCAATATTTTTTTCCCCCATCCTGCTTTTCCCTCCTGACTTCTCCTTTTGCATCTCCTTAGGAAACCAAATTTTTACGAGCGGCTTTTACGTTACATCGATTTCAACCGATCAGTGAGGAATATATGCGTAAAATATCACACCAGCTGATTAATGGAGGACAAGACCTTCAAACTCCTCTTCATCTCCATATCCATCCCTTCCCTGCTTTCAGTATTCAGTCATCTACACTCCTCCTCCGTGTGAAATGGCTTCCATTATTGCTGATTTGTAACCACTCTTCTCTTTGCCGCCTCTTTAATCTCTCTAACAGCTTTGTCTCGTCTAGAAATGAGCTGTAACTAGTGAGAATCTAAAAAGTTGCAGTTTCACCCTGACAGCTGTGTGTCCTCCCCTAAGGAGAATAAACTTGTATCCTAAGATTTCCTAAAGGCCGCCAACATTTTTAAATAGAACTGGAAAGTTTATAACAAGGAGGGCAGGCAAAATTTTTGTCTCATGGGCCTAAACTGAAGAGTCAAAAGTACTAAAGAGAAATTACTCATCAAGCAGATGAAATGGTTGGACTGGTTTTGTTTGCTTGTTTTTTTTCTAGAAAAGACATGCTAAAAGAAGATAATTTAGTTTTCAAATTGTTTTAAGCTGAACTGAACAAATTTGTTCTCAGCTGTAAGAACTGGATTTGGGTCACTTCCTGTCACAACACTTGCTATGTTAAGTCAAGTTTAATAAATTGAATTAAAACTGATTTGGCTGCAGCAAAGTCTCTGGATAGATGTGGCTCTATTAATTTTAAAAGTTACAAGAAGACGAATACTTTGTTTCGTACTTAACACTATCCGTTGTCAGAATATTATGTCGGTAATAATTTTACCCTGATTAGTAAATCAAAAGTCTCCATCTGCATCAACCAGTGCTGGTGTAACATCTGCAGAGTTGCAATTAGGGGCCAATGCCACAAATGGCCCCTGGGCCAAACTGGGAACAACCCTGGCTTACAAGAATAAAACAGAGTAACTTCTCTGTACACCGTTCAGCTTTTCTGTCATACAATGAAGTCATGCTCTCTCTTGCCATCTCTCAGAAAACCACATACATATCAAACTGTCACAGAAAATACTGATTATTTTTTTAGAAACCTTCACTCAGTACCAGCATCAACACCAAAGAGCTTTTTCTTTTGGATATTCCTGGTTGAACTGAATATGGTGCATTCACTGATGGGGGAAAAAAAATTGGATTTGGGAGTTTCTGATCATTCAGACAAAAGCCAGGTGTGGTCAATCACTAAAAATAAAGTCTCCCTCCAGTCACTACCTGATATCTCTGTCTATCTCTATAATTGGTTCATGTTTTGTCATCTTATATTTAATATTTTTGTAATTGGAATAACAGTAATAAATGTATTCAAGGTTTGTTACACAGGGAGAATTTCATATCTTCCTCCAGACTATTCAGCAATCACCTGCCTATTATTAACCCCTGAAATCAGGCCTCTAAAATCCAACTTCCTCTGAGAATTTATGGGACATCGGGGCTCCAAACTACTGCAAGACATTATGGATCGCTATCCAACAAGCTCCTGTAAAAGCTTTTCATTACATAGAGACATCGTCCGATCAATAAAAGATTCTGTAAAATCTAATTAGCAGAACTGCTGAGCCTGAAATGCATGAATATGGATATTTAGAGGGTGGCAGGAGTCCAGGCATTCCAAGTCTCACTGAAGAGCTTTCAAAAGCAGTTGAAATAATAAACCTATTTTAAGTAAAAGCCAAAGAGAGACTGGTTGATAGGAGATCAGGTGGAGGCACTTTAAGGCTGAGGCTCAGTGGACAGCATGGTGGAGCTGTGGGTGGAGTCAGGAGGAAAACTCCAAGGAAACGGGGGAAGTGAGAAGGAAAGAGAGAGAATAGGAGGAGCCCAGGGTGTCATTTCTCTCTGTGTCAGCTCTCTGCCTTCCCCCTCCACCCTCACCCTCCACCCCCACATCACCCCCAGAGATGTGGATGCTTCGCGGGGACAATTACCGACTGACACTTCATCATGGGCCCCGTGACAGCCGCTGACGGCCCTCGTCCAAACAAATGATGCTGGGGTCGAGGTTGCGGGCCTGCCTCCGAGTGTGCCTAGCCCTGCCGCACTGCTCTGCATTAGTAAGACCCACTAACACACACGCAGACACACATATTAAAATAAAAAGAGCTACATTAAAACAGACTCCTCTAAAGCAACCACCTCCTTCCCTTAAGAAAAACACATTTATCAGCAGAGGGGGGATGGTGGGCTTGGGACTACAGTTTTGTCAAACCTCATACCCCTTAGGTAAAGGGAAAGCTCTTTATCTTTGTGAGGCAACAGGGTATCACACACGCATACGTACACAAAATGACCCCCCTCTACTCCCCACACACACACTCATGAACAAAAAAAACACATACATCTAATCAGATAATGGGGTTAAACAGCAACTTTAAGAGGCCAAAGAGGGTAAAAAAAAGTAAGTAATCAGCACAGTGACATCAGCAAGTATCTATTAACCCGAGTCTTTGTGGCGACCAGGTAACACTCTGCCCCCACCCCTTTCTATCTGCCCCCCCTTCATAACAAGGAAAACCATCAGCTCAGTGGTTGAGTGTAGCTAAGATTAGATCCATAAAATAGGGCAGCTGCTAATAGTTAAAAAAGGGGGCAGCGTGTAGTGTCTTAAGAAGAACCCATTACAAAAAAAAAAAGTACTAATAAGAAGACGACTCTGGAGCAGCAGTGGCTGTGTAGCTAGCAGTCTGCAGATAAATAAATGCTGTGTGTGATGTTGGTCCAGGGAGGCAGATCAACAACATCAAATACTTGACTAACACTCCTGCAAAAAAAAAAAAAAGCTTGCCAGACTCTGGAAATACTCAGAGACAAAAAAAAACCTGGGACAAAGACAGAATAAGCGATGACACATTTATCAAAGGAGAAGAAGAAGAGGACATGTTCTTCGTGCCTCTCTGTGCAGGTGCTATCCTGATACACCATTACTAAAGACTGAAACTGCTCTCTGTTGTTCACGGAGAGCACTTTAGTGTTTGTTTTTTTTGTTTGTTTTTTTATGTTTGCCATCACCTTCGTCTTATTAATACTCCTTGTAGCTACTGGTTGCTGCCCTTGAAAAATGGGGTTTGACATTGCTTCCATTGTTTTTAAAAGGAAAAATAGAAGCTCGGTTTGAGAACAAAGTAAGACCTGTCAGCGTTTGCTCAGCGCTGCTATGAGCTTCTACAAAGAAAGGAAAAATAGGAAATAACACCAGCACCGCATGATATTAATTATGAAAGTGTTTACATCAGACGATGTCATGACTTTTTTGACTTACTGCGGGAACAAACATATTCACTTGTGATTGTAATTGCAGTTCTTATTTAATGGAAACGCTGCAAATTGTGAAATTGAGTTTTTTCAACAAAAGCAGACCATCGACAGAGATTTGTAATGAAAACCCAGCTATTGTAACTTAAAGTATATATCTTGTTATTTACTGGCTTATCAGATTTTTTTGCATTTGCTGAAACTGCAAAGCATATTCATGGATTCATCTATTTGTAGAATTTTTGTGCTTCTTAAATATTCAATATGAATCCTATTCCGCTGCCTAATTTTTGAAACACTTACTGCACTTCTGTTTTTACACATAAGGGGCTGCTACAAAGAAAATCTGCCTCAATGAAACAAATTGAGGCACAAGAAGAGTCTAGCAGAAGAATGTTATGCATATACATCCATAACTGCAGGGTTTGAGGCATTCAAACTTTTGGTCATGTGGGCTGTGTTCACAACATTCAAACTACTCCAGAGACAGTTTATGTATTAAAAATACAAATATTACTTTATGATTTTTATTTCTTTTTAATAACATCAGACATGCAATATTAAAAAAAACAACTACAACTTTTGTAGAAAAGGGATCTGCAACTCATTATAGATTGGAAACATAACAGTGTCAAATGTCTGACTTTGTTTTTTGGATTTTCCAAACTTTTGATTTTTTTTCCCAAAAATGATTTCATCTGTTCTCATGATCTCTCCAGAATAGAGAGTCATTCTTTCTTTGCAGAAGTTGCGGTATTTTTGCCAACTCTAATGAATGGATGTACCCAAGTCTTTATTTTGGTAAATGTCAATTGATGTTTGTGGTCCTACATCCTGTCAATTTTAAGACCAAAAGAAAAAGTGTACTAAACAATATTTTTCTTTCTTTAAAATTTCAGGAAAAAAATCCCCTAAAAAATTGTAAACTGCATCCTGCATCAAATTCCAATTCTGTATCTTTCCTGAATTTACCCAAAATCAGTTAAAGAGCCACTTTGGAGACCACTGATGTGTTACTTTTTAATATACATATAAGAAAGCATTCTGAAACTCTTACCATCCTGCATTTTAAAACATAAATAAATAAAAATTGGGGGACGCACATCATCACACACCCCCTATAGATGAGTGTGTCTCAGGACAGCGTTTCGAGGCCAACAGCACAGAAAAAGAAGGCAAAACAAGAGAAAACATAAATGGAAGGGAGTTCCTGTGAGAGGCAACTAGCTTAGAAAAAGTGTGAGCTCGTGTGTTGGCGAGGTCCCAGCTTGTGCATTTTTCTTTGGAAAACCACGTTGAGCCCTTCGTGCAGCGCTCCTGCTGCATCGAGGCTAAAAGGATGCAAATGTTGCTTTGAGTCTTGAGTGGAGAGGCATGCATGTGCATTTGGATCTGTTCTTTATGGGTTAAAGTCTGTGCACAAGCCACTGTGTAAAGACAACTAAAGGAAAGCTAAAAGGGGAAGGGATGTGGGTGGAGGAGGAAAAATGAAGGACAAAGAAAAAAAACACACCATCAGAGTCATATGTCATGTTGGAAAGGCCCTTGAGACTGCTTTCAATCTTTCAGTCAATATTCAACGTGCCGGCTTGTAAGCCATCATTAAAAAGAGGATGCTTTACTGCTTATTTATCACGAGGACACATAGCTGACAGCTTCCTGTAAACAACTCCTATATGTTTACATATGCACGCTCCCGTCTGCACTGCCCTTTATCTGTAAAAATGGATTGCTGTTGTTTAATAATGTAAGTAACAAGTGATGGAGTGAGCTTCTGATAATAGCACTCATTGCTGTGTGTATATGGAAGATGGAGGAAAAAAAAAAGCTCTTTCCATATTGAACTGAGCTTAGGAAACTTGCTTCAGCCGAGTGGGAACAAATGAGGTGCTGTATCGTTTTCAAGCTGTTTTCCACGTATAATCACCACAGAGATCAATATTCAAATAGTGAGTGAGTCACTACCATGGTGTCATTAAGGCAGAGAGATTTCAACACTTTGGCTTCTCTTCTAAATGTCTCAACTCCTGCAGAGTTTGGCCCCGGACGAATCGCATCGGCAGGAAAAATAGTTACCAAAAAAAATTCTTTTTAAAGAGAGAGGAGCAACGCTTAGCTTACTCAGCAGTTAATAACAAGGAAGGTCACTCAGGCCTTTCATAGAGAACAAAACAGAGAGATTTGAACACTTTGTTAAAATTGTTACTTCAAACAATTAAAAGAAAACTAGTGGAGTGACTGGAAACTGAATGAGTCCCTGTGGTGGCTACATGCTAGTCGACTATTAGCAGCATGTCTGCATGTGTGCGTGTATTTAGGCTGCCTGACCCACAGAGAATGACAAATGGCTTTAGCAGGGGGTCTGCGCTTGACATTTGGGTTTGGTGTGGAAATGTATGGTGACCCGCTGGGGTCAGGCCTGCCAGCAGGGCAGCAGGGAGAACCATTCCTGCCCACGGCCCCAACCCTGTAACTAGACACTAGCAAAACAGTTGTGGTCACACACACACATACACACGTGCACACACACGCACACAAACACACACAAGCGTACTCGTTCAGCATAATCACTCATTCAGTCAGGAGATAGGACGACATCCCAGAGGCAGGACCACATAGGTGGGGTGTCATTATAGAGAAGAGACAGATGTGTTTGGTATGCGGTGTTAAGGGTCCAGAGCACCATGTGTTTGCAACGATTATCAAATGTATGCAGTGCATTGCAAAAATGATTCACGTTTTGTGAAGAGTAGTCATGATGACTGTGAGACTGTGAGACCTGGAGGAGCTGCAGAGAACAGCAGCTCTGGAGAGAGAATCTGTGAGGATGACAACATTTAGTCATCCACTCCACAAATCTGGTCTTTATGGAAGAACGGCTAGAAGAAACCCTGTAATCATGGGACAAGCCAAGCAAATGATACAGCATCTTCAACACAACAAACCTTTGGAGGAAGGTCTTCTGGTTCTAAGACACCAAAAGTTTTTGGCCCACATCCAAAACACTACCCTGGCCATCATATTCCTATCCAATTCCACTCGATTTTCATCTCCCTTCAATACTTCACCTGGGATTTCTTCGGCTGAACGTCAATCATTGAATAAAAGGAGGAGTTGAAAATGATGATGTGGATTTTCTATGCTGCTCTAGACTTGTAGTCTGCCTATGCAGAGAAGTAATTTGGCAAAGGCATTCAGCTTGTGTTGTCCAGCCTTCCAAACGTTGAGCAATTACAGTCGGAGTAAGAGGAATGTTTAAGGCATTTTATTGCTGGTAAAGCTATTGTAGGGCCTACTCTCCATTGGATTGTTTACACGCACGCAAATACCCGGTAAGCTTCATTGAGCTGGCGCATTACATACATCACAACCAAACATTAGGAATTGGGTAAAATCAGATCCACTCGTTTAAAACCTCAACAGAGTCCACACCTACAGGAAGCAATCATTTCTCAATAGCTGAGGGTCCGGACCCTGTGTTTGAAGCAAAGAGTAGAACAAGGTGCTGGGCTTTATCAGGCCAGCAAAATTGCTATATTTAGGGGAAAAACTAATGCTGTACTTGACTTTGCATTATGCTACGGGGATCATTTTCTTCAAGTGGTAAAGGAAAGAGGTTTGAAAACCTTACGTCGCTTTCCTTTTACTTTTATACCTCCCAAAGATACATGGAGGTTCCTGCTTTTTACTTAATAAAGTGTGAAAGAGTTCAAGGTGAATGAATACTTTTCCAAGGCACTATTGTCGTCTAGCTTTCCAGATCTTTTCACGTGCATAGATACTCACAGGCTGCCACCACCATAGCAAGACCTGGCTTTCTGTAGTGCTACTGAAGAGAAGCAGTGGTGGCTTGTGATGTTAAGAGAGTGGCTCCTATGCTCACACACTACTTGGCAACAGGAGGTTACTTTATATACTATTTGTGACAGCTTTGTGGTAATAATGGAGCCCTGGCCCTTGCTAGTGCAATGGCATGCTCAGTCAAGTGAGACTTTGGCAACGAGAACACATATACACACAGACTCGTACACACAAGGCTGCCTCCCTCATGCCTAATGAGACCACTGGGAGAGCAGGAGGCAGAAAGAGGGAGATGAGTAGAGAAAGGAATGAAAAAGAAGATGAGAACTAAAGGAGGAGCTAAAGAAAAGGAGGGGAAGAGACACACATAGGGAGCAAGAAGCAAGGTCGTCGGCTACTGTGCGTGTTTGTGGAAGAATGGAGTACAACCCTAGTTTTTGCAGAAGGTCGTTATGCAACGTAGTTAAGTGGGAGTGGTGGGGAGGAATCAAAGCTACTGGGTGTGTGTGTATATAAGGGAAGATCTGAGAGAATAATACAGAAATGCTCAGAATTAAGGAGGAAATAAGGCAAAAATTAGAAAAGTAGAAAGAAATAATGCCCCCAGAGGGCGGGGGGGGGGAGAGGGATTGGATGAATAGTGGGTACACACTGTCTCAGTGCAGTGACAGCGCAGGTAGAGATGGGTTTAGAAAAAAAAAGCTGACGACTAGGATGAAAAACACACATGTCAAAGATACTCTACCTTTGCCTCTGGCTCTATAGCATCATCTGCTCGTCTAGGCAGGTGCACAATGCACTGTGGGGGCTGGGGGGGCATGCGCAAGTAAATAACTTGCTGTCCAAAATGGGAATTGGGCGAGAATGTCCAGTGAAAAGAAATAAAGAAAGACAGGTCCAGCTGAGCCTTTGGTTTTTCCTCCCAGGAAACAGAAGGGTGTGAATTATTTAGAGATGCTCAGTCTAATAAAATGAAGATCAGCCACTAGGTTTCAACATGCTTGAACCAGACAGCCACGCTTGACCCAAACTGAACTTTTTGGTCCACATGCAAAACACTTTTCACTGCACATCGTGCAGATCACAACATGTGTACAGTTGAAGAAGTTGGTGTTCAGCCAGGGAAGATGGGAAGATTGCTGGAGATGATTATAGGACCAAGCTACACACAGCAGCACTCGGAGTCAAGAAGTTTTTTTTTTTTTTTTTGTTGCTCTACTGAGTTGACTTTTTGAGGAAAAGTTCATTAGATACGCTTCGAGTTTGAACGGATGAACCGTGTGTGTGTGCTTGAATCAGGAAGGAAGTGATGGCACATTCAAATTGAACCCATAGTTGAAAAGCAAATTTAGCAAGGCAAATTTTAAGTGCAAAAGGAAATGCCATCCCTCCTGTTGGCGAAGGGACAAACCAACCTCCATCTGTTTACTGAGAAGTCTCCAGCACATTTTCTCACTGGGAGGTTGTTACCAAGCCACGTTATTTATTTATTCTTTATAAACTACAGCAACCCACAGGCAGGACGATGATACTGCAACTTGCACACCACTCTGACATTCTCTAAATGCCTGCATCACTGTCCTAGGTTAACCTCAGTGTCTGCAAAGACCCCTAATAACTAACTGCCATGGCCAACTTTTATACAGAAAATAAAACCACTACTGTCTTAATGCATAGTCTTTACATCTAAGATGCATGGACCATAATATCACATTACTGGCAATTTGTATCAGTCAGGCAAAAGCCAAGAAATAACAGGCACATTTCATTATTCTTCATATATCCCTAAACAATAAATTAAAGACCATTGTGTTTCTGTACTGACTTAGAGCAAAGTGCATATAAAAGATCTGAACATTAGACGGATAGAACGGTCCAGTGAGTCAGTGCCAAGCAGAAATAACCAAACACATAACCGTTATTAGCCAATATAGCTTCTGGGTAATAATTTCACAGAGGACATGTTTACCTTAGGCACAGAGCAAACCCTATTAGACCATGTCAATGCTGCGCAAACATGGAGGATTGTAGCAATAAAGTAGGTCACCAGTGTCAAGCCCCTCCATTATGAGGACAGCTAACAATGCAGTCACAGGAATAATATGCTTGATTATCATTCAGTAAGGCGACCCGGCTTCTAGAAGGGCTTTCAGTGGCACTGAGCTCAATCCTGGGGAGCCTGGAGGCAGACAGGCAAACAGGCATGGGCTGGTATGAGATTCTCACGATATGATGACCTGCAGGAAAACAAAACCATGCAGCGGGATCGAGTTGCATTTGTTTAAAACTGAAAGCAACAAATACTCAAAATGTCGCCGCAATAGTACACTACTATGGTAATATTAATAATAACGCTAGAAGGTTATCATGTTTTTACACAGGAAGTACACGAACAGAGTTGACATCGCCAATTATGCTTGTCGCATAATTCTGATCATTATATGCCAACAATACACGGATTTTAAAGAATCACACTTCACCATCTGCGGTTTAATCCGTTTGTGGATTTTGCGATGGAATGCAACTCCAAATTGTTTGTGGAAAATGTACCTTGCTGATTTTTTTTCTCAAATATTTCAAAGAAAACGCCACTTTGGAAGCTGAAATACCAAGATGTAACACTACGAGATAGGTTGTTGGCTGGAGTTTGGACGCTAGAAAAAACTATTGTTGAATGCAAGTTGTGTTAAAAGAAGTTAACCTATCAGCAAAGAGTAAAACAGCAACTCAATGCTAAACATATAGCAGCAGCACAGATGTCTCCAACACTCAGCGTCCAAAGTCAGTTGCTATGTAGCAACATGGATGAACAGAAGTTCCTGAAACACCTGAAGGTGAATGGTCATAATAGCACTTTGCACCAATCTGATTGTTGAATAACCTAAATAACAAATTAAAAACAATAAATATCTTTGTGGTTGAGCTCATACGTCTAGCTATTCAATAATTTAGCAGTAAAAAGTGTTTTTCAATTGAAAATGTCTATTTCGTAAATAGCCAAGCCACATTATTTATTTATTCTTTATAAACTACAGCAACCCACATAATTAAACTAAATTAAGCTAAATTAATGATTAATGAACTAAATTAATGATTAATCATTAAACTAAATGATTAATCACATTTAATCATTTAATTTATGATTAAATGTGATTAAAAATTACAGACACTGCATTTAACTTGACTGAAATTTTTAATTGAGTCCCATCACTAATTTTTGGCTATTTGAAGGTAACTGTGGTCCCTAAACCTGTAAAATGCTGTCATGCATTTTCTGTTGAGTTTACCACCTTTAACAATATGTCTGCTGTTCTTAGAAAAGAAAAGCATTATTTGCATATCTCTAATAATGCTGAAAGGAATACCTACATTGTTAGATTTAAAAAAGGGTTTTCAAACATAACCACCAAATTTTAGTTGCTCAGAAATTGTAAAAAGAAAAATAATGATACGACACAAATTAACAGCTTGCTTTTTGTCCAGCATAGTTCTGAGAGCAGGACCAAGATTTATGTCTACATGAAACAAACAACTACTGTCTTTAACTTGTTGTCGTTCACCTTTCTTTCTTTCCACTGGCACACATGTTTTGGTTTACCTAAAGCAGCGTCCTATCTGAGCTCCGGCGGAGAACAGACTGCGGGCTTTGTCTGTGGTATCATTAATCAAGTGTTCTTTAACAAAAACAGAAAACCAGATGAGAGACAAAAGGAAGAGACGTGGGGGGTAGGCTCTTATTTAGGTAGAGAGAGAGAAGAAAAAAAAGATGGTAAAAAGCAACAAAAAAGGAGGAGGAAAAGGGGACTAAGTGGGGGGAAGTTTGACCCAAATCCAGACTTTCAATAAATCAAGCTATAACAATAACAAGAAAAGTTTTACTTGCAGCTTGACTGATTAATCAGTTGTTGTCGTTTTTAATACGGTCGACGCAACAGTTCTCTTTTTATGCCCCACGTCTCTTGAGACAACAGTTGCTGCGCGAGTCTTTTTATGTCGAGTGTCTATGTCTTCATGCGGCAAGGTTTTAACTCACGGAGGCCTAAATTGTTCGTGGTTTAATGAGCCCAAGGCCCCTCACTTTCTACTCAAGGTCCAATGCTCTTAACGGAGAGGTGTTCCCCGTATGAAATTGCTGCACGCAGAACTCGGCCTTCATCCCTTTAAATGGATAAAGGAAAAAAATAAGTTGATTAAAGTTATTTTAACAAGTGCTGCTTTACAAATATGCACACAATGCGCTGTGGCCACAGGATGTGCAGCAGGCCTCTGAGACTCTTTGTGAGCTGCCGATCGATGGGCATTGAGTGTGGACAAGGAGGCCTCAGGATCGATAGGGGGCCATTACTGAGATGTGCCTACTGGGACGTGGAAGCTAGGGAGGGAGTGAAGATGCATCTGGGGCCCCTTGATGTAGTCTTCCTTCCCTTAACGGTGTGAAGTTTTACTCAAAATAAGACCATGAGCATACATGCTGAAAGGAGGAAAGGAAATTCAGTGGAAGAAGACTCATGAACAAGTTCTAAGATAAATAAGAAGTATCACCCAACACACACCCACGTCAGCTAATGGTATCCCAGAAGGACTCCGGATTAAGAATGTTTATCTTTGTTTCCTTTTCCCCAACTCCTATTTTTAGTGTCCTCACATCTGGTCCCATCTTATACACCCTTGCCCTCCATCATCCCAGCAGTCTGGGCTTTTTTATTCCCCAACAACCACATCTCACTGGGTAAGCCTTATTCTAACCCGTTCTGCTCTTCTACAGAGTTTAATCTCCCTCTGTCTCTAAATAACCGAGCACGTGTGTGCACGAGGAAAACGACCAAACTGGTACTTCTGCAAACTGACTTGCCTGTGACATAATCCTCTCAACACTTGAAGTTTTTGCGTGTTCTTGAAGTGTGCGCAGCAATTAATAAAAACGATGTCTACACCTTTTTCAGGGTGCGGTTTAGAGCTGGAACACCTTGAGGAAAAGAAGTGACTAAAGGCATGAAAAATGTCAACCTTGGACACACTTACTTGTTAAAAGTGAATGTACGTGTGGGTGTCTCTTTAAATTTAAGTAAAGAAAAATCTATTTATGTCCCGTGTCATCACGATAAATTTAGGTTCATTTCGAAAAGAAAAAGAACTGCAGAAATAGAAAATCAAAAGGCCTCATTATAAGACATAAACAATCTCTGTAAAATATAGCGCTTTCCAAAACTATTCAGATGCTTGGAAATGAAAGTTTGTCGCATCATGGCGACAAACTTTCATTTGTTTTAATTGGGATTTGACATAATATGCCAACAAAGTATCAACATCTGGTAAAAAAAAAAAAGTGTTCTAGTAAGATGAGACCAACCTACTTGAAACGCCCTCAAACATTTATAATCGCCTACTTTAATAGTTCAAACACCATTTATATCTTAATATACATTAATACCAATGGTGAAAACAGCCTTAGCATGTCAACAGAAGCTAACATCTACAGTCTTCATTATTTCATATCTTGGGAATGCAGCAAATCAATGCCAAGGAAAATTAATGGTGCTTCTGGATTGGCTGCTTTGCAAACGCCAGTCAACAGGATGTCAAATGCCATGTACTTCAGCTTCCCAAGCTGCATGTTCTGTAGAATATTTGAGATATGCTTCATGAAAAAAAAAAAATCTGTGAATAGCCGGTGTATCCATTGTACGGTTGTACCTGCCACCATGTACAAAAATTATGTAATATTTTGCAAACATGGCTTCTTGACATTCTAATATTTAACAATGTACGTGTTTGACACTACAGACACAATCTATCTTTACAGTGATATTAATTGTGCCACGTGGTCATTTATACTTTTTTTTACTTAATCCAGACTCCGGCAGTGTTCCCAAATGTGGGCTGAAATTTTTAGATATTAAAACATGTAAAATCTTAGAACCTGGTGATGTATGCATTTAATGAAAAATCTTCAAAGTCAAAGTGCACACTTTGATGGTTACAGTGAAAGCATGTTATACCTACTGCCTTCTTTCTGCTGGTGTGCTCTGAAGCTGGCGTCTGCCTGGCTATCGGTCCCAACTATGTTCATTAATAACTACAAGTTGCAAAGCAAAGGGCAATGTTGATGAAGCAGGAAAACAGCTCCGTTGGTACGCACACAAATAATTACAACAGCTAACAGAACATGTTTCGATCCCAATAATCAATCTAGACTATCCAGTCTGACCCAAACGGTGGTTCTGTAACATACTGATTCAAGGTGGTTGAACTCAAATGCACTTTTCAAAGGCTTCATTGTAAAACATTTTAAAAAAGAAGGAAAACATTTCCCTCTACTTTGCCATTAAGCACTGCTTTGTATTGAACTATCACATAAAATACACTGAAATTAGTGGCTGTAATTCATAAAATGTGAAAACCTTCAAAGGGGTGTGAATACTTTTTCAAAACAACCGCAGATGAGGGGAAAATCTGCCTCCTTAAAACATTGGACTTCTTAGTTCTTACGTTTGACATCATTACACAGAGGTAATCATATAAAAACTAACAGATGAGGCAGTCAAGCAGGCAACTAAAACCACTGAAGCATTTAATTCTTCTAGTACGAACTGGAGGAAGAGTTGGACCTCCTCGCCTCCCCCCACTTCTCTCACCAAGCAAAGGAGCAACTAAAACTGGTGCCCTTAAGTGATGTTATGCAGGAGGAGGCCTATTAAAAGTCAGTTAAATGCCTTTACCAGTGATTATGGACCAGCACGGAGGTGCCATGCCGGCTCTCCAACTAAATCCTTCTGCGGCTGATCAAAAAGAAACGCATGCACACGCACACGCGCACGCATGGTTTCCTGGCCCAGCTTGCCGTCCCCGTTGGTTTGGACAGCCACAGCGGGCTTCAGCAGCTACTGCCCGGTCGGCCTATTAGCAGCGGGCCCTCTGTTTCAGCAATCTGGGTTCCCTTTGCCTTTGGACAGGGACCAGGTCAGTCAGCACAATACGCCACTGTGTTTGGAAATGGAAAGAAGGAAAAAAGAAAATAGAAAGAAAACAAAAACTGCAGGCATGAGGGCCCTGGAACACAAAGCTGCAGTATAAATAAGACATGGATGCAGTAATGTATGCTTTGTTTGATGAAATGTGCACGTTTGCGTGTGTGTGTGTGTGTGTGTGTGTGTGTGTGTGTGTGTGTGTGTGTGTGTGTGCTGCAACTGTGGGGCCCAACATGGCCGAAACAGCTCGACTCTCAGTTTTCTCTCCACTACATCATTACATCATTATTCCTCCAGCTTTTTCTCTACCATCCATTTCAGGACCCCTGGCATTCAGTCTTCCTCCCTGAGCCAGTGTGTGTGCATGGAGTTGTTGGGCTATTCACCAGAACCAACATACACACACACACACACACACACACACACACACACACACACACACACACACACACGCACACACATATTGCTGTGAGTCTAAAAACAATAAGGGCAAAAGTACCGTATTTTCCAGACTACAAGTCCCATTAGTTGTGAAGAGAAAAAAAAAACATATGTAAGAAACACTGGAGTATAAGCAGCATTTATTTAGAAATAGTTAAATGTTAGAGAGGCGTCGTCATCGTCCATGTTAATGATATGACCTGGTGACAGGTTGTGTGGGGACGTATCTCCACTACTCACTAGCCTCAACACGTGTTCTGCCAGTGTCTGAAGGTAGCACTGACAGATAGACGTGCTCCGAAAGCCTCTCACAATAAGCAACAAATCAATGAATCGCATGATAAAATTATATATAATATAAATCGTTTTTCAGCCAAACTATTCCACGATATTAAAGAGGAGCGTCTCATTAACGACTGTTGTCCAAATAGAAGTTATCTTATAGTCTGGAAAATACGGTAAATACGTTGGATTATGCAACCATGACGACTACAATGTAAACAGGAGACATGAGACTGCTGTGAGGAGAACCAGCAGCACCTGTCCTGTCCTTGAAAATCTATTTCTCCCAGCTTGTGGGTTCTGAGCTGAGCAGGCTTAGCTTCACTCAGTATGTATGGTAACTCGGAGGAGAACCACACAGCTGAAGCCTGCCAGCCCACCACAGGGAATTTGTTTATGTTTCCTTGCTGCCAAGTTCCTGTCAGGAGGCGCCCCAAAGAGGAACTGCAGACTGCTCAGTACAGCGAGCTACGCCCTCTCGCCTAGTATGACTGGGGTGTTTTTTTTCATCAGAGTACAGTATTGGGTAGAGCTCTGCAGCAACACTCAGATCCAGGGAGGTCCCCCTCGTCAATTACAGCTGTCCAAACATCTCACCATCTATTGTTCCAACAAGTTTCATAAAACAAGCTCCAGCAGAAAGCTTAATTCACAAGCCTTAAAAGATTTACAACAATGCTCTGAAAAACACACGAAAGGGCGCGAAGAGGTTTCATTAAAACAACATTTTACGAGGGGCTCTTTGTTATGCGGTTGATTATAGGTGCTGTAAAATCTGAGTACCACCACATTAAAAACACAACACTGGTATGACTCTTGTGAACTGACTGTTGGAGGCGGGGGTGATGGTGGGAAGGGGAGCTAAATTAAAGAGTAATGTGTTCTGACTCCCAGCACGCACACACACACACACTAACAACTAACACACACACACACACACACACACACACACATTTCCTCAGATCATAACAGCCTTATGTTGCGTTGGGTTCAGATAATCGATAAATGCTTCACACCATTTCTTCCATCCACTGCTCATGAGCAGCCTTTTTAATCTATGAGGGGCCATTAAGTGCATTATCTCTCTCAAGTGCTGAGGACGCCGACAAATTTGTTACTTTGCAAAATGGAAAGAGCCACTCAGAGTTATGTCTGGGCAATGAGCCATCATTTGTCTTCATATCATATATGTGTGATGACCAGTCCGCGATTATGTGGTGTGTGTGTGTGGGTGTCAGTAGATGGAGAGATGTGGGAGTGAAGAAGTGGAGAAAGAAAGGGTCAGACAAGGCCACCCTAAAGAACGTGAAACCAGGGCCATGAGACAAAGGAAGAGACCCCACTCTACTCACTATTCCCACAAGGAATACAGCAGAGATGAGCTGGTATGAATGATGCCATCCTCACCATTTAATTCATGTTCAGGAGTAACAATAAACCAGCGTGTGGGTAGAACCAGAGGATTTTCAGCCTCATCTACCTTGATCAATTGCCAGCTGCTCTGAAGCTCAAACATCTGATCTTTGGCCAGTTAGAGGACGCTGTTACAGAGTAAAGACTCAAAGTTAAGTGTTTTAAGTATCACTCAGGTGTTTTTGATATTTCACATAACAGGATGGCTTTATACTGGACCGCATTAATAACCAATCTCAAGTCATCTTAAGTTTATTGTTATACCTTGTGGACATTTCTACCAGATTGACAGTGTAAAGGTAATAACACAAGCAGACCGCCTTTTTATGGAATGACTGTTAACTCTGCTAATAGCTAATATTTGATGGCACAATCAGCTTAAAATGTCACTACTGGAATTGTTTTGTCTGTTTTACAGTGATTGCTATCCTACCTCTGCTCCCAAGTGAATCATAAATGACTACTAATTGCAGATCATTTGAATATATATTCCTATAATACAGATCTTAAAGGGGCAGTATTATACGTTTTCCAGTCATACAGTGTCATTTTATAGCATAATCAAGTAGCTATGTTAACTGCAGTTGTTATAAACATTCTGTATTATTTCTGAAAAGAAATTTGATTTCAACTGCAGCTCCGAGGAGGAGCTTTGTCATAAGAGGCGGAGCTAGGTCCCAGTAGGTGTTTTGCGCAGCAGAATGGTTGCCACGGGAGACTAAAAGGATTTCCATGTCCAAGTGTCCACTGTAAACATAACGGGTACCTCTTCATTAGTTTCTATGCCTTAACATAAATGTTATGACCAGCTGACCAAGAGTGTACAGCAGCAGGTAGGGGTGGGGCTGAGCTGCTTTTCTCTCCACTTATTAAAGCTGGAGAAAGCCCCAGTCTCTCATGTACTTTCAGGTGTATCTGAAAGGAATTTAAAGCACAGAAATGGTTTGACAACATTTCTAGCATTTAAAACCAAAACTTTCTATAACCTTGATAGACGTTTTTAAAAGCAGATTAAACAGCTAAATTTCTACCTAAGAATCAGCCCTAGAAAACGTCTGCAATACTGCTGAGCATAAGGAAGGAAACCATTAAATAGTAGCCTGCTATTGAAATATCTTACAGTACATGAGCTCAGTTGGGCAAACCCCCCCCAGGTTCAATAGCGGTCTACTCAACCATGTCTCTACATTTTCAAGTTTAGTCTGAAAGTAAGTGAAAGGTGGAAAAACCAGTATGTAACATGAGTCTATTAGATTACATATAACTACAATGAAATGCAGACGTAGAATCATCACTCGGTGAAAGTGCTTGCAGGAAAAAGAAAATAAAGAAGTTTCAACAGTATTCCTTTTGCTTCTAGCTTCGACTGCGATGTTTAGCGTAATTACACAGGAACAGCTGAGCTGAAGCAACACACTTCAACCGCCGTCACATTTTTATGCGAGTAGGGGAGCTGGAAAAGAAACATTTGCACTGAAAAACAACAGTGGAGAACTATTCTAGACTGAGGGGAAAGGCAGCCGGCTCAGCAGTCATCGCCGACCTACCGCACAGAGTGTGAATCATTAAATGCATGTGTTCCACATCAGCTGCTGGGGCTGCTTCCAACCCACTTATGAGACTGGGATCTAAATTACAATGGGAGGAGAGGGTTAAATGCTATTTTACATGGAGCAGAAAACCCCAAAACCTGCTCAGTCAGAGAGTGAAAGCGAGATGGAAAACATCTCTCCCCCCACCCCCCGTTTGTCAAAACAAAGCAGTAATGAGTAAATGAGGCTGCTAATAGAATGATTATATAATTTCCAAGAAGTGCAACGGTTCCTATTGGATATAATGAGGTGAAAAAGATCAAGAGGAAAGACAACAAATGGGAAAACAAAGCTAAATCATCATCATCACTGAATCGCATCATGTTTTTCTTGCTTCTTATTACTTGCTTCCTGGTTTACCAAGGCTAACACAACAAAGGAAAACGTTCAAACATATAAAGCTCCCTGCAAACTTACTCCATCCCCTTAAGCGGTCTCACTTTTTGCACTGCACCAATCACAAACATCAGGATGCTGTTTTTAGATAGATTTTATGTGATAAATCAAAGCAACCTATTGTTTACTAAGTAGGGCTGGACAATAGGGCTGAAAAACGTATCACGATACAAGCATTTTATATCAGTCAGCTTCAACAAATATTTATTAGTTTTTAGTTTTAAATATCTGAAATAATGCCAAACTGGTGGCATTATCTTTCCTCTTTTATCCAGTTTTCCTACTATGACGTTGTATTTTTATTTTTAAGCAGTCATATAGCAGTTAGTTAGTTATATAAGTGAAACCTTAAACTGCTGATATGCAAGTTAGTCATCAGGTTGTTGCTAGGTAACGAAAGAGTGAGTTGGCTGACGCCACTGACCTAGCCTAGCCGGCCGTGAGAGGTAGAGCGGCTGAGGCCTGTTGGAATATACAAAAGACTTGCAACTGTGGCAGACGTTCATCTTCAAGCAAGGAAGATGAAATATAGGCCACAAGTACTATTGACTGGCTCAAATCAAAGTGTACTCAGTATGGCCCAGTCAAAGTCCAGACCTAAAATTAATTGAGAATCTGTGGCAAAGCTTAAAATGTAATCCTAACAGAGGTTTTCCAGTTGATTTGACTGAGCTTAAGCTGATTTTCCAAGGAGGAATAGGCAAAAATGTCAGAGAGATGTCTAAACCTGGTAGGGACATAATCCAAAATATCTGAAACCCATCTATACCAAGTGTCATACCAAAAAGAAAAAAAAGAAAAAGAAAGAAAATAATTGAAAAAAAAGTCTCCTTTTCCTTCAAATTCACTCTGATGTACTACTTTATGTGAATCACACAAAACTCTCATAAACTACGCTGACGTTTGCGGCTGCAAACTGCCAAAGTCTGAAAACATTCCGGGGGTATGAATACTTTTGCAAACCACTGTATATTTGGAAGATGAGAAGAGACTTTAACAAGAAACTTTGAGCTTGAAAAATAAATAAATAAATAAAAAACAGCCAGCTTTTAGTCAGCCATTTGCCAAACTGGATGCCAACAAGGGAACATCCGCCAAACCACTTGACATTCCCACTTACGACACATGAACATCTTCTGTGGGTGTGATGTGGGCATCTGATGAAGCGGCTCTTTTCTAGAGGGAGTCTGTAATGGCTGGCATATACATGCAGGTACACATACCGACTCATTTGCTAATGCTTCCAGTCTGGTATGAGGGCAGGTATTCGTCTGGCGGAAGACATGCCAGAAAGCGACACTAAAAACCCCTCAACCTAGAGACTTACAGACAAAAAAAAGAAGAAAAAAAAAGGAAAAACTGGACTGCTGCTTTGACTAGCTGAGGGAAGCTGAAGGAATGAGATCAAACTGAATCACAAATTCTTTGACTGCCTTAAGCTCTTATAACTAATATTAGGAAGATGGATCAGTCCCAAAAATCTGTCTTCACAGAGAAATAGCTCATGTTCTACAAACGAGTTTGTAATGACAAACAGCTGTTTTTTTGGACTGCCAGCTCCGCTTCAGATACAACAGACCCAGAATTAAGGCACGATGTTACCCATTCAGCATGCTCGCACAAGGTTCCTGCAAGATCGCATGAAAGTGACTCCACAGGTCTGACATCAAGCCAGATCCGCACAAGCTCTGACTTTTTCTCGAAGCCCGCAAGAAGCAGAAGGCATGACATGGGACAAACCGAGGCGACAGACTCCATTGTGAGCTTATAAGTTTATAAGTTCATCCTTGTGACCACAATTCAAATGTGGCATGTGACACAGGACGGAGCAATGCCCAGAGACGCAAGTGTTGAAAGTCCAATTACGCCGAGCCAAAAACAACAACAAATTCCCACTTACCCCAAAAACGTCAGCCTCCACGTCCTTCGCCAAAGAAACGTCCCTTTGAATTGATAGCAACTCCTACGCTCTGCAGAGAGAGAGACAGGGAGAGACAGAGAGAAAGATATTTGAAACCGAGAGCTTTTGTGGGCCTTATCCACGTGCTGCAGACTCAGAGACTCCCAAGCCTCCCTGGCACAGACCTGCCTTGCAACATGAAAACTCTTACACTCTTTTTCCCCTCTCGTACTTTCTGTAATCTCCCCACCCTTTTTCCGATAGATTGCACTCTCTCCTCTGCTACATTTGTGCCTCAGACATCATGTGAAAAGTGGAGTAAAGAAGTGCTTTTGTGGTGTGTAAATTACCTAGGGCCTAGGCAGGCACAGTGGTGCTTATGGCCACAACTCAATTACAGCAATGTGAATCAGGTGGCGGCCTAGAAATCCCCTTAGCCTGATGCGCAAATAGGGACACAGAGGCGCCTTCATTGTCAGGACAGAGAAAAATCTGAAGTGGCGTGTCATCTCTTCACAGAAGAGGAGTCGGGGGCCGACGCTGCACAGATGAATGGTCATCGCAGACAATGATTCAGCAACACTAGTTTGGAGGGTGAGAATAACACCATTTTGTTCATGGAGGTTGCCAGATGCTAATAAATGTTCAGAATCTAATTTCAGATCTAATCTGGAAAAAAAAAAGTCATATGGCACTTCTAAAAAATCTGGTAAATGGCAACTTTGTGGAAGTAGAAAACTTAGGAAAACATTTCTTGAAATGTCTCAAGATAAATCAAGCGGATAAAAGTTACCACAAGTTCAAAGCAGCCATGATGGCTGTCTTTGATTCAACAACAATGCCAAACTACTTAATCGTGACCAATCACATTTAGAAATAAAGTTCTCTTTAACACACTCTGGGTATACAATCCCTTGAGGTCCAAAAGAATGTAAGAACAGAATGGGGTCTTCCAAGGTGTCCTTAAAAACAAATAAATCCAAATGTTACAGTGATAGGGAAATAAAAAATATGGATTTAAAACAATTCCTCTTGGCTACAACCAGGAGGAAGAAGACCCTGTCCCAAAAAAATAAGACTCCTCCAGGCAGAGGTTGCGCCATTTTACAAGCACCAAATGAATTTCACACTAGTCTGTTATCACCGGCTCCTGAGGATAAACTGCTGAAGCATATAGTGCACTCTCTTTTAAAAGTATTCACATCCCTTTAAGATTTTCATATTTTGTGATGTAGCAATCAAAATCTTTAATGTAGCTCTGAGGTATTCAATTTGATAAACCAAGAAAAAGTAATAAACAAGGAAAGGCGGACATTTATTTTCAACTTTCTTACTCCAACACCCTCAAGTAAGGCCAGGAACACAGCAGACAGCTCAGACAGAAGTTTAAAGCAGGGTTAGGTTCTTGAACAATTAAGTTTTGAAAATCTAACTTATCTCTGATCAATCAATCAAGAAAAGGAAGGAATAAACCTACCAAGAGATTACAGTCCACCTAAACTTGACATACTGACCAAAGAGTACACTGATCACAGAATGTACTCTTACAGTTACTTACGGTTATGCAGGCTAGAAAGCAATATAGACTTTTTCCCATGCAAAGTACTGCGCAAAAAATTTAAACCGTTCATCCCCTTGGAGAGATCATTCCTATTCAGTATCACAGGGAAGGGAAGCTGGTCAAAGTTGATGTGAAGATGGATGGAGCTACAAATAAGACAATCCTAGAAGGATACTGAAAAGACTAGATACTGCAGTGGAAGCTCACATTACAGCAGCACAATCCTAAGCATACAATCAGTGCTACAATGGAATGGTTTAGATCAAACCATATTAATGGCCCAGTCAAAGTTCAGACTGAAATTCAATACAAATCTGTGGCAAAAATAATGTCCATTAGAACCAACTGATATTTAGCTATTTTTAAAAGAACAATGAGCTTTTAGAGATAGTAAGTACCTGCAGCTATAACTGCAGCAAAAGGTGGCTGAACAAAGTATTTACCCATTAATGCACACCATACCTATTACATTTTTTTAAAACTCTGTTGCCTTCCATATCATGACAAAATTCCAGTAAAACAAAGACGTTTGAGCATGATAAACTGTAGCTTTTCTGTAGCTGAAGCGGTTTTATTTTAATGACAATTCAAAAGTAATCTCATCTTACATAACCTTATCCCAGCTCTTCCACATCTACAGCATAAACACCTGGTGTACAAAGCATCCCTATGGTGTAGAAGTTGACAGGGTCTGTGCTAGTATGCCTCGAAGCCTTGAAACAAATACCACCTTGCATTGTGAGGCATCCTTTCTATTTACAATCAAGGTAAGGAAGAAAGTGTCCAGCAATAAACCTTAAACATCCTGTATCCAAAACAACCACAGCCTCGCCTAGAGCCAGCATTACTGAGGTAGTCAGAAGCTTGGCATGAGCCCTACATGTGAAAACTCAAAGTCAAACTAATATCACACACAACATTTAGTTGCAGGCTGAATGTCTGTTTTATGATCTTGTTAATGAAATACTGTTTATTGGTGCAGCGGAAAACACTTTAATGTGCAACATTCATGGTGTGTGTGCGCGCGAGCATGTGTGTGTATGTGCTAGTTTCTATTTCATCCCAACAATATCCCAGTCAGTTGATTTGCGCAGAGGCCTTGGCACGTCCTGTTTCATTACACACCCTCATTTCCTGTTTGTAATTCTGAATGGTGTTTAGAACCAAACGTTTTCTTCTCTTTTTACTAGGCCACAAAAACAAGAGTAGCTACATTTCTAGAAAGCAGAGGAGTCCAGAAGAAAGAAGGACAGAGTGGATGAATACCCATGTGTATTTGCGTGCATTTCTGATGATGCATGTCCAAGCCCTACAGCTACACTGATGAAAGCAGACAGGAATAGTCTCGGGTAATCACGTCTTTATTCTTGCTGAAGGGCGAAAGCTACTCAGTGCAGAAATTCACCTTTAACATATACTGTTGGAGCTCTGCCAGATTCTCAGATGCAATCTAAATCAGAGAACAAGAACTTGTTCGATCAAGAACTCCCTTTCTCTCCGAGAGAAGACTTTAAAAGATGGTCTTCAAAGCACAGGGCTACGACCACACCTGGGTTTTATGACGAGCAAACCAACTCTCCAAGTTAAATCCCTCACCAGCCTTGGAATCTGGACTCAAAGTGGAATCATTCTTGAGCCTCGTATCGACTGATAAGAAGCAGCAATCTTCAACTGTGTGCCTAACTTTGGGATTGGCAGCCCTGCGGCGACAGTCATGAGCTCACATTTAAACAGACACAATGTGTTGTTTTAACTTGCTTGGTTTCATAAAATTCCTTCAGCCACATGCGCGCACACGCACGCACGCAAGCGAGCGTTCGGCGGAGATAAACCCTTTTTCCTCAGACACTCACTCGCGGCGGTGGAAAGCCCCTTCAGTGACACAGAGATCACATAACCTCCCCTGACACCGGAGGACAGAACTCCCATTGGAAAGATGCAGATTCACACACGCTGAGTGCCGGCCAAGGCTCCAGACTGCCATTGTCCTCAACAGTCATCGAACAAAAACAACAAGGAGGGTCACGAGAGGCCCCCAGTGGAATGGCAAACAACCAGAAAGTGAGACAGGGAGTCAGACAGACAGAATGCTCGCAACAACAATAAAAAAAATGAGAAGAGACTGCTTCCATATGGAGTTTTATGGAGTCAAAAATTATCAGGGGAAAGGTGAATTTGACTTATTTTCAATTACTCAGGAAGAATCTGACACTCTGAATGTGTCATCCCAAAAAACTTTGCCAGGAAAAACACATATGGATAAAAATAATCTAAATGATCACACCCTGGGGTGTAAAACAGTTTGGTATCAGGATAGCTGTTATAAATGCATTCAATTAGTTTCCAGATTTTTTTTTCTCTCTGTGAAATTACAGCAGCAGGAAAATGGGGTTTGTTTTCAGCGCTTCCAGGATAAAGCAAAGCAAGACGAAGTTCTAAACATCTTAAGAGGCTTAGATTGTAGAGATGTTAATCATTCATTAGTGCCAAGTGACCCTTATTATAAAACCATCTTTGTTGTCATTATTCCTGTGACATAAAATTCTAGCTTGTTAATTCAAACTCGGGGTGTTGACAATAGACGGCCAACAGAGGTCCTAAAAGCTGCGGCCTGTCTCGCAGTTGGCCTTTCAAATGCAAATGAAGGGAACTGTTTTGGGTTTACGGGCCTGGTAGGAAATGATTTAGGGCGACACCGGCGCTCTGAGCCTTTATGTTGGGGTTGGCCAAGGGGGCTCATACATCAACCCTGACCATTAATCAATTAGCGTCTCCTAGCCACCTGTCGGACACACTGGCGCACAAAACATTCCTGCCCTTGGGCTGTTGCTAGACGATGAGCAGCCCTTCCAAGCCCTCCACATGCCCCGCCCCCTCGCCTTTGTGCCATCACCCTGATGAATTGCATAATCGCGCCAAAACACCAAGCTGAACATCAAAGTTTCTTTTCAAAGAGAAGCATATCTGATGCAAAGAAGGTGATTTTATTGTTGTTGTAAATGTGCATCTGTGCTTCTCCGTCACAAACAGAACAGAGCAGGCAGAGCAGAATTGATGTCCGTCTTGAGGGGGAATCAATAAGCTGACAGCTATTCAAAAGTGCTGAATGCACACCGACACTCTGTCCTCCTTTGTTTTAAATGCACCTGCCTCTAGCCCTGTATCGATAGGCGTTTGATATTGATGACGCGTCACCGCAGCCAAATACTCCTGAGATTGAAAACTCCAACCTGTCGGGGTCTCTGTGACCCCGACAGGTTTCAAGCAGCAAAAACGCTGGTTGTTTTTGCTGCTTGAAATTCCTGACTGACTGACTAAAGTAATAGAAAAAAGTCGAAAAAGTGAGCAGATTCTGCTTTTGGTAAATTTTCATGACTTTGTTTAAAATTCAGACGGCCTGATGTCATTGAAGCACTTGAGACATTGTCCTTGGGCGTTCTTCTCCAAAATCGTCAAAATCATTGGGCTTAAGTGACGCAAACTCCAACCTGCAGGTGGCTGCATTTTATACTCCTACTACATGGCTGCCTCAGCCTTACCTGATGTCAAGTTATTGCCTATGATCAATATGGCAAGTAACAAAAATTCATTTACAATATTTCTAAATTAGCACCAAAAATCTCTGATTGTGATTTGGGGAGAAAATAAAAATCACAAAAACGACCGAGAAATCCTGGAGGGATTGATCAATCTGAAAAGATGACCAATATTTCATTTTAAGGAGCACTTAATGAATGCAGAGACAACAATGTATTACTATTGTTTAATGAGTTTTATTAATGCATTCTGGTACCGGCCCTTGAGAACATTTATGATCTTGACATTGCACAAAATGAAAACGAGTTTGACACCCTAAACTAAATGAGACAAAAAAGCAGACATGCAGACACCCTTTCATGAAATTTGAACAAACATCTTTTAGCAAACTGCAGAGAAACTGTACTTTATGCATCCCCCAGCAAGATCCTGAATTTAAATTATCTTTAAACCTGAGCTCTGACCTATTGTTTCTAAAAACTGTTGTCTCATTGGTTCTGAAACTCGTGTTGAGTGCATGTAAAATGTCTATGTTTTATCCAATAAAACCCTTTCACTGCTTCGAGACAATCTCTTCCTGGCAGCCATGCTTCCCTGACAATAAAAAACCTCTCACCGCCCTCCCATATAACCTCCCAAAAACCCTTCATATTTTTCACACTTTTTAGGCTGGGTTATTTGGAACTAATTCCCAAAAGCAGCCAAAGAGATAAGTGGCACTAAAATTAGAGGCTAATCCTCCAACCGTCAGCGCGCGGACATGGAGAAAGTAGATTTGTCAAGCCCTGATTTAGCAGTATTCTTTCATTATAGAAGTAGCTCTCTTCACGCAGCTTAGCTGGGAGAAATGGCTCAATCAGTCTCATGCAGACCACTTTAAGCGGAAAGTAAGGGGCCTATCTGCGAACCCAAAATACCTGGTATCCTGCTGGTCCTATTATAGTGCCGCTACCTGAGCTGCACTTTTCAACTCTTGAGGGTTACCCTCTTGAAAATGACATTCACCACCCTCTTCTAAAGGCTCCGAGCACAAGAGCGGTTTCTCTGGGGGATTGTACAGAAATGTGGGCCACTGTGCTGGGTGTGTAAAGTGTTTAACACCGGACTGGGCACTACAGAGTGGAGTGTTTTCTTTTCTTTTCTCTATTTTTTTTCCCTCCCCCTTTTTCCCTGTTAAATCCAGCCAACTCTGGCAGGGACTTGGCTGGTTACCAACATTATCAGGTGGATTTTCAACAGAACAAAAGCTCCTCTTTGATTCCTTAAAATGCCAGAGGGAAACAAAATGAGAAGTAACTCTTTAAAGCAGAAATGGTGTGTGTGTGTGTGTGTGTGTGTGTGTGTGTGTGTGTGTGTATGTGTGTAGAAGAATCTGTCCTCAATACTTCAGCTACATTTGTGTCTTGCAGAAGATTATTTTTCCTGATAATCTCGCATTTTCTTCTGTGTACTTATCCCCACAGTGGGGTTATTAAAGTTGATCATGTGAGGTTAAAACTAAAGCTGAATACAAAGGAAGTGGAACATGCTGGTTTGAGCTCACTGTATCCAATTGTAATTGTGTTTTTGAAGCCAGAGAATAAATCCCAGATATTTTTGGAACGATAACGCAGCTTGGATACGAATGAGGAGCAGCAGAGTTGCGTTGCATGGCGTCGTCTGGTGGTCAGAGCAAAGGCTATCCACAGGGTATGGAGTCAGAGGAGGAGGGTGACGGGGCAAAAGCTTGACCTCAGGGGGTCAAGAGGTGATCAGGAACATTTATCATACCTACACAAGCTGATGAATGAGAAAGGCAGCCCCTCTCCTCGGATATTTAACCGTATTTTCTTGTTGGACTCCAAAGAAGCCGACAGATGCGCCGCTTTTACGGCAGAGAGACGAGTTCTGGAATCCCTAAGTGGAAAAACATGCCATGCTGGCACACAGTAGCAGTGGTGAAACATTACATCATACTGACGATTTAATGAGCGCAACCTGGAGCAAATTAGAGCTTTAAATACCTGCCAAAGCCAATATAAAACACTGTTTCTCATCCTCAAATATAAGTTTCAATTGATCGGAAGATGAGTAGATGAAAGGGAGGTAGCGAACAGTGATGTCCAAACCCTGTTGAAAAGCACACAAAGCAGAAAAAGACCAGTTTCCAAGGGGACTTTCCGAGAGCAGCTTTCCCTGAAGAAGAAGCAGCAGCAGCACAGCGGCTTGGTATTGTTTTGGCTCTGTGGACAAGAAGAATACAGTCCGAGTGGGATCCTGGGCCGGAGGCCAGCCGAGATGAAAATATGCTGCTGTGAAAAAAAAATCCTTACGAAATCCTCACGCAGCAACCATCTATCAATTGGGGATGACAGATAATTCACAAACACAGGCCCTTTGTTAGGCATTTCATAACTTGTGCATGGGCTGATTATCGACAATAACAGATGAAAAGATGCAACAGATTACTCGTTATGGCATCTCATGTTAATCCTACACCTCCAACACACAAAGAACAAGTCAAGTTTTGAGTTTCGGAGAAACAGCTCAGTGTCTATCAGTTAGAGAGGTGGAGTGTTTACATGGCCACAATGAAAGGATTCTAGGCATTTTACCAGGATGTGCCAAAGCCATAGAAATGATCAGCTTTGTTAAACACAGACAAGAGTTCTGTCGCAGCCTCAGAGGGGGATCCCACAGTACAAGATGTTTGGGGATGCTGAAAAACCTTCTAGAGAAAGTAAACAAGACAATGGAGAAACTGGAAGCTAGAGTCCACAAAAAAACAAGCCCCACAGTATGATGCCAACTTTGCTCTAGAAAACTGTTATAACAAGGGAAGGAAACACAAAAATACACACAAAGAGCAGATTACTAGTTAGGATTGCTCAGAGAACCTTATTTTCAGCTGTACTGGCCCTCACCAGAGACAGACTGTCCAGAAACTAAAAACAGTTGTAATTGTGTTTCTTAAGACAGAGAATAAATCCCAGATATTTTTGGAATGATAACGCAGCTTGGATGCGAACAAGGAGCAACAGAGTTGAGTCGCCTGGTGTCTTGTGGTGGTCAGAGCAAATAGCATCCACAAGGTGGTACTGAAATGTTGACTTCACTTTTTCCAATCAGTGAAGTCAACATAACTATGTGCTTTAAAGAAAGAAAAGAAAAAATGCCACTCTTCAGTGTGAAAGTCATTACTGATGGAAGAAGACTCAACAGTAGTCTTCTTTGATCAATGACTGCTTTACCATTTACCATAAAATTGAGCAAATTGGAAAAAAAAAACATTTAAAAAAAACACAAAAAAAACTTATGTCTTTCAATGGAAAGGTCAATTTCCATTGAAAAAGAGTATTTCACTAAACTAATAGAAACACTTTTTTTGCATCACAAGAGTCAAGTGACAAACAACCGGATGTTACTGCTGGAAGAAAAAATGAAGAGGACGACAGGAAGTGGCAGGAGGATGATGACGTAGCATGTTTTTTAATAACTTATAGTGTAAATAAACTCAATGTGTGATTTTAATTGCTTTTCTTATTCAACGGAAACACGGCAAGTGTGACATTGTGTTTTTTCAACATTAGTAGAATGTCGTCTTAAACACATGTAATGGAACTGCAGCTGGTAAAATATTTGAAGATGAAGTTACAGGAATCACAGAAGCTAGAGGAAGCTATATGAACAGAAAACCATGGAGGGATGTCAGCTGCTGAACGAGAAAACCTGTATGCACTGAATGATCAAAGGCCTTCCTCTGGGATGTGCCTCATGGGTGGGTAGAGTACCCCTAAGTCATACTCAAGTAAGAGTAGCACTACTTCAATATATTTTAACTCAAGTAAAAGTTAAAGTTAAAGTCAAGAAAACATTCAAGAAATTATGTAGCAAAAAGGCTGCTTTAGTACGGAGTAACTGCTGATGTCACCAGATGGAAAAACATGCAATTTCATAAGCCTTAGGAAGTAAAGTCAGTTGAATAGGTGAGGAGCCCTGAGTCTTCGATAACTTGTAAACAAAGAGAGGTAGCTTAGTGATTTGTCCACGTATAAACAAACTCACCAAGTTTATTAAACTTAACACTAACTTGTCTAGATATATCAAGCATATTTCGATCCATTTCCCGTCCTTGTTGCTGAGAAAACGCACAAAAAAAATTATTCAGGATATTGTAATTGTAGTCTCTAAAACTAATTACCTCCCTCATAAAATATGTTGAACTGATCCCATTCCACGGTAGCTGAAACTTGTTTTTATTTTGTTAAAACATGAAAAGATGCACACATGCTATCAACCAACAGGAACCAATATATCAAGCAGCCAAACGCTGCGTTTTTTGGCTTTTGCACCCGGAACAGGATTTCCTGAAGCAAATAGTTGAGTTTAGCTCAAAATAACACAATTACTAATAAGTGTGAAAAATGGCAAAGCTCCAAAACCTCTGAATAAAAGCAGGGGTTTTTTCACAATTTTTCTTCCACCATCGTTAACCACATCCACTTAGAAGACACTTTGCTGTTTTGCCTATTAGTCATAGGGACTGACCAACAAGTGAAATCACTCTCTGTGTCTGAAACTGTGGTTCTCTCTAGTAAAACAAACTATAATTTAAATGCCTGAAAGCCCTGTGTTCAAAATCAGTGCTCTGTAAGGAGCAAAGCTCAACAGGAAGCAGCCTTTCATTCCTGTTGAGGAAAACAGAGGATAGTTAGGGAAATATCTGAATTCATTTTAGCCTCGGAAAACATTTCTGGAGATGAAACAATGTAATCTTTGAACCATCTCAGACTTTGAGTTCTTGAGTGACAGAGAGGTGAAAAAAAATGTTTGTTGACTTAAGAAGCTTGTGTAGACTTCAGGAATTTATACTGTCAACTAAAAATTCAACACAAGGAACTGAAATGTGCTTGGGTGTCTGCAATTCTTTATAAATCATTCTTGAATGGCTTTTTAATCTTTTAAAACATCAACAAGCACTTCCTTATATTGAGAATTATTTATTTTATACAACATATTGCGCAAGAGGAACTAGTCACTGAAATTTTTTTTTTATGATTTCAGCCATTTATTCTAAAATATACAAGTCCATTCTTATTCGTGCTATATGAATTTCCTATTTTCTTTGACAAGTCGTGTTAAAAAGCTAAATAATTCCCAGTGACTTGGAGACAGACTTGCGATGCACAAGTCTTCACATGTTGAAGAAAATATAAAACATATATATAGGCTGATATACAGAAGATAGACCGAAACTCAATTCTGCGACAAAGACTTTTGACTTTATTCTAATTTTTAAAACCTGAAACTGAAGGAAAGGAATTCAAGTCTGATGGAGAACGTTGTTTTTCAGAAGTTCAAATCAGACGCCGTCTGTAATGACCTGCTGTATTTTGAGAAGTGGAAATTGACATGGATAAATCACTGAAACCAAATTTTGACAACAGGGCAATTCTATATGTTTTGCCCAGTATTTTGTTACATCAATCCGATTAAAGCTTTTCTACCCAATTTTATAGCCAGTAAAATGAAAGACTGCAAAGTATCCTGTCAATATGCCAGAAACGACAGCAAGTGTGTTTTAAATAGCGCAAACAGATGACCCTGAATGCAAAGGTATCGGCTAGTGTTTGAACTGGCAGATCAGACAGGAGAGGGCAACCTGACTGCGACTGCTGTGTATGAATGAAAGAGATTGACACGAAGCAGTCGGGTGCAGAGATGTGTTGTGGAACACAGTCAACACAATTCACACATGCAGGGCGAGGAAACAACTCGCTTGGGGCTTCTACCTTCATTTAGATGAAAATGGACCTCCTCGAGAGGAAATAAAGCCATTTTTAACCCCCGCCTCTCATTGTGAGTTGGTCTTCAATAACATGCCCAGTCAATGGACTGTGGGTCTATTCAACTGGGCCCACAGCACAGCCATAAATAATGCAGTGCGGCTCACATGAAACCCTAATCACCATTGTGCTGTCACCCAACAGAGAAGATCGCTTGTTTAATTTACTGCGCCGCATCTGTCTCAGTTCTGCCCAATTTAGTTTCAACGTTTCAGCGGGCACGTACTTCAGGTATTTATCAATATGCTCTTCAGCCAATACAGCGTTCATGTTTCCAAGTCTCTGTGTGTGTGTGTGTGTGTGTGTGTGTGTGTGCGCGCACATGCATGTGTGTGTACACACAGTTGCTTGTCGTGCAATAATGCATCTGTGTGCATAGATGAACAAACGAGAAAGCTGCAGCTCGTGAAACAACATTGGTTGGCTTAGAATAAGCCATCAACATTCAATAACCGCAGCTCGTTATTGGCCACATACGACCAACTTCATTACATTATGATTCCATTAGCATGCAGACATTTGCATATCCCGGCTACCTCCTTCCAGAGGCTGTTGATCATACATGGCAGCCATATGCTGCCTGGTGCACCATATAACAGAATTATTACTGCGACAATAAGAGCCAAGAAAAATGGAAATCACGTTGACTCAAAATAAAGTATGAACGCCGTCGCATGATGCGCCGTTACTGATGCTGTCGCAGTAGGCTGCGATCTCTAACCAGCAATATTCTGCTTGAGTTCCTACTTCCGACATACTTCTTCACGTGTGCTCCACATACAGTTTATACATGTATTAAAGAGCTTTCATATGAGCCAGACTCAAAACATTAAATAATGCACAACTCCAAGCATTCCTTGCTCCCATTTTAGGCATTTCTGGCTCTGCTGCCACTTTTCCTGCAGCAAAGACAGAAAATGCAGTCATCCAACAAACTGGCCTGGTTCAGGCCGACAGTGATTTGGTGTGATGGCTCCTCATTTGGGCGGCCTGCAGTGAGAAGGCCGCCCATGGACAGAGAATATTCAGCAGGGACTCATAAGCTGCATTTGATGGGCGCAAGCAAGGGCAGTGGAGTCGCATGAGGATGATGATGCTGTGAGCTCAGCCACTAGCAGTGAGCTCATTGTTGCCGGTGCTGCAAAGAGCAACAGTGACGCTGGATTGGTTTCATTACTTTTATCTCTGTGATGGGATGTTCTCACCACAGAGATGAATCAGGATCACATTCAAGCAGCTAGTAAAGCTCAACTCCAGAAGAGTTCACACCCATCATCCAACTGACTCTGACCAGCTTCCACATCCTTCCTAAGGAGAAGAACACCCACAACCTGAGGGTGAGTGTTTATTGTATCATTTTATCATTTATCAAGATAAATTTCTTAGGATAAAAATTTTGATTTATCATTGTTACAATAGATTTTAATTAATGATGTTTAAACTTTAAACAGTAGGGGTTAATTCTTGCTTCAGAGAAGAATCTTATGGAACACTGGAAGAGACTATTGTTGTGTTCAAGTTGTGCTAAAAGGAGCTAGCCTATCAGTGAAGCTACTCAAGAGTAAAATAGCATAACAATGTTAGACATGTAGCAACACTAATATCAGCGTCCACAGTTCGTTCCATGAATGATCAGGTTCCTAGATTTGTATAATAGCACTTTGCACCATGGTTGATGGTTGAATAACCTAAAAGCCAGTTTAAAAAACAAACATCTTTCTTGCTGAGCTCTTCATATCTATTTATTCAATAATTTAGAAGCAAAGGGTATTTGAATTGAAAATCTTAATTTTGTTGATTAATATGCAATTAATTGCATGCACTGCAATTAATTTAATTTAAAAAAAATAATCAAGTAGTAATATTTCCACTTCTACTCTGTGTTTGTCTATTGCAGGGGTTCCCAAAAATTTTCTTCTGGGCCCCCCAGTGAATTACAATAAAATCTGCCCCAAAAAAGAAAAAGAAAAAATCAACTGGGCACACGCATCGTTCAACCAGACATAAACTTATACACATATTTTGTTTTCAAACTCCACTGAAATTTATTTCTCACTTCAGGTTGCAACAAAACACAGTACAAACCATCTTTACAGTAAAACACCTTTATGTACCGGTAACTGTTTTTTTTTTTTCATTCATCCATACCACTTCCCGCGCCCCCGAACCACTGGTCTATTGCATAGAATCCCAACAAAATGCAAGTTTCCAGTTGCAAAAACAACTGGAAACTTGTTTTTGCAAGTTTCCAGTTCAAGGGACTTTTTTCATGTCCCTTGAAAAAAGTTCAAGGGACATGAATACTTTTTGAAGCCACTGTACCAACCATGAGGAACAAAAATGAAAGTCTTTTTTTTAATGTATGCTGGTCTGAAAGGGAGCGCTAACATCCCAGAAGCTGCCAAGTGTCTCCCTGCAGAGCGATCACTTTATCTCCAGTTATCTAAATGACTGCAGAAACATTCGACTCAGGGAAGTCCAAGTAGGACATGGTGCCTTGTCAGACATCTGTATAATTGATGCCTTGTATCTTTCTCGCCATGTGACTTGCAGCAGCGGTTGTGGGGGTAAGTGGGGGGGTAACGTGGCTATTCAACAGTACCGAGCGTCTGTAATAGGTAATATTAACAGCGTGTCCCTCAGACTAAGGGAGAGAAACAGGAGCAAGAAAAACATTAGAATGCAGAAAAGGAAAAGAGGAGAAAAGGGGGTGGGAGTACGAATTCAATTTTCCAGTGACAGTGTGCTCGGGATCACTGTTTCAGTGAAAGAACATATCATCTGTCACGGTTAATGGCAGTGTCTTGGGGAAAGCGAGAGGAAAAATGGAATAAAGACCATTCATTACGACGGTATGGGACGGGGGTTGGGGGGAGGTGTGTCGAACCCATCCGTCTGCTCTGCTGTCACTGCAAGGAAAATGAATGTATACACAAGCTATTTGTGCATTTACAGGTTGATGTTACAACTGAGGTGCAGCGCCGGCGTCTGAGGAGGTTGATGCACAGAGCGGCCGCTGAGAGTACGGAGGGCGTCCTGGCTGCCTAGCGGGACGGCTGCAGAGCTAGCCAACGGGCCCAGCCAGCCTGTCTCTCTCACAGAGCTGTGGATGTACTCAGTGGAAGCAATTGATACCATTGTTTTATGGAGAGGAGGGTGGAGGAAGGGGGGGAATGGAGGGCCAACAATGGGGCTCTTTCACTGGAAATGTCAGCCGTCACACCAGGGGACTATCCAACTGGGCAGAGGCTGTTTTGTGAAAAGCCAATCTACAAAACTTGTGGAAACTAGTATGAAGTTATTATGTGACGTCTCGGGGAAAACGAAGGGCGCACACGAGCCAGAACATTTGCATGCAAATCATCGGAAATTAAATCTCAAATGTGGGGCGGCGGGCTGTGAGAAAGTCAACAGCGCAGATGATACGAGAGAGCGCAACTCAGCAGTAAAACAAAGGAACTTGAGTTAGTTACCGTCACTTGGATCCAATAAGGGTTTTTTGTTTTAACCACAAAAAGGCAGCACAAAGCAACATGCAAACAGAACTTTGTGTAAGTATTCAGACCGCCTGGAGTTTTTTTACATTTTTGTGTCAATACAAGCACAAACTCTGCCGTTACTCGAAGAGAACTCTACCATAACATGCAACACAAGCTACAAAGGAAGGATTTGACTCACAGCATATGTCCAATCAAATGGTCTAATCAAAGTTGAGAATCTGTGTCAAGACTTAAAAATGTATGTTTACAGATCATATTACTGGACTAAGCTTAAGCTTTCTGTGAAAAATATGGCATATTTCTTATTATCGAACTGTGCAAAGCTAGTTGAAACATACCCAAAAGCACCTGCTGCACATGGCGGCTAAACACAACTTCATGCTCTTCAGATTTTTATTTGAACAAAATGTTTTAAAACATGTATAACTTCCCACCTGATCTGCAACCATGACCAACATCGCGTCAAGCTATATAGGGCTGAAACAATTAATCATGATTAATCCATTATTGAAATAACCGTCAACTAATTTAGTAAATGATTAATTGTTAGCTGGGGTATACAGACTCAAAAAGGACCATTTGGGAAAGAAAACCAACATATTCAGAGCAGTAATTAAGCTAAAACTAAATGGCACATGCATACATTTTGCAATTAAGAAAAAACTCTGTCTGTAAATGTGTTTTACCCAGTTATAATTCACACGAGGAATGCTATGTTACTGCATTTTAGGAAACAAAATTTTCTTATATAAAAAGGAAATGAATTGTTTGTTTATTTGCATATTTTAATGTATTTCTAGTATTTATCTGTTAATAGGTTAATCGTTACAATAATAATCGATTACTAAAATAATTGTTAGATGCAGCCGTATAGTTATAACATAAAAACCAAGTAACATAAATTAGAAAAATACTTGGGGTCTAAATATTTTTGCCAACTTACAGAATGTTGCTGATTTCAACGCTGATTGCAGCTGGCAACACATTCCCAATCAATAACCTGGATAATTGGTTATATAGGTCTTTATGCTCAACCTCATTAAGTAAAAAAAAAAAAAAAAGAGGAGACAAATGTGGCCTGATTCTTCAGGCAATCTAGCTTAGTGAGGAACCTAAAATAGTACAACCGATCCATTCTGGGACATTTTAGCAGAAGACTGTAGGACAGCACAGTAAAAAGTTCGGCCTGTCGGATGACCTCGATGCCCTCGGACCTCTTCTGAAGGTACCCTGGCGCTTTAAGGCTGACCTAATTGCTCTCTCGTTCTCCTCGCACGAACACTGGGAGCTGACACGTAAAGATTATTTAATACCATCAAAGCCAAGAGGAGGACTAAAAAGGAGGCTGAAGGAGATTTAACTCCTTCGGTGACGAGAAGGGCCAAGTCAGCCTGATCAGGCTAAAGAAAGAAGGAAAGAAAGAAAGAAAGAAAATAATCAGCATGCTGTTACAGCCAGTGTTAAGCACAGCTCCAACATCACAGCAGATCCCTTCCCCCTCTGAATAAAAAAAATAAAACAATCCCACTTGACTTCGGCTGCGCTCTCTCCCGGTACCGGCTCCCCGCCCTTCTCCTCTCCCACTTTTCCCACACTAGCCCTGGTCCCTAAGGCAAAGCCTACGTCACTGGGCACCACAGTAAAACCGCTGTAATATCCCAATTTATTTCTACTTATTCTGACAGACTCTGCACCTCTTTCATTTGGGTCAAGGCTGGTTTTATTGGACCAAAAGCAACACGGCCTCATTCCACTGGACTTCATGTGTCAAAGGAAAAGTTCCTCCAAGCCGAGGTAGTTCTTTCTCTTTTTTTTTGCTGACAAACCATTTCCCCTAGACGTAACCCAACAGATAAAAACAAGATTCTGAAGAATTGAACCCACCCCCAGCGTCTTTAATGTACCAGTAACTCTCGTTCTGCAGTCCGGGTTTTCACTATGAGCACTTCCTAGTCCAAAAAAGAAAAAAAAAAGCAGCGCTCCCAGCAGTCAGAGTGTGACAGAGCGTGGGTGGGACTGGGTAGAGGTGTTTACCGTTAAGTAAGCACGGGGTGGCATCTCCGGGGAGCGCTGCCATTGTGAGGAGCTCGTCTCATCAGTCACCGCTGATGAGTTTGCACAGCGCTGTGGCCGCAGCCTTGTGAGTCAGCCTGGCTCGTCAACAAGGGGCAGCACGCCGCTGTGGCAACACAGCAAACCACCTGACACTCTCTGGACCGAAGAGTGCATCTCTAAAACACTGCTCTGTGAGACAAGACCTACAATCTACTCAACCTAAAAGATGACGTATTTAGAAAGGGAAAACCCGTGGAGCACCGTCAGAAATGGGCCAGTCAGGTTTTCAGTATTCAGCAGACTGAAACAAACCCTTAAAAGAACTCAAATTATGATCAAGCAACTTTGATGACACTTCAGTTCCCACAAGAAAGGAAACTCTAGGGGAGCCTCGGCGCTGGGCCATGACAACACAGACCCTTTCCAGTGGTTGTTACACTTTACAATCTGAAGAGGAGGTAAGGGGTACGATGAGCGGAGATGGTGCCGCCACTATTGCTTTGATTTGACGTTTTCTTACACCATGTGAAACTACGTCATCACGAGGCCTCTAAATGGCACCGTTTTCATGAGTTTACCCAACTCAAAAAGGAGAAAGGCAGAGAATACCGCTGCTGTTGATGTAACAGAAAAACTACGTTTACAACGAAGCGGTTCTCTACCACCAAATGAGTTCATCTTTGGCTGCGGTGGCATCGTCTAGAATGGAAAGCTTTAGAAAAAAATTGAGCGTTGTAGTTGGTGGGGAAAGGATCTATTTCGTTATCCCAAACTCTAGCATTCTATAACTGTGGGCGCAAGTTGGAGGAGCTTTGTTACTTTAGCTCTATTTGTTCTGTTTCTGGATTTTTGTTCATTATTTTTATGGTTGCATGTTTCGCCAATTATTCCCTCTGGTTTTAAATGCTGTACAGCTGGAAGGATTTTTTTTTTACCTTCTAACTATTGTTATCATGGGTAACCATGGTGATATGGTATTGTTTTTATAACTGTGAGCAGCTGATGAAGCTCAATTGATACCTGAACTACAACCCAGATCCCAGAGGAGTTAAAAAGGAGATTTTGCAGATGCAGAGCAGAGAGAGAGAAATTTCAAACCATATCTTCCATCCATCAGAATGGGCGAGGATCATATCCCCTACTCCAACATCTCTCTACCTGGCTTTCAAACCATACAGCCAGACAGAAATGTAAAAAGGAACTCTAAAAGCAAATGAGGTGGACTAGCTGTGCTTGCCAACAACGGATGATGTCATCCAGGACATGTTGCTGTGGAATACTGCCTCGGAAATTGAGCTGTTAGCATGTCATGATGGTCATCAGCCTGTCATGCACCAAAAATCTTCAGTCAGAGGAAACTTCAGATTCATTGCAAGCCTGACTGCTACTGGAGATCCTCCCTATCTACAGCTTCACCATCCACAACCACTCTTTGAAGATACTTGGACGATATGAGTAAACACAGCATTTCATTTATCTACTAAATGAAGATTTAAATTTAATTGTACTTGAAAATCACCAGTCTTGTAGTGTACAAAATGCTACACTGTGCTCTACAAAAATGATCTCATGGCGTTTGGAACAGAAACAAGCCCAAAGCATCACAAATCCTCCACCATATGCAATACTGGTGCAAGGAGGTTTTTCTGTTTTGTTTTTGCATTCTCTTGCTTTTCTGTTTCACATCAAACCCGCTTGTATTCACTGTTAATGCTGATGACTCAAAGATGGAGCTCTGCTTTAGTTCTCCATGATGATTTTTTGTACCTCCATTACCATCCTGCTCACTGTGCATGGTGGCACAGATAAATATGGGTCCTTGTCCAGCCCAGAAGCCCGTGGCCAAGATAAATGGACGTCTGTGTCGTTTCATATTTCAACCCAAGGGAAACAAAAAAAAAATGTCATGCCTTATGAATTAAAGAGTTCATCTGAACTGTGATCAACTTAGAAAAAAAAACACAGTAGATTAAATAAATAACTTAGTTACATCTATTTTCGAAGAATCGGTAGGAGTAATATTCACTGTGACAACAGTGAGTTCTTAGTCAAAGTAATGAAATTAAAGGGTTGAATTTTTTTTTCATTTTATTTTGTTTTTTGTAGTATGAGATTATGCTAAAGCAACAAATGAAGAGTTTCACACTTTTGCACACCAGTAAATGTGGCCAGCATCGGATTGCATTGGAAATGAAGGCAGGTTACAACCTCAAATGTTTCTAAGGTTTAAATGGTTAAAAACGTATGTATTTCTATTATTCTAACTATTTGCTTTTTTATTTCTCAATTTACTTTTCAATAAAGGCTAACAAAAAAAAGAGTTCCAAAATAGGATGTTTACCTCAACTTCAATTTCAGAAAACATACAACACACCCGGACAAGATCCACCATCGTAACAAATCTAGATATCAGCCTTTTCTTTTAACCCAAGTTTCTAAAATGTCACTGCATGCGACAGCTTTCATGGGGCAAACCTTGTATCGAGTGTTAACCCTTTCCCCAATTATGCAGAGGGCATAACGCCAAACTGTGAATCACACTCAGACAGTAGGTGACAGGGTGGGAAAACCCTCATCCACACCAGATTTGCCACAGAGTGACTCTTCCGCTAATGCATCCCGCTCTGAATGTCACAGGCTGTCAAAGAAAAGGACGAGTGTCTTTCACCTTCTGCTATTCCAGGTCACCATTCCCACTTCTTGTTCAAACTTCCGAGTAGAAAGAGAACGCGCCGTTGGCTCATGTTTTCAAGAAGCATTAAACCAAACATCAGCTGATTTGGCGTGAGCACACGCTTTTCTGACCAGGAGCCATATGTTACAAATAGGCACTGGAATGTTGAAAATGCTAAAAAAAAATAACTTATTTATCAAGTTGTGGCATATTTAAACTGCTTTAAAAGACAATCAAATGAAGTTTATCAGAATATCACTGAAAAGTTAATTTATTCCAGCAAGTCAGTCAAAAAGTGAAACTCAAGGATTCATTACACACAGAGTGATATATTATACATGTATATCTGTAGATTTTTAGAATCACTACTTCCAGGTAGTGAAAACCACCAATTTAGTCAAATAGTTACATAAAACAAATAAACAAAAACTGTCTGAACTCATAAATGTTATTTTGTGGTCTGCGTAATCATCTGCAACATTGCTAACTTGACGGCCATCCGGCAGACAGCCAACGAGGAGGGAGAGCCACAAAGAGTGAAGAATCCGGCTGTTCACGTCCAAGAAAATGAACGCAAAGTTTAGTGGGAGGCAAAAGTGAGCTAGAAAAGGTGCATGAGTAACTAACCAGTGACTTTAGAGAGAGTCTACTGTGAAGCAAAACCACATTAATGACATCGCAAGGTTCTCAAGGGCAAAGGTCCTACATGTTTAAGATGTTTCCCTAGTTTAACACACCTGAATTAAATGACTGAAGGATTAACAAAAGAGCTAATTCAGCCATTTGAATCAACTGTGCTGGAGCAGAGAGACGTTTTAATCCAGGATAACAGACCTTCAGGACTACAGCCAGACACTCGTAGTCAGGAGGACAAGAGAAAAATCACCATAATGTGACTTGTGTGATTTTCTCTGTGAAAAAATAAATAAATAAAAATCACAGAATCTGTAAAGTTCCCACAGTTACTGATGATTAGGGGAGCTGGTATTGCAGGTGTTGGCTCAATGTGTCTCACCAAGTAAAAATGTTACAGCAGACATTAACTAGGAAATATTAAAAGCCCTTAATGATTCCCTCTGCTTTATGGACTTGGCAGCAGCACACGCTGCTATTAGCACAGATACCTTATTTAATGACCATGATATCACTGCGCTTGTTGCTCACAAAACTCATTAGACATAAAAATCCAAAGAGAATCTGTAAGTGTTTTCAAGATAAAGAAGAGCTTAAGGCTCCTACTATAGACTGAAGCAACATATAGTTGTCAAGCTTTTGGCCACGCTGCATTTATGCCGTAATTCTTGCAAAAAGAAGCTCAAGTATTGTAGATTTATTCCTTTAATCATTTTTCTTTGTTTTTTGGCTGACATTTACTCTCTCATTGCCAATTTTCCCCCCCTTTCATCTAGAATGGCTCCATTACTCATAATACACTGTACATGACAAGGATGTACTTTCTGTAGGCAGACTGTTCTGTATTAATTAAAGATATAGAAAGGTTTATATAATATTTTAAATATTCTGAGAAACAGGAGGAAAAAAATGAACAAAAGCTATTTGAAATACATCACTTTGAGTTAAACTTTTACAACATAGACTAAAATAAATTAACTTCCGTTTGCACTTAAAAACAGAAGAAGTAAGTAGTTAGTGTATATATTTAGGAACATTTGAACCTCATAGCCTATGTAACATATTTGGAAATGTTAAATAACCCTCATGTGTGCCTGATACAGGCTGTTGTCAGAGGTGCATGTTGCAGGGTAGTAACTCTTCGTGTCACCGCTTTTCAGTCGTGCCAAGCAGGAGCTTTTCCGAAATCGGCTAGGCTAACTTAGTCGAGTAAATAGCTTGAAGCTGAATCTGTGCCAATGTCTTTAACAGCTCAAACATTGTTTAAAAAAAGAAAAGAAAACCTAGCTCTGCATGCTAGCAAACCCTAACAGCTGTACAGAGTCTGAAGCCGTTAACTACCCTAAAGAGAGCACGATGACATTAAGACGTTATTGGCACCCGGATTCTTGGTAGGCACGCTCTACCAGCTTCAGACGAGTTTCATTATCCGGTTACATGGTGAATTTCAGAGAAGAAACACAAAAATAAGAAAATGTCACACCCGCTCGTGTAATGAATTAATGACGCATTCAGAGCCCTCCAGGTAAAAGGTTTTCCGCTCCCCAAACACCTGGCTCAGACACGCTGTCAAATGTTGACAGTGGCAAGTGTGCGGTGATACCTGGGACCTGTTGACTCCTCCTCCCGGTCCCCCTTTCGGACTCGCTGGTGGAAGTTCAGTCGCGCTGCCGCTGGTATCTCTCTACCGGCGGTAGTCTTCTTCTCCTCTTTTCTTTTCTTTTTTTTTCCTCCAAAGTTTTCTGCCGACTCTCAAGCGTCCAGAGAGCGTTTCCCACGAGCGCTGCGTGAAATTAACCCCGAGGACAGACCGTAGGTAAAGGGAGTCGAGCCGCTTTCAAAGAGCAGGAGCAAGTTTGGCACGGCTCTTACCAAAGACAACTATGGCAGTCACGTTCTCCTTGCCGTGGGATCCCCGCCCTCTTTTCCTTATATGGAGAGCAGCGCTGAAACGTGGATGTCCAGCTCCTCTCCAGATGTTCTTCTCCCTGCTCTGCCAATATAAAGAAAAGGCTGCAAGAAAAGCCCGATGTTTTAATGACTGGTCCTACATATCCATAATATATGCGCCACTGAATGCTGGAAGCCATTCTTTTTATATTTGCAGTAAGAAAACATATGAACAAGCTCTCTCAAGTGTGGCAAAGTGTGTTTAAAGATAGTGGTCTCTTATGCATACATGTATACTACTGCAACATGCAGTTTAGTAATAGAATACTTTTTGTTCTATTCTATATTTTTATTTTAAGGAGAATTTAAAAAAAACTTTCCATGTGTAACTGCTATCTGTTTATCTATTTTATCCATCTGAATATATCAGCATCTGTACTGTTGAAGATTTTTTTTCTTCTTTTTCAAACGTGTATCTCTGCAGCAAAACCAGTCATGTAACACTGGCCCAGGGCCCCTCCTCCAATGCATGACAAGGCTGTCCTGTCCCGCTGTGAGGACCATTAAGGACTCTACAGTACCCACCATTACAGCATGTTCTGTACCCTTGTGCCACTCTGACCAGCAATCCCATCTATTCCATGCAGAGCGACAGCACTGACAGGAAGCCAGCAGCTAAATCACTTTTTGAAAGAACAGCTTTTCCTTTATATGCTTTAAGTTCTTAAGTCAATCAAGAATATGCATCTAACATATGTGTTTTCCATACGTGACCCAGCATATCCTTGTTTGTTTATGTTGTTAACTGTGACTTTTAAATAGTAAGGCAGTAAAAAAATCTGATATATTTTTAGCTTAAAGTGCTTATGATATTAAAAAGTGGAGACAGGTCCTCATGAAATTTTAACCACGTTTCGAGCAGAGAGCTTTGTGTCTCAGAAAAGCTATTAGGTCTGCAATGTGTGACAACAGCAGCAACATTTGATTCTTGTAAATTATTACGCTATAAATGTTTTTTATGTGTTTATGAGCTCATTCATTTATGTGGTGGTTCAGGGGTTCAGCACAACTCACATAAGGAGGCCTCAGTCCTCAACATGGCTGTTGCAGGTTCAAGTCCCGGCCTGGTGACCTTTGCTGCATGTCTTCCCCATCTCTCATTACCCACTTTCCTGTCAATTAGCTATCAAATAAAGACCACTAGAGCCAATAAAACCTTTTAAAAAATGTGTGTTTTCATATATTTTTGTACAGGTTCCTTTCAGATTTTTATGTTATTACTGCAGTGTTGTCAAGAAACATTACAAAAAATTCTTCATATTTTGATTTTCTTTGTTATTTTAGCTTGATAAAAAAATGATCTTAGCTTTATTTTCTTTGACTTTACTCTTGGTTTTGCTGTCACTGCACAGTGAAGCAGTTGGTACCAATGCTACCTTGCAAATGGTGGAATCTATAAGATAAATATCCAGATTGGTTTTTGAGTCTGAATGGCGTTTGCATGTTTTCCCTGTATGACTGTTGGTTAAATTGGTCTCTCAAAGTTGCCATTACGTGTGTGTGTGTGTGTGTGTGTGTGTGTGTGTGTGTGTGTGTGTGTGTGTGTGTGTGTGTGTGTGTGTGTGTGTGTGTGTGTGTGTGTGTGTATGTTATTGTTTGCTTGTACTGTTTTTCTGCATACCAATGACTGCTGGAGAGAGGAACCCCACATCCCTGTCTCCCTGCAAGGACAAATGGGTGTAGAGACAGTGAGTGGATGGATAGAAATGAATCCCTAAACTAATCCATAATTTCTAGGGTTTTTTTTTCACAATGTACTTTATCCTTGATTTGTGTACATACATTGTTAGTTTTTCTTGAAATGAAAAATGTAAGTAATCTCAGGGGTGCTGTGGTGGCGCAGGGGCGGAGCACAGCCCATGCATTGAAGCCTTGGTGCTTATGCCAGTGGTTGCAGGTTCAATTCCTGACCTGGTGACATTTGCCACATGTCCTTCCTGTCAAACTACTTTCAAATAAGGGCCACTAGAGCCAACAAAACCTTTAAAAAAATTTTTTAAGTAATCTCATTTGTTTATAAGACAAATATTTATTTTATCCACAATATTTTGACCCTAAAGTGCAAATTGATGTTTTTTATACAAACATTTTCAAACTGTTGTGGAAAACCTTTGTCTTTATCTCACATGTTTTTGATTTTGCCAGAACTACGGAAATACATGCATTTACTTTGAAGCTGCAGTATGTAAGTTTTATTTTTAAAAATGTCATTTTTCACTTATTTGTTGAAACCGTCACTATGTGGAGACTGTATGGTATGAGACAGATAATGTGTGAAAAAAAAACCCTAAAAAAAAGAATCAAGCTCCTCTGTCTTCTTGCAGTACCATCTAGAAACAACCAATCAGAATCAGAGCCAGGAGGCGGGTCTCTGCACTGCTCCTCCCCCCATGCTCCCTCCTGCACTACATCTAGCAGAAAATGTTATGAATGCGCTGGCTTGTTGGCATGACTACCAATGGTGGCACACAAACATTTTTCCTGAAATAGTAAGTTGTTTTCCTGCCAAGTTGTTTCCCTGCCATTAGCACATTTAGCAGCATTGATTGACAGCACTAAGCCCCTCCGCCTGGCTCTGATTGGTTGCTTTTCCTCTGGAGTGGAGATTTCTTCAGGTAACAGTAGCTCAGGGAGGTGGAGGGAGGAGATTGAGTTTTTCACAGATTACCTGTGTCATATTACACAGTCATGTCATGCTGACAGTTTTGGCAAATATGTTAAAAAAAAAAGAGAGAGAATAAATAAGAAAGTTACGAATTGCAGCTTTAAGTTATATAAAATTATTTCTAAGCATAAAAAAGCATTGGGAAACTTTTTCTCTCTCAAGCAGAATCCAAGTTTTTATTTTAGATGCCACCACCCCAAATCTTAGAACAAAACACCAAAAGAAAGCTCTTGACTACAATATCTCCACGTTTCTCAGACACCATGCTCAGTGAGCGTAAGCACCAGGACCCTCCTCGTCCCCGCCACGCTGCCTTTAAGGCTTTCCTGTACAAAAGCCACTGAGTGACACTAAACTGTGTCAGTTGTCACACATCGCCACACGGGCGAGGCATGCAACTCTGAGGAAACTGGTTGTGACACGGGACACACAGGCATGCAAGCAGCCACGGACCGGAGCCGTCAAACGCTAAAAGAATGCAGTGGTGGAAGTAGCTGCTGTCATAACACCAGGCTTGACGAGATGGAGCTGTCTCATTTCACTGCCCTCTGACAGGTGGGCCTGGGCCTGCCACGCATGTGTCCAGCATGTGTCGGTGCAGACTGGACGGACCCAGCCTGCAGTGTGGGGATTTGCAGAGTGAAACATTGTGTTTCCATCACATGTCTTTAGGTGGACCAGGGAGGCCTCCTGGGTGCCCTTAGCCCAGCTGCATCATTTGCTTGTGGCCACGTTTGATGTGAAGTTACTGGAGTTGAATTTTAACGGCGTTGCAGCTTAGTGTGGCTAATCCATGCTCTGCAGCATAAAGACATGCTACATCAAGACATGTTCAGGGGCACAAAGAAGGATCATGTAAATGGGATGCATGTTTCGTTGGATGTTTGACATTGCTCCATTCACGCAACGAATAGGAAACACTTCAGTCTGCTTTGAGACGGTGGTAGGGCTCACTTTGTTTTAGGTGCGCTATACACAGTACAGGGCATTTACCACTTTGCCATTTGTTTCTGGCGGTTCTCTGAGTCAGGAAATCAGAATTTGGACACGCTTCGGAGAGCCAAAATTTCTGCTGCTGCTGCTGCTGCTGCTATCAGCGGACCGTTGCAAAGAGAAACAGACGAGACAAGACAAAGGCTGGAAGGATTAAACAAGTTCCACATACAGCACTGGTTGTGCTCTTTGGTTGCGTGTGTGTGCAACAAGAAAGCGGTGTGTCACATTAAAAGGCCATTTAAATAATTCCGGGATTGCTAAATGCAAGCAAATCATCGTGCTGGAGAAAGTTTAACAGAACATTAAGGCAAACAACACAAAATGTCCCATCTAGTTAAGACAATACTTACACAAAAGGGAGGCATCTCTTGTCAACCTAGCAACAGCTGGTAACCAATTAGCTTAGCATTCACATGCTGTGGTCTCTAAAATGTTTCCCTCAGAGAAAGCAGAGGGCCAAAAGATTAAAGTGCAGTCAAAAAGACTTTATAATTGCGGGTGAAGTGTGGGACTTTTTGGGGGTGGTCCATTGGATGCTGAACTACTCTAATAGGCTAGTTCAGCATCCAATAGGGTCACTGCAGACTTCAAGTACCCTACATATAGGTTTGTAAAACTCGATTACCCAATTTACTCCTCCATCTATTTTTCAACTTTTGCCCTTAAAAGAAATTTGACTTCTTAATTTAACGCCTTAAAAATGGGGCCTGCGTCTCTTTAAAAACTCCTACTCTTTCTGAATCTCAACAGATATTGAATAACTCTACCCCCTTTAAAAATACCTTTTGAAAGTATTATAGGGACATTATTATGTAAAATCAACTTTTTTGAGTTTTACTTCATGTTATAATGTCATTTCTTCATCACAAACATATCTGGAGTGTTGACATGATTCTTTCATGTATGTTTGAGAAATCCTTTAATCTCCCATGGGAACCAAATGGTTGTGCAAAATGCCTGGTGGGACTGACCTCCACCTTTGATGACGAAACTCCTCCTCCAAACTTCCGCCTCACAGAGCAGCCCTTCCCCGCTCCATCAGACTAGCCAGCAGCAATTAGCAAACACCTGCTGCATCTGCTGAGCTCACTTCTCAGTGCAATGCTGGTAAAAAATGTTGTTAAAGGGTTAATAGAGGAGCCATGTTAGACGACTTCCTGAAGGCGGAGTTTCAGTAAGAGCAGGAGTTTTTAAAGAGACAGAGACTCAAATTTCAAGGTGTTCAATTGCAAACGTTTTTAAAGTCATATTTGATCAAAACAACTTGAAGGTAACAGTTACACATGATTGTGCTATAAAATGATACTATATGTATCATGAAAACACAAAATACTGCCTCTTTGACCTTTAAATCGGTGGTAGGCACATATCTGAATTTAAAAAAAAAAATCAGATGTATTGGTCTAATCTGAAACACCATGTATGAGATAAATAATCCCTGTAGACGACCATTGATGATGCCACTGTGACTCTCATTTTCCTGGTTACATGGGATCTGGTGCAGCCCTGTAAACAGGTGCCCAGTTTCAGCCTTCAAATGCTGCTCGCCTGTTTACCGTCCCGTGTGAAAGTCTGCGGCTATTTCCAAAGTGTAGTAACATTAGCCAGCCTGATAATGCTTTTAACCCCCAGCACGGGCCCACATACCACATGTCTTGTCCTGGATTACAAAGAAATGGACAGGGTGTTAGAGACCAAGCGGGGCCCCCAACTGTGTAGGGTGTCACTCTCACCCAGCAGAAACATTTGCAGCTTCCTGAATGTCTGTGGGTAATTACAGTGTACAATGCTCTGGGGAAACCTGAGAGCCAGGGGCTTGATGTCAAGATGAGCCAGTCCATCTAGTATGCAGTGGATCTAAAACAGTGTACACACCCTTGTAAACATGCTGGATCCAAAATGTGGAGAGGACCACTAGAGGTTTTAGAACGAAACTTAATAAATATTTGGAAGAGTTCAGAATTTCATCCACTACAATGGAAACCCTGGTTTCATATGAAGATCAAGAGGCTGTCCCCATCATGTTGGGTATGGCGCTGCTTTGGTGATGACATGTGTTGCACTTGGTCCAAAAGACATTTTTTGGAAATGTGCCCACAAAATTTCACTTTTGTTTCATAAAATAACAACATACTTTTTCACGAGGTTGATCAAACTGAATGTTTTTTTGTTTTTTTTTGGAAAAATATGCATGAAATTCTAGTCCTGACGTGGTTCTCTCATTTTTCCTTGACTTTCTGAGAAATGTTTCCACAGTAACAAGCTATACGGTAATATTCAATAAATTTGAATGTTGATTAAACGTTAATTAATCTCAGTAACTCGGTTCATTAAGTGAAACACGTTATGTAGATCAATTACACACAGAATTCTGCTATCATGCTTTTATTTTTGTTATTTATGATGATTTTTCCATTCACAGCTAAGAAAAACAACATTTAGGATTAAAATAGTACATCAGACAAATAAAAAAACATAACGCAGAAATGTGGGTTTACTGAAAAATAGATTTAATACTTGCTTAAAGGTTGTTTTCAAAACATACTTTTAATCTGACAGGCAAACCTCAATTTACTAATTTACTGAATATGAGCGTATAAGGCTGTGTATTTGTGTGTGTGTTGATCTTCTGACTGATACTGCTATACAATAAAATTATTTCCACCCTGTGGAACCTCTCTGAAGAATATTGCTTTGACTAGAAGGACATAAAAACAAATATCAGGAAAATTCTTCATAGACAGCTGAATTGTATTCCAAGCCAGTTCAGATTCTTTATAATTGATTCAAGATGTTCAGAGCTTTTGTTTTTAACATCTCCCTCACCAATTTATTCACTTTTTTTGTTGTATTAACATTGAAAGTCAAAAAGAAAGAAAAAATAGGTGTTGAACTTTTTATGAAGTTGTGACAATTTAACAGTCTACAGAGTGTGTTTACATTTCTGGAGATAGAGAGATATAGAGAACAGTGAACTTATTAAGACCAAGCCTGAGCCCTGCCTGTATGTCACCAGACTGTAGAGCAGTGATGTGTCTGTTTGTGAGGTAAAGGTGAGTTTAATGTAACAGTGGATATAAATGTTCCACTCTCTGCTGTTAAAACAACATTATTCCAGGGTACAAGACCTGACCACCATAAATCATTGAAATCCCACCGTTGATGTGACACACATCCTGCATTATTCAGAGGAAAAGCAAACAAATCTGGAGAATGGAAAACTATGAACAGTAAAAGGCTGCAGAAACCTGGCTGCCTGATTTGAACTCTCTTTGTTGAAGAACATTCTCAGCATTCAGTCGTCTTCAGTTGGAGTTTATGGGGCGTCCTAAATCTTGATTTGACAATATTTGCCCTCCAGAAGTTCTCCAAATCCGTCAGGTTGTGAGGATCTCTTGCAGACATCCTCTGCCTGATTTAGTTCTTTGTCGAAGTCATTTGAAAAGCATTCATTATCGTCTCATGAAGCCATTGTTTTTTGTGGGTTGTCTTAAAAGTTGCTTGGATGCTGGTAAATGGAACTCAATTCTAAAAACACCATTCAGTTTTTGATCACAACTGACTGATATGAGCCAGAGCATGTACAAGAGTATTTTCTATGGAAAAACAACAACAAATAAAAAACAATAAATCCTCTGTTGGAAACATCTACAAGAGAAACACAGCTAAACATATAAGCTTTAAACTGGGTGTAAAATGTAAAATAAGCACCTATCGGTTAGCTTCAGCAATACCTCCCTCAGTTGTTGGGCCAGATGCAGCTTCTATGAAGAGAAAAACAGAACTTGATTATATGTAAGAAAGAGAATCTTAAATTATATTCCAGAGTAAATAGGAAGCCAGTGAAGAGACGCCGACACTGGGGAAATATATGGTTCCTCTTTCAAATTTTGATTAGACAAAAAAAGTCAAAATCTAAAGCTAGGTAGGAGTTACACAATTAAAAAGGCGATTCGCTCTTGGTCGTCTTTAAGTATACTTTGAGGTATTTAACTCTTAAACTACTTAGAATTATAGCTGACTGATTGTTTGAGGCTTATTACCTTCTAATGTCCTGAAGAGAACTTCAGTGTAATAATTGAAGCTACCTTACCGGACCAGTAGAAAATTAAAGATTCAGGATATATCACAAGAAGATTAAAAAAAATCTTTGTACTTGCATGGACACAAAAAAAGAAACAAAACACATCCTACTGTACCAGAAGCTAATTTTGCCTTTCACGCCTGCGTGTCTGGAGGCATGCTGAAAGGCTGCAGGGTTTTCAGATCGGTCGGCTTTACGGTGCCAGACTGTGAAGAATAAAAAAGAAATGCGCCAGGGAGAGAGTATAAGAGCGCAGACAAGATGGTATCAGCCGCATGGAAACAGTTAGCTAAGCCTCAAGGACAGTTTTTTTGTTTTGTTTTGTTTTGTTTTTTTTACTTGCAAATAGCCATTAAGAAACGGCTTTCTTTTGGAACACGTTCTAGTAACATGCAACAGGGGAACCGGAACCTGAGGGGGGGGGCTGGGGCGGGGGGGCACTGTCGCTGCCACCAGTTTCACGAACAAGTCCAGAACACCCACCCACATCGGTACCTTTGGACTCACCTGCAAGAACATTAAACCTGTTATTTACTTTTAATTTTCTCCTCATTTTTTCCCCTCCTACTGGAGGGGGAAGAAAAAAGAGAGAGAGAGAAAGATGATTTTTCTCAACCCCTCTGACAGGCGAGCCTTTCGCAGGATTTAGTCCATCTGAAAACATGTGGTAAGACTTGTGGAATGTTTCAAATTACTCCCAGATGTGGGCAGCAGACAGGTTTAACCCCTGGCGTACCGGCCGCTGCAGCGGGAGCGGAGCTGAAACAGGGGGAGGCCTGGTTGGCTGGGAGAAAACCCGAGCGACGAGGCAAAACTTCTACCCCTTTCTGTCAATTTTTGTTACTTTCAAAGCATTAGCACTCATTGAACTGTGGCTTAATGTAATTTGCCGTGAGGCTAAAAATGGAAGCTCCCTTATGCTGCACTGCCCAAGAATAAAGAATGCTAGAGTGCTGATTTTTCCAGATGACTCAGCAATCACAGGGGTTTGGACAGAAAAACAAAGAAGAACTCCTTATGAGCGATGATTAAAACCCCCTAACAGAGTCACTAAATAGGCTAGGGTGTTGATGTCATTCAAGCAACCTGGAGAATCTTAGGTATTGCCTCCCAAGATGGGATGTTTTTTTGCAAGTTTTGCTGTGATGTAAAACGGATGACTTGAGGTTCGACTGAGCCGTCTGAAAACATGGCCTCTTGTTCTCCTCTGCTGGACGTTTTCGCTGCAGTAACACTCCCAAAGATGGCCGTTTGGAAGAAACAGGAGGCAGGAGAGGAGTCAGACTACCAAATGGGGTGGAGAGAAAGCCTGATATCCTATAAACAACAAACTCAAGTGACCCCATTCCCCGCTCTCCCACTCTGTCTCCACCTCTGATGTTCCCTCCCCTCCGCTCTATTTTCTCATTCTCTCTCACCCCCTCGTACACCTCCCTTCTTACTGGGCCAGCCAACTGTGAAGCAGTTGTCCAACACACCCGTCGGCCTGCCTGCCAACACACTGGACTGAGTCCCATACACAATCATGACAGACAGAAAAGGGTACACAGAGACGACTGATAGGACTGAACCAAAATTGAACGGCAGGCAGGTAGCAGGCAGGGGACAGAGTAGATCTTAACAGTGTGTTAAAAAAGAAAGAAAAAAAAGAAAGAAAAGCCATGTGAAAAAAAACTAATCTTTGACCTTCCACATGTGAATGCTTTGCAGAGGGCCTCCTCTTCCTCAAACTCAAAGGCCGCCTCGAGGGAACGTCAGACTTAATAAAGAATTACAAACAATTTCCAAACCAAATATTCTCTTTTTTATTATTATTATTATTATTTTTTGCTTTCTGTGTGTATTGCGAGCAAACCATTTTCTTCTTCTTCTTCTCAGTTTGATGGCTGAGAACTGATTTTGACCGGTTAGCATTCTTCTCATACTTTGAGGCGGTTCCCCTTTATCTGGACTCACGGCTCAGAAAACCGTGGCTGAAGCTCCGTGGCTCCATCAGGTGTTTTTTATTCAGCTCTTGCTGTGGACATTGTCTGTAGCACAGATGTACAGTAGTTTTAGATAATTGGACTGTAAAGTCACTGGGCCATAAGTCTTTTTTTGTTTGTTTGTTTGTTAAACATAACAAAACTATGCAATGAGAAAACCATATTTGGAGGGGATTTGAAGTCTAGAGCAAACCTATTAGCATTAGCTTATTAGCATAGTTTAACTTCTAAAGAAAGACATGTGGATCAACCACCCCAAAAATGACACACTTCAGTTCCCGTGTGCCTTTAAAAAGGTGGGTGGCATCAACTCACTCAGTTACTCTTTGGTTATGTAGCAGAAATCCTGTTGAGTAACTTGCACAGCAGCAGTTTAAGGTTTAACTGCTTAAAAATGAAAAACAACGGCGTGGAGTGAAACCATGTGGATAGATCAGGAAAAGTCACACCACCAGTTTGGCAGTATTTAGATATTTAAAACAAAAAGCTAATTAATAATTATCAATATTAACTATCATTAAGTGATATGTCTTTCAGATAGTCTCCAGTCCTATCCTTATCTCTCCGTCATAAAGCTTATATTTGTCTTTCCTTCAACACAAGAGGGTGATTGGGATGTGCTTACAGACATTCTTAAAGCAGGTAATCCCTCCGCTGTTTTCAGTGGGGGGGATTGTTACCACTTATCACTTGTCGACCATATGTTCACTAGTTAATATGTCAACTCAGCTTTTACATAATTCCAGACAAGAAAAAGCCAAAATATTGAATAAGATCTGTGACCAAAGCTCCATAACATTCTTAGACGTTGTCATGTCCGAGGTGGTTCTAGGTTGTTTTGTTGTTATTTCTTGTCTTGGTTGTTCCTGTCAAAGGGTATGATGGTTTAAAGCCGTCATTAAGGACACAGCTCATGAAAACCTGTAAGACGTCCCGTTTTTACCCATTGATTGGTTGTGGCTGCAGAAAACGTTCACCCCTCCAAATGTTTTCAATGCCTTCAACCTATTCATCCTTGTTTAAATGGATCAGCATACTTAACTATCACCTTATCTACTCCATAAAAACTAAATATTCACATGAGTACACCTACCTCTCTCCAAGGATGTTCTCTCTGTCGAAAGCTTTTTATTGTCACTGAGCCCAGCAAGATTCAGAATGCGTCACAATGGGTACACGTGTAAAATAAGGATTAAAACAAGATAAAAGGGGAAAATTTAATCAAACGCCAATCTAGTTTAAGACCCCAATCAATAATCATTCAATACTCTCACAACATATGGGAAGAAATTCCTTAAAAATCTAGAAGTTCTGGTTGTCACAGACCTGTATCCCCTACCAAAAAGCAAGGAAATCAAACAAATGATAACCAGGATGGGTGACGTGTCTGATGATGTCCTTCGTCTTGGATGAAGTACGCCTCTTGGTGATGTGAGACAGGAAGGAAGACGACGTCCAATATTTATTTCTGTAGAGTTAACTATTCTTTCCAAAGCTTTTATGTCTCCCACAGAACATCCAGAGAACCAAACAAAAATACAGTCATATGACTCTCTTCTGTCGGTCTGCAGACAGATCTCATCAACTGTGGATTCAAGTGGGTTTTCCTCCACAAAAAACAGAGACGCTGGCATGCTTTTTCTTTTTTTTTTGACAATCTCTGAAGTGTTTGATGACCAACACTGTCTCCACACAAGTATCATCGATGTAAAAGCGGCTGGTGATTCTTGTTGCATTTCCGAAAGTCAGAAATTCAAAACATCAGTATTGTGCTTATCTTGGAACTCTGCTAACTCTGCGTTCCCATCTTATACAGAAACTCCTAGACTAACAAACAATCTTCTGAATCCTTCAAGGAAACCATTATCATCGTACAACGCAGGTCATATTAATCGACCAGCGAGTGTCTCCATCTAGACCCGAACCACCCAGTTAAATAAGTCTCATCATTCATGTTAAGCACTGTGAATGGGATGCTGGTTCCAACCCTGCTTACCCCTGTGTACACAGCATCTCTGTACTTATACATGCAACTGTTTGACATGGTCTTCCCGCTGGGTCTTCCATTTTGGATCCTCAGGGTGCCAGTTGCCAACATGCTCCCCTTCCTCGTGTCTCATCAGAGGAAACCCAGGGAGTATGTCCCTTTAATTAGACCGCCCGTGAAAATAATGGCGCATTAATGACATTTCTACGGGGGCCAATGAGCTGGAACAACAGAGGAAAGACTAAATCACAAATCAATTCCAACAAATGTAATTAAGGCTTAATTAGCCTCCAGGGTGCCACTGGAACGCCACAGAGGGGACGACGCAAGGGAGGAAAGAAAGAGAAACTGGAAGCGAAACGGATATTTAGGGAAGATCATGGGTCAACAATGCAACGTGTGCTCGTTCGGTTTATTAGTCCTACAACTAACTGCTTTGGTTGGAGCCACGAGAGACGTTCGCCTCTGTGTGCTAAACGTTCCTGGCACGTGCTTCTGTGGTTTTAAAGGGGGCGGCTGATTTAAAGGCAACACTTCCAGTGCGGAGCCACACAGCTAGTGCTGGGTAGAGAAGTGCTAATTCTCTATAAAAACAGCAGCATGTACGGGTGAGCCCAGAAACATTCTAGTGTTAAAAAAAGAAAGAAGTAGGGGGAGTGGGGGGAGCGGAGGGCAGAAGGAAAACAACGGAGCTGGGAAGAGAGAGAGAGAGAGCGAGAAAAAAAAATAGAAATGCAAAACCACAGGGTGGCTTGGATGCTTGCCTGCCTCACTGGATGCCACATTACACAAACTTTCAAACTCTCGGGCCAATAAATGAGCTTCATAAACTGCAATTAAAACCCTGGGCACTAATCTAGTGGAAATGGCAGCCTGTAAAAAACAAAGTGTTGGAGAAAAAAGGGTTAGGAGGGAATAGTTTTCTAGGGTTCGGTAACAGTCCCCCCTCCCCTCGTTTTTCATCTCTTGCATTAATGCGGAACATTTACAGCTCATAGATCATAGCCTGCGCACACATAAAAAGCACCGACACTGAGTAGGACACACACATACTCTTGATTTAGAGCTAAACATCCAATAAACAATTCCCTGTTTTCTCATTCTGTTATTCCTTTGCTTTTCTAAAATGTTTTTTTTTTTTTTTTTGCACTCCTTGGAAAAAGCACCACACATAACTGTTCCGATGTGGAACCTGTTTTAGATGTACCAGCACCATGGAAATAAAATCCATACACTCATTGCTACCAAACTGTTCTTGTTTTACTGTCTTGCTCATTTAAATGCTCTAAGGTCTTTCTCTTTGGTAGAAAACACAACCGACCTGCTTCAATGGCCCATTTGTGGTGAACCCTTATACCGTTCCTTATCTTCATCACCAAATCACATTTGTACCCTCATTCTGGTTAGTTCACCATGCTTCAAAGAGAAAATAATGTTCTCAATCCGAATTGAGAACAATTTGAGACTCGTGTTGGATTTAGCAGGAAATGGCTTTAAAGACAATAGCTTCAAAAAAAGATTTTAAGAAATGATGTCAACAGTTGCTGCGGCGATTCACACCATGACAAACTATAGATTTCTTCTCAAAACTATAGTCGGATTTTTCAAATTAAGGTTCTGTTAAAAGGCTGTAAGCAGGTGACATATTAGCGAGGGCAAAAAAAAAAAAAACTTCAGATTTTCAGTAAGCATAAATCCAGACTAATTGGTCTCCAAAAACTGAAACCCAGATACAATCTGGGAAGAACTAATAGCAAAATGGACTTGTGTTGCTTAAAAACTAACATGCTGGTTATACATAAGCTAATTTATGGAACAGAGAACCAATTAACCTTTACACAGGAAATGGAGGTTGGAGGTAGTGTGCCACCAATGAACTTCCTGTGTGAAACGGGACCGAAAATGCTTTACATGTTCTGCTCTCAGTATGTTTCACACAGGAAGATCCCTGATGGCGCACCGCCTCCTGCCTTCATATCCTGTGTAAATCATCATCAACTTCTGTGTGAAGTCTCAATGAAAACCTGATAACATAAAATAAAGTATTATTACATTTTTGTGACTGGAGGGTTAAGATGGTAGAAGTGTTGTCTCCTATTTAGTATTTAGTTTCATCCTTAAGAAACAACTCATCTTCACCCTAAATAAAAATAGGAAGACTTTCTGTCATAACTGACCTACATTAAAAAAAAATGCTAATAACTTTCTAGCAAAACCTTACTACATAATTCTGAACTGCCCCTTTATCGAAGCACTCTAATTCTTGTGGATTCGAGAGCTGTTCAGGTAGAAAAACATTATTTGATGCGAGGCGTTTCCACGACTCGCTTCACACAAATCTGCTCTCTCTAAAGCCTTTTTTTTTTCAAACAACTACCCAGGGAGGGCTGCCAGCAGGTTTGTCATATCAAAGATGTCGGGGGTGGACGGCACAAGCCTGATGGGAGACATCTGCCACAGCTGTCTGTCTCACAAGGTCAAAAGACAGCAGAACGAGGTGTCGGCATTGTAATGAGACGGGCCACACACACTGAGAAACACAAACAAAAGGGGATGCTGGGATCTTTTCTCAAACACACTTCCCTCCCACTCTCTCAGCAGATGACAGTCTAAACTGTCGCCTGACGAACTTAACATGCTCCTCAGGTTTTGTCAGTCGGACCGAACTGTAAACCGCTTTCTGGTTGCCGCGGCGCCTAGCGACAATGGAACATAGTGGTGGGAGAAGCAGCGTGACCGCTGCGCGTGAATTCCCTGTAAACCAGCGGCAGCTACTCCTTCCCACAGGATGGGTGGTTTCCAACGCCTCTTCCTGGTTCAGGTTACCGCCGGGAATCATATGACCTTGAGCCTGCTCGTCTTTCCCCCTCCCCCCACCGTCCTTTAAGACTTATTGCAACCTGGGGCTTTAAGCGTTATTCATGGATTCACACAGTCGGCCTCAGCGTCAAAAGAAAACACTGACGTCAGTAGAATGTTGTGCATTGAGCCTGTAGCTGCTGAACAGAAGAGGCAGAATGAGCTTTCAGGAGATGTGGAGGTAAAGTATGAGGCTTTTTATGATCTGTGTCCTACACAATGTGCCTGTGATACATACATATATAAAGATAGTAAGATCTCTTTAATGTTGTAAATCTATATTTGACTGACCTGCATTTAACTCCACCCATCTTCCTACCTCTTTTAGACAAACAAACATAACCACACCATGATGCTGCCACCACCATGTTTTAAGCTGGTGATTGTGTGTATTCAGGTTGTTAGTTTTCCCACTCACATGGGGTGTTGCATGTGGGCCAAAAAGCTCTGTTTGGTCCGATCTGGTGGTTTGCTCTGACTCTTACGTGGCTTGCGGCCAACTGCAAATTGAACTTTTAAAGGGGCGGTGATGTGCATTTTCTAGCCACAAGGTGCCATTTTAAAGCATAACTGAGTAACTATTGCCTTCAGTTTTTATAAAAAATGCTGTGAATATCAGACATGACTTGAAAGAAATCTGACTTTGCAATTTGACGCCATGAAATTGGGACTATGTCTCTTTAAGAAGCTCCTGCTTTTTCCAACACTCTGCCTTTGGGACTTCATCACAACAATGCCTTTCCATTGTGTCGTTTACAACAAGCTCTGAGGAGGAGCTCTGTGGAAATAGGCGGCACTTTGTGAGAGCAAGCACTTGGGGAAACCCTGAATGGTTGCCATGGGAGATTCAAGGATTTCTCAAACACACATTGAAGAATCAAGGCAACACTCCAACTATGCTTGTAGTGAGATAATGACATTAAAACATGGTATTAAGCTAAAAAAAAAAAAGAAAAAAGTTGTTTTTACATAACCTTCCCCCTTTAAAGATTTTTTTTTTTTACTTCACAGCCTTGTCAGTCTTTCATAAAGGCCAGCTAATAATCATCCTATTGACAGATTCTCCCACCTGAGAGCTAGCATGGCTGCTTCTCTGATCAATAGCTTGCCCGGCCTGTGGGTTCAGGAGGACGGCCATGTTTTTGGTGGGTTTGTAGCTGCTTCAAACTTTCCATTTTTGTACACGAGATGTTGAAAGCCTTGGAAACGATCCTGTAACATAACTCAGCTTTAAACTCTCTACCTGATGTTTCTGCTCTGTTCCTCGGTCTTCATGATTCCACTAATATACTAACGTTCTCTAATGAAAAAAAAAAGGAGTCTTTCACAGAGCAACTCAATTTATACTGAGATCTAATTACACACAGTTGGACTCCTGGAGACTTCTGAAGGCCAATTGATTTCACAGGATTATAATTTTGGGGTAAAAGAATAAAACAGCTAAGTACTCATTGCTAATGTTTTTGGTATATGTCAGAGTTTTTTGTGTGTAGATGAAGACATTAGTACAAAGGAAGTCTTGGTTATAAGGAGCTCAAAGAAAGGAAAAAACAAAGCCTACGCATCATGAAGTTGATGTGTACCTCAACATTGATTTATTATAATTTGCATGTGTAAAAGAAAATTGGGTGGATGGTCCAGTTAAGCTAGCCAAAGGGCTCACATCCTCATTAATCTGTCTCTGTTTGTAGCTAAGCAGTGTAACCCCTTTGTCCTTTAGCCTTTTTAATTGCTTATTGATTAGCATGTCCCACTGTGACAAAAGGAAGAAAAACCTGGATGCGATGCAAACTAAGGGATGCAACGCATGGCAGAGCAGGAAACGGCCTCAGAGCTAAACTGAACTCTGCCCGACACTCGTCATGAGCACAAGCTGCTTTATAGCTCCGGTTTCTAAAGCGAGACGCTTTTTTTTCTTGTTCTTTTTTTTTCCCGCTTTTTAGAGAGCTCTCAATTAAAGAAAGAGAAAGTGACGTGCCCCTGCTGAAAAAGTCAACTTTTGGTCGTTAACGTGTGGCATCGAGTTCATCGCTGAAACAGGAGGAAAAACATCATGTGCACGGTGACGGAAGTTTGAGGTTTCGGCTTTTATCGCCACCCAAATCTCCTGCTTGATCTGTTTGGGGTTTCCTGTGTAAGTCACCATCATGTGCCCTAAAGGACTGCGCGCACAAACGCTCACAGACGCAAAGAGCTAAAAACCCAGTTTGGCTTTATTCCAAGTAAAGCCTTAAAGTGTAAGTAAACGCCATTATCTGAGTGTTTACTGCATGTTTAACTGGCTTCTAATTGGGGAGGAGGGGAATCAAAGGCTGTGTTGGAATGTTTTCTTTAGATAAAACAAGTCTAATGGCAGATTTTATCATGTGCTCATAATGACAATTTTAAAAAAATTAAAATGCAAGCCAAACGTTAATAATAAAGACAATCTCCCCCCCACCCCCAGCTTTAAACTGACACAAACGCATTCAAGCAAACATGTCGGCCTTTCCGTCACCAGTTTCAGTCTCTAAACTGGGACTTCTTGACACATTGTCGCTGTGAGTCATCGCACAACGGCACGCAAATGGGAAATGATACGGCAAATACTGATCGCCCGGGATCAGATGTTGCTCATCTGTGACTGCTGCCGCATTTCCCAGAGCCACAAACACAGCAGCGGCTGCTCACACGCCGACGGAAACAGCCGATGAGGGCCAGCCCCGCAATCCTCAAATGGCTCCCGGTGATCCGCTGCAAACCTGCTGAAGAGCCCACCTAAATGAGGCGGAGAAGGGAAACTCCTTCCCTTCGCCTCGCTCCGTGTGGAAGCGAGAGCTCAGAGGGGAAAATCTTGTGCCACCATTGTTAGCTCTAAAAAAAAAAAAAAAAAAAAAAATGTTTAAACGCTGCAGGGATGAGAGTCAGCACAGAATTCATTTTCACAGCAAGATTCCGCTGACAATATTTTTTACACAGTTTTAAAGAGATATGCATTTCTACAGGAAATAAAAGCAGATCTGCATCAATCACTAAAGACACAAAATTGTCACTATGGCTGAAAACGATTTTAAGGAGATCAGTTATGATTTTTTTTTGTTTTTGCATTATATAATAATAATAATAATAATAATAATAATAAGAAGAAGAAGAAGAAGAAGAAGAACACAGATTTTGGAAGATGATTTTTCAGATTATGTCCAGACACCTTTCAACTACAAATGCCCCCAAGTTAATTCACAAAAACACCAACTTAGCTATTTCCTGTTGTCTCTGCCACTAGCAGTGCGGTTTTATGTCTGCTTGTTGGAGGAAAGAGGAAGTGTGTGTGTTCTTGTGTATTACACTCGATATGTTATTTTCTCCACTTTGCTGCAAAACCTCATCTGCAGAAAGGTCACTGGGTGTTTTCAAATCTGACTAAGATTTAAATATGTTAAAAAACAATAATAAAAAAAAAAAAGCGACTACAGGAGAAAAAAAAATGTAGTTGCATTACTGATTGGGTTCTTTGATGTACTACATCTAAAAGCATATCTGAAATGTATATTCAAGAGAGTGAAAGAAATAAACATTAGAACAATTAACACAGTTCTTAAAGACTGTATGGTAAGTAGATTACACAGGGACTGGTAATGCGGGTGGGTGCGGGGGTGCCAGACAAAGTGGCGTCCATCAAGTCAAAATATTAAAAGAAAAAGACAAAAATATTGATCAACATATCTCTTGACGCTTCACACATAAAATGTCATTGTTTCCCTGTTCCTGCCATGTTTCTTGCTTCTCCTCTGATCTACTGCTCTCCAGTTTTTGGGGTGTGTGCCTGTTCTTGTTAAAGTCATGGGTTTATACAAAAGTTGTGGTGTTTCATTAAAATATTGTTGAATTTTTATTAATCTCTCTACTCCACAAATGTTAGCTAGTCCCCGATGACGGCGGAGAAGAAGTTTTCCTAGAATGGTAAACTGTTGGATTGTCATCGCTAAGCCCCTCCTCCTGGCTCCGATTGGTTGTTTCTGGTCAGGAGCGTGCATGTCTTCAGACAGTAACAGTAGATCAGGAAGGAGGTGGAGGTGATTGATCTTTTCACAGATTATCTGGCTCAAACTGTCACAAGGTAGTTATAGTTTTAAGAAATATGTAAAAGTACCATACTGCAGGGATGTATTCAGGATTTTCTTTAAAGAGGGCTTTTTGTGGGATGCCATAAAAACAAGCAGAGCTGGAATACAGTGAGTGACTCAACATGAAGGTCAAGGACTCACATAAAAAATAGTTCTGACTAATTGAAACTATTTACTTTATTTCATTAGCTATTATTCATTAAAAATGTCATCCATATAATACTTTCTCACCAGGGGGACATTAGTGGGGTGACCTAATATGAGGTAATCTACTTATGAGGTAGTCCATTATATTTTTCTGGCTCTCACACAATTTGTATCATCATCAGAATCATTACCTTCAGACACGTCACTGTCCTCTTCAGAGGCTGTAAGCATATCGTTACAGTCTAAAACATGCAAATGTTAGAGGTCACTACTGTACCTCTACTAAATAAATTCAGTTTTGTAGCATGTTGTCTTACATGTTTCAGAAATGTCCCACATCACACCTTTTAAAATTCAAACTGTTTATTTTTTTCGTTCTAATCTGATCAACTAACTACAAACTTCTGTTTTGGTGTTTTAAGTTAAGCCTGTAATAATGTTATTTGGCTTGATTAACATGCCATAATTATCATTACCGGAAACAAAATTCAATTCCACGTAAATCAAATCCCAAACATACAAATAATCAAATCACTCTGACCTGCTGGTTTTTGATGTAGCTGCTGTAAGTTCTAAACGCTCTGCTTTAAAATGAGACTGGTGGTCAAACGTGTGAGTTGTAGGCCATAAGGCAAAGGTCTAACAAGTCTGGTTTCCTTGTAATCCCCGTCATGTCTGAGCCATGCATAATGCCAGAGCTGATTAGGGAGCACAGTCTAGTGAGGGGTGATCTATAGAGATGTGTGGAGTGGGCCGTAGAACCTGTCCAAGATTATCACGCCCGCCGCAACCTGTGCAGAGCCGTCAGTGGCATCTGGAGACGGCCAGATGTGTTAGGAGCTCAGAGACAAATGAAGAGATTAAGGTCACACTGTCCTGGTTGGATTAGCGCCAGAAGCTACATGATGCTAATGGGTTAGCCACACCAAGCAGACATAAGGGGTGGGCAGGGCGCCTTGGTGATTGTCCTCGCATGCTCCCTGCACATGGCTGCCCATCCCTTCTGCCTCTGTTGGTCGCTCCTACTATAGAGAGGGCCATGAAGTCAGAGATATGGGATGAGTTCTGAAAGCTGGTCAGATCAACCGAAGACCTCAACCTTTTGCTCTAAGTTTTGGTGGAGAGTTTGCTGCCCTTGATCTCAGTTAAGTTTTAGCTTCTCGCAAACACTAATTTCTGGATGCTTCTGCATGGCTCCTCAAACAGTTTCATTTATTATTCCTTCCAGATGAAATCAAATTATTTGATAGAAGATTTATTTTCACAAAGTTGACACAATTTGGCACAAGTGATGTAGTTGATGCTCAAACATGTCGAAGAAGGGGCTCTGGTGGAGATTTGTTTTTTCTGGCTTACAGGCAAAATAGTAGGATTGGTGAAAAACACAGGTGTCACTGTGAAACATGGTGGTGGCAACATCATAATGTGGGGAATGCTTCTATTCAGCAGGTCCAGGGAGATTTGAAGTTTCAGGCTGGCAAAACCCATTAAGCCAGATTCTTGTGTGAATTTTGGGCATTAAAAAAAAATTCTTTAGCAGTGAGCAGAAATTGGTAGATCTGTTTGTAGTTTGTGGGGTGGCACTTTGGAACGGTCTGAATGTGGAGCTTAAGCAACGTTCAAACATGAAATGGTTCAAATCCCAGAAGAAAAACATGGTCATAAATGGATATTAAACTAAGGCAGTATTCACACCAGGGAAGTCCTCTGTTTGGTCCGGGCCAAGGGCTTTATGTTTTTCGCTTGATGCAGTTTGCAGTGAAATTGCTCCCATTGGACAGAAATGATGTGGGGGCAGGACAAAGTACAGACACAGAAAAAAATAACTTTGGAAGTAACTATTCACACCAGAAGCTAACAGCACCATAATTCGTTCAGAAGCAGACTGAAATAATTGGTCGACACCAAAGATCACTTGAGTGCACAAAAAGTCAATGAGGGAAAAGAACTGTGATCCATTTAAAGTGGACCGAATGTGAGAGACAGATGTGAAAACTTCTTGATATTCCTGTCAGACCGTCAGTTCACAAAACCACACGCACAAAACAACAACAAAAAAACCCTAAAAGAAGCACATGCGGGGTCAGTGTGACGCTGGGTCCAATGGATCTCTTAAGACTGCTGGAGGGTTAGAGGCCTTTGCAACACATGAACTAGTCAGTAAATCTCATCTTCCAGCCACCTCCCGGGCTGTGAACGGTTTTAATCTGAAACACGTAACAGATGACGACCGTGAAAGCAGCACAGCGGTCAGTGAACTGGCCGATCAGGCAGGCAGACGGCAGTCAGGCTTCCTCCTCTGGGGAAAGGCTTGAAACGGGAGCGTCCACATTTCTAGACAGTGACTGGCCTACTTTCAGAAAAACACACTCCACTCTCTCTGTCTCTCTATCCTGGCTCGCTCTATCTCCCCTCACCACTGTGGTGGAGCGAGCAAGCAAGCAAATCAAGTAAAGTTAACATCAATGTTTGCTCTCAAAGGTCACTGGATCGCTCGTATAGAATAGCCGACCTCTGCACTGCTGGAGGGCGGAGCTGACCCAGTGGAAGGAGCAGCGTCGGACGCAGGACGGCGTGGCTTTTTTTTCCTCAGTGTTGTTGTTTCTGTTTCATCTTCTTTGCCTTCATATCCTCATCTGCTCCTCCTGCAAGCTCACATCTGATTATTTTTTAATATCTCCCTTGCCTTCCTTTACCCATCCTCAGACATCCCTCTCTTTCTCGTGCTGGCCTCTCTCTTGCACGCTGCTTTAGAGACACAGGCTTGTCGAAGTGGAAAGCTGGCCTGTCACTTGATATTATGGCCAACATAAGACCACTGGAGTGACACAAGGTGCGCGAAGCCAAAGAAAATCAACCAGATTAGAGTGTTATGTAAGCTCTCTTTCTTTCTGTCCTACTTCCTCGACTGTCTATCCCTTCCTTATTATCCCTGAGGAGGGGAGGAAACAGAAATGCTCAGAACCGGAGAGAAAGGAAGGAGATGAGGGACAGTAAATACGTCACAGAGGGAAGGAGAAGCTTTGGAACAGGGAGTCATTTGATGACAGGCCCTGTAAAAACGATTTATTAAGATTCAGCGTCTTTTTTGAGATGGAGCTTTTTTTTTTTTTTTTTAAAACCACATTTTATCATGTTACAACCACAAACTTCAATGTATTTTATTGGAATTTTATCGGATAGCTACGGTGGCCCTGAAATGAAAACCGCATCAACAAATCACTAAACGACAATGGATTTAAAAACATGATACCATTAACTAAGCACAGCTACAAATTAAGAAAACACGACGACGTTGACAAAACAGAAGAGGCAGAGGCGGTTCTGGCGTTAAATCCAAGTCATCGCTGATTCGACTATGCCATGTTTGACTTCAGAACCAGAAATTATTCTGGCTTTAGTGCGCTTCTTGAAAATATGAATGTTACCAGTGATGCAAACGTAGATACCGCTATCCAAGAATACTTTCAGTCGGGACGTACTTGAAGCATGTCCCGACTCAAAGCTCAGCTTGGCTCTTTTTCCCAATTTGAGGAATAGCATTGTGGCCGTCTTCCCGCCCATCTACACAAATAGAGAGCGAATGCCAGATTAACTTCCGGTCCTAAAGTCCAATCAGCGATGCCTCAGGTTTTGTCAATGTCGTGTTTATTTTTTGTTTGTTTTTTTAATGTAATTGTGCTTATTTCATGTTTGAATATGTTGTGTCTTTCAAAATGTAGTTGTTTAGTGATTTGTTGAAGTGGTTTGCACTTCAGGGCTGCTGTAGATAAACCAAAAAACAACTGGTATTTAATTGAGAACTGGAAGAAAAATGGGGACTAAAATGAGCCGTTTTAGCTAAATCTGCTATATTTACATGGTTGTTTTAATGTAGTCATGATAACTATTTTCACCGTCTCTTACTGAATACATTTCAAATCCAATTCAAAATGATACAAGGGTGCAGAAATATTCAGACTCATTCAGAAGACTGGGGCAGAGGATATTCATGTGTCTGAATGGTCTAATCAAACTCTAGATCTAAATTAACTGAGAATTTGAGGAGAAATTGGTGTTAACAGATGTTTTCCATCCCATCTGACTGAGCTTGAGTTGTTCATGAAGATAAGACAAATATGTGTGTCTGTAGGTGTGGATGATTGTGTGGGTAGGTAATCCATTTCCAATTTTTTTGGAAACCTATGTGGAATTTTACTTCCACCTTACAATTATGATTTTATATTAGTCTATAAAATCCCCAAAAAGTACATTATAGTTTGTAGTTGTAGCATGAAGTGAACACGGAGGGGTGTAAATACTTTACCAAGGCGATGAAAACAAACATGCAAAAGATGATGATGAGAAGGAAATACAGAGTTGAAGAGAGGACGGCGCATCGGTTCATTTGCTAATCCTCGAATCTCCCTCACCTCTGATGTGCTAACTCCGGTGGGAACCCCCCCCCCCCCCACCCACAACCCTCCCACTTTGCTCCGATAAGATTTCCCTGGAGACCTGTGACGGTCCCACTCCACCCCCGTCCCCCTCCGCTCCTCCCTCTTTACTGTTTTAACTCTCCTATTCTCTGTCAGGAAGCCTTTTTCTGTCACATCTTCACTTGCCATCATATCACTCATTCCCATGGCACTGATGTGTGAAGGTTGTTGGGGGGTGGGGGGGTCACTGTTTGACAGAGCGTACGCCGCAGCGCGTGGAGTGTTGTGCAAGCCTTGTGATGTTTTGTAATATTTGATAAGCTTCCCTGTTATGATAGCGTGCTCTCATAAATGAGCGCGTTTATCTTTGTGAGGAGCAATTTGTGTTTTAGAGCACAGCTTTCAAAATGGAAGAAAGTCTTAAATTCTTCTTTGGACTGACCTTTGACCTCTTAACTGTCACTGGTGTCCTCATCTACGTGCTGACTTAGCATTTTGAAGGCGACAGTTAAGGGGTTAATAAGTACTCATTAAAAAAAAGTATTCTTGCAAAAATAAAAGTTGGATTTGCCTTTGGAGAACATGGATCTACTGGCGGTGCGTTCAAAGACAGCAGTCCGTGTGTGTGTGTGTGTGTGTGTGTTTGTGCAACAGGGTGACCTTTGGACTGGGTGTGTTCTCGCTGAGAGACTGTTTTCATGCTTTTAGATCTGTTTTAGCTTTGTTTCAACATCATGAGTCTTTCTTAAGACTGAGTTGATTCATATGGGCTTTGCTGCAGGGCTGTCACGCACCTTCGTCTCAGAAGTATGGCCGCTCTCACAGATTGTGACAGGATGTCTGTTTTTAAGAACTGCAGAGCATTTCTGCGCTGCAGAGAAGGCAGGGATTCGCTGTTAGCACTGCCTTGTAAAAGTGTGAATGATTTTTAATTTTTTTTTTTTTTTTACATTTAGTCACATTGCAAATACAAACTGCGATGTGTTTTACTAGGATTTAAAGCGACACACCAACATAAAGTAGTGCGCGACCGCAAAGTGGAAAAAATTACTTATGGTTTTCAAAAGTGTTTACAAATAAAAATCTGAAAAGTGTGGTGTGCATTTGTATTAAGCCCCTCTTTAATAAAATCACCTTTCGTTTTTAGCAATTATAATCACTAAGTCTCTTTGTATTTTACACAAAAAATTAAATTACAGCTACATTGAAAAAAAATGTCTCTGTTCACCCCAGAGTGTGATGCTGCCACCACCGTGTAAAACTGTGAACTCTGGGTAATGCGCCATGTTAACTGTTTCACATGTTTAACGTGAGGCAAACTGCAAACAAATACAATAATCATTCTGGCAACAGAAGCTGTGGATCTCTGCAGAGTCATCATGAACCCGTTGACTCTGATTAACGCTCCCCTTCACCGCCCTTCCTGTTTAACTAAGAGGACCAGGCGATAAGGTCCCAGTTATGTTTTTCTATATGTAGATGATGATGATGATGATGATGATGATGACCCAAATTAAATGTGTTATTAATAGTTTCATTAGCATGTGACCAACACACTGCACTACATTACCTGCTGCTGATTAAATGACTTGTTTAGAATTTGACAATTAAAATTTAGGACTTGTATTTGAGTTGAAAGTAAATAAAGCAAAGCATGTCTTGATTGTGGTTTCAAGTTCGTCTTACAAGCACTTAATTTAAACTTGACTCAAGTTTTGAAAGGAAAGATATGAGACTTATTTGTGACTTGCTAAAAGAAAAAGACTTGGTAAGCCTTTGTTGACTTGTCAAACTTTGCTCTCTAGTCAGATCTGCTTTCACAATAAAGATTTTTGTTGGATTCTTAAAACTGATCACCCTACATGCTCTTTTCTGCTTTCTACGGAAAACAGCATGTATGGTTCTCTTTTACTCCAAACAACAACACTTAACCATAACTGCATCTTGTTGGAACATCCATCATTTCAGCCAACAGCTTTAGATTTAGGAAGTTTGCGTCTGCAGAGGCATAAATATTTAAGCCACCCTCCTTCCTTTTGCTCGGGACATTGCTGCAGTTTGAAGAACGACATTTGCTGGGGAAACCTGATGTCGGACATAATGAGGCGCTGTGATAAAACAGACAGCTATTTATCAGGAGAGATGGAAGGACTCTGTAGCGCTCTGTTTTGATGGCCACTCTGAACGACAGTGATGAAGGGTCGGTGGCCGTCGCCAAATCCAACATTGATCAGGCCTGGTTGTCAGCCGGCAGCCAAATCAATCACACCTATCGATTCAAAAATATGTGAAGAACAGACGTCTGTGTGTGTGTGCGTGTGTGTGTGTGTGTGTGTGTGGGGGTGTGTGTGTGTGTGTGTGTGTGTGTGTGTGTTAGATAATGTTTAGGACATGTTTGCGCTGGACATCTTAAATTACATTAAAATAATCAAAGCTGATTTACAAGGCTCACAAGTTGAAACGGAGCACAAGGTAAAGCCTGCTTTTCTATTAATAATTTGCGTTACTTCCTTTAATCTACTCCACTTTCACTGGCTGATTGTTCTCTGTGCCTCTGGTTGCGAAACAAGCCAGAGAGCGTGGCGGTGCCCTCCCCTGCGCGGCGCAGTCTTAAAGGTTTTATTTAACAACATCTTTGCCTCATTAGTCCACAGGGCTTGTTTCCAAAATGCATCCGACTCATGCCGTTGTTTATTTTAAAACTTGTGACTCAGAATTTTGTGGCGATGACGCATGAAATGTTTTCTTCAGCTTGCTTGTCAGCCGAGGTCGTGTCTGTTCATTGAAACGGTGAACCACAACTGTAGAGGATTCTAGCGGCTCCTGTTTGCCTTTAAAATCTTCAGATGGTCTTACATAAACTTGACTAATGTGTTTATTTTTACATGGGATCGTATTGAACCGTTAGTTCATATTTTGGGTAATTATTTGATTTGAATGGGTTTTTGTTATAAGAGTAAATAGCAAATTGTTGAGAGACTAGTTGATGACATTGAAAAAGAAATTCATCTGATCTTTCCTTGTTGGGACCAGAACATTTCACAGGTTGAAAATGAAACTTTGAGAAACTCACTTACCTTAAAGTCGCAGCTCAGATCAAGCCAAAAAGTTAGTTTTAACCTTTCTGAGATCTGGTTGCAGGTTCAAAACCCAGTGGGATTTGTTAACTGTTGCGCTCAATAACAAGGCTAATGACAATTAGGAATACAGGTTTACAGCAATGCATCTGTTTGCATTTGAAACATCCTCCAAACACTCCAAACTATCTAAAATGTCCTATGTGTGGCAGCCATTTTGGATTTTGAGTTTGAGAAACAGCCAAATGTGAAAGTTCTAATGATGACTTTGTGGGACATTTGAGTTTGTTTTTCTCCCAGTCTGAGAATGAAGAATTCTAAGTTTGGCTTACAAATGGAGACCAGCATCAGCCTTGTGTCCAATAGGATTAATGTCTGTGAGCTGTTTCTATCTGTCAACACAAACTTTCCACCATAATTCTTCAGCATGTGACCAAGTTCACACCACGCCTCTGAATAAAACAGGAAGCAGGAATGCTAGAAGATCACATCCTGTCAGTTTGTTCTGCTGATACTGCAGCATTCTAAGGAATTTGTCAATGTATATACAGACTCTTCCCCCCCAAAAAATTGAATATCATGGAAAAGGAGAAGTTGTTTAATTCCCATAATTCCATTCAAAAAGATAAACTTTCATAGTTTAGCTTTCTTCAAAGTATTCAAATTTTTTTGAATTCCTGTTTTTGTGGGTTTTATGAGCTGGAAGCCCAAATTATGTAAAGTAAACAAACAAATACGGTGGGATCCACCGTTTTAAACTGTGGATCCCAAATCTATAACCTACAAACGTTTAGCTTTTTGAATGGAATTATGGGAATTAATCAACTATTCCATGATATTCAAATTTTTTGGAAAGGGTCCATAAAAGGTTTCCACACTATCAGCTTTGGCTTGACTGTGAAATCATGTTTTACTTTTTTATTTGTTTTTACACTGGTGGAATTTGATTTAGAGCAATTGGTAACAGCATGCTTACTGCACAAATACTTTGCAAGGTCAGCATACCTGAGCCAGTCTAATCAGAAGGAATCACAAACACGTATTCAAAAAGGATGGCGTTGTTTGTGCACTAATTGCTGGCAGCTCAGTCTTTCTCACCTCATCTGTGGATGAGATGCAATCTGCTGCAGTATTTATTGGCCCCACTGAGGACGGGTTGACAATAGAACCATGTAGTGAAAGTTTTGTCAGAGAGTTGCGCAACCAAAATGGTTGCAGAAAGGGCAAAGGTGGAACACAATCACCAAGTCAAAATTGTTCCATTGGACTTGCTTGGAACCCTGTTGGCTTAATGGCATGGTGAGGCTTCCGATCACACGCAACATCATGGCGACACCACCACTGGTGTCATCGTACTACACCCAGGATCACCAGGTGCTGCTACCTCCATAATAAGAAGCTACCATCAACCTGCAGTAGCTCTATAAGTGCCAAGCAATTTCCACACTAGAAGACATCGCTAGAAACCCACAAGGAGCATCTGTGTACTGGCAGAACTTTTTACTTTGTGGGTCAGTCTTCATCTGGTGTGAAAGGGAATTTAGCAACAGATATTTAAATCTTTTGGGCTTCCAAAATGTTGCAAGGTGGTCCTTCTCTTTTTCCTCAGAACTCCTGCAGTACTTTAACTTTTTTCAGTGTCTCATTTGAATGGCGAAGATCAGTGGTTGTGTTTCCACAATTGCGTGATTTGACATGTCGAAAATAAATTTGCTCAATGAAAACACGACAATTTAAAAAGAAAAGTTTTGGCAGTAGGACAAAGGGGTTTTTTGGTCGTATTGATATTGGTGTTTGCATTGGCAAAACTGCAATGGAAACACTTTTTTCACACGATCAACAATGGGTTGTTGCCGCTGGCGCAAACTACAGAAGACGACAACAGGAAGTAGTTGGAGGATCTTTTTTAATGACTTATCATGTGAACAAACTTGTTCTTATTTAACGGAAACACAGCAATTGCAAAGTTGTGTTTGTTCAACATTAGCGGAGAGTATCTACAAAGACTCACAGGGTGTATCATCTTTATTTTCAGTAACTGAGACACTGACTATCGATATGAAAGCTAGCACAGCTCCTTGTGTCTTTCACTAATCCTAACAGGTCTAAAAATCTGCTTCTTTCTCACGGGGAGGGGAAATGAAAGGGAGAGAGCAGACCAAAGTACAGTAATGTGTATGTTTTATTAGCCTGGCTGAAAGAGGTTTTAAGGGCTCTGGCTGCAGATTGTGAACCATGATAAACACGCCTCCCCCTCTGCAGGAGAGATCAGAGCAGATAAGGACCAGGGGAAAGGACAGAGTGGGGAAAACCTGGCCCCCGGAGCTGTGTGTGTGCGTATGTGTGTTTTAAGCTTGTGGGTCAGAACAAAAGTAGGGAGAAGTACAGCCGATGCTGTAAGGAATAAAGCAAACCCTTGCTCCTTTTATCTACTTGGAGAGGAGATAAAAACAGAGTGAGTGTCACACTGGGACCAAAACATAGAAATCACTGGGCGGCTGACAGAAGAACGAGCGAACTGGAACTACCCCCAGAAACAACTGGAGCCTGCCTCCATGGTTTGAGAACAATGTCCCAAATTCTTTCTCTGAACCACAAAACTGGGACTTGAACACACACACACACACACACACACACACACACACACACACGCACACACACGTACTGTGCTGTTACAGCACATGAATACAGGAGTCATTCCCCACATACTTATGCAGAGAAGCACAGACTTTAATTTTCATTAAGAAAAAAAGAGGCAAATTACAGATGAAAGGTTGTGGGGTGAGGCGGTAGGTGGGGTGCCAACGGTGGGGGCAGCGCAGCATGGCTGTTCATGACTGTGTGTCTTTTTATCAGGTGAGGGAGAAGCGGGCGGGGGTGGTGGTGTAAGATTTATCTGCTGCCGTCGGAAAACTTTGACCCCCGAGTTGTAAATCTGTCAAAGGAGTCTAGCCAGCTCAACAGGAAACACAAAAAGGAAAAGGGAGCGGGGGGGTTAAAGCGGGTAGGATGTTTGGTAGTGGTGCCTTAGAGGGTAGGTAGGCTGCCGGGGTTTGGGGGGGCACACCCATGAGCTGAAGCATTTCAAAACACGCACTTTTCAGAAATGCGATTTGGGCTTAGAGGGGTGGGGGGGGGGAGGCATAGCGGTGTAGGGGGGAGGGTGTCACAGACCGTGTTTACAGTCATGAAACGGATCCCTCACAGCTGGCAAATCTCCACCACAGCCTTCCCTCCCAATGCAACCCTCTCCAAAGAAAACAGAAAGGGGGATAAAAAAAAAGACAAGCAGAAAGTGTGTGTTTTGATATATCGACGTGCACAGATGCACATATGGTACTGCTTCCAGTAAATGACTAAGAATATCTAGCGAACCTCCAAAAAATTTGTGAAGGCGGAATCACGTCGACTGCATGTGAACAGAGTCGAAGAAACACATCCATCATGAAACGGGATCTTTAAAAGTGAATAAAGAAGAACGCCATCAGCTGCATGTGTCATTAACAGCGCCTAATCTGGCTTCATGTGGTTTCTGCATCGCGTGCTCATGTGACACCTAAATTAGGTGAAACCCACAGTTAAGGTAATTGTGTGAATATACTTGGTTACAGAAACGTATTATGCTCACTTTTGTGATTTCTTTTTTGGATGTGTGATGACAGACTGTTCCCATAATACTAAATTTGGAGTCTTTTATTGGGACTGGAAAGCAGGCCTTAACTTTACCTTCTCCTTTCTTTTGTCTTCTTTTTAATTAAAGACATGTTTATGTGTGAGGGGCTTTTTAGGCGTTCAGGTTCCCTTAGTGGTTTGTAAATAAAATGGAATGTGTCTGAAATGGATATTGGTCGCAAATGGTCTGTACTTTTATAGCTCTTTAATAATCAAGGACACTTTACTATATATTCAGTCATTCACCCATTCATACACACTCACAAACTGCTAACTAAAATGTGCTAGCTCTAGAACTCTAATCTTAAACATTAGTTCTGCTATCGCTGCAGCGCTAAACCAACATGGTATTTAGCAGAAACTAATACTAAGTAATACTATATAATATATATATATATATATATATATATATATATATATATATATATATATATATATATATATATATATATATAGCTGCATAATTGTATACAGCTATATATAATCTGTACAGTAAAGTTATACTTTATAACTGTATACAGACAATGCAGCAAAGATGCTTGCTGGACACATAACATCAAAAAAGGACTGACCTCCAGGTAAATAACCACTCAGAAGTATTTCCTTCAGTTGACAACCAGTACATCATTGCCACCCTATAAAAAACCTGACATTCCTCTGATTGGTCCAACTGACTCAAGAATAGTATGAATCAGAGCACATGCGAATCAGTAAGGTCCCGATGGCTTGCGCATGCGTCAATGGAAAAGCTCGACTATAGATCCTTATCAACAGGCCCACTTAACCCTGCGTCTTTTGCCATGCGCCTGGTACCATGAGCTCACTCCGTGGCAGGGTAATTGGACTCGCTTTACATGGACTGAAAGCATCCATTACTGAAGCCTGGGAAATGGCAACACCTTGGCACAGGATGGCACGCTGTCACAGGCCGTTCCTGGGAACAGCTCAATCAGCCACCTGGGCACCCAAAACACAGTCTTTCATTCTGTGGACAAGATCATACGAGATTGCTTTGGCAGCAAATTGAACATGCAAGCCAACAGGAGCCTTTCCTTTTAGCACTCAGGACACTCAGCAGGAATAGCTAGAGAGGCATTGTTAATGACTGCAGGCTTACGCCTTCAAATTGCAATGATTTCACCAGATTCCCAGTGGAAGGAGGGAAGAAAAAAAAAAGAAAGGGCTGAGCTGATGTGTCAATGAGTTCATTCACAAATAAAGGCCTTCAAGTGTGAATGTGGAGCAGCATGTGCACACACAATGCAAACATAGGTGGGTTCTTTCTGGCATGAGCTCCACTGCCTCCACCAGTGTGTAAAGTGGACACATGAGGCTCAGTCTATTTCTGCACAGGCATATATAGTAGACGTGGAAATGACAAAAGACAGATACCAAACAAGGACATAGGAAGTCTGTGTCAGAGAATGCATGTACAACACACACACACACACAAACACACACACACCCACCCACCCACACACACAGCCTATCTATCTTCATAAGGGATTTTTCATTCCATTTTAGGACCTATTCTTTTTCTGGAGTCCATCTTTAGAAAATACAAATTGTCATTTCACGGCTGTGCAGAGGACTTCCAGTTGAATCTCCCACCATAAAAGCTCAAAGTGATCAGGCAGTTGAAAATCTACTAAACTTCACGTGGATGAAGCTGAAGTACTTGTGTCTAAATGTCAAGAAAACCGGAGTCGTTTTCTTTGTAAACAGAACTGTTGGCCCTCTTGACTCTCTGAGTCATCTTCAACGCTGAGCTCAAATTTACCAAGCAGGTTAGTTCAGTAATCCAGTCTAACTTTTATCATTTGATTTTGACCAACAAAATTAGGCCATATCTTCCTCAAACTGCTCTTGAAAGAGTCATTTGTGCTTTTATTACTACTAGACTGGACTACTCCCCCTTCACAGTGGGATCAGCCAGAACCTTCTCGGTTGTCCTCCAGTGTGCTGCTATGAGCCTGCTAACTGGGAAAAGACGACCAGAGCATATCAGCCCTATTTTAACCTCTCTTCACTGGCCGTCTGCTTCGTTTAGAATAACTTTCAAGATTCTACTTTTGGATTTTGAATTATTAAATGGTCTGGCACTGTCTTACCTCACTGATCTTTTATATAAACACAGACCTTGTAGGTTGTTAAGATCTGAAAACCAGATGCTTTTAGTTGTTCCAAAGACTAAGCTGGTGAGTAAAGGAGCTCAAGCTCTTTTGGGCAGTTTTTTTTTCCTATATTGTGGGACAGTCTCTCAGTTTGCTTGAGGTTCGCTAGTAGCTTCGGTGAATTTAAATCTTTTTAAAGCTCATTTGTTTTCCTTGGCTTTTGATTCTAAGGAGCTAGGGAGAATTAGGCTGGTTATGTTACTATTTTGTAAGCTTTTGTTACTTATTTTGTTTTGTGACATTGTGTTTCCATTTCTTTTCATTTCACTATTTTGCCTATTTTAGCTGTGAACCACTTTGGTCACTTCACTGCGTGTAATAGAGCTATGCAAACAAAGATTGGTTGATTAATTGATTAGGGCCCATAAGAAGCACTGGGTGCTCACAATGTAGTATTGGTTGGTGAAATGGGCCTTAGAAGGTGATAAATGCTAAAAACACAAACACACAGACAGAGGGAGAGATTAGGACAGAAAGAGAGAGAGGCAGAGAGAGAGACAGAGAGAGAGAGAGAGAGGGGCAGAGAGAGAGGCAGAGAGAGAGAGAGAGAGAGAGAGGGGCAGAGAGAGAGGCAAAGAGAGAGAGAGAGGCAGAGAGAGAGGCAGAGAGAGAGAGAGTTCTCACGTTACTGAGTGAGGTTTTTTTCATGTTTTCGTTGAGTGAAAGAGAGAAAGAGTGTGAAGCCTCAGTCACGCAATGCTGCTGTTTGTGTCAGTGTGTGCATGCATGTCTGTGCTGATTTGAGTGTTTCAGCGTTCAGTCTGTATGTTATGCAAACATGGAAATCTACCATCTAATATTAAGAAACCTACATACAGGAAGCCCTGCACATACAAAAAAATATCTCCTACCCCCCCACCCCCCTCTCCTCGCCACTGCACAGTCACTGGTCTGGAAACATCATTAAATTGCAACAATGAACACATGGGACAACCTCGCAGATTGCAGTCACCTCCCAGACTGCTTTCATTTGAGCCACAGTGGCAGCCGTTTTCTCTATATTTATTTATATAAGCATGCATGGCAGCACATGCGTGCATGAGCCGCCACGGTGGAGGCACAGAGGGTATTAGAGGCCACATTTAGAGAACTTGTTGTGGTAACAGATACATGTGTGGTTTCATAGAAGGGGAAGTGAAAGCTGAGGGCTGCAGCTGTTCATGTCTAGAAGGTGCCATCTATGCTAACAACGAGAGAAAGGAAGTGAGGAGCAGAAATTGTCCATGTGCCGCAGTTATCTGAGTGAAACAATCTGCCACGCGCGCGTATCAGATTGCACATATTGCCGCTGTCTGTGTGTGCCAGCAACGTGCAAGGCTTGAACTTCCCCCTTTTTTTAATTCAGCCCGTTTCCTTTCCCCCGGTTACAGCCTGGCCAGATGAACGCGGAGAGCGCAAACGGAGAATCCTGGACGGAATCCAGGAATCCTTTCCATCACGTTTAACTTCGACTTAAAGATGAAATGATTCATTCAGGGTTTCGTGTGGCAACGAATGAATCAGCCTCAACTAAGTTTAAGTTTCCGCTTATAGAAGCATCTAGACTGTTTCCTGTACCAGGCGGGGTGTTATCTTTACCCACAAAGGTCAAAATCATGATACGTGTCAGTCAGTGATTATTTAGGGACTTTGAAAGTTCATCTTAGTTTATTTTTTGTTTTTTTACACACGACACAGTGAACAGAACACTAAGACTGATGCCCGGGTGTAGGCATGGTGTACTTTCCTGTATCTTAGTTTTGAAAATGTTACGTTTCAAAACCAGTAAACACTCCCGTCATACAGTTCTTTGAGATTAAAGTAGATTTAATAAGAACCCAGAAAAGTACCGGAGACAGGATTTAAAAAAAAAAAAAAAAACTTTTTTTTTTTTTTTGGCTCTTTACCTCCAGAAAAGTAGGTAAAGAGAGAGAGAGAGAGACGGAAGACATGTGGCAAAGGTCACCAGGCTGGGAATCGAACCTGCGACGGCCACGTCGAAAACTAAGGCCTCCGTATGTGGCCACCACAGAACCTCTGATACAAAAAATGTTTCTGAATGGAGGATGGGGCAATCCCTTCTCTCTATATCTGCTGCTGCACGCTGCTGGTCAGCTGGCTGAAATCAGGCTAATACAGTATTTAACTTCTTGTAAAGTTTTCAAAAATACAATTGGCCAGGGTCATGTGTGTTAAAGCCTTGACATTCCTCCCCATATCCTTGAACGCAAGTCTGTGTACCATGACGACAAGCACAAGTATTTGTTCATACTATATTTGCCTTAATTAAACCAAACTATTAAAACAAAGACATAGTTGAAACTACAGGAGGAGAAGAAGAAGGAGACAAAGAAGAAGAAAAAACTTAAAAGAATAAAGTCATTTCTCACTGTGATATCAAGTTTTTCTGTCTTTGTATTCCTGGGAGATACATGATCCAAATGCTGTTCTTCTTCTGTTCATGACCCGAGTCGTGCTTTCCTTTAACATCTGTGTATTTGGCACCACCTTTTGGATGGGAATATAATTACTGTTGTGACTGAGCAGCACACTACACCGAGTTGCAGTTGTCGTTGCATCGTCAATGAGTGCAGTATCAGAATCACAAGGCACCGCTTGGATGTAATACTTAGCAGGACATCATATTTCAACTGCCATGCCTTCACACTCTGCATGCCAGTGATAAATTTGGCCAGTTGGATAGTGCACTGATGAAGGGATTTGGTGCTTTAGGATGAGGTGGTTTTTCGGCCATATCAAAATAAGTTTATCTCTCAAAACTACAATAGAAACTCTTTTTTCACATCACATGAGTCACATGATCAACAACCAGATGTTGCCACTGGCACAAACCACAAAGAAGAAGACAACTTTCTCCTGGAGGATGATGTTTTTAGTAACTTCTCATGTGAACAAACTTATTCACATGTGATTTTAATTGTGTTTCTCATTTAATGGACACACTGCAACTGTGCTTTCTAGACATTAGCAGAATATTAGCAGTTTTGTCTTGTGATGAAAACACAGCTAGTAAGACCAACCTGTGGAAATAAATCAATAACCAACTAATTTTTTACATAGATTTATCATGATCCACCATATCATGAGATACCTTAGAAGTCTTGCAGCCACCCAGTCTTCTTGGGCGGTGGGAAGGGAGAGTGATTTTAAGATTTAAAAGTATCAGCACAAAGCAGTTGAGAGAGGTGGAGGTAAGAGTTGTGTTTGGCCTGAACCCAATCAGCCCCTTACCTCCCCCACACCCCATCACCAATCTTGTAGACTCCCACTCTTAAGCCCCGAGCTCCAGTATGAAATCAACATCGGGCCTGCAGGAAATGAGAGATCTCCACAGGAGATAGAGCAGAGGGGTTGAGGGGCAGTAGGTTAGGAGGGGGTTACAAAAGAAAAACAACCAAAGGAATCATAGATCTGACTCCTGACATCAGAATGTCTACCGTTGCAAGTTATGGTCTCCCCCGTCTTTCCGTTATCTTCTACCTACCCCCTTGTCTCTCTGTCTCCTTGAACATCTGTCAGAGTGTGCAGCAGTGCCTGCATCCATGCAGCGGTGCCTGCATCCATGCAGCAGTGCCTGCATCCATGCAGTGGCCCTACATAAAAAAGGGCTTCAGGCTTGTTGTTTTTTCCTGGCATAGTAATTCGCCGGATCAGCCAAGAAAGAGGACAAGCAGCAAGCTATTTCAGCGGGGCCTCGTTTTTGTTGTCCCACGCTCAAAGACAACACAACCTTACGTGACCGCCCAACTCCCTTGCAGGGAGCCTCCCTCCTCCACCCCACCCCCACCACCACCCCATCGTGCTGAAACAAGGGGAAGTTTTCTGGGCAAGGGAAGCTGAAGTGCCTGGGATGAGTCTGCACTTCAGATCATAGTGTTTCAACTACGATCACCGTGATTCGATAAGAGAGGCCACTTCAAGAGGTGCTCTGCTGTGCTGGGTGGAGTGGATGAGGGAAGGAGGGAGCGAGGGGTTTGGGGAGGTGATTTTAGACTTCCAACATGCACACACAAGAGTCCGTAAAATGTGTCCGTGTCCCTCTGAGCAGATTTAGATAAGCGAGACGGAAAAGAGAGACAGGCACACACACTCATTCACATGAAGAGGTGGGGAAGCGGCGAGGGGCCTCGGCTAATGGCTTTTAAATTTCCACTGAGTGAGTGACTTACAACTGTGGAGGAGCACAGCTGTTCCTGATTTTGGGGGAACAAAGAAGGAGTGGGGGGGCGACGGCAGCGATCTGAGAGACCGGACCGGGCTGTTCTGGTTTAATGGATGAAAATCTCTCAGGAACGACATGGATATATGCACGTGCGTGCATGAGAGCAAGTCTGCGTGTATTCGCATGTGTCCGCACTTGCCCCATAAGTACCTGTGGTCGTCCCTCATGTACACTCTCTGCTATGTGAAGTCTCTTTTGTGTGCATGTGTGCACTTGCGGACTGGCGGGGCGCAGAGGAGGGGAGCAACAGGATACGTCAGCGTCTGCAGCCATAGATTAAGGCGGCAGAGCAGGCGAGAGCAGACTTATGGCCGTGCGGAGCCCAGCAACGGTGAAGGTCAACTCATTTGGGAATAAACGAGAGTTGAGGAGGGGAAAGGGTTTGGGGGAGGCGAGGTGGGGTGGTATATGAGCTTCAGATGCATGAGATTTAATGTGAGGGGAGAGAGAAAAGGAGGTGGAGGGTGAAGGAGGGTGGAGATTAAAGTTCAGCTCATCCAAGCATGTCAATAAGAGTTGAAAAATCAACACCAGCCAGGTGGAAAAACCGGGGTTTTGATCAAAGTTTCTTTGATCAAATATTTTTTTCATCTCCTACAGACAACAATACCTCATGCGCCAAATGTGGCTTTGCTGGAAAACTACACACACTGCTTGATGTCAAAGTTTTTATGGTGGAGTTCCATCCCTTGAAATACTGCTTCCTGATCCCCCACCCACCCACACACACACGCACACACACAATCAGGCACACGCAGACAGACAGTTCTCCCCTCCGAGTTCTGCTTTGTTTCCTGTCGCTGGTGAACTCAACCCTTTTCCTCGGAGGCCCCTTCGCTGCACTGAGGCCTTGTAAAACATAACAGGTCAATGTCACATGACTGAGGTCTAGGACGTTAGAGTCTGGCGGAGGGGTCAGGGGTGGGGGGCTTCGTCACACTGAGTGGAAGTGTGGTGTCAAAGTACACATGGGTGGGGCAGGGAGAGAGAGAGACATAGAGAGGAAGAAATATGGAGAGGCCGGAAATAAAAATACATAACATGCCTTGGAAAGCCATTCGAACAGCATGAACATTTTGTCACATTAAAACCAAAAACCTGAGCAAATAACTGGGATTTTAAGTGATACATCAACACAACGGGGCACAGGCTTATGAAGTAAAGGGAAAATGACACTGGTAAAAATCTGAAGAGTCTGCCATCATGCTGTGATCTGAACAATGTCCTTGTACATATGGTTGTATCATCCAGGTGGAGGAGGAACCGTCACCACAGTCTGAGCCAGGAGAGTCAAACTCAACTTCACTTTGGGCCAATTCAAGATCATAAATGTCCTCGTTGAATTGATAAAACCCATTAGCAGACTGTTCACATATTAATAAATACCAGTCTCTGCATTCAGTGAGTGCTTCTTAAGATTAGATAATAGGGAACATATTTTCACATTGGGGTGATTTGGCAGTATACAGGAAAAGCTGATATGATTTGATTGGCGAAAAAATATTTAAGCCACAGAAGGCCACAAAACAAATTATGGTGGGCCGGATTTGGCCCTGGAGCCTTGGGTTTAGCACATGTTTTCTAAGCGGCTGTTTTTCGCCCTGTGATACTGCCACTTCCATGATTCTCATGGAACACCTGCAGAGGGTTGACTCTGTTCATGGGAGTGAAGTTGGAACTGGTCCTTTAGCTTTTAGTACAATATGGCAGGAGAGAAAAAATAAATGAATACCTTTATTCATAGTCATCATTTTTCATCATATATGTTTTCATCATATAGTATGGTGCAAAGCCAGTAAATTGAAGAATCACTGGGTTATGTTTCTTAATTTGACATCAGGTGGACACAAAGATGTGCACAACTTATGTGCAAAATGGCTTTCCATAATACACAACGGGAAGCAAGAAATGGAACCGGTGAGAGTCCAGTTCTGCAGTCAGTCTATAAAGCTTAGTTTGGTTTAGTTTAGTTTAGTTAAGCTTACTTTATCTTAGATGAGATTACATCAATGTAGCTTAGCTTAATTTAGTTTCATTTAGCTTAGTTTAGTTTAGCTTAGATTTTCAAACATATTCACATTCAAATACCATGATAAATATTTTGATAACTCTGTTTAAAAAGGAGCAGGGCAGAAGTATGAACTTATTTGACCTTTCCTCTTTGTTTTATATGTATCTGACTTTACACACTACATTATTTTTATAATTTGTCCTTCATAAAGGTGATAACAGTGCGAGAAAGTTTGGAGACCCCCTGATGGCCCTCTGAAGGCAGATAGTGGTATTTTATTGATGTCTTTTCATTGGTGATTTTATTTGTAGGTGTCAGGCTATGGGTCGATGATGCACAGTTCTCAGATTTTTAGGTGCATAAAAATCTGAGAATCATGTATTGTTTTACTTACACACAGAGTTGCTCTCCTTTGTGTTGGTCTGTCACATGAAATCCCAATTGGATGAGGGGTATAAATTCTTTTGCACAGTAAAAAGAGAAGAGATGGATGAATATTAGCCAGCAGCTCCGGTAATTCTTTCCCTCCCTCCCCAGCGAACTCCTTCCTCTTCTGTCGTCTGTCACCTCCTTCCTGAAACTCTGCAGCCCTTGTTTTTCCTCACCTCTCTTGCCTGAGATGCAGTCCCCATCGACATCCCAGACTGATGTCGATGTCGACTGCTTTCCCCCACCACATCCACCCCACCTTGCCCTCCTCCTCCCCGACCCCTCTGAGTGATCGGAGCTGACATACATCTGGAACACACTCATCCTGGTAGCACTCAGAAGTCGGAGGGGGGGGATGAAAGAACACATGCCCCCCATACATCGATCGGTGTACAACAGAAGTGATCAGTCTCCGAGCATATGCATTCACACTCTCTCTAAAACACTACATTTGCTTTTCGGGGGCTGGAAGTTAGATGTCTGAAGGCTCTGTGTTTACATACACGGCTGACATTTTGGCTCCTTCCGCTCCCTTTACAGTTAGTCACATGTGTCTCCTTGTATCCATTCCACTAGCCTCCTTCTGTCTTTTATTTTAGCACGAAGCACTTGGAGTGTGTCCCCAGAGGTCTCCGGCTTTATAGGTGTCTTGTCACTGTAACAGATTTCTCCTCTGTCTCTCATCTTCTTCCTTACCATCTTTCCCTTCTGCTAATCTTTTAGTTAACACAAGCACAATGGTGACTGGACGCTCTGCATGCTCTCGGTCGCTTTAATATATTACAATCTATATCTTGAAAGGAAAATGAAATTACATTTGTAAGTGTGCAGAATTATTAGACATGACAGTGTATAACTTTTATTTGAAAAAATATGTTTTTAACATATTTATTGAAACTGTCACTGTGACAGTGTAATGTGAGATAAGCGATCTGTGAAAAAAAGATTGAGCTCTTCTGCCTCTCCCTAAGGATCTGCTGCACAGCCAGAAACAACCAATCAGAGTCAGGAGGAGGGTCTTAGCACTGTCAATCTTCCTCATGTTTGTGTTACTCCCACCTTCCCCCTTTCTCTCTGCTACGCTACAGTTAGTTCGTCACAACTTAGCTTGCCATGAACACTAAGGCTAGTTAGCATAGCCACCAACGGCAGCGGACAAACGGTTTTCCTGTAATGGCAATTTGTTTCTCTGCCATTCGCACATTTATCAGCATGTTCAGAGGTTGATTGACATCTCTAAGCCCCTCCTCCTGGCTCTTATTGGTTGTTTTTGGTCGGGAGCGGTGCATTTCTGTAGTCTGCAATAGTAACTCAGGGAGGAGGTGAAGGAACTCCATCTCTTCATGGATTGTCTGTCTTATAGTGTCACAACATGGTGACAGTTTTAGCAAATATGAAACAAAAAACATATTTTTGTAAAAAGGTACATACTGTAGCTTTAGCTGATTAGAAGAAATTTGACCTCTAGAAATAAGTGCTATGAACATCCTTGTGTGAATGTGGTGACTGGATGTCTTGTTGCATTCATATATTTTGCAGTAATTTGCTGTCAACCTATGATGGTGAGTTTGAAATTATTGAGCAGAATGTCTTACAAGAATATCAAATTTAGTAAAGTATTAATAAAATTGTTCACTGTCAGGAAATTCAAAATACTGATGTATCCGTTGGTATAAAATAACAGTGACACTGTAGCTTTAAATTCAGTCAGATGTATGGATTTGCTTTTTTGAAGCACTTCTTAAAAACTTGGCACAGTTCCTGTTTCCTAGTTATAGGCGATGCAGCAAATTTCAGTTTCAGCCAAACCATTAAAGTCAAAGACAATCTCTAAAGAAGTCTGGACACTTCCTACTTTCTGTACAAGTTCCCAGCAGAAATTATCCAGAAACTACATTTTTAATCTCGTCTCTCTCCCGGGCGTTCCACAGCGCATCCATCCGCTGCACCAGGTGTGTGTTCTGGGTTTGTAAACTGGTCTGGTGCATCTCTCTGTGTTTTGAAATGTCCCCTTGAATCTACCTCCAACAACCTCACCTATCCTCCTTTCTCCCTCCACCTCTCCTCCCCCCCTCGCTCCATCTTACTCATCCCACTTGTCACATCACATTTCTCAGGCAGCACTGGGAAAAGGGCAGAGGCCCCTTCGAATGCCTGTGAGTCCCCTGTATTTTCACAAGGACGACGACACACACAGGTAAAGGTGAACCGGAGAGTTTGGCTCCTGTTGCTATAACAGCTTGCAATATTAGACTTAGCTTAATTTTAATATCATTTTGTTTTGTTTTTCTAATCTTGTCCTAATGAGGATACGGTATAAGACATTTTTTAATTTGTTTTCATGGTTTTTAAATGGGCAGCATTATGTCAAATTGAATTTTTTGAGCTTTATATCATGATATAATGTTATTCTTTCTTCAAAAACATACCTGGAGTGTTACCTTGATTCTTTCATGCATGTTTGAAAAATAATCTAATCTCCATGGTAACCATTCAGTTGTGCTAAATGCCTGGGTGGACCTAGCTCCACCTCCTTGGAGCTGCAGTTTCCAAGCTTCCCCCTCCTCAGAGACTCTCCCATTTGGCTCCTTCAGACTAGCTAGCAGCAATTAGCAAACATCTGGTGGAAATGTTTATCTCACTATAGGATCTATATCTCAGAGCAATGCTGGTAAAATCATTGTTAAAGAGTTAATAGAGGAGCCATGTTGTGATGACTTCCTGAAGGCGGAGTGCCAGAAAGAGTAGGACTTTCTTAGAAAGACAGAGGCCCAATTTAAAGGTGTTCAATTACAAAGTTGAATTTGTTTTAATGTTTTGAATCATGTTATATCTATATTTATTGTGTGCCAATAAAGTTTCCAGTCTGTCAAGAAAGCTGACTCACATCGCTGTAACCAAATCTACCTAATGGAATAAATAGAGCTGATCAATTGATTGATAATATAGAAGCTGCCACCAGCTTTTACATTTTTTGTAAGGTAAAAGCTGTTCCCGGCAACGGGAGCCATTGCCGGGAATGGATGAGATATAAAAGCAACACAAAAAATTCATACAACCTGGATGCATGAATTTATCTCTCATATTATCACCTTCCTAAAATAATGGCCTAAGTCATATTTGCCAAGAGTGGCAAAAAAAGATTCAGTGCACTTTTTCTTGCTGAAAAAAAAAAAAAAAAAATTAGGCAGAAAAATTACTTTTATGTTTAGCTGCATCATCTTTTGGAATAAAAAATAAAAATAAAAATAAAAGAAAATTAAAAAAGATAAGCCATTATTTCATTAAACACTGGACTTCATATGTGATCTCCCTGAACATGACTTAAAAAAAAACAAAAAAAACAAACTCTCATCAGTGGGGCCCCCCTCAGACAAGCTGGCCAATGATGACACCTATTGGAGAGACGTCGCCATGCCGACAGGAGCCGTTGCCGGGAACGGATGAGATGAATAACTAGTGATATTGAGTGCATTCATCATGTCCTGACAGTAAATTCACAGAAGAAAATTGACATTAGCTCATAAACATCTATCACAGGCCTGCCCATCTGAGTGCGAAATGTGTGAGAGATGAATCAGAAGCGGCGGAGGAGCAGAGGGAGGAGGAAGTGCGTGTGTGTTTGTGTGTGTGTGTTTGTGTGTGTGTGTTTGTGTGTGTCTGTATGTGAGAGAGAGTGGTTATGCTGCAATATTTTCTATTATTCTAATTTGCCCTTTTCTCTCATTCTTACTATACATTGTGTGTTTTTCTTTCTCCATTTCTTTCTGAATTTTTTTTTCCCACAGCCCCGCCACCTTTTCTGCGTCCAGTTAAGTTGATCCTCTCCTCTAATTGGTTAATGGAGAGCAGAGCAGGATGGTATGTTCAGGGAAATCCAGGGAGCCTCTGAGGCCTGCTTCATATCCACTGGACTGGAAGGGAGCCAAGATGTATTTTCCACTGTGCACTCCCCCCCCCCTCACCATCACCATGCCTCCCCTGGACTGGAGACGATCCAAGATGGATGCCTCCAGGGCCATGCTGCTGTGAAACCTACACTGCCATAGATTAAATCAGGAGGAGGGCAGCTCTGCACCCACCGGGGTGGACGGGGGGGCCGCTTGATTATTACACATTACAACAGATTTATGTTTGAAAACATTCCCATCAAATGATGTGCCGATTTGAAACATGCTTTAAAGCCACAAATATGACTTAATAAGCTGTGACAAGGACAAAAGGAAACACGACGCATCCATAATGTATCGAAACCCTGATTTATACGGCGGATTCCAGGAGGAAAGTGGCCAGCATCATATCAGGCTGCTTGTCCCGCTCAGGCACTCTTTGGGAAAATAAAATAAATAAATAAATAAAAACAGGGCTCTGCAGAAAAATGGAGCAATTTTTAGAGACGGTGACTTAAAGCTCAGTGATCCACAATGCTGCTGTACGCAGCTGCCTCCCTGAGGACAGAGAAATACACAAGATGGAAGGAGAGAGGGAGGAGAGAGAGAGAGGATGAGGAAGGAGTGAGAGAGTCTGTAAGGAGGAAGATGGGTGGGAAGGAGAGGGACATGGAGACAGGTGTTCTTTAAAAGTAAAGAGTTGTGTGAAAAAAACAACAAGGCCTATGTGTAGTCAATATCTTACCTTAATAGAAAGCTTTAGAAAGCAGCCTGGTTCTGTATGAAGAGGTAATTGACCCCTAACTAACAGCTGGTGGTGCCACTTTCAGTCACAATGTTCAAGCAAGTTGACACTGATTTACAGGGATTTTGTTCCATTTATCTTCGCAAACACATTTTTACGTATGTGTTTACGCTCATGTATCTACAGACACGTTGCATGTTATTGTTTACATCCAGACAATTCATTAGCATGCCGTTGATAACTGCAGTGGAATAGTTCTGTTAGCAAAATGAAACCTGGAGGGGTAGGTATTATTAATTTAGTGCCACAGCAAAAAGGGGAAAATAATACAGAAAAACCACTGAAACCGCTTGTATTCTTCAGACAGACCTGTTGCTGTAGCAACTGACAACAACGCTAATGCATCGGGATTGAGCACCAAAAAACACGCAAACATTTCACCGACAAAGAACAGAACATTCAGTCCGTTACAGTTTTATGTTTTCAGGCTTGATGTTAATAATGCCATTATTAATAATTAATCACTGTGGATTAGCTAGCACTGCTATCAGCTAACCTACTATAGTGTTGGTTGTTTATGGGTTAGGGTTACTCTAACCCATAAACAACACAAATCTGCTTTTAAGTATTTTATTAAAACTTGGCAGCAAGCATTTTCAAAGAAAGAATGAGCTAATTCATGTTTTTATTGAGAGAATACGTTAAATCCTTTTTAGTTTTCTTAAATCGAGCCCAAAATAAATGAATAAAGTAGCTGCCTTTTTAGTTAAACTGGGAAAACCATGAAAAACCATTTTGAAATGTTGGATAAAGAAAGATTCACACATTCTATTCCTACAAAAGATCGGACTATTTTATTTGTTTAATCAAAATATTTCAGGCCAAGTTTACTGACGAGTAGGTTAAAAAAAAATCAAGAAAACTTGACTTTAGTTTTTAAACAACATGTTTGGCCAGCAAGTACTTTTTTTATATGAGATGAGAGTTTGTGTTTCTTTTCGTCAGCAGTGGTTTAATGTTCCTTCTTGACCTTTTGGGAAAGCTCACTAATATTTCACGTTGTCTCCATCGTTGGATCGGTTGTGGAAATGTAACCATTTTCAGACTGATGGGTTCCTGAGTTTATTTTGGTTTGGCATAATGTGGGAAAAAAATCTGGTTTGTTTTTGTCAGTGTTGTTTTCCAGATCCCCATTCTTCTTTTCCTCTCCCGCTGGGTTATATTTCTGTCTTTGTTGTTGCCAGTCTAAACAGTTGCCTGAATTAAATGTGATCAACAGAGAGAAGAGAGAAAAAAACCCCAAACAGTTATGCAACAGGGGAAACATTTCTGTTTTCCTCTGCTGTAGAACAAATCTACAGAAAAAAGAAACACTCCGGTCATATTTGCTGGGATGGATATTTGCACTCAGAGTAAATCTGAGACTAACATATTATGGACATTTATTTTTGTTATTGTAGTTTTGCTAAATAAACCAATAAATCACCTCATCCTAAAGCGGCGAAACTTTTTAATCAAAGAATGAGAGTTTTTTTTTTTTTTCTCGAAATGATTAAGAAAATTTATTTTCAAAACTTTAAATTGTGAAATCATCTGGTCAATAAGCTGTTGACTTGCTTAAAGGCACAGTAAAAACTTTTAGGGCTGCAGCTGAAAATTATTTTACTAATCGAAGATTCTATCAATTATTCTGGCATTTATTTGATGAATTGATTAATCTGATATGACATCGGCACATTCTGCTGATTTTTCAAAAATACATAACATTTGCAAATAAACACATTATTAAAGTTGTCTAAATAGGTTCTAAGTAGAAAAAATTTATAAACAAAGTTTTTTTTATCTTAAAATGTATATACTTATTGTAAAGTTTTGGCTTAATTTCTGCTCTTAATATGTTGTTCTTTCAGCAAATGGCCTTAGTTAGAAACTGTCTACTCTGGTTAATGATTATCCGTCGCAATTAATCAGATTAGTTGCTTCAGCCCTGAAAATTTTTAATTAGCCTATTTATGATATTTTCAAAAAAATACTAGACTTCACAAAAATATCATACAAAGCTAAATGTGATAGTTTCTCAACATTATCTGCTCCACCACATATGAAACATGATCATAAATTCATCCCCAAAACCCAATCTGTTAATACGAAACGCTCCAGTTTCTATTTTTGAAGAGTGTCAAACATGTGTCATTCATATTTCAAATTCAACTCTTCTCACTCAACAAGTGTAAAAAATAAAAAAATAAAAAAAATGTCCTGGAGCCGAGCATGAGGAGAGTGAAACGCTCCGGCGGAGGAGCTGAAGATTGGCCTTTTCTCCAGCAGCATCCAGGCGTGAAACAGTGTAATGGTCTAAATATGAAGCAAGGTGCCGCATGATAAAACTGCTTCCCCCCCTTGATACCGTAGCCGGAGGTTAAACGGAAAGCTGTCTCTGAGTTTGTGTTATGATGAGAAGATGGTGCGGTATTTAAATTTCTGTCCTATCGGCGAGCGCCCGCAAGCTGCTGAGTGAACAGAGGTCAGGGTTCAAACCGGCATGGCTGCAAATGTCAAACGACATGTCCCCTACTGTGACTGTCACCTTGGCTCAGCGTTCAGGGAGCAAACCGTGTAAAAGACAGGAGGGGGCGTGGCGGCGGGGTTTTAAAAGTACAGCAGAGACGGAGAAGAAGGAGAGAATAATTCATCTCTGATTAATGGTTGGGTGAACATATCAAAATGTGGTATTGCGTAATGGCTCCTTACATAATGTGCACCAATTTTACTTTACAGAGACAGTATAAGCAAACTGGGTTGGGCAGATGTTTTTAGTTGTTGGGGGTGGAGGTACAATGCTGGAGACAACGGGGTGGGGACGGTTCTGTCTCCGAGCAGAAGACATGGAGTGACGGAGGGAGACAGCCAATGGGGTGTGGGCGCGCCACGGAGAGGGAGGCGGGGTGAGGAGAGGGGGCTGGTGGTGGATGTGGCGGGTGGAGATGCTGTGTGTGACGGTGGGTGGGCGAGAGCGTGGTGGGTACTGGTATTTCTGCTCTGTCACATCCAGTTAGTGTGCAGCCGAGCACGGCTGCTGAGCACACCACTCTGGCCAGATCTGCCACACACACACACACACACACACACACACACACACACACACACACACACACACACACAAGTTTAGATTCACAAGGACACAATATGGACGCAAACACACACGATAGTCTCCCGTGAGGTTCACAAGGACATTGAATATAAGTCAACAGAAACCTGGAGAGTTCAACAAACTGACTTCATATCCATCCATCCATCCATCCTTCCATCCATCCATCCATCCATCCATCCATCCATGATCATAACATGAAAACTGCAGCTATTAGAATAGAAATATACTTATGATCCAAGGTAGTACTACAGTAGTTCCATTGACAAATGATTTCTCTTATAAATTGGTAAAATGTCTTGTTATAAGTGAAATCATCTGCCAGTGGAATTAATAATTTTCATCAATGTTAAGGAATTATTGACCTAAAACAAGCTCCTATTAATTGCTGAAAAGTTACTTATAAGTTAGATTTGTCTTATTTCAAGTGTACTAAGATATTTACACAGGAAACTAGATAAGGACCTTCTGATTTTTTTTTTTTACAGTGTAATTTCACCTGTAAAAAAAACAAAACAAAACCCCACCCTATAAGGCAGCCGGCTGGTGGTTTCATGATTGTCACACAACTTGAGCACCTCACCACCCCCTCTCCCGCCCCAAACGTCTTTGCCTGCCTCTGGGTTCAAACCCCTCAGCCTGGCTCTCCAGCCTCAGCGTCCAGACGACGTCCCGGTGTGGAAATGAAACTCTTCAAACCCAGATCTGTTCGCTGCTCCGAACAAACCGCGGCAATTTACCATCATCAAGCAGCGCGCTCAGAGAGAAGAGAGGCGGCCAAGAAACATCGTCTTCATCTAGCAAAGCTATTCTGTCAGCAGGGGGGTGAAGGGTTAATGGGGGGGGGAGCAGTCAGCTCATCCACTCTGCTGGTCACTGTGTCCAATGGGGCTCCATGGCCAAGAGCCCAAAGGCATTTACACAATATTTTCAGGCTGAGAAATCAGCAAGAAGATGAAGATAACAGATGGAGGGAGAGATGAAAGAAAGATAATATAGACTACAGAACATTTAAAAAGCTGCAATCACATTGCAATGTGGGGTAGGGGGATGGGGGGGTGGGTGGAGGGGTAGCAGCTGGATGGATGGAGGAAGAAGACTGGTGAGGTGTGATGTGCTGTGACCCAAACTGCTGGGTGAAGCCATGAAGACAGACGCCCCGAGCCACGCAGAGAGAGAGAGAGAGAGAGAGAGAGAGAGAGATAGCGCTGAGCACCATCAGCTCTGTGGCCAAGCATGTGGAGGGTTAAAGGTCAGGGAGCGCGTGCACCACTGGCAGCGTCAGCACTGTATTTACAGTTGCATAACGGAGCCGCAGCATTTCGTAGAGCCGGGAGTATCAGGACTCCTGCAGTCAGGAAGTCTTTGTTTCCCTTATTCTGCTTTTGCTTTTTAGTCACAGTTAAATGTTTCAGATCATCATAGAAATTTTATTATCAGACCAAAAATAAGCTCAGCAAATGTAAAAAATACATTTTGCTCAGCATCATCATCCTTGGAAGATGACATCATCTTCCAAGGATGATGTCATTTATTAATAGAAAAGTTACCAAACCTACCAGATGCTGTGAAACATCTGCCCCCAGGTGTTTACAATAGCTAACGAGTCTTTAAATCACTCAGCATATTCCTTTAACAGAATATTTTCACCACATGAACTCTGACCTTATCTGAGGTAAGTGAGGTCAGCTGTGCTTGATGACCTCACTTAATAGGCTCTCAGTATATTTCTGGAATCCCAAAGCCTTGGCTAATGGCTCTGTAACGCTTTTTAAAGCTACATGCGAGTGACTTCTTTCATGTTGCTGAATTTCTTTAGGTCTGGATATGATGCATTTCTTTTTGAGAACTTTTCGCCTATTTTATGTTGACAGACATCAAATAACCAGTCTACCAGTTCCACCTGGTAGACTGGTTCACAATCCACATTTTCATCTGGTGTAGTTCGGCTTCACGCTGGACTGTGTCAAATGAAGCAACTCTTTGAAAAACCTGTTCCTTTCCTCACCTGTGGTGGCGCTGCAGCATGACCCACTGAAGGAAATAACACAAAAACCTCTGAAGAAGACTCTTCATACCTGTCAATTTTCCTGTTTTGGGAAACTACAGTTTTTTACCCCCCCCCTTTCCCGCTGTGCTCCCGTATTATTATGTTTCCATGAATATCCCGTATTGTGCTGCCCGCTCTCACGTTCCCCAAACGAACCGACCTTTCTACGCAAACAGACCAGAGTTTGATTAAAGTGGACTAAACAGGGCTGGTGTGAACACACCCTAAGTGATTTCTTGATTCTAGAGGTAATCCAGCCTGGGCGTGGCTTGTCAAAATGAAATCTGCTCATCAAAACATGGGGTTAATCACAGTTAAGTCATGTCTTAACAACATAGACAAATCACTTTTCACAATGGCAAAACAGAAGGAGAAGAAATTCACCAACACTCTACAACGTGAACCAGTTCAACAACGGACAAATGACCTTACAGAAAAGATAACATGGAAATAATATGGAAGCTGATCAAAATGGAAGTGAACCTTTACAAGGATGATGAGAAGGAAAAACTCCAGGGAGTGTTTGAAAAGGTTGACAATTCAAAGCATCGTCAGTTCAACGGATAGGAGAGGCACCCCGGGCTTCTCATGGCGCCGGGTCATTAATGTTTTATTGATGATGTGACAGCAGAGAGAAGGAGGTGTGTGACTTCTAAAGAGCATCGGGATGTATTGATTTCCTATAATCAGCCAAACGGAGGGAAGCTGAGTGGCTCACACTTCTTGGCGAACATGAACACTGACCCAGAACATCCCAGGAGTTACTAAGGTGGAAAAGGAAGATTATATCTATATTTTTTTGGAGTCTGTGAGCTCTAGGAGTTGGCTGATCGTTTCTCCCTGAGTTTCAGATCAAACAGTGAAGGTGTTGATTTGTCCGATTACACCAGAGTCCCTGAACGCAGCCTTATGCGTCCTGAAAGGAAGAACTGGATCTCCTGAACCCATCCATGATGTTTCTGTCTGTACTAATTCACTGCCCAATGCTTGAATCGGATCATATTGAGATCATAAACATAAAAACACAGAAAATAAAGGATTTATAACTACAATACTTCTAGAAAGTATTCATACTCTCAAACCTTTTCACCTTTTGCTTCATTACAAACAGATTACGGGTGTTGTTTGATCCTGGTGTGTTTAATTGGGATTTTATGAGAGAAAAAACACAAAGTGGTGCATAAATGTTCAATTCTTTGCAAAAAATAATTCAGAACAACAACGTTTCAATTGGATTTAGGTTTAAACTTCGACTAGGCCATTTTATGACATGAAGCTGCATGTTCACCTTCACTGCTGGAAGGTGAACGTCCAACCTGATCTCAATTCTTATCGGATCTAGTTTCTAACAACTCCACCCATCTTCAAATGAGCCGCCATTTTCCCTGTTCAAGAAAAGCACCCCCACAGCATGATGCGACCTCCACCATGTGTTATTGTGGGCATGGTATGAAAATAAAGTTTGAATAAAGTCATCTCAATGCACTTTACCTAAAACACAATCTAAATTTAAATCCAGCTACATGTATTTATTTATTTTTCAATCAGAAATGTCCTGTTCAGAAATAATCTGAGAGCAAAAACTATAAAAATCCATCAGATCCTGAGAAACAGGAAATTAGTCAGTGTCACTATAAAAACAATAACCAATTATGAAACTGTGAATATTACGTTTTGCCAAATGTCATCGTCAAAATCATCAAGCAAATATACATCAAGTCAAATCAAATACATAAAAAATATTGATCAATGTTCCACTTATTATTATTCAAAACAGGTTTGGTTTGAAGGAAATCAGTGTTTCAGCTGTTTTGGAGCTTTCTGGAAGTTTATTCCAGATATGGCCACAGAAAATATGATTATATTTAACTTTGATGGGTTTTTATATTAGATCTGCTTATTTTATTTCATTTTTTTTATGTTTGCTGTGATTGTTCTATGTCTTTGAAACCAACCTGCTATTGCGATTATAGAGATAGTCCTTGTTATAACCTCAAATATTTGCATGCTAACATTCATTCAGTTGTTTTGTTCCATTATAAAACAAACTAAACGACAAACAGTTGCCATTTTTAACATCTGGGAATCCCTCTGGTGGTTCAAAGGTCATGTGTGTTTCTGTAGATGCAAACAGACATTTTAATAGATAAGATGCATAACCAGCAACGAGCCGAGAAGCCAACAGATACGAAAGAAAGATTTTTAAATATTCGCCCCCCCTCAGATGTCGCTTACATGTAGACACATTAGTTATGCTTGGATTATTTATAGGTTAGGGTTAAGTGGGTAAGAAAAAGAAAACGCCCTCTGGGAATCTTGGAGTGTATTTGCTGTCAAGGCACATTTATTCTCCTGCTGCATAAGTTCGTTCCAGTTTTGTGAGCTTTTATCAGGCTTAGTCAGAGATACTGACTGCATTATTTAGGTTTAGCTTTTTAATTACCATCACATCTGTGTTGGTTAGAAGTAAGACTGATAGAAACATTTTTCTTACTTCAATGCAATCTGCCTGAAAATAAAGAATATCAACAGTGAATTGCATCTTACAGAAATGGAAAGGTTCATATATCCAGATTGTGAAGCATCATATATGCAGACAGTTGGTTCTGACGGTTATTGGTAGAAAAAAACATAATGGAGTAAATTTCTGCCAAAATATTCTGAAATTTTGAGATTAATCTCAGACATTTTTGAGAAAAAATTCAAACATTTTTGACTTTTTCACATTTGAGATTTCATAATTTTGGCCAAATATTCAAACAAGTCAGCAATGTTTTCAAATATAAAAGCTATTAATAAGCTAGTTTTAATGTTTATGTGTTTTAATGTAATACTGTGACAAAATTTCCACCGCAGATTAACATAAAGCAGTGTTTTTTATGACACATTGAGTACATTTCTGACTATTTGTCACAAATATGAATGATTTGCTGAAGAAATGTATTCATTCTACATACAGCCTTGATCTTAGAATATAAATTGTATTTTAAAACCCATAATGGAAATTAAGTGGAGTCAATTTAATAAGTAAAATGAAAACAAATATCCAAAATGAGATAATTACAGAAAAATTACACTTTTGGAGCCACTGAACATCTCAAGTGGCTTCAAATTAATGTTCCTTTCCAGGACTGAGGGCAAAAATATATATCTGCAAGATACTGACCTTTGACCTAGTTATAAAATACAAAGAGCTATGGTCAAACATCTGCATCTGTAAGCTGGTACTTTGTGAAATGTTGTAGGAAAAGACTTAGAGCTCTCCTACTGGAGAAACAGGGAATAGATTTTGTTTTAAACTGAATGAATGAACTCAAATTAAAGGCTGGATTTTTCTAAATGTAAAGATAAATTCATGTTACCAGATCTTTGATCAATTTGCCTCTTTGTTTTAGTGTCTCAATAAAAATTTATCATAAAAAAAGCCTAAAGTAACAAAGTTACATTTCTGTTTAACACAAACGAAAAGGTCAGATCCTGAATTTTGTAATAAAATTTAATGGGGAAGTATTATGTAAAATCGACTAATTTTTAGTTTTACATCATCTTGTAATGTTATTCCTTCATCAAAAACATACCTGGAGAGTTGCCTTGATTCTTTCATGCATGTTTGAGAAATCCTTTAATCTCCCTTGGCAACCTTTGAGCCTGCTGTCATGTGCAACCAAGCACCACCTTCAAGGCGCGGCTCCATCTCTGAGCTGCAGTTTCCAAACTTCAGAACTTCCACCTCACAGAGCAGGTCAGTTCCTTCAGACTAGCCAGCAGCAATTAGCAAACACCTGGTGGATCCCTTCATCTGCTCAATGTAGCGCTGGTAAAAACATTGTTAAAGGGTTAATAAAGGAGCCATGTTGTGATGACTTCCTAGAGGTGAAGTTTCAGAAAGACTAGGAGTTTTTAAAGAGACAGAGGCCCAATTTCAAGGTGCTAAAATACAAGGAACATTTTATTTTAAGTCTTATTTAATATATAGCATTTTGACTTCACAACTATGATAGTGTTACAGAATTGCACTATGTGCCAGGAAAACACATAATACTGCCTCTTTAAGAAGTAGGTCTACACTGTAAAAAAAGTCCGTAAAATCAACAGTAAAAATCTGTGAAATCATGACAGAAAAATTTTGTAAAGAAAAACACAATTATATTTTGTTCATTTACCAGTATGATGTTGTATAACGTAGAACAGAAAATTATTGTAAATTTTAAAATGTAAAATTGTAAATAATATTGTATTTAGTTGTAGAAAACACACATTTTGTATTGTTAATGAAAAAAGTTGGATCCTTCACAACATTTCAGCAGTGTAAAACTAACATTTACATTCTGTGATGATTAAATCCAAATGAATTGGAAGCTAGCTTACCATTTTTTTGCTAGGGAGAAGTAAGTTTGGGCTTCCCTGTTTAAGCTGTTGCCCCTGAGACCCAACTCCAGATAAGTAGAAGATGGACGGATGGATGGACAATGAAATAAATGAATAAATGAATAGATTTGGAAATTAATGTGGAATTAAGTAATTATGATTCCACATTGTTTACTTCCAATTTTGTTCACTAGTTATCTATTTATATTCACTTGTATTTTCCCACTTCTTTAGATTGTCATTTCCTCTTTAATTCATTTACTTATTCTCTGTCAATTTTGATTGGATCATTTCTTCATATTTCACGTCTAACGTGGAGGAAACATCTGAATCAACAAGGAAGTCATGTACTTGCTTATTGGTACATGTATTTTATTTTTATTTATTATTTTTGCTAACACTGGATTTTTTACCTTCACCGTTGCCATTATAAGCTCAAAGTTCGGCTACTGCGAGAAAGACAGAGAACACCGCTTTGTGCTCAACTTCCGGTCTGTTCTGCTCTCTGATTGGTTCGCTTACCTGGCGCCTGAAAGCTGTTTTGAACAAGTTCGTATAACGGTTCTCATCTCAGAAGAAGCTGAATTGTGCTCAAACCTTGACAAAGAAAAGAGCGCTGTTTGGACCTCGTCAGCTTTCAGCAAATGTAAGTTAAGCTTTGTTTTCTTCAAACGTAACGGTAATTTGTGTTTCTGGGGAGATTACATTTTGTTTTTAAGGCGTCATATTGCTTCTTGGAACAATATGCAGTAGAATCATTTTTTGCTACACCTGCAACACGTGTAACTTGTTGGGTAGGTTGAAATTGTTTAAACATGATTATATGTACATTTTGCTGTAAAACACTAGAATCATTGAGGGGCTATGTGTTGCATTGTAGAGTGCACAGAAACGAGCCCAGTTGTGTATTCAAATGCCTCGGCACAGAATGTAAGCGGACATTTTGTACATATGCAGCGTTTAAAACTCATTTTTACCGAGTTCACAACGTGGCTTCACAACCCGAATTAGCCAAAGTCATTGCTGCTAAATTGAAATGCACCATTTCATTGTGTGGGCACCAAAGCCAAACTGTGAAAGAAGTCGTTGCTCATTTAAAGGAGCATATAATGGAGGGGCGGCCGGTAGCATGTCCAGTAAAAGCCTGCAAAAAAGTTTTGACCTGTTGTCTTTTTTGTTGTCTTGTCCCCTTTCTTTGCACTTTTGTCCATCTGGCATTTTCTTTAATAGTTTTTTTTTTCCAATTATTTTCTTATGCTTTTACTATACTAATATTATTTTTCGTACTTTTTACTTAATTTGTTATTTTTCATATAAATGTCATTGTTTTGTTGTATCAGGAGTCTAAATGTATTTGTTCTTTCTCCTTAGGTCAATCCTGCTTCCATGCCAAACGATTCATGCTGAGTGTGGATCAACAGATTGGAAACAACAACATCTCCTGTTTTATTTCTGCCCTCTGCATGATGTTTGGGAGCTATTATTGTTTTAACATACATTATCCATCGGGGCTGGCGTCTACACTGGAGTTTCTGCAGAGGTATGAGTTCTATTTTTTTTTGTTGTTTTTTTTTAATTGTAGGCAGTTAAATTTGACTTTTGACAACTTTTATATCTTGAATAAAATGTTTATGTCTTTGTGAAGCACATTTTTATGTAGTTTTCTGTTTGTCCTCTTTATCTTAAGGTGTTTCTTCTCAATCAACCCAGACAAGGGCAGTAAGGTGGAAGAAACCCGTAAACCCAGACTGCGTGTGAACCCCCGTGTCCTCACCTTGATCCAGGAACTTGCGGATCATGAGTGGCGTGATGTTTGAGAAAGGACTAAAGTCAGTGAGTTATCAAGACAGTGTTTAATCTTAACAGAGCTGAATAGATTTCTAAATGTATGTTGCATCTCACACAGTGTCTTCTGAAGTTAAAAAAGTTGAAAAGACATATTTATATTTGTTCAGTGGCTGAATTTTGTTCCATGTCAGAAAGGGCAAATGAGAATTTCATTGAAAATATGTTTTCAATTAAAATGTTTATTTGTTTCTAAAAAAAATATATTGAATTATCATTATAGATACAGTTTATATTGGGCTTCCTTGTGTTTTAAATTTGCATTTAACTGGTAAATGTTTGTTGAAATTTGATTATTTATAGATATTTGAAAATAGAATTGCTTCTAAAAAAGGAAAACTTTTGAAGCAAACAAACATTATTATTAAAATGTATACTGGAAATAGAAATTTATTGTATGTTATAATCTTCAAGCCCCCCGTCCAAAAAAAAGGGGGTGAAAAGTTGGCTCTCATACTGTTTCTAATAAAGTTAAAAACGTTGAAGAAATTTATATGTATTCAGCAGGTGCATGTGCTTCATGATGTTCAGAAAAGACAAATGAGAACTTCATTGAAAATAAATATTTCAAAGGCATGCAAGTGTATGTTTATTTTTTTAAGGTTATCATAGATACAATTTATATTGGGCTTCCTTGTGTTTTAAAGTTTCCTTTAAGTGAGAAATGTTTGTTGAAATTTCATGCTTATAGATATTTAAAGATATAATTATTAGTAAAAAGTAAAAAATTAAAGCAAATTTCAGTTTTTCAGAAAGTATTAATAAATTGTTTTAAATTGACATTTTAACAGTTCTAATCCGTTATTTAAAGGTAATTTATCAGTAGGACTAAATGAAGTTTTTTTTGTACAACAAACAAAAACTGAGTAAATCTTACTGGAAAAAAAGTGTAAAATAACAGCATTATTATGATAATTCATCAGAAAAAGTTGGTTAAAATTACTTGATAAAACTGTTTTATTACAAAAATAAACCTTTTCAAATCACAGTTAAAATTTGTGCAAAACTATGGGATAATCTGTTTATTTCACAATTTAACACTGTTATAATTACTGTTTGGTCAGTAAAACAGTTTACATGTTCACTGTGTTTTCTACAGAATTATTCTGGCAACCACAGCTGCCAGATTTTTTTTGTAAAAACAACAGAATTTTTTTTACAGTGTAGTGAACAAACCCATTTAATTTGACTGGAATTTGATCCGGAATGAACCAAATGGAAGCCAAGTCAACGTCGATGCTATATTTGGAGGACGGGGAACGAGTGAAACGAAGATGTTTCAAAATGTTTTAAAAATAAACCCCCATTCGAAATGAAGGCATCTCGGCAAAGACTTCGCCCCTACATGACAGGGCAACACCTGCGCTACGGCAGAGACGCTCCAAATAGAGCTGTCTGTCACTCAGCGCCGTGTGTACAGAGGCAGACACACGGGGGACACAGGTAGAGCACAGGGGGGCCCCTGAAGTGTCTCACTCAAAGAGCACGCAAAAGCAACGAGGAGGTGGAGAGGAAGAAACACAGAAAGGAAGACAAAAAAAAGATGTTATCACTTCCATCTCCTCCTCCACGTTGGTGTGAAGGGAGCTGGAGAAAAAAAAACAAAAAACGGATGACCTACATTTTATAAAGAGAGAGAGGCTTCCAGCAGCAGGAGCCTCGCTGCATTAAGGACGAGTATGGAGAAGGCATGGAAAAGTGGGAGAGGGATGACGCGCACGGAGCAGATCCACAGCGACAGGAACAGCCACGCATCCATCTCTACAAGGCAGACATGAAAAGGTAGAAAGAAAAAGGCAGGCAGACAAAAGGAAACAGGGAAAAGTTTTGACGGTAATCCTCCTCGACTCTTCCTTCCTTTCCTCTCCAGTGGTTATATAAAGCACATCTAGAATTCTGTTCTATGCACATCAAAGAGCCTGCACCGCTTTGCAATCTGCATATATGATGCGTCCAGGGAGCTGCAGGAGGACTGTGTGTGTGTGTGTGTGTGTGTGTGTGTGTGTGTGCGTGTGTGTGTGTGTGTGTGTGTATGTGTGTGCGCGCGTGTGTGTGCGTGTGTGTGTCTTACAGGAAATTTTGGAGTCTAAAATAAGCTTCTTTGGAGAGTATTTAGATTACTTAGAGCCACTTGGATCTGTGACTGCTTAAGTCCTCAGAAGACAATTCTTTTTTTCTCTCTTTTTTTCTTTTGTTTAATCAGGACACAAAACCCTGCAGAAATGACTGAAAAGAGAAGAAGAGTGTCAGTTTATGCAGCCGTGCGGGTGCAAAGTGTTAAAGCGGTGCTACTTCCTGTTGAGATGCGTTCATTATATGTTGTTTCTGTGGGAAATAAGACGTTTGGGCGATGAGAAAGTGTGGAGACAGTCTGTCACTGGAATAATATGGCAGCAAATTAAGTCATCTCAGAGGATTAGGGCTTCATAACGCAACTCGTTTGCTTGTTTTTAATTGGACCACTGCTGCCACCTGCTGGTCAAAGTATGCAACACCCCGTCTAAGTCGACCTACCAACTGAGAAAATATTTACTAAAACTGAATGCAATCAAAATTATATAAAGACTCCAACGGCAACGTAAGCTGGAACACTCTGCTCAGCTGCCTAATTTGGTTTTCCACTCTCCTGAATATGTTTATGCACTCATGTGAAAAGTGTGCATCTAATGCTAATGACTGAAAAAAACAAACAAAAAAAACAAAGAAATCAACCGAAGTGTTTCAGAATATTTTTGAACTAAACATTGAAATCATTTTAGAATCAGGATTTTTGATCTGACTTTATTTAATTATTTATTTCAAACTGATTTTTAAAAACAAGAAAACAAAACATAGGTAACCAAGATCAAAATCATTTGTTTACCACTGCTTTTCTGTTTGGAAAGGAGCAGGAGGAAGTTAACTCTTGTTTAATCCTACTCCTTATCGCAGTTTCCTTAAACATATTACTTACTGACTTAATAATTATATTAAAAAAATGTAGTATATCCATGTTATAATATTGAAGAGGATGAGATTCTAAAAGGTTATTTTTCTCATCGTGAATTTAGACCTACACACACAGTTCATTTTAGTACGACTTTATCCGACAGAACAATGTGGGAGGTAAACTGTATATGGTTTAAATTTTTATTTTTTAAAGAAAAAAAAATAAATAGAAAGATTTGCTGTGTATTTGGCCGGCTTAAATAAAATTATTTGCAGCTAAATGAACTTGGAAGATTCTTTTTTCATTATTTGAGATTGGGAGACGATCCACCACAAAATCAGGTCTTCAAACGAAAATGGAAATAAAAAGGTAATTGTTAAAGAAAAGCTTAAAAATTCCAATTTACAATCTTCCTTAAGTTACACAAAGTACACGGCAAACTCTGGGTAAGAGGTAAAACTGACTAGCTGAGGTCCAAACTTTTCCTTTTGGCTCGTCTTAAAGCTGCAGTATGTAACTTTTGTGAAGAATTTGGCTTTTTTGCATATTTGTTAAAACTGTCACCATGTCGTGACAGTTTATGAGATGTAATCTGTGGGGGAAAAGAAAATCTCTTCCACTTCCTCCCTGAGCTACTACTATTACATTCCCAACCAAAAACAACCAATCAGAGTGAGGAGGGGCTTAGCACTGTCAATCATCCTCATGAACTCAGTTAAACTTTCAACAAATGTTAAAAAAATACATATATTTTTTAAAAGTTATATACTGCAACTTTAAGGTTAAAGAATGACAGTGGTGGCATCATGCTGTGGAAGTGTTTCTTTTTTATATTTAATTTATTTTTTATTTTAGGCACTATTTTGTATTAAAAATACTCTGGAGTTAGTGGATGTCAATTAACTAAAGGCTTAAGGGGTATGGGAAAAAAAAAAAAAAATATATATATATATATATATATATATATATTTTAGGCCGTGATTAATTAAGATAAGATTAAAACTCTGGTCTTTGAACTCACCGCAGCGTGAACTCTAACCAAGTTTCAGACGAAGTAAAGCAGCCACAAACCACAATAACATTTCTCTAGCCGTGCCAATCGATCTCAGGTTACTTTCCCAAAGAGACGGCTTCTGTTTGTGTTTGTCGTCATTGAGGCCAAACAAGTCACGGAAAAATGCTTTTTGTTTCTTTTGAATTTATTTCTGGAAGTGATTGGACGTTTTTCCTGGCACGCTGCCCATGCAGGTCACATTTGTTTGTGAGTGTGGAATCACGCACTTCCTTCTGAAATGAGGCAGAAGGTCCCCACGGACTCTGTTTATTTTTCATCTTGCATCAGGCTGCAGTTTTGGGATTTTTTGGGTACATTTTCTTTTACTACCATTTACGGGGTTATTAAAAAGAACTAACAGATTGGTTTTGTTTTTACCATACTTAAATATTTCTGATCATAAAACCATTATGTATAAGACAAATAACTTAAGTAAATGCAAACTAGGTTTTCAATTGATTTCATTTATAAGAGAAAAAAACCTATTCAAAAAAGGCTGGTAATATGTAAAAAATACTAATAAATTATCCCACAAACCAAAAATCTGGTACTGTCACATTTAATTCAATTCAATTCAAAAATACTTTATTGATCCTAAAGGGAAATTAAATTATTGTAAGCCATTAAGTCGAAGTGTTGTAGATGGTGGTGGCTGTGGGCAGGAAAGGTCTCCTGTAGCAGTCTTTATTACAGCACATTTATAAAAGCCTCTGAATAAAGACACTCAGTTTTACTAATGTACATAGTATTTTTACAACTACTTCTATTCTGAATCAATAGATCAAATGTTTAAAGTACTCCTTTAATTTTAACAACACGTCTGTTCTTATTGAAAGTCAGATTAACATTATGGGGTGGCCAGTCAGAGTCCTGACCAAAACACTTTGCTATGCAGTGGCAATATTTGTTTTTCCTTAGACATACACTTGGATTTAGCTTTTCTTCTTTCTTATGGCTTTATATGATGCTTAAATCTTGAACGACTTGAAGAGGAAAAATGCCACATTGGTACATCATGTGTCACCTGTTAAATCACATTATTGCCATTTGTTGCAAACCAGTTGTCACGGTCAAAAGACCTGCTACATTCCAAGACATGCTTAGATCTTTAATGAGAACAAAAACAAAAAAAAATGTTGTGTATAGAACTAATTCTTACTAGAATATGTTGCCTTCTGTAATTACATTAATTGATGATCAAGAAAATTTTAAAAGGAACCTTAAAAATATCTATAATAGAAAATGAAATTATATTGACTTGATTGAAAGTGTGAATTTATGCTAGAAGTGAAGATTGTTGTTTTTAATTTACCCTTGAAATTGTAGAAATTTTGTGTTTTAATTTTGTTTTTGTGCTTTAATGTATTTTGTGAAGTTCTTTTGTAAAATGTTAAAACTGTTGAGGATTTTTTTTGTTTGAAATCTGCATTTTGATTTTGTTTTGTCTTAAGGTATTCCATTATGGATTTTTTATTTTATTTTATTTTGTAATGTTTGTAAAAGTATAATTTATGGTAATGTTTATAATGTGGACCCCAAGAAGAAGAATATCTACCACATAGAAGATAATAGGACTTCCATAAGTAAGCATGGAGAAATATTTTATGTGAAAATGTAAAACTAACTTTATTTCCAGCTAGCATTTTAAAATCAGCTTGAGATTTAACATGGATTTGTACCACCCATGTTAGCTTAACATAATCTGTACATAAGACTTAAGGCTGTAGAAATCAGTGAGATAAGAATATGAGTCATGCTTGGAAACCTATATGGAAAGATAACGTATCAGTTTTGCCTTCTTTTGATGGACTGCATTTCTTCAGGCCAAGTAAGAATGAAACTGCAGATGTGACTTAGCAGTTACAAAGTCCAAGATGGTTTAAGGTCAAACTACTGACAAATAATGAGAGAAAAAATATTCCAGACACCTGAAACAAGGCAGTTTGTGTTAAGTTGAAAGTTGATATTCTAGAGAAGGCAACAAGACTCAGAGAAATGTCGCTGAGCTTGTTCAGGGCAAATATTCAAACAGCTAACATTCTCTGTCTAGAAAGTGAAGCATGCGTGTTGGAAATGGCTGTTCAAAGGGCATATCCTTCAATCTGTGTCATAGTGCACTTCTGAAAATAAATACCACATAGAAAGTCAACCTTGAGCCACTACTTGTAATCAGTGGTGGATAAAGTACTCAAAAAATGTACTTAAGTAAAAGTACAAATACAGACAAAAATGTACTCAAGTAAAAGTAAAACTACCACATTAACATTTGTACTTAAGTAAAAGTAAAAAAGTACTGGCATTTAAAAATACTTAAGTATTAAAAGTAAAAGTACTTGTACTTCGTTACTTCCCACCACTGCTTGTAATAAAGCCCGACTTTAATATTAGAAAAATGAATCCAGTTGTTCATCTTTTCCTGATTATGTTCTCAATTCAGAGTTTATCATTCAGTAAATAAAAAAAATGAGACTCGCTGTGAAACAACAAATAGTCACCAAGCTTTCAGAATGGATGCTGGTCATTACGGCCTGTCGCCATTTTGTGTCTTTGTAGTTTTGTTTTTTTCATACCTGATTTTTACAGGTATGAAATTGAGTCTTCTGCCACTGAATGCTTCATACTGACCTTGTGCAAATTCGTATCCACCAGAAGGGTATCATTAAATTCTAGGGTTTTTATCTCTATAATTTATGAAAATACTTAATAATAGGAAATAAACTCAGACACCATGGTTTAAGTGGCCATAAATAGGTGCAAAATTGTGAAACAGCAAATTGACCCCAGATCTTTTATTATGTTACCTGAAATAGAAAGTCTATCGTGGCAAAATCAAACTTTATCTATTCATGCTACAGTGTAGTAAATTCAATTACATTAAGAATCTCAGAAAAAACAGCCAGAAGATTCACACATATTTTTCCAAATAAACAGAGAGAAGACAGCTAAGATCTTATAATGGGGATTTCTTTCTGATATTTTTTAGATGGTCGCCTTTATACAGCAACAGGATGTTTATGAGATGTTTGTGAAGTGACAGAGAAAGGTGGGGAATCCTTCATAATTTACGCAGCATTGTTTTTCAACTAGCCTAACAATTAATTATGAGCAGTTGAGAGTGAATACTATTGTTATTCAAAGAAGAAGTCCAAATAGGACAACTCCAAACTTCTACACTACAGCCAACTGTGCCAAAAATAAATAAATAAAGTCCATAATACTCTCTCAATCACTGATTATTTCTTTATAGACAGAATCTATCTTCCTCTCTTTACACAGGAAAACTTCAGTGAAGTCAGAGATCTGATGTTGTTTCAGTACAATCAACCAGTCCTTCTTTATGGCCTGTTCTTCGTTGCATTCTTGGAAAATCCCAGCCATTTAATCTGCATTGCTGTAGAGACTTTGTAGTGATTCCGCTCACAGGTGAGACTCCCTGGTCTTCATAATGTCTAGTTGTTTCGACAAAGTCCGCCATGAAAACTTTTTTTTTTTTTTCAGAGACCAGATCAGTTTCTCCATCTGCGTTAGCCGTTGTTTAGAAAATAAAAATAAATTCACATATTAAGATGAGCAGCAAAGATTGCTGGCAATGTGTTTTGGTAGCAAAACTTTGGGGTGAGAGGTTCACCCTGACCATCCAATCACAGAGCGGAAAACATCTGATGCCACTGTATGCCTTCGAGCAGGCGTTGTAAATCTGTAATCAGATTATCAGAAAAATAATCAGAAAAAAAAAATCTGTAATCAGCAAATCTGTAATCAGCGAATCTGATAGCGGATAGGTTAATTAAAAGAACCATTTCTCTGCTACATCACTTGCTGAACGTAGTATGGCAAGCCGTTTTCACACAAATTTGGTTTTACCGCACTTACATTCCAAATATCTGAAATCGGATTTTGATTAAGACGCATGTTTAAATTAAGATTTCTCTAGAGATATTTTGACTAGACAACATACCAATTTGAGATATCTCTAATTACACCCTGACTAGAAGAAATGATGTCAGATTTACCATTGAGTTGCATGGAGCTGATGATCTGAAACACATATTTCAGACCTATACAATTAAATTATGTCTAGTCAAAGTGAATTCAACATATCTCCTGTATAGTTTTGACTAGTTATAGTTCTGACTAAAGATATCTTAAATGTATTTTCAGATAGCAGTTAAATAGATTCGAGTAGTGCAAATCTAGATTTGAGATATAAGTTGGGACACTAAACAAATTGTGAATAAAAAACTGAATGCAATGATGTGGAGGTGCCAACATCTAATATTTTATTCACAATAGAACACAAATCACAGATCAAAAGTTTAAACTGAGAGAATTTATCATTTTAAGGGAAAAATATGTTGTTTCAAAATTTTATGACGTCAACAAATCCCAAAAAAGTTGGGACAAGGCCATTTTTACCACTGTGTGGCATCTCCCCTTCTTACAACACTCAACAGACGTCTGGGGACAGAGGAGACCAGTTTCTCAAGTTTAGAAATAGGAATGCTCTCCCATTCATGTCTAATACAGGCCTCTAACTGTTCAATCGTCTTGGGGCTTCTTTGTCGCACCTTCCTCATTATGATGCGCCAAATGTTCCGTATAGGTGAAAGATCTGGACTGCAGGCTGGACATTTCAGTACCTGGATCCTTCTCCTACGTAGCCATGATATTGTGATTGCTGCAGAATGTTGTTGAAATTATCTTGTTGAAAAATGCAGGGTCTTCCCTGAAAGAGATGACGTCTAGATGGGAGCATATGTTGTTCTAGAACCTGAACATAGTTCTCTGTATTAATGGTGCCTTTCCAGACATGCAAGCTGCCCAGGCCACAAGCACTCATGCAACCCCATACCATCAGTGATGCAGGCTTCTGAACGGAGCGTTGATAACAACTTGGGTTATCCTTGTCCTCTCTGGTCTGGATGACATGGCGTCCCAGTGTTCCATAAAGAACTTCAAATCGTGACTCATCTGACCACAGAACAGTCTTCCATTTTGCCTCGCTTCATTTTAAATGACTCCTGGCCCAGTGCAAACGGCTGAGCTTGTGGAGCTTAGAAATGGCTTCCTCTTTGCACTGTAGAGTTTCAGCTGGCAGCGGTGGATGGCACGGTGGATTGTGTTCAGTGACGATGCTTTCTGCAAGTATTTCTGAGCCCATGCTGTTATTTCCTTGACAGTGGCATTCCTGTTTGAGGTGCAGTGACGTTTAAGGGCCCGGAGATCACGAGCATCCAGTAGTTTTATGGCCTTGACCCTTACGCACAGCGATTGTGCCAAATTCTCGGAATCTTTTGATGATGTTATGCATGGTTGATGATGATAACTTAAAAGTCTTTGCTGTTTTACGCTAGATAACACCTTTCTGGTATTGCTGCTCCATCTTTCTGCGCAACAATGGTGGAATCGGTGATCCTCTTACCATCTTGGCTTCAGAGAGACACTGACACTCCAAGAAGCTCTTTTTATACCCAGTCATGTTGTCAATTGACCTAATTAGTGTTGATTGGTCTTCCAGCCGTTTGTTATATGTTCAATTTCCTTTTTACAGCCACTTATTGCTACTTGTCCCATCTTTTTTGGGATTTGTAGACACTGAAATTTTCAATCAACATATTTTTCCTTTAAAATGTTACATTTACTCAGATTAAACTTTTGATCTGCCATCTATGTTCTATTATGAATAAAATATTGACATTTGCCATCTCCACATCATTGCATTCAGTTTTTATTCACAATTTGCTTAGTGTCCCAACTTTTTTGGAATCCGGTTTGTAAATCAGCGATATCTAGAATTGTAATTTTGACTAGTCAAAATTTCTTTTAAGATATTGGGCTCTTTGCACATACAGCGGTGACGTCACATCCGCATGAGCGAAATGTGGCTGCCCTGCTTCCGCTTTGACTTATCATCACTGCTGGAAAAGACAAAGTCGTATTTTAGAAGCAAATAAAGCAATGGGCTTTTAAGTTTTCATGGATTTCCAGACATCCTGAATTAAGGAGACGGTGGCTTGAAAATATTTGTCGCTGCCAATTACAGCTAACGTCGTGCAGAAACATTTGCAGCCTTCACTTCACTCCGGATCAGCTTCTTCAGCCTAAAACTACTGGGGGAGACGGATGGTAAATAAAGGAGCCGTCCCTTCAGCCTGAAAGAGCGAGTGTATGGGAACTAGTGAGCAGACCAGAGCCAGACAGCCGAGCAACTGATCCGCCTGTACACACTGCTGTAAACACCGTCCTATCTGAGCTCTTCACAAGAAACATGCAAAGGTAATAAAACGAAATAACACAGAGACATTAAGCAACACGGTCATATTTTTCTAAAAGCAACAACTCTGAACCTGAACAGTCAGCTAAACCATATCTCTGACACCAGAGCTGCGCTACTGTTAAGCTATGGAGCTTGTTGTGCTTCGTCATGCTTCGGAGGAAAAAGTCCGAACTGTAATCTCCCCCATTACCTAGCCTCTGTTTGACACTACCAACAATAAACACACATAATATACTTGAAAATAAGAACAAAATAAGGAAAAGACATCATCTGTTAGAATGAATTAAAATATTTAGATATTCAAATAGCACATTTTTACAAGAAAAATGTCAGAGAATATTGCCTACTAGCATAAGCTAAAGTTAGTCACAAAGTTTAAAGAAAGTCAAACTCACCTTCGTATCTGTGAATGTATTACCAGGGGTACATCTTAAAACGTACTTGTTGGGGCTTCGGATCAATGTACATCATTAATTGTTACCTAGGCCAAGCCCTGCAAGCACCTAGTGTAAAATTCCATTTTCAATAGACCGGAAGCGACCGAGCCGCTTTTCCCCGAATACGGAAGCTGACGTTCAAATTAGCAATATCACACAATTTTTCTATTTACGACCATGGGCTCCGTCGGCAACACATTGACACTGAAATCTGATTGGACGGAATACCGACGATCCATACAGACATACAGGAAGCAGCGCAGCAAAGAGAGACGTTATAGAAAAAAAAAGAGAATAGACTCGTGGAAGTAAATTAATACAATTTAATTGAACAAAAAATAAGTTAGGTTGTAAATGGTGGGCATTCTGATATGGCATGCAGGCCCTGATGACCCACCACTGATATAAAAATGTGTATGAACCAGTTGGAAAAAGGAATCAGCTAAAATATTGAATAATATGTGTTGCTCACATTTGGTATTTTACTTTGGTCTAAAATTGATGCCTCATTTCCAAAACAAATTACATTCATGTTTATTATGGATTTAAAGTATAATGTAGACAATAATACTGTTCTATAAAATTCAAAATAAATAAAATGGTCTTTTTTCAAATTCCAATCACTCCAAACAAATTTATGCCAGTAGCAGATGTAAACTACATTTTTAACTTTTACTTCCAAGTAACAAACTGAAAAATTCTATTTCAGAAGTTGCTGCCTTACACATGACCAACACACTTACAAAAACCTAACTTGTCAGTAAGTAGAAAACCTTCATAAAAATTCAAATGCAGCATTGCTTTTGAGTTGGCTCAAATTTAGCAAAACCTAAGCTGAGCAGCTAACTCATTAAAAAACAAAATAACATAAGCATATTTTTTCTGATGTCAACGTTTTCTTTCTATTTTGGCTTGGAAAACCTTTCATTTCAGACACTTTCAGTGATATATAGAAACACTTCATAAAAGCACACTTGAGGGTGGATTTTTTTCACTAAAATGGGAGTGTCAGAGTGAGCTCTGCAGGAACCAAGAAAGCGTTAAACAGGTCTAACAAGAGTTTGCTGTCAGATTTTTTTTTTTCTCTCTCAAGTGTTTAGAGTCTGACGTGACTCAAGATCCCGGCAGGTCAACCAAACCTCGTCTTTACACACATTTCCTGACCTCGCTTCAAGAGCTTCCTTATTATGTCTCCCATCAGGGAAACTCTGTCACACATACATACATGGCATTTTAAGATGAAATGACGTACACCATTAGAACCTCCCCTCCCCCCCAAAATAACATAATTTTTTGAGCAGGAAATGGTGGCGGCCTGTCAAACCACGCACGTCCTGGTGCTCACATATTTGCCTCTCTTGCCCTTGGTGGAGATCGTCTTGCTGCTCCTCACCGATCCTTTCTTTAACTGCATGCTGCCGGATACATTGTCTGACGTCGTCTTCTTGCCAGACTCATCTTTCCTTAAGTTCTGGAGATTCTCGGAAGTGCTTTCATCCAGATCAAAGTTTTCCTGTTCGCAGCAGAACCACTTTATAGAGCTGTACAACAGCTCCACAATGCTAGAAAAGGCAGATAGGACCCCCACGCCAAAGTAGAAGTAGAGGAAGATCGTTTTCTCCATAGGACGGGAGGTGAAGCAGTCAACGGTGTAGGGGCAGGGAAAGCGATCGCAGGGGTACTGGGCTGGCACCTCGAAGCTGTACAGCTTGCACTGTCCCACCAAGAAGCCCACCTCCGCTGCGATTCGAAACATGACATTTACGATGTACAGCCTCCTCAAACGGCGATCGTCTATGTAGTTCTGAATGATGCTGCGCTTCGACTTGGGCCGCTTGGCTTTTTTGTTATTATGATGTGTGGCGTACATGACGAAAACTAAGGACGGCGTAGCAATCAGAACTATGTGAAACACCCAAAATCTGTACTGGGAGATGGGAAACGCCTTGTCGTAGCAAACCTGCTTACAGCCCGGCTGGAGGGTGTTGCAGGAAAACTCCAATTGTTCGTCCTCAAACAGGTCGCTGGCCACAGTCCCCAGGATCACGATCCGAAACACGAGCATGAGGAAGAGCCAGAAACGTCCAAGCATCGGAGAGTGGGCCTGGAGGCCTTCGAAGACACTCCCGAGGAACCCCCATTCACCCATGGCTGCAGTGGTCAGAGATCTGTGCCTCACACAGTGAAAAGTGTCTCTGACTTAAAAAGAAACTGAAGGGAACACTAATATATCCTGCTCAGGACTGAAGGTGTGGTTCAAAGGTTACTTCAGGGTTCATTGTGTTGTTAATTGATCTGAAACCAAAAACAAAACCATAGATTAGAAAATGTACAATTCAGATATAAGATAATAAAGATTGGCTTTCAGTCAACTTCCTGTTTATTACTTTGATTTACTGCGATTATGAGATTGTTACAGACTCAAAATCCAATAGTAATTTTGCTCAAATTTAATCTCAAATTAAAATTGAACCCATTATGACATTACTTACAGTTTCCCTTTGTCCAGTTCTTTTCTGCCAAGAAACAAATAAAAGAAAATCTACGTATTTCCTCTTCAAATCTGAATCTTCTCTTAAAAATGATGTAGTCCTCAACCACCTGCTGCTTCTAAAACACACCGACTGCCTATAGAGATGAAATGTCATGTCATTTACAGTACCTCCTACGAGCTACAAGACAACAAAACAGGTCCGGTCTGATCTGTCCACATACTTGTTTCGACATGAACGATTTCCTCCAAGGTGCCTCAAAGGCTTAAAGATTGCGGGATAAACCCGAAGGCATTACAAAAGCATGCCGGTCGCTAATGCCGCACAGCCCAGGCTTCGGCCGGTCTCTCCAAATGGCTCGAGTATGAGGTTTGTCATGACTTTTAATTGAGCGGGCGGCAACAGTTTTAAGGAAATTCCTTCTACGCCCTAATCTGCATCCAGAGTCCCAGGCAAGAGACGATGTTTATCCAAGAAAGGCAACTCTTGATGAACATTTCAAAGCGCTTCCTAAATGGCAGGAAGGATTTGTTTCATGTTGTACCACCAGTTTCCCTGATCACAAGGGGATAGCATGAAAACACATGACGTACAGTGGGAGAATCATAAATAAAATTAATTATAGAAACAGCTGGAAATGACAAGCACAATAATGAATCGCAAAAATATTTACAGCTGGTGGTTAAAAGTTCACGGTTTGTTGTGCTCAGTGACAAAGGCTTCTGAACCAGAAATCACTTAGTGAATACAGAACACTTTGATTTCAGCAATTGCTGTGTTGAACAGTTACCAGAACCAATGTATGTAAAGGTTTTGAGGTTATTTAAGTCTATGTGAAAATGTTTGGTGTAAAATATCACAGCTTTGCTCTCAGTCCTCTTGTCAGTCACAAGCAGGTCAGATCACAAACATATCCACTCGCTGCGTTTCTATTGACCTTAAAATTTGCTTCATGGAAACATACCAATGAAAAAAAACGTTTTTGATAAGTTCTTTGTTAGGTTGAAGTTGTTTCTTTACAAAACTACAATGGAAACATTTATCGCATCAAAAATCACATGATGAACAGCCTGATATTACTACTGATGGAATGACAGGAAGTCGGAGGAGGATCTTGGCGCTTACTCACGTGACATTTTAACTTCATTTGTTATTTAATAGAAACATTGCAATTGCAAAAAAAAAAAAAAAAATTGACACTAGCGGAATAGGAACAACGTTTTGCTCATATTTGTTATGGAAAAGCAGCAACTGGTGCAAACAGATGACTGTAGCCACATGCTTATGAGGTATTGCTGCAAAATCAATTATGTGATACAATGAGATGACAATTTATTACCAACTGTCCCTATCAACCGAAATTACCTGCATTGTTATAGCTGGGAAATCTATTCATTTCATACATGTAAATCGTTTTGTATAATCGGATTCATATTGATCTGAATCTTTATATCAGATTTGATGGATTTCTTTTGATATTTGTTGTGAATTTACAATAGAAATGAATGAAACTAAATATCAGCACCACATCAAAATTTTTTCTTACCATTTTGAAACTAAATCAGACCAAAATTTTGTTTTAGGTCAGTTAAAATTGCCAAAATTATTTGTTTGTAAAACTTAACGAGAACATCTTTAGACTTTTTTGTAGTTATTTTTGCTGAATTCAGAAGTTTACATACATTTGGTCAGTATTGGGAATAATTACCTGAAAACTAAGATTTTGGTGAAAAAAAAATCTCTGAAAAATGTTTGACATATGAAACAGACCTAATTGTGATCATTCTAACAGACCTAAAACAAGAGAAGGTTGGTCTGGCACTCAGGAAACCTCTGCAGTTGTTTCGAGCCAATTAGAGAGAGATACAATTAACTGTCTTTATTCAACCTCTTCACAATATTTTAATTTGGGTTTTCATAATCTGTCAGCCAGTCATCAAAACTACAAGAAAGCTTGAATCATTTTGTGTAAGGAATCTATATAGAAGCTTCTCTTTCTGAGATAAGTGACAGAAAATATTGAATTATTTTATATTCAAATTAAAGTGCATTTGGAAAAATTATCTAAAAATGAACGTTTTTTTCCCCTACATTCAGATTTCATTTTTCCATATGTGAAAATTTTCAGTTTTTACTCTTCCCCAGACCGCATAAGAGCCCTGGGAATTAGATCATGTTATACATGTTTGACATTTTTCAGCTTGGAAATATCAATATCTTGATATTTCCAAACTGAAGGGCTTCATCCTGTCAGAATCTCTCAATACCAAAGCCTCTCACTCTCATGAAAGGTTCACTTTTCCTGTAATTGGTTTCTAACCGTTTGTAACTTAAGCCCCGCCCTCTCTCACTGCTGGGAACCAGATTTGCAGCTCAAACACAAAGTCCTCACACGTGATTTCAAAACTCAGTACAAACTTTTTTTATTTTACAACAATTATGAGTAACCACTGAAATATTTACAAGACATAACAGCACAAATTGGAAAAGAGTCGAACAATTTTTAGTAACTTCAAAACTAGAAATTCTGCAGAAAAAAAACATCTAGAAGAACTTTAACTCTATAAACTACAGTCACTTAGAGGTGAGATCTGAGTTTCTCAAGCAGTGCGCAAAAGCATGAAATATTTACCTAAGCCGTGTGTTATATCAAAATAAATCTTAAAAACGTTTAAAAGTCTTCATCAGAGTCTGAGTCCATGTTGTAGGTGACGGGTTTCCGAGCACGCGAGGGTTTATCCCGAGGTGCCACGGCAACAAGAGCAGCCTCTTCTTGGTCTGAAAACTGGAACATGTCATCTTCCATCCACTTCTTTGATTTCTACAAAAAAATATTTAGATGGTTAACTTTTTGCAATAATGAGTTGAAGTAGAAATCAAGAGCTTTTTGTTAAGACACCAACCTTCACGGCAGCCTGAGGTTTAGCCTTGAGACGCGACATGAGGTCGTCTGAGCTGCTGTCCGACTCGTCGCTGATCACCTGCTTCCGCTTCACAGCGGCTTTGCTTTGCTTTTTTGCTGGAACGGTCCCTTCATCCTCCGAGTCGCTGGAGTCAAATGTGGGAATCTTTTTGGGAGCAGTTTTGGAGGAAACTTTGGGTTTGGAGAGAGCATCTAGAATAGAAGGCTGCTTTTCATCTGGGGGAAAAAAGGGAATTGTGATATTTAAACTGATCAACGGATGAGGATTCAATTTCCGAATTTATACAGTTCACTGCATAAAATCCCAGTTTAAAAAAAAAAAAAAAAAAAAAAAGGATTGGTGGTTGTGATGTGACAAAATGTAAACAAGTTCAATAGGTTGGAATAAGGAATGCAAACAATACTCATTAATCAATAACTTGTATCTGTAGTGACATAATGGTGGATGTATGAACTGAGCGTTCTCTGCTGTACCTGATGCCTTCTTCTTGGAGGCAGTGGGTTTCTTGGCTGGAGCTTTTTTGGCTGCCATCTCTTTGGGTTTCCGTTGAGCTGGAGGTTTGGATGCTGGAGCCGCATCATCAGAGGAAACTGAAACCCAACCAGGATGAAATGATTCACCTTCACATATTTAGCTCAACACCAGCCAAAAGTAGCCGACAAGTTCTTACCAGATGACTTGGTTTCTGTCTTTTTAACCGTCGTTTTGCTCTTTACAGTCTTCTTCCTAAACAAAAAAAAGAAAAAAAGAGAGAGACAAGACTGCAGGTGAGATAGCAGGGCTAAAACTGTGTGTGTGAAAGTTTCAGCTGGTTCTTCCTGCATACGCTGGCTCTGGAGCTTTGGGAGGGGGCGGCGGGGAGTCGACGTCGCTGTCCGACGCGGTGCTGGGCCCCAGGGCGAAGCTCGAATCCTCATCACTGATAACAGACTTCCTCTTTGGAGAACTCTTCTTTCCCCAGTCATCAAATTCATCTTCGCTGTCCGACAGGCTGTACTTCACCGGGGCTGGAGCGTTGCGTAACAGAGGAGGGGGAGAGTTTAGAAACGCACTCATTTACAGAAATATTCTAAACAAGATTAAGAAATGACTGTTAAAGTGAGGAACAGCCTCTGCTGCAGGCGGTTGGAGATAAGAGTGAACACTGACTACATACTTGGGGCGATTGGGATCTAGAGGGGCTAAGCTCTCAGTGAGGGATGCTGGGAAACATAATGAAGCAGATTCACCTTTAGTTTTGCGTTCTATGCGGTCCCTGGGGGCCGCCGCTTCCTCTGCCTCCATGTCACTTCCTGACGAGCCTTCAGACTCATCATCCGACCACGGATTCTTCTTTGACTTCTTGGCGACGGGCTTGAACTGAAGAGTGGTCTGCTTAACAACCTTTGATGTGGCTGGAAGAAGATTTGTTTTACATTTTAATAAACACATGACAGCATTTACATATGGATGTAGTTAAAAGAAAACAGGCAAGTGTTGCATCACGTATCCCTGCGCCAGAAGTAATATGATCAATCATTTCCTCGTGTTCTCAGTTTTTGTTTGCATATGAAAGCGTATTCATAGTGAGCCATTTAAAGTTTTACTTGTTACTTTTTACCTTTGGAAATGTCTGCTGTTAGGTTTTGGTCAGGAGACATTTACGAAGTATTTCTGATGTTGATCTGTGGTCCACACAGGAAGTCTGTAGGTTCAGTTTTTGGTTTAAGTTGCGCAAGTAGTGATGTAACAACATAAGAACCGACTAAACAATAGTTCCTTAAGATAACTAGTTCTGTTGGCTCAGAATAACCCTTCAAGCACAGCTATAGCTTCAAATGGTTTTTGCGTAACCGTCCTTCAGGGCACTTCTGTAACAGCGAAGAGCAAAAGTGCTCATCACAGTAAGGAGCTGTTAGGAACCAGCTTTAATGAGCATATTTTGCAACTCTACTTAAAGTACACCTCAATAAGAAAGATAAAACCAGGCATTATAACTGGATGACATGTCACAGCTACCTGCTTTACATGCAAATAAAAACAAAGGGCTCAAGACAAAGTGATCAACAGAACAGGTGTGATGACACGTTTCCTCAAGAAACAGGCATCTGTAAGTATTCCTGGTCCAAGATGTGAAAGCCTTAAAATAAACCTAAGAAAAAAAAGAGAAAATCTAGCTTTGAATTTCTTCAGTAGGAAGTGGGGTGAAAAAACAACAAAAGAACAACAAAAAAACACCCCAAACCAGTCCTTTAAAGGACAGTACTTTGTTATAATCCATGTAATTTTATTGCATGGTTTCTATAATGACAATAAAGTTTATTATTATAATTATGCATTTTCCAGGCGCCAATTTTAGAGTACAATTAAGTAGCTGTGTCAACTTCAGGTGTTATAAAACCAATACTGTATATATCAAATATGACAAAAGAAAGTTGTCTTTGTAACTTAACACGTTGAAATTGGGCCTCTGTCTCTTTAAGAAGCTCCTGCTCTTTCTGAAACTCCGCCTTCAGAAAGTCATCACACCATTACTCCTTTATTAACCCTTTAATGGTTTTTATCAGTGTTGCACTGAGAAGCAGCTTCTATAACGAGCTCAGCAAATGCAGCGTTCCACCAGGTGTTTGCTAATCGCTGCTGGCTAGTCTGAAGGAGCTGAGTGGGAGACAAACAGGGAAAGGTTGCTGTGTGAGGCAGATGCTTGAAAACTGCTGCTCTGAGGAGGAAGTTCTTCTCGAAGGCAGAACTAGGTCCACCCAGGCATTTGAACATTTAAATAGTTGCCATGGAGATGAAAGGATTTCTCAAACATGCACCTCTATAGGTATGCGTTTTGGACGAGGGAATTACATTACAAGCAAAGATAAATCAATTTTACATAATACTGACCAATTTCTTTTCACCCTGAACAGATGACATTGTATTTCCAACTGGTTGCTGATAAACTTTATTAGAACTGAGCTTTGATCCAATTAATATAAACGTGTGCATGTTGCTGATCCCATTGGAAGTTCAACTACAATTCAAACTTGGCACCCAGAATCCTCCAGGGTAACCAGATCTCAGCTGTCTGATTAACATGCAAACACACACAGCCACTTCACAGAGACAATCAGCACGACATAAACAAAAGTTCCTGGAGCCCTGCAGACACTTTAAATCATTTGAGCTTTGTTATTATTCCACAGATCAACATAGCTGAGATTCATCAGAGTAGCTTGTTGAGTTCACTTTCTTTAGAAGTTTTATTTTATAACTTCATACATGAAGAAAACTGTTTTCAGTACTTTGTGTTGATGGTGCCTGGAGACAACTGTTGTTAGTGGCAGGTCTGAATGGGGCTGACTGGTTTCATCAGCATGTGATTCTACTGAGCAGAATATTTCTCAGGTCACACACTGGAGGATCATATTTCAACAGTCCTGGATCACCAGTTCCACAACATTTACGAGTTTGTTGCTATATCACAAGATGAAAGAGAGGAGTAACATTTGTGGGTCGACTTCAACCCATTTATTCCTTTAAATAATAAAAAAAACCTCCCAAGCATGATTTGATGCTGTTTTTTCCCCCTAAATGCTCTGGGAACCTTGTTGAAGCATGAAACTGTCATAATAAGACGATGTAGCCACAACTACACATCCCAGTAATTACCATGGAAGTTGTTATTTATAAACATGTCTGATTAACTTATAAACAGAAGCTTGGAGTTCTCAGAGATGTGTGTATCCATGGTTACAGTATAAAAAAGAAAATTCAACAAAATCATTGGTTTGCTCTCAACACCAAATGTTTGGGAACTTTACAAATGATCCTGGTATTTTTCTCTCTCTAGTTTCACCCTTTAGAAAACACTGAATATGGTTAAAATGACAACATTGTGTTGAAATCTACTTGTAATATGTTATATCTGTTTTGATATTTTATTGCACAGCGTTAAATTGCATATATATTGATAAACAGATGAACCATAGATCATCAGGGTTATTTAGTTTTTTCTAAGCTCCATATGTTCAATCAGGTCAAAATGTCAAGTATCCTGTCAACTAAAGGAGTCAAAACTAAGACTTTGCATCATATTCAGCCTTTCATGAATTCAAAACATTTTTTCCATTTCACAATATATACCGTGACCTGTATCATGATATATATTGTTGATTTATTGTCCAGCTATAGTTTAATGAATTCAATGTGTGCAAATATCAAAATTTTTGTTTAAGTTGAAATTAAACATACTACTTTGATAAAGTAAACTAATATATGTTTAATTACATGTTCAAAAATGGAAGCAACAAGTGAGACCTCTAAGAAAGCTGGTTCACTGGATCTCTGCTTGTAAAGTGAACAGAGTTCTCCTCACCTCTCTGTTTGGGCTCTGGTTTGGCTTTCTTGGCCAGCCGTGACGCCAAGCCCATTTCCTCTGGCTCCACGTTCTCCATCTCCTCATCAAATTCCATCTGCATCACCACATCTTCAGTCTGTCACCAAGATGAAGGAAGAACGAACTGAGTTGGACTCCAGCAGCTGAAATAACCACCAGAGCATGTAGCAGCAGTCCAGCAGTGGCTAACCTTGACTTTCCTGCCTCTCCTGCCCTCTCCTTTCTTCAGGTCAGCCTTCCTGTTGGCCTCGGCCTTCATCGTGCTGGTGATGCGGGGAACGACCCGCCGGCCCTGCGGTGTGGGCAGCGTCTCCTTCTTCACCTTCACAGCTTTGCCTTTCCCGGCCCCCTTCACTGGGATGCCGTCGCTCTCCTTCTCTTTGGCCTCAATGCGCTAAGCAACAAGTAAAACCAGAGTTACTAAACCAAACTGAAAACTATTCATGTGAAGGAGCAGGCAGAAATACCTCCAGCTCCTCTGAGAACGCAGCCAGGTCCTCCCTCCACAGGTCTTCTGGGCTCTTTTTCTTCAGGGTGTTCAGCTCAGTCATCTGTGTGGGATACAATGTAAACTTGGCTAAACCAACCAATATAGTCTTCTAGGTTTCAGTCAGTTTTTACAGGATTACATCATGAAGATCAAAGTTTTAGCTTTTTTTTTTAAGTTCATTTAAAACAGGGACACTGTGCTGAAAACACTTTGTTTTGCACCAGATTTAGCTGAAGCTAGTTTCCATTTGTAGTCCGTTAGCAGGTGAGTAATAAAACAGTCGAATATCAAAACGTATATTGAAATCTATATACAATCACTGTGTCGTCATAAGATTATAACAATATAAATAGGTCTGTTAGTAAAAATTTTGTTGGATGATAAATTGTCCCAGAGGTTACTGGAGTAAACTATGATACTGTTGTTTTGAGAGCATTTTCAAGTAATGTAATGGTAATGGAAGAACATGTTCTCAAAGATCAGTAAACTTTAAACTCTAAGGAACATTTAACACTGGAACTGGAAGACATTTTAAATATCCAAAATAATTAAATAAAGACAACAGAAACAACAAATAAAATGAACGAGATCTCTAAACAAAACTGTCCTTCAAAAACTGGCTATTGAGTCCAAATATGTTTACCATGACACCAGTTAATTTAGCAGCTGCACTGGTCAGATCATGTCCACATCACTGCATTCTGGCTGTCTGCAAACAGCAATGGTCCATGAACCCAGCCGTGTGGGACACCCATGTTAATGAGCGTAGTAATGTAGTCACCTTAGCATCCCTCTGTCGGCACAGCTCCTCCTTCTTCTCCTTGGTGAGGAACCACATGGGCATGCTCAGCAGGTAGTTGTAGTCTGGTCCACTGTCATCCTCTTTTTCTGCTCCTTCCTCCTCTTCATCCTCCAACTCCTCATTCTAAAAAACCCCAAATAGAATAAAGATCATACAGTGTAGGATTGACGGTCTTGTTGCGTCAGCTAAATATTTCTTTAGAAAGGGTCCTACCTTTTCCTGAGCCTGTTTCCAAGCTTTAACTGGGTCAGAGTCGTAGCCCATTTTCTGAAGCATGCGAATCAGCTCCTTTTTAGGCTTGTTTTCTACAAGATGAGAGGGAATCAGAATGAGTTCAGGGTTCACCAACTGAAATGTAAAATGTCTTGAGGCTGTTATGAATGGAATTTAAGACTTGTACCACAGCAGAAATGTACAAAAGAAAATCACAAATAAATAGCATGGGTTGGCAACAGAAGTGAACCAATGGGAAGACGAACATCGTCCAGCCAACTGATGTTAACTTTGCACTTTTCCATAATGAATGAAAAAAAGCCAAGTAGCTAGCAAGCAGGGGTATATTAGCAGCTAGTTACTGTTAGCTGAAACTGCCTTGAGTCACAGAAGGCAATGTTGTCTGTGCATCATTCAAAGTTTTGCGTAATGTTAAAGTTCCACAAGAAAGAAAATCTACATTAGAATGAGACTAAATAGTTCTGCCACAACAAAATTTAAGACCTGCGATTTATTAATTTAAGGTCAGCTTGTTCACTGAATTTAAGACATTTTAAGGCCTTTAATATTAATATAAGGTACATGAATTTAAGATATTTTGAGTGTCACCCTGAAGTTAAAAGGAGAATTACTAATAACCTGCTAAAACTTTTTTTTACTGTTAACTGAAATACAAACAATTAAAACCTTGCATCTCTGTTTTTAGTCATTTGTTTTCTTGTAAAAAATCAATTGTATTGATCATCCTTCACATCTGTCTGGACTTCTACTGGTACAAAGTAAGAATTTATATTTAAAAGTCAGATGTTTTTGATGCAAGAACAACATAACATTGTGTAAAGCTCAAAAGAGTCAATTTTTACATAATGCTGCCCCTTTAAAGGTCAAATGTGCAACTTACCAATGACCAAGGTGCCCTGAATTTTCTCCAGGATGAAACGGGCCTGGTTTGACAGTTTGGCGCTTTCTGCTCCGAGCATCCCGGCCAACCAGTCCTTCCTCAAGACATAGTATTTCATCCTCAACTCAAAAAAGTCTTTGAGGATATCCTGAACAGACTCGTACTTCTTCAAGCTGCCCACATGGTCAAACAGAACCTAAAATGGGTAATATATGCAAAATTGATTTAAGTATTTGTATTCGTAGTCATGTGTTGTGGGTGCGTGACCCGAAGCTGCAGCTGTTACCATGGAGTTGCAGGTGAGCGGGCTCTGCAGCTTGAAGACTTTGTGGAGGCCGGCAGCCTCCGCCTCCCTCAGCTTCTCCTCAGACATCTTGATGACGAAGCGGACCGTGGTGTCGGTGTGATAGTCCTTATAGTCGGTGATCAGAGGAGGAACCTTCTCTGTTCCGTTCAACATCGGCTCCAGAACGTTCTCCTTGTAGGCCTAACGCATGATGCACAAAGTTCAGTAAAACAAACTCGACATTCCGAGGAAAGAACACTTCCACTAAGCGGGTCTTTAACATGTCTGGGCTTAAAACGACTGACCTGGGTCCAGGTTTTGACGGGCAACTCAGAGATCTCAATGGTGGTGGAATCAATGATGGCCACCTCTCCACTGTTCATGTACTGGTTATCCATCACCTGCTCGATCGTGCCTCTGAAGTTCTTGTAGTTTGGAAGCTAGGGGAGAGAAAGAACAATTAATTCATCGGTTTTTAACTCTAGGTGTGACATTTAAAGATGCGAGTCTTTCAGTGTCTAGTGATTCAATTTGATTCTGAAATTATTTTCAATTCAAAAACCAATTTTTCTATTCAAAACAGCCTAGAGATTTTGCTTAAATTACGTTACTGACAAGGAAAAGACAATGTAAACACAGAACATTTATTTAAAACTTATAGAATAAGTTTCCATACTGTATCAAATTCCATAAGTTTTATATGTGTGTGTGTGTGTGTATTACGACTGACGGCGTAAAGTCAATTATTAAATGATGAGTGTGCAGGTGCCCGTCCCTGATTGGTTCAAAGACGACGACGGAGATGTCCTATTGGCTGCTTTCCGGAGGTGACGGATATAAAGGCTGCTGAAGCGGACTTCCTGTGTTCCATCCTCGACTTATCTCCACCGGCCACACCCCTTTCCTTTGTTTGTCTGTGTTGGAGTTCTGGAGTGTAGGAGTGAGCTGCCGTTTATGTTTCCTTAGTTTTCTCATGTTTTTCTTAGTTAGGAAGGTAAGTTTTTGTCTTTTGGTTTATTTGCTTTCGATTAGGTAAGTTTCTGTTACTATTTAGGTAGTTTCCTTTTGTTTGTTGTTTTCGGCGATAGCTCACTCTGAAGTCAAGTACTCCAGTGGGAACATCTTTATCAAATACATCTTTTTAAGATAAATAATTATCAACTGATCAATTTTGTGTGTGTCGGTTGCTGAGATCAGAGGAGGATGGATCCTTCATGTTGCGACCTGGCTCCCCCTAGACTGGTCGTAACAGTGTGTGTGTGTGTGACCCCCACTCCCTCTTCTCACCATGGGCAACGGTTCCTGGTCGTTGAGCATCCGGTGGATGTTGCTGATGATCTCCCGGATGTCGTAGTTGGGGATCTTGCTGGCCCAGCCGGTCCCGATACCTTCAGAACCATTAATCAGCACGGTGGGGATGATGGGAATGTACCACTCGGGCTCAACGCGCTGATTATCGTCGTAGTTGTACTTGAGCAGGTTGTCGTCCACTGCTGGGAAAACGAGGCGAGCCAAGGGGCTAAAAGCAGAAAAAAGACCAGACATTAGCGTCGCGTTGTAAATAACGACCCGGAGCGTCTTGGACTTGGAGTCGGTGAAAGCGTGTTGGGACCTGAGCATGGTGAAGATGTATCGAGGGCTGGCTGAGTCCTTGCCGCCGTGCAGCCTGGTTCCAAACTGTCCCAGAGGCTGCAGCAGGTTCATGTTGTTGCTTCCCACAAAGTTCTGGGCTAAACCGACGATGGTCATCATCAGAGATACCTGGAAATTAAAAATTAACTTTTAATTAAAATCAGAACTGATCACAATGTAAAGCAGGTAAAATAAAAATCCATTTCAAGCTAAAAATAATGAATAACTACGATCAATGACCTTTTTAAAAGAATTATTCTTTAACTCAAATAACATTTGATAATGGAGGTTAGGGCAATAAGGCTTAAAAATAAAAATTGCAGATTTATTTTCATACCAGATCCGATTTTAATCTATTTTTTTTCTCCTCACTTTCTTTTCTAAAAATCAAAATTACAAATGACAAATTTGTCATTTCAAATTTCAAATAAATATAAGTTTTAAAACGTTTGTCAAAAAAAAAAGTCGTCCATCACTCTGGACTATAAAAAGCAAAATTTTCCATTTTTTCCAAAAATGAAATCTTAAACCTAAATGTGATTAATTGGTAAAATTGATTTTAGGGCTGAAACGATTCCTCGAATGATTCGAGTACCTCGATTACTAAAATTCCTCGAGGAAAATTTACCTGCCTCGAAGCTTCGTTAATTTATGTTTTATTAGTTAGCGCACCGTGTTCCGGCCGGGACTTCATTTGCGTTGCGCGGAGCTCTCACTTCCGCCTCTGAGTTGTTGACAAAAGCTAAGTCTCAGCGGCATAAAGTCCAATCTTCAAGATTGGCCCGTGGGGATTTTATTGATTGATGATAATGCCCGACTTTTTATCGTTTTTGGGGAACCAATAAGCATCCTTAAAATGACTGGGGAATGCCTGGAGTACGGCAGCATTTCTCCTCCGGGGCTGCTGGTTGAAAGCGAACGGCGGGAAGAGCGCTGAGGTGAGCGGATAGACTGAACAGGGCGGGCGGCTGAGTAGCTGATGCTTACCGTGTAAATGTAGCTTTACCGACGAACCGCACAATAAATTTCATATCCCGGTCTGAAGAAACGGGTGGCGGAGCGCATCGTACATGGCTGGTAGATGAGTTTCTGAGTGTGACCAGTGAAGGTGTCGTAAATATCCCGTATTGCTTCCCCCCGTGTTCGTTCCCCGGTCTAACGGTTCGTCAGTCCGCTGGTCTATTTCCTCCCCTCCACCCCATCTTACGTTCGTTCATTCGCCCTCTCCTCCATTCGCCCTCTCCTCCCACTCCAGGCGGCATTTCCCGTATTTTCAAACCCAAAGCGTGACAGGTTAGGTGGCAAGGTGAGTTTAATTAATCTATTAAACTCACTGAAGATGAATACATAAACTAAAAGCTGGATTGTAGACATTTTTATAAGCATATTTGTGAGCCTGCCTCTTTGTTATTAAATTCAATATAATTTCAGATTTTTCTATAACTTTTCTTCTGGTTAACTTAGAAAGTGAGCTATTATTGTTACAGGTTAGTTTTCTAAACTACAATAAAGCAACTGTTAGGGATGCTCAAATGTGAAAAATTGGACTGATATTGATATCTGATAGTAACACCGGTATTATGCCAGATTTACCAATATTTCATTTTATAATTTTTTTAAATCCGATTACTCGATTAATCGTAAGAATAATCGATAGATTACTCGATTACTAAAATATTCGTTTACAACAGCCCTAATTGATTTATTGTAATCTGATTTACAGGCTCTCACCTCCCCATGGTGGTAGGCTGACATCTCGGCCACTGAGCCGGCCAGCTGGGCCACCTTCACCTCCCGCTTATCGTTCCTCTTAAAGCAGCAGTACAGCACCTTCCTCTGTCCTGGTTTCAACCCTTTAACACACAGAACACCAGCATGTTACACCAACCTACTGGACTGAAGTCAGGTTTCTTTTTAAAGCACAGAAATAATTCCACCTACCATCCACCAAGCAAGGAATGGACCTCTCATTGTCAGAGTTGGAGAAAAGAACGAGCTCCTTGTTGACGAAGTCATTGTAGGACAAGGACTTTGTTGACTGACCATACAGGTAGTCCTGGAAACCAGGTAGACACGTGATGCTTTATTTTAAATATCTATAAAGCAGTAAGTTTATTAAACCATTGGGCCTTTACCTCTGGAAGGTTGTGCTCCCTGCGCTGGCGCCTGTTGTTCATGAAGTTGGTGAGCCATTCTTTCCTCTCATCCACCTTCTTCTTGCTAAAGGCCTATCAAACAACGTCAGTCCATTAAATATGAGACAGTTATATCTATCATCGTGTCAGAGGCAGATTAGGAAGATCTTACAAGGGTGATAGCTTCATCATCTGCAGGGCCAGAGTACTTAAAGGGGATACGATGTCTCTGCATATCCAAGAAGTACTCCTTGGCTTCCTGTGATGTGCTGGTTCCCAAACCTGGAGGGATTGTGCAGCACAACAAAAGAAGTTATAGAAATTAAACTGAGTCAACAGCCAGAAACTGTATTCTTGACAATAACTGTGCTGCTTACTTGACTGTGTTCTACTACCACACAGGGGTTTGGAACAAACCTTTGTAGTATTTGATTTTCCAGGATCTGTGGTTAGGCTGGCTCTCCTTCCATGCGTTGAATTCAGGGATGCTGTAGAAGGACAGCTGGCTTTTCTTGAAAGATACCTAAAGGAATGGAAAAATGATTCTGTTCAGGAAAACTGGACAAAGGTAGAAAATGGAAAAACAAATGTTAATAAAACAATGTATCCTATACCGTTTCTAACACTAGAGGGCAGTGCTGTTATAAACATGGTGGGTCTTATGAAATCCTTGTTCACTGAAACTCAAAATTGTGACCTTCAGCTGAAAGTTATTCAACTTAAAACAACTAAAACTGGAACAATTACATGTGTGGGTCTGTAATTAATGATCATTTTAGTCATTTATTATTTTGACAACTAATTGGATACAAAAAATTGGAACATTAGTCAGATTTTTCATTTAGGCCCCTCTTTTTTTTAAACAATAAAATATTTTTATTCCCTAAAATGCAACAACAGGATTCCTTTAGTGAGTGTTTGATCATTTGTACAGATAAAAAAAATATTTCTAACATGTGAAAAGCTCAGGCCTTTCTGTTGGACTTGACATCAACATAGCATAGGGCTAGCCTGTTGACAGATTAATAACTGAACAGCAAAAGTGGTTAATAGGAGATTTTTTTTTTTTTTTTTTTTTACAGAATTTGAACCCGTTGAAGTTAAAACTGCCATTTGATGAGTTCTGCCTTTACAGACAGTTTTTTCTGCTGAATGCAAAACATATTTACATTTTTTGTAGTTTTTGCTTAGTTACTGTCATATTTTCAGCCATTTTTTTAGTCTGTATACTACAGCAAACAATTAATTGCTAAATACATTGAGGATAATTTTGATAATCGATTCATCACGATTAATCGCTTCAGCCCTAATCTTGAGTCCATTTACCTTGATGATGGGTGTGATGAACTCTTCTAGAAAGTTGTGGCGAAGCAGCGACGGCCAATTGTGATGGATGAAGTTGATCAACAAGCCCTTAATGTGGGATCCATCTTGATCCTGTCAAAAACAACAAATATAATTCAGTTACATTGTAAAGATTTGTGGAAACTGATGTCAATGGTTCTGCATAACTTTTCATAGCTTTTAAATTTTACAGAGTCCTGTTAATGTTGGTGTAAACATACAGTAAGGGTAATCTGACCAAAGCTCTCTGTGCTTATAATGCGTCTACATATTGTTGTTTCTATTGGGTATCAGTTGGCAGTTCATAGCTTACACCAGACAGATGGAGTAAATACAGGACGGACAAAGGGAACGACGGACAGATCCATTAAAGAATAGATGGACAAATATAAAGGTAAATGAATGAAAAGATTTTTTTTAACTTCAGATATTTATTATGCTGACATGAGCCAGGAAAAAAAGTCTGGACATAAAAAAAGAATAAGATGCTAGGCAGTGTTGTGTTCAAGACCACCTAATCCGAGACCAAGACTTTTAGGGTCCGAGACCAAGTCAAGACCAAGACCAAGGAAAGTCGAGACTGAGTCAAGACCAAGACCGGCTGCAGCTACATGACACAATAAAATGTAAAATATGATCGAAATTGCTTCTCAAAATAATCTGAAAGATCCATATTCCCATAAAAACACCTAGATATTAAATACTTCATACATTTTACCAATATTAAATATTCCATTTCTGTGCTAAAATGTGTGATGGTCTCGTGCCATCCCTAAAAACATAACACCCTGGGCATTTGCCCATATTGCTCATGTAGGAAACCACCACTGTTGCACCATTAAACATAGCAATTGAGGCAATGCCCTGACGGTAAATAACGCTCAACTATGAACACTGACCAAGGAGCAACAAGCAAGAAGTAACCAAACAGAAGGTGCTCATCCTGACTGTTTTCACTCTCTATCCTAGTACATGAAGCCAGGTAGTCTGACACCATGGCAGACATTACAGCTGCCACTTTGAACAAAAACAATCAAAGAGCAATGTGCATGCTCTACGTGCTCTTTCGTTCTTGTGTTTTAGTTATTTGTTAATTTAAATATCAACGCACATTATTAAATTAAATAATGATGCAGTGTACACAGAGCATTACTAGAACAAAGAACGGGTGTTCTGTCAGGTCAGATCGTCATACGCTTAGCACAAACTCACGGTGTTTTGTCAGATCAGCATACGTTGTCAGATAGTCGTACGCTTAGCTCAGACATGCATACGCTGTCATTACCATATGATTTTATTTAATCAGCAACATAGAATCATGACGTAGATCATCATACACTTGGTTAACAGTTGTATGGTATCCAGCTGCAGCCAGACCTGCTTTAAATACACTTTGAAACCATGACAACGCATGTATATCTATCTAGTTATCATATTATGTCATATTATAAACAATTTAATGACTTATTTTCATCATAACTTGTTGCATATGCTGAACTGACAACTCCACTGACGGTCGAACTTCTTAAGGCGCATGCGCTGGCATGGTACTCACTGCATGTATGCTAGGAACATAGAATCATGACGTAGATCGTCATACACTTTGTAATTAACAGTTGTATGGCGTCCTGACTTAGCGGTTAAGTGAATTTTACACGGGCGTGTGTTGTAGTTGACTCCAGCTGCAGCCAGACCTGCTTTAAATACACTTTGAAACCATGACAACACATGTATATCTATATAGTTATCATTGAAAACAATTTAATGACTTATTTTCGTCATAACTTGCTGCATATGGTGAACTGACAACTACTCTGACGGTCGGACTTCTTAATGCGCATGCGCAGGCATGGTACTCTGCACGTATGCTATTCTGACAGCGTATGGTAATCTGATAGAACAACGGCTCTCAGTGAGTGACACTCCAGTCCTATCTATAAGTAAAGACCTGTGGAGAAGAATCGACTGTTTCTGAATGTCACATCACTAGATTGCAGACTTATGAACATAGCGTTGTCCCATATATGCGACAAGTCAGTCAACATCTCCGCACAATAACTCAGACAGTGAGTGACTTTTTTTCCATCACAAATTCTTAGTGTCTCTGTACAGCTAGCTTTGCTAACATCACGTTAACGGAGCTTACCTTCTTTGAGCTACTTTTCTAAGTGACGAAAATAGTTAGACGTTGTCCCCATCGTCTGTGAAAGTGAAGCGCTGCTGAGTTAGCTCTGGCCATCGGATTTCTTACTATTTATGCAGCGCTATTATATTACTGACGATTAGACAAACATTTTCTGCCGCTGAGAGAAAACCATTGCGCATGTCCTGGAGCGCCGCGTGCGAGTGAAAGGTGGGGAGGGGAGGAGGAGGAGGGGGGACTAACAGAAACACTAGTTGCTTGGATTTTAATCGGTGCGTTTTGCATCCACTGAAAACAAAGATGTTAAAGTGGACAGTATGTTGTACGTTTAGTGATATTTTCACAGTTGCAGTCTCGACTGGTCTTGAAATAAAATGCCGAGTCCTCAGCGCCCGAGACCGAGACCAAATGCGGTCGAGTCCGAGACCATCAGAAAATGGACTTAAGACCGGTCTCGACACCAAGACCGATCTCGAGTACCACAACACTGATGCTAGGTCACCTGATCTGTCATGATCATGATCTTCCCGTAACGCAGCGTCTTCAGGGATTCTGGGTCACTGTAGTTTTTCTTGTACTGAAGACCGAGGATCTTGATGATATTGTTGATTTCAGCATTTTCCATAATCTGAGGAAGAAGACGACAAAAAGAAAGTTATCATCAGTTCTCCATGCTAGACTTGGTTTTTCTGATGAAACCAGTAAATGTGTTCAAGCTTTGAATGCCACAAACGTAATTCACCAAAAACCTTTAAAGGGGCAGCATTATGTGCTTTAAAGGCAATTAGTTAATTGATTATGCTATAAAATGGCATTATGTGACATTCAGTTGTTATAAAAATGCTATACATTAAAAACAACTTTGTAATTTAAACGCCTTGAAATTGGGCATCTGTCTCTTTAAAAAAACCCATGCTCTACCTACAGGAAGTCATCACAGCAGCACTCCTCTATTAACCCCTTAACGTTTTTACCAGTGTTTCATTGAGAAGCAGCTCCTATAATGAGCTCAGCAGATGAACAGTTCCACCAGGTGTTTGCTAATTGCTGGTGGCTAGTCTGAAGGAGCAAAGTGGGGGGTTGAAGGAGAGAGAAGCTCAAAAGCTTGGAAACTGCAGCTTTGCCTTGAAGGAGGTGGTAGGTCCACCCAGCTGTTTTTCACAGCTGAGTGGTTGCCACAGGAGATTAAAGGCATGTTTTTGATGGGGGATGCAAAGCTGAAAAGAAAAGTGCATTTTACATAACACTGCCCCTTTGACTCTCTACCACCTCTGGTCTGAACTTCCTTCTGTGGAGCGCCACCTGTTTGTGAGAAGCCTCCCGGACGTTGAGCATCTTTCCCCTGAGGGGGAACACACCGAAGCGGTCCCGTCCCACCACTCCCAGCCCAGACACAGCCAGCGTCTTGGCTGAGTCTCCCTCAGTAAGGATCAGCGTACAGCCAATGGAGTTTTTCCCACCTGTCAGAAAACGGTTAACACTGAATGGCTGAAGTTTCAGATTTTTTTTTAAAATGATAACAGAGGTGAGAGACATTACCTGCATCGTTGGCGTCGTCCAGTTTCGGGACTCCTTTGATCTTGGTGTGCTTCACCGCTGAGCATTTCTTGTTGAGCTGAGACTGAGCTTTGAACTTCACCCAGTTCATGATGCTTTCCACGATCCCACATACTGTGGCCTACAAGGACAAATAAACAAGGAGCGTTTAGAGACAGACGGATATCCGAGTTCTACACAAACCGCTTTGTTAAACCAGCACCTGTTTTATGAACTTGTCACCCAGTGGACAAGTGGAGCCAAACTTCTTCTGCTGTAGGGTCATATTCTCTTTCGTCTGAGAGTCAAAAGTGGGGTTTTCGATCAGGCAGTTGACAAACAGCCACATGTGGTTTTTCACCTAGAAAGACAAAGACATGTAGGAAATGAGGCTGCAGCTAATGATTATTTTAACTGATAGCTATCAATTATTCTAAGCAGATAAAATTGGCACAATAAAAATCTCAATTACCTACATGAGCTTATTATAAACAAGGTTAGAAATACAAAAAAAAATAATTCAATTCCTTTTTCTTTTAAATAAGCACTTCATTGTCTAAAATATATCAACATTTGTTTATGGTGAATTTGATCATTTGTAGCAGTGGATGCATTTACAACTAAAGAAAAATATTTTTAACAACAACAATATAAGGCTAAAAAAATACATCATGATACAAGCGTTTCACATCAGTTTATATTTATAATTATTGATTAGTTTTTTTATTTTAAATATCTGAAATACTGCCAAACTGGTGACATTCCTCTTCCTGGTTTATCCAGTTTTTTATTTATTTTTTTAAGCAGTTATGAGGCAGGATGGCAAAACCTTAAACTGCTGCTGCAGCAAGTTACTCAACAGGTTGTTGCTAGGTAACCAAAGAATGAGTGAGTTGATGCCACCAGCCTTGCATAGCGGGCCTAGAGGTTGAGCTGCCAAAGCCTTTCCTCTGCCTACATCCCCCAGAATGCTGTGTGGGTCTTGACTGGAGTTCAGCAAAAACATTGGAAATTCTATCAGATGTACAAAGCATCATCTATTGATATTGATCACGTGTCCATAGCAATGTATATTGTTACTGATTAATTGTCCAGCCCTTTATCAACATGTTTGATTTTATATATAGAAAAGAAGGAGAAACAGGAAGGACTGGGTTTAAAGTACAAGATAAAATTTGAAACAATGTGAGTCCATGGAAAACTTGACATTTTTACAAGAAAAATATTAGAACAGAAAATGTAAATCAAAATACCTGGAAAGGCTTGACAGTCACGCCGGCTTTGTTCTTCTTCTTCACCACTTCAATGAGCTTTCCAACCACCTGGTCAGCCACATAGTCTATGTGTCTGCCTCCCTGAGAGCCAAAGGAAACAATCAGCACATCTTATTAACACAAGAAATGTTTTCAGTCAGAAATGACAGAGTTCTGGAGAGCAGCCAGATCTGAACTTAGCTGCCAAAACACAGCCAGTCAGTTCAGCTGTTCATTCTTACAAATAAAACAAAGAACGTCAAGAATCTTACAGCTGATGATGAGGTTATGAATATGAGGTAATACCTTCGTGGTAGCAATGCTGTTGACAAAGCTGACTTGCTGGAAGCCTTTCTCGCTCATGGTGAGACAGACCTCCCAGCGCTCATTGACCACCTCATGGACCACAGAGAGGGGACTGCCCAGCTCGTCCACCTTGTCCTTCACATACATGTCCACGTAGCTGCGAAAACCTGACACCTGGAGAGGAACAGCAGGATACAGTTTAAAAGCTTTGATCTAAGGGCATCTAGAGGCCAAAGATGGCAGAGAGAAAGATTTTTTTTTTCTTATGATTTTGTATTTATCATTCAACTACTGACAAAAACTCAAGATACATTGCCTCATATCAAAGATAATGGACACAGTCTGATATTAAAGGAATATACAAAGGACCGTGTTTTGAAGAAATTCAACTCTATAACTCAAGGTTTCCTTTTTTCCTCCCTATTCAGACTTTAAAAATGCTCTAATCAAATCCAATATTCTAGACCATGGGTCAGAAACCTCATCAATAACCAAGAGCCATGTCTGCCTTCTTCCCAGCTCAACAGCATTTATTTAAAGACACAAAAGCAACATGACTCATCGATGAGAAAAAGCTCATCTCTATAAGACCTGCTACAGGATATTTGTTCAGATTTTTACACTATTTCATTTTTGGGTTTGTTACTATGATGGAATATTAGGACCATACTAAGGAAAAATGTAAATTACAAGGATAAAAACATCAAATCTCAAGAAGAATAAAGTCAAAATCCTACAAGAATAAAGTCAAAATGAGACTATTTTTGTAGGATTCTGACTTTATTCTCTTAATATTTTGACTCTACTTTTGTTCTTTTATCATCTTAGCAATATCCTAATAATCCGTGGTATAATACATTTTGTTCTGGAATTTAATAAACAGTTTTGTCAATGAGGTGTTTGATATTTGAAACTTTTGAACCTCAGTGCAAAAAAAAGAAAGAAAGAAAAGTTTGTCATATTAATGTTATTCTTTGGGGAAATCTTATGAATATATTGCACAAAAACACCCAAGAAAAACTGTAAAAGCTAGCATTCATAGCATGATTACCTTTACATTTTAAAATACTGTTAAATTCTTTAGTAGTTTTGACCGAAGTTATTATGAGGCACGGAGTAATTCTAGAGTGAAGACTGTAGGAAGCCTGCAGCTATATACAGAATTAAAGATTAGCCAGGAAATCTACAAAACAAGAAGAAATGTTGATTTCGTTTTAACCTGATACTTCAGTGTTTTTACATCAATTAACCTAAGTTAAAGTTGGCTTTTGAGGAGACAGTCCACAGAAAGATGCACAAAAGCTACTTGTTCTTAAATTCAAGTCAAAATCCTCCTTAATTCTGACCCGAAACTAGTCAAATAAAACACCTGCAGGGGGGAACCTGAACCAGAAATGACTTACAGGCAGCCTCTTGCTGTTGAAGAACACTTTGACTCCCTTGGAGGAGCCAGCGATGTCGTACGCTCTCCTGGTCATCAGAGCCACCGTGTCTTTGTCCAGGATGCTCATCTTAAACTTAGCTAGGTCCGGCCTAAAGGTGATGCAAGTGTACTCCTCTCCTTCAAAAGGTTTGATGCTGGCGTCTCCTGCTCTGCCCATGTTGTCGTACCAGGTCTGTGGAAACAGAGTACTGATGTTAAACTGAATTTTCTCCTTTTAGGAAACAACCAAACAGATCAATATAACTCGTAGCTCCTCCCACCTGCTTGAAAACCTTCTTGGACTCCTTACAAGCAGTCTCCACGGTGAACTTTGTACTGAAGATATTGCAAAGTTTGGCGCCGTATCCGTTACGGCCACCTACATGAAAACAAGGAGGAAATTATTTTCCAGCATTATTGTTTTTCCAAAAACTTGATGTTGGAAATAAATAAATTAATCGCATAATAAATTAAAACGACTCGGATAAACTCCATGTTTCTTTCTACCAACACATGGATGACACAAATCTTCAGTTTGGTGATTTGGTCTCAACTAGATCAATTTTTTAAGGAAACTTTTATGTACAGATTTCAGTATTTATTTTATTTGTCATTTTGGGTGTTTGGTTTATTTATTTTGGATATTTAAAATATCTTACAGTTCCAGTGTTATATGTTCATTGGAAATTAAAGTTGCGTACCTGCAGTATTATGCCATCATGTCTTTTGAAAATGGTCTCTAAACAATAACATTATTTATCGCAATACCTTCTGGGACAACTCATCGTCCAGCAAAGTTTGCTGGCCTAATCAAAAACAAACACAACACAATCAGCCTCACCCGTGACCTTCTTCTCGTCGTCGTCATAGTTACTGGACGTGAGGAGTTGCCCGAAGATGAGCGCAGGCACGTAGACCTTCTCCACCTTGTGCTCCACCACAGGGATCCCTTTCCCGTTATTCCACACGCTGATGGTGTTGTTCTCCCTACAAAGAAACGCACGTTACCATCCAACTTCTCTGTGAGGAACTATGAGCTGCAGTGTAAACTGATGAGCAGAGATGACTCACACGTCGATGTTGACTCGGATGCAGGACATGCTCTTGTCCCTTTGCTTATTGTCGGCTGCATTTACTATCAGAAGAAAAAGAAAAACTTTAATATAAGAAAAGGGAACACAATACGGGATGATTGACGTTGCTCTTCTTTTTAAAGTCAGAAATGCTAATCACTCACCAAGTATCTCATCAAAAATCTTGTAGAGCCCGGGAACAAACGTCACGTCGCGGCAGTTCAGTCCTACGCCCTCGTCATACACCCACATTTGCTGGGGAAAGATGCCAATTAGCAATTACAGCGATGCGCACGCACACGCTCTGTTAGGCGCTCTCAATCAACCTCCTGCAGCGCCAAAAGTGACAACACACAAAATCTTGGAAAACAGTGAGGTGATTTCTTACTTGGCTGACAGGCTCTACAGAGCCTATGTAAGTGTCTGGCCTGAGCAGAATGTGCTCCAGCTGCGTCTTCTTCTGGTAGATCCTCTCCACCGACAGTCGCTTCGGATCCTTCTTTGTCTTTTCCAGCGGCTTATTTTCCAAAAAGGCCTGCAGGACAAGCCATAAAGTTTGACTAAGTTGATTATATCCACACAATTAATAACTCTATTCAATCAACTCCAAGTCTGATTTGATTCAATCTGATTGGCTTCCTTAGACAATTTTCTTTTCTCTGTCTGGCCAAAAAGGATATTTTGCTTCAACTCTATGTGTTTTGTAACTTTAAAATGAATAGCTAATATATATATATATATATATATATATATATATATATATATATATATATATATATATATATATGTGAAAATATTTACTTACCAATTTAGCTTATTAAACTGAATTACTGTAGATCATAAGAATATATTACATTCTAGAAATGAACTAGAATGTAATATAATGTGACTCGGCTGTTTACATGTGTCTGTACACTGAATCTGTCTTGCAAAGTGCAAATAAACGCCGTTTATTGTGAATTACTTGCATAATTCAATGTTTTGTGTTGAAAGGGTTAGGTTTACTTGTTTTGTTAAACTCTCGTTTTCCCTTTTGTTGTCCTGTTCCGTGTTGTGTATTTCTTTCAAAAGCTGTGATGCATCGTTTAGTTGCAAAAATGGTAGCATTAATTTCATAAAAACGAGTCAAGCATATTTATCTTGATAACCCTAACGCAATATGTTTATCTGCTCTTTTCATTTAAAAGTTTAACAACTTTCATAACAGTAAATTAATATGTTACTGCCACTAACAGAAATGTATGCGTAACAAATTTTACCTAACCGGTATAAAAGTAGCACGGTTAGCTAAATAAATAAATACTTGTTTGCAACATTTTCAATAGGAAAGAAAGGATATCTTGTTATTTTGTGCATGTTATGTGCTTGGACACAAACTATAGGAACAATAAAATTACCTGTTTTTTACCTCTACGCTCCATGATTTGAATTTGTAGCTTTTTAGTTTACGAGCTAAAGTCTTGCTAAGGTAGTTAACAATTACACACGTTGCTAGGTTGCTAACTTTAACCACTCAGTAGCAGTAAGCTCGCAACTAAAAGTTACAAGCAGAACATGACATTAACGTTACCTTCAGTGGTTGAGCCATTCTTCTGGTGCTTTGTGTTTGCAACAATTTAAATAAAATACGGCTAAACCTGGAGAAGCAACTTTTAAACGACTGAAACTCCGAACTAAACCCTACCGCAACGAAATTGGACCCTGTTTAAAAATTTGAATTTTGAGCAAACAGCTCCCGCTCGCTGCTTTGACCCAATTAGACGAGAGAACATTGCGACGACCCAGACTGTTTTCCTCCAATGAGGGACACAAACCAAACGCCAACCAATAGTTGGCCGAAAAAGTAACATTAACCCGCCTCTTTGATATTCACAGGCTAATCAGCATGCGTCGTGGTATTTCTGCTTCCTTTCGTCCACACGTTCAATATTTTCTTCAGCGTTATGAAACTAAGTTTCTATTACAAACAACAGCTACACTATAGTAAACAACTGTTTAATATATGTACAAAAAAAAAGTAAAAGTGTTTACAACATGTGGCTCTGGAGCCTCAAGTGTCTCTTTGGACTTTCCACAATGGCTCTTTAATAACTTTAGCAAAAAATGATGAACTAAATAATGTTTATAAATTAATGTAACAAGTAAAATTTTGGTAGTTTTCTTTTTTTGTGGAATAATAGTATTGAATTTCCACAACTGAGTGATACTAAAAATACCTGTATTTTTTTTTATCTACTTTTACTGCCAGAGTAGGAAACCAGGTCTTTTTCAAAAAGTTTACAAACTTCACATAGAAGAACATTTTGCAAGATACTTTTCCCTTTATTTTAAAACTTGAAAATAGAAATAATATGATGATTCTTTAAAGACTGACTATAAATTCCCTATTTATCAAAAAATATAAGCTGCCTTTTTCAAAAAGTAAAGGAACATTTGTAGCTCCAAAGAACTTTTACGTAGAGGAGCTAAGTGTAAAACGGCTCTCTGGGTTGTAACGGCTGCAGACTCCTGTTCAGTCAAACGTTTAGAATTTACTGAAACTGAAAAACACCAAAAAAAAATTCCTCCATTATTTGAATTGTAGCATATTTAATTGCAATGATGTTTAAAGTGTATCCCTAATGTATTATTATTACCTCCTAACCTATTTCACATATTGTGACATGTACTTTTGGGTAATTTATGTGACAGATTTGCACAAACCAGACTCTAATTGTTGAGTGCTTGATGATTACAGATGTTTTAGGCAGATAACAGAACTATACCCCAACCTTTGACTGTTTCAAAGTTTAACAAGAGGGTGGAGGCTCTGGAGGAGCTGCAGAAATCAACACTGAGGTGGAAGAATATGGTAAAAGGACAACTGTTAGTGGTGCTCTCCATACAATCTGTACTTTATGGACAGGAAAAAAAACATTACTGGAATAAAGTAAAAAAAAAATCTAGTTTTGTAGTTTTCCAAAAATATTTTGTAGGCTACAAACATCAAACGTGGAAGAAAGTATGCTTATCAAATAGAGCAAAATTAAACTTTTTTGGCCTATGTGTTGTTGAAAACAAGCAGTAGAAATTACCCAGAAAACACATTTTCATGGTGAAACACGGTAGTGGCAGCATCATGCTGTGAGGATGCTTTCCTTTAGCAGGAACAGGATACTAGCCACAGTTGATAAAAAACAAAATATCAGGTCAACATTAAAATATCACCCAACCTTCAAGGCTGGGTGAAGGTTGACCTTCCAACAAGTTGATAAACCTAAACATACAACCACAGTCATGATATAACAAGTTATGTCAAAACATAAAAAATACAGGTGTTGAAAACTTAAGGATTACAAAAAAATTAGATATTTCTGAAGATATTTTCTTCATTTTATTGAAAAACTCATCCACAGACAGCGCTCTTTCTCCTGAGGAAACTTTCCTTTTTTTTTCTTGGCCAAAGTTTAGATTTCTTGCTTCATTCATCCTCTTTGACTGGGACTTCCTTCCTCATTTCCTCCATTTATTCAGTCATACACACACACACACAAACACACACACACGCACGCGCGCACGCACACACACAACATAACCACACATGATAGCAGTCTGAAAGCTGTTCGCCGGTTAATGGCTTTATTTCCCCTGAGATGCACTGATGTATTTTAGTGATAGCCTTTAGCTAATGTGTTGCTCGTCACACGCAGCTTCACTCTGCTAAGGTAACGTGCCTGAGAAGTCAGAGTCTCTGAAAGGAAGTGAGAAACCTATTCAGGATCCAAACTAATGTGGATCTTTATATTTCCCTGACCTGCAGTTCTGAGTTAGTTGAGAAGCTGTAAATGAGTCTTTTCTCTGTTGCCTACTCGGCTGACCTCGGCACAATAACAGGGCGGGATAGAAATGCTGTCGGCCAGCAGGAACGTATGCACACAGGGGCATCCATAGCACACATAAACACACAAGTACACAACACTTTTTGATTCACAACACCTGGTATCTTCAATTGCAAAAAACCATTTATGTTCTTATAAAAGAACGTGTCGGCCGTCATCATCCTCTCTATTCAGTAAAAACAGGATGTTTTTACTCCTCCACCCCTGCAAACAGGTACTTCACCGCCAAAATGTGGTATCGTGTAGATTTTCCAAGCAAAGTGGAGAGCCAACATGACAAGGGTGGATTAATAATTACCTTGAATGCGCTGCGTGGTACGAAATTATATCAACTCAGCAATTAAATCAGATTTTGATTGCCTCCTCTCATGTGATTAGATGCTGTTTGTTTCTAACATTGCTTTCCGCAGCAGCTGGAGTCGTTTTCCTGAAGTGCTCAACCTTCCTTTCAGAGAAATGGGAAACATATGGATGGAACAGTTAGTGCAAAAACACTGGTAATCCCCCTTTTTAATCCTAAATGTTACATATGAGGAGATGATCCACGAATAATCTTCAAAGTACACAAGCCATTCACTTTGTTTCTTCAAGACTTTCAATGCTTTCCTTAGAAATAAAAGATGTTGGCAAAAAGTCAGACATAAACATATACGTTCAATTTAAATAGTGAAGTATTAGGCTATATAAAACAGTAAGCAGAATGTTATTTTTTCCTCATTTCAGCTATATTAAAATGTATAAAGCAGCATCATCAACAGATGTTGCCAGAGAAATTGGTATGATCAGCAAAGTCTAGCCACCAGCTGCGTTCAGTCTCCATGGTAACCAGCAGTGGTACTGATTGATGAGTGGTGGTTCTCTTGACTACCTCAAATCATTTGAACTTTTAGCTGATATATGTGCCACCGGAACAGATTTCGATGGTATGAAAACATTTCTCAGGTTGGATTTTGAAGCTTCTCTCTATTTAAAACCGTCTTCAAAATAATAATAAAAAGTCATAAAAAGTTCTGAAGCATCAAGTTTATGTTTAATCCAGTGAATCTAAAATGTGCCACTTCATCATCAGGAGCCTGTGTACAGACATCATACAGGTAGTTTGCTATTTTACTAAAAGTGTCTGTTCTTACAAAATGAATCACGTCACAGCTGATTTTAATTCCAGTGGATTATTTTTTTATCTGCAGCTGTGCCGTTACTCCACCAGCTCTGGAATACACTCACACAGCCCTCCTTTTGCCATGTGCAAGTGGGCAGTTTGAATACTAAGTACTTAGCATCCAAAAATAGTTGCCCAGCAGAGTAAATGGACGTCCTCTCAGACCCACCTGCTTTCCTGCTTATTTATTGATGGCTCTGTGTTTTCTGCTGCCTGATGAAGCCTGAATGTTGGGGGAAAGTGAAGCAGAGAGAAACTTCATGTTGTCACGGATCTGTTGACAGCTGCTTGAAAGAACGAGTTGCTGCAGCCCAAAAAACACTAAAACTTTACAGATATTAGAATGAAAGATAAACGAATGACTCAACTGCAAAACGTCCGGCCCTTTAAGGAGGCCTTTGATCAGTTCGATCAGGTTGTTGTGGCCATTAATACGGGTAAAACGCTGGCTGAGTATTTGGCCGCTCTTCTCTGAAAAAATTGTTCTGTCAAAAACTCTTGAGAAACTTTATATTAAAAAAAAAACATGGACATTTCTTAGCTTCAGAAGTTGAACATTTTCAACTTTTGAAACTCAGAGAATTTGCAATAGTCCAAAATTTTTGACTTTCTAAACTCAGAGATTTACAAGTTTTTCCCTCATAAATTTTAACACTAATCTCAAGATTTCTGAGTTTTATTTCTTGCGAATTTTGAACTTTTCAAACTCAGAAATTGTACTTACTTTTCTAGCAAAAAAGTAATTGGCCTCAGGTTTGAAGGTGTCCAGGCTGCATGAGGGGTCAGTCTTTGGGTCAGCATCCTCTCAGTGACTGGGTCTGGTAGTTTGTCTGTGGAAAAAGGGAAGAAGTGTTTCAGCATGTTCAAGTTTGTTAGGCTTGAGACTAACAAATAATAATTCATTTTAGAGGAATAGCTTGAGTCAGATAGTTGAAACTTGGACATTTAACACATCATAATACATTACAGAGAAATGGATACATTTATATCCCTACCACCGGGTTTTTATTGAGGGTATGATTAAAGTCTGTCCCAAAAAATTATTTGTTGTACGAAGAACGTTGCCAGACCAAGTTCTAAAAGCACTGCCACAAACTTTTCAGTCTGACTGTGAAAGTTTGACCCCTTTCTTCAATCATGAGAGGAACCGAGCAGAGGAGGATAACAATACAACTCTCAACTCTTAAGGGGTTTCAGGGCAAAGCGCTGAGCACATCTTCATTTCTGATTTTCTCATCGATTTTCAATTTGCAGTGAGGAGAAGCACACAGTGGTGGGTGAGAAACTGTAAGGAGAGTTGTATAAATGTCAGCTTCCAAGGATGAATGCAGCTCTGAGTGGTCAATAAAACAAGAAAAGTGTTATATAGTTAAATGGAGTCCATTGGATAGTTTTCAAAACACACATTTATAAAACTACAGATAGTCCAGGCAGAATTTGTTTATTTGTTTTTATCAGAGAAAGCAAGGCAGGCTTTCATCTTAACAAGGCTAGCTAGCAAGCTAAGCTAGCTTACACTGTTGAATTGGTACAAAGCTACATTTGGTGATTAACACCAGTTTCTCAGGAATATCTTAAAAATAAATTTATTCTTAAGATAAATTTATTCTAGAACAAGCTACCAAGCTAAGCTAGCTTACACTGTTGTAGTGGTACAAAGTTACATTTTACCTGATTAACGCCAGTTTCTCAGGAATATCTTGCAGAATGATGAATTAGCATGGGTTTAGCTTGAATATTCATTTGACATCACAGTGTTTCAGAGTATTTTATTTCCAGGCAACACCCTTGTCTCCATGTGGGTGTTGGAAAATACACAGGAAGTAGGGCGTGATGCACATACAGAAGACCAGGACAGGAACTTGGAATATGTCGCCAATCTCCACATCTTTACAGCAGCAAGGCATTATAAAAAACATTATTTTAGCTTCCCCCTTGAAAGTCCACATCGTGACCTTTAGGGTGAACACCCCTTCCTGGCTGTCATTGTGAACAGGTCTGAAAGACACAATGAGAGAAGGAGAATTATTAATTACTTTGAAAGGGCAGAGGAAAACAGCTTGAACGGCATCAATCATTAGAGACATTAAACTACAGGCGAGTATAACAACTTAACATTTAAAGGTTTTGGCACGGGAAACCGCCAGGAGCCGCTTCCCAAGCAGCCGTTTGGTTTGTGGGATCTTGTTAAACGAAGCATAATTTCACCTGTCACACTGGTCAGCAGGTTAGTGCGAGGGAGGCACAAGTTGTTTATTGGTGTCACACTTTAAAACGGTTTTTAAAAATGGCAAAAGTAATCATAAATAAAATGGAAGGGAAAGCCCTGCCCCATCCCCACATGTTGCTGTATCTAGGAAGATAATTACACTGTACCCTCATTTACAAGGGATATAAATTCAGCTGCTTATTTCTAAAGCTAAAGAAGTGCCACTTGTCCACTCTTACCAATGTACCATGGTTTTCAAACTATAGTTTCACTTAAGTAGCTAATTTATTAAGTAGCTAATATCATATTGGTATAATTCCACTTTATTCAGTTTATTTATGTAGCATAATATTGCTAAGCGTAGGTTAGGATTGCAGCTGGACGATCCCCAATGCTTCACAGCTTAATGCGAAAGAATAAACAGTGAGGACTGGAAAGACTCAACTGTTTTAGCAGAATGATTACATTTTCTTCCAGTATATTTTTCTATATGGCAGAAGAATCAATTGATTGACATAAATATTTCTGTTTCTGCTATGATTTAGGATCCACAATATGTCCCTTGTAGCTTTGGTTACATGATGGCAAGTTTGTAGGAAAAATTGATCTCACAGTCTCAGTATAGGGGGTGATTGCTTCAATTTTGAGGAAATTTGATTTTGTAGAAATGGAGTCAGGCAAAAATAATTCTCTTTTTGGTCAGACTAATGTAATTATTTCTGTAACGACTTGTGCATATGCCCAGTGTTCTGTATCCCATATCTGAAAAGCACTTTAGGTTTCTCCTAGGCCCGCTGGAGTTCTCTGAATCACAGATTTGAGAGCAGGAAGCTCGCTCTGAAACTGGAATATTTTATTAAAAATCAAAGGGAAGTCCATTTACAGCAGGAGGTTCACACTCCAACAAATCTGACTCCTTTTCTGAGTTTCCTCTCTTGTGGTTCAATTGCTTGCTGGTTAGAAGTTTTACTGTTTTTCCTCCAGAAAAATTTTGAAAATAGTTTTCAATTTCATTTTAAACAATTAGCACTGCACTTTAGCTTATTTGCAAAATGGAGTACTTCTGTCAAAACCACAATCTCAACTGTAAAAAAAACAACCACACACACACACACAAAAAACTGTAAGTAAGAGGTAAGTTCCTCTTAGAATAAAAGTAGAAAGTGCAATAAATGAGATCATGGGAGTATTCATAATATGACACTGGACAGGGCTCAGTGATGACTGGTGAAAAACAACTATTGATCAGGGTAAAATAAAACTAATTCCTTATCAAAATTTCAGAGATAAAATCAATTAATTTAACAACCATATTAGGCTCCATTTATGCTTTGGAAAAGAAGTTTCTTCATACAAGCTTACATCAAGGGTTTGATTTCAACTCAATCTACAAAAAGAGGAAGAGAGAGAGAGAGAGAGAGAGAGAGAGAGAGAGAGAGAGAGAGAGAGAATGTTTCTAAGGTGAGCGTCTGACTGTGTGATTGTTTGAAAAGAGATCGAGTTGTGGTGTGTGTGCGTGTGTGTGTATTTGAGGTGTCTAAAAAAGATGAGAATTGGATCTTTACATATTTCACTATGATTAATATTCTGCAGAGCTAGCCTGTCCTGTATAATGAACCAAAATGGCTAACTGTAATTATTCATATGATAATCTGACGATATGCATTTCAGTCAGGACCACCATATCAAATGCCCTAACATTTATTCATTAACATATTCATTAGATTTCATTCAGTTATTCATCTGAACATGTCTGTTGGAGGCACTGCTTTAAAGTGTGAGTTTATTACCATGCTCTCTATCAAATGTTATTTTTGTCATGCCAGGTTCCAGTTGCGACTAATTTACATTAAACCATACTATGTGTACTGATATGTTGAGTCAATGAGCCACTTTATAGCTGCCTCACCTCGACTGAGCATGGAGCTCTTACACTGCTGCATCCCAAGCTGTGTTTCCGTTACGAATGTGCACTAATCTTTGCTGCTATTCTGTTGATGTTGAAAAAATACAATTTTGCAATTGCAGTGACTGCAATTGCAGTGATTATCACACGTAATTTTATCAAGTGTGATAAAATTAAAATCACACATGAACAAATTTGCTGACACAATACGTCATTGGAAGTCATGGCTGCGATTGATGTAACTACAAGAGATATTTTTGTTATTCAGTCGTTGATGTGACGAGCCCCTTATACTTGGGAGCAGATCCCCCGATTTGGGGGAATTACTTTGTGCAATTTTATGGAAGAGCTACGGATTCAACATGTTCAAATGACAACTTTTTATGAGCTGTGTGATGCTGGGACAGCTCTGTTGGAGCCCCGTCATCCTCCTACTGCTTCCTGTCGTCTTTTTCGTCGTTTCTGCCTGTAGTAACATCCTGCTGTTGATCACGTGATGCTAAAAAAATGTGTTTTCATTGCAGTTTCGTGAAACGCATCTATTTTGATATGGCAAAAAAATAAAATAAAATAAAAATAACACACCTCTTCTAAAACTGGCATGTTTCCAATAAGCAGATTTATTTTTCTGAACTTCTGTTTTTGCATCTTATGGTCAGTGGGAACGCAGCTACAGACAGCTTAAAATAACATAAATGAATTCTTACTTTGAAAACAGCAGCTAACAATTAGAGTTAGGCAAGTCTTATGAAGATAGAAACGTTATCATGCGTCATAAAACACATTCAGACAAGATCAGAAGAAGTGGACGACGATGTGTTGGGTATAAATGTTTTCTGAACACTAAAGCAAGCAAACATGTCAATAGAAAAAATAGATTAGGAACACATAAATGAGCATATGGGCTTTATAAAAATTTTATTAGCTTTGTTATTTTATTTATTTCTTCTTCTTTTATAAATACCTTCAAAGCCTTTCGGATTAAAAACAGTAATGCAGCATGTCAGTGGAGGATAAGTGTAATAATAACGTGCTTCAACAGAAAATCCACAAGCAGACTCGTGGATTTTTTTTTTGACAAGTGTTTAGTTATCCAAAGCTCTGAATATGTATAATAGTTTCATATTGGCTCTTAAATCTCTTCCTTTAATGTGAACGGCAGCAGACTTCAAAGACAGGCAGGCTGAGGTGCCCAACTGTTATTTGCAATAGCAGGGAAATCATTTTAACACACCGCTCTGAGAGCTTTTGATTAAAAGGCCCGAGACAGGCAAAGAAATAAAAAAATAAAGCAGGTTAATGCATTCACAAAGACAAGGCAGCACTTTGATCTCGCTCGGGGGGGGGGGACTTATGTGTGCAGTCCTGTTACTGTGTACCCAAGCACTGGCTGTAACGTCTGTAAGAAGCTAAAAGTGTGTAGGTTTGTGTGAACAAGTTGGTGGGGAAAAAAAATTAGGGTAACAAACAAAAGTGAAAGGTAGAGGTCTCATTAATATGAATGTTTTTTTTTTTGTTCTGGTGCAGTTCAGGGCACACAGCGGTGACATTGTGCAATCTTTCTCGCAGCAGCTGTTTTTTTTTTTTATATTTTTATTTTTCTCCAAGACTCTCACTCAACTACCTGCAGAAAGATATCAAAGGATGCTCCATTCTGCTTTGAGACACTTAACTGGAGGGAAACCATTTTCATGTCAGATCTTCTTGAAAGAGCAATGCTCGTTTTTGAATGCAAAGAGAGCCTGAAGCAGCCAACCACGTTGGAGCGTCTAACGTAATTTAATAAAGCTGAGATGGACCCACTGCCAGGGCGCTCTTCTCTGTCTATGAAGACAGTAATCCTATTTCCCCTCTGTTTCGCCGTCATGTGCTTTCGCATCTATCTGATCCTCTTTTAATTGACAAAGACATCCGCTTAGACAACGTGCTGTGAAAGGTTTAGCAACAATAGCATTTATTTCATTTAATTCACGTTAAAACCACGTAGTTACAAAGACACAAAACTATTATTTTCTCATACTAAATTAGATCAAACTGCTCGTGTTTTCAGGGTTATCAGAATTAATTTTTCTGTGCCAAATTCCAGAATAAGGAGAGATTGAGGTGTTTAAAGAATTTCCTATTATTTTTTATAAATAAAAATGTCATGATTTGCAGTGGTGTTGAGGAAGACGCAGCAGACTCGGGTTATGGTTGAAAAGTGATTGGTGATTAATTTAATGATAAATAAACACAATAATCCAAAATCCAGGCAGCACAAAATGAGCGGAAGGCTAAAAGCTCAAAAAATGATCAACAGCAAATGGTACCAAGGAACTGACAACAAAGACATCAATGGAAGTCAAGACCAGGACTCAACAAGAAACACAGGTGGGATTAAATACACCAAGGGTAGTCAGGGAAACAAGACACAGCTGTGAACAATCAAGGGGTAGACAGAACAACAAGGAGACTCAATAGACACAGAAACCTAAATGAATACTCAGAAAAAACCAAATCCTCACAAAAAAGCTGAAATAGACTGAGATTACTATCCCTATAAGTAAGATGATGATGTAATGGCTTTGTTAACTTTTGACATTTGAGTTGAATGGAGGCACACCTGTGGATGTGTGTGAAGGCCACACCTCAAACACACCGCCTCCCTCTGTGACATCAAGGAATAAAAATGAAAATAAATCAGCCGAGAATTCAGGAAGAGAATTGCAGAGCTCCACCAGTTTGGGTTAGTTGGGTACAGTTTCACCCGAAGGTGCCACTTTTATCAGTTCAAAAAGACATACGCACATGTGAACACCATGGAATCGTCCAGCCATCCCACCATTCAGAAAGCCAACGAGTATTTTGTTTAGAAGATTAATATGTTTTTGTGTGAAATGTGCGTATGCTTAGCAAAAACTAGTAAAAGATTGCCATTATCTAGAGAAAACTATTCCTTTATGCCAACAGGTCAAGGAAGAAGACATTATTTCAAAAGCAATACAGACTCAAGATTTTTATTTGAGATTGTACTTTAGGTCAAAGATCTTTATTTTTAGAGGCATGTCCTGTGGCCTGGTGAACCTAAAATTAAAATGGATCAGCTGACCAGGCCTTTGCCGTCCTACGCAATTGACATAATGCTCTACTTCCGCTCTGATGCAGAAGTAGCAAACCCACGACAAACAATGTTACGTTGGCAGAGGTAGCGTTGCGTTACCTGACAATTTTTAAAATAATTTTTGCCTTAAAAGTGAACAATGAGGCAAAGACAACGGGCAAGAAAATTCTCCAGCTAGTCATACATCAGGTCTATAAGGTTTCTCGTTGGATGTGAGTGTGAATGAGGTCTCGCTCACATTTTGCATGTGCAAAGCTCATTTTGTCAGGATATATTTAATTCTGTCCAATCAGCAAAAAGGAAGGGTTGTGAACGGTGTGTCGAGTTCCTGCGCTGTTTCAGAATTGTAATCTGCCTATGGTTGTAGTTTGGCAATGGCAGCGGAGGAAGTTAACAAAGGCATTCAGTCAAATGGCCACTCTACCAAATGTTGGAGCAGGGGGAATGATTAAGACATCTTATTGCTGGCAAAGATGTCGTTTGGCTCGGCACTTCTCTCTTGGGAGTAGAGGACGGCTGATTACGACTCACGTAACTTCCACTAAGCTTCATAGTGTAGCTTCCTTCATAATACTGTTGTCACGCTACACACATCATAGCCAAACGTTAGCAACTTGGCAAAATGAGATCCAATTCTTTCAACCTTCAACAGAGACCATAGGAAGCAATCATTTCTCAGTAGGAGCAAAGTGTGGAACAAGGGGCAGGTTTCTACAGCTGTCTTTCTTCTGGAAGTTGTGGGTTAGATTCCTGCTTCTTCCCCTGCCGTATATCGATGTAACCCTGGACAGAACAACTCAAAGTTGCCTACTAATCTGCTTATTGGTGGCTTTAATGTTAGCGAGTAAAGAGAATGTGTAAAGAGCTTCCAGTGGTCAGCATGACTAGAGTGCTGTATAAATTCCACTCCAATTACTATAATGACCTTCATTATCTTAAGAGCAACAGGGGTGAAGCTTGTAAGCCTGAGAACACCAAGTAAAGAGATGGTTACTTGATTGTAGTAGGAAGTGGTGTACTTTATAAAACTGATGAGGGAAGAACTTTATGTAGAACTACTGAAGTTGATGTGTAAGCACAATTGGATCTTTCAAATGGACATTAAAGCATACAGGTTCAATGTTTTATTATTTATCTGGCATCAGTCCACAATAATTGTCCTCTGAAAGCATTTTCAAAACCAAACTGCTCCAATTTACAGCGGAACATATGGCCCATTCAGTCCAATTATATAGACTGATTCAAATGCAATTTGAGCCAAATTATAAAATAATGCTATCAAGTCCAAACTGGGCTGCACAGTGGTGCAGTTGGTAGAGCTGTTGCCTTGCAGCAAGAAGGTTCTGGGTTTGATTCCCAGCCCTGGTCTTTCTGCATGGAGTTTGCGTGTTCTCCCTGTGTATGCGTGGGTTTTCTCCGGGCACTCTGGTTTCCTCCCACAGTCCAAAGACATGACTGTCAGGTTAATTGGTTTCTCTAAATTGTCCCTAGGTGTGTGTGTGCATGGTTGTGTGTCTCTGTGTTGCCCTGCGACAGACTGGCAACCTGTCCAGGGTGACCCCGCCTCTCGCCCAGAACGTTAGCTGGAGATAGGCACCAGCAACCCTCCCGACCCCACTGAGGGACAAGGGTGTAAAGAAGACCTACTACATACTACTCATTAAAGCTGTAGCATGTAACTTTTATAGAAAATCAGTTTTTTCCATATTTGTTAAAACTGACACCATGTCGTGACAGTATGCTATCAGACATCTAAAATATGAAAGGTTTGATCTCTTCTACCTCCTCCCTGTGCTGTTACTGTCATCTGAAGAAATGTACCACCAAAAACAACCAGAGTCAAGAGGTTTAAGGATAATAATGCTGTCAATCAATGCTTCTTAATGTGCTAATGGCAGAGAAACAACTCACCACTCCAAGAAAACCATCTATCCGCCGTCATTGGTGGCCATGCTTTCCGACCTTACTACCCTTGGGAGGCTGTAGGGTAGCAGAGAGCAAGAGCAGACAGTGAGCACAAGAGTGTTTGACAGCGCTAAGACCCTCCTCCTGGCTCTGATTGGTTGTTTCTGACTGAGTGGTGTTTCTACAGTTGGTAATGTGAGAACTGGGAGAAGACAGAGGAGTTCGATTTTTTCCACAGATTATCTGTCTTTTTCTTTATACATATTGATAATTTTAATAAATATGTACAAAACATCTATTTTTTTAATGAAAGTTACAGACCGCAGCTTTAATCCAACATTTCTGAATTAAAAATGTTGGTAAAAATAATAGTCTGATGTAACATTGTATTTTTACAATGCTGTGTTTTGTGTAAGTAAGCAGAAAAGTATCATAATTAACAGAAATAAAACATCAGTCTGTGTGAAATTATCTTGTTTTACTTGGTGGATGGAGTCACTCAAATTAAAAAACCTTTTAAATAATATTGTCATTTGCTGAACATGGCTGTATAGAAAACATCACAAAGCACACACCTGCTGAGAGACAGCAGTGACTTCACTGTCTTCAACTGTCTTCCAAAATCAAATGCAAAAAAAAAGAGCTAAAAAAAAAAGCAGTGAATAAAGGAGTGTGTTAGTTTGGTCAAAACAATCCTGTGGGCCTACAGTACTGCCTCATACATTTTATTAAGACATTTCAAATTGTCGAAAGGGGCATATTATATCTCACTTAAAGAGCAACGAAATATGATTTTAAGTGCATCCCACAAAGAAAGAAAAAGAAGTTAATCATAAAAAAAACTCTGACAGCACCAGGGCGAGCCTGGGTGGAGTATCCCACTTTATTGATTTTAATTCCTTTAATACCTTGGGCCTCGCTGCTTGGCTGACTCTCTCTCTCTCTCTCTCTCTCTCTCTCTCATGGCTGTTTTTATAGTGAATTTGATTTGGACTTCCTTATCGGCTCGCAGCAGGCAGGAAAAAAGCGGCCGAGGATCCCCAGACCTGGCAGCCAGGCTGGCATGTTTGAAACAAGAAGCTTTCAGATCAAACATGATTAGTGTAGGCTGCTAGCATCGCATGAGATCATTTCTGCGTGTTTTGTGTGTGTGTGTGTGTGTGTGTGTGTGTGTGTGTGTGTGTGTGTGTGTGTGTGTGTGTGTGTGTGTGTGTGTGAGTGTGTGTGGGAGGGGCCGCTCACTTAGTGGCACCTGATGCTCGACGCACATCAGGCCCACTTCAGCCCCGGCAATCAGCACACCGCATGCGAGTGAACGCGTTCAGCTGGACTATCACAAAAAGGCTATTTACATGAATTTGCTCTGCGTGCATTCAGCTGCAGCTGCAGAGGAGCCAGCCCTTCAGTGCGCGCGCTCACTCCGAGTCGCACCGTGCGTCCCGCGCGCTTCACTCTCTCTGCAGTCACCGGGAAGGGGGAACAAACGTGGGGGTGAAGGGGTTTATGTGTACTTTTTTTAAGAATCCATGAGACCGAATAACCCCCGCGGGGTCAGTTCACGTTGCCCGGGTTTTTTGGTTGCGTGGAAACATAAACGACAACAACAACAAAAAAGAAGAAGAAGGTTTTCGGCCAGTAGAGAGGAGCCGCGCAGTTCAGGAGCCGTTTCCAGAGGCGCGTCCGCGGTTTCCCGCAGCGGATCGGGCGCAGAGGGTTAGCGGAGCAGCCTTGTTGGCCGATCAGCGGGGGAGCCGCTCCATCCACCCAGAGACGCGCCATGGAGAGGAGAGCAGAAACGGGAGCAGCGACGTGAGTGCGCGCGATGCCAATCATTACGCGTAAAGGTGTCACTGTAGAGTGTGTTCAACATGAGTTCATACCCCAAAAAAGAAGAAACTAATATTAAACTGAACTTAATTTATTTTTATATTTTGAGTACATTTTCTATTATTTTCTTTTTTATTTGACCAAGTATTTACACGTTATTGATTTTTTTTTGTAAGTCTTCTAATACCTTCACTATATTGACGGCATCGTTGCTTTTTATTAGTCTATCCAAAGCTCATTATTTAAAAGAACTAAAAACACTGTTTTCAAGCGCTATATAAATTTGAGGTATTACTATTATTATTATTAAAGAGCCACTTTACTGCTTGTAGATTCGTGAAGTCCAAAAGGTTGTTTTAGCAGTTCTATGCAAAGCCTGTCATCATCATTAATCAGCTAAGGAACATAAATTCAGGTTGTATAACTTCAAAAGTAGATATTTTTTTCTTTTCATTTTCTTCCCCCATTTTTTCTAATTGCTTTTTATCCAATTCTGAACCAAGCAGTGAATGGATTCCATTAAAATGTCTGATCCATACAGTAAAACCGACCGCTTTGATAAATATTTGCTGCATTTCATTTGCTTTGATGGTTGGGTTTGAGTCCCCCATAATGGCTCCCTTATGCAGCCAGTGGCTTTTTACAGAGCGGCCCTGACAGCGGGGAATTTATGAAGTGAGTCTGACCTGTGGCTGCTGCGACAGCGCCGGATTTATTCCCAGAGCGTTGCATTTCCTGCGTATATTAAAAGCGGCATAAATAACAATGATGGCAAAAGTCCATCAATTCTAGGGCAACACCAGCAGAGCCTCCATCTGACTTATTGTGTTTGCTGTCCCACCCTTACACTCCGTCTTGATCTCATCCAGAAGCAACTTGCCTCAATTTTCAAGCACTTAACTCTTCCTCCTGCCAAACATTTGCCCCTTTCCTCCATATCTCATTAGTGTCTTGCAATGTCCTCTGTGTTGTCACTGTAATCTTACCCCTCGCCTTAAATCCCTTTGATATCATTCTTTCTCCCGCAAGCCAGAGCTCCTCATGTGTCCAATTTCACTTCTTGTTCACATGTTTTCGCCTCCTTCTCCTCCTCTTCCTCCTACTCCTCCTTCATCAGTAGCCCTCTTCTGCTCCCCAATTATCTCTTGCTTAAATACCAGCCTGGCAAACAGGAAGGGAAAAATGCACCCTTTTGCAAAGGCCTAGTGTCAAATGTACTTTGTACTTGCATGCTGTTGTATTTTTTTTCTCCATGCGGTTAAACATTTGAAAGTGTCTTATGTTGGGCTTGAGGAAGATGCAGGGATACAGTGCTGTAAAAAATAGCTGCTTTATGCACTGCAAACACAAACACCAGTGTTATTAATAAGGATTTTATGGGATAGACCAACATAAAGTAGTGCATAATTTGCATATTTATTTTCCTTGTTAACTTTACTGCTATAGACAAAGAACAGATAAAAAAAATCTAATTTAAATGAGCTAACATTTAGGATTCTCTGTGCTTTTAAATCACTGACAGCACATCAGTTTTTTTTTTATTTGTTTGTTTGAAGTTGTAATTTTCTCTGGCAGGTTGAGATTTCGGTCGAAGATTGCAAGACCGACATGTCACATACTGATGAATTATTACAGATCATAAAAGTGTCTAACTGATCTCTCTCGACAGTGCTCTGAATCTATTTTAGAAGGCAACCTTTCTATTCTGGGGATGTAGACCAAGCACAAGTGGGGCTCTTCCTGCGCGGGCTTTTAGGTTAAGACGCAAAAAGAGCACACTTGTGGGGCTTTCTGTACCTAGTTTAAATTTAGATTCCTCATCTGTTGGTAACCAATGAGAAACTATCTGCTGATTGCAGAGATTCCCTTTGAGATGTTTAACTTGCACCGATTGAAGCTGCAGATTAAGCTTCATTTGAACTGAAAATCCAACATAAAGATGCCATGTGTGGACAGGCAGAGAAGAAGAAATTTGGGGTGTTTTCACACCTGATAGTCTAATAGGCTTGGGTCCATTGGGGAGCAAATCAAAATTGCAACATTTGTTACATTTTCAGTTGGTGTGGTTCTCTTTCACACTGCACTGTGTGAAACCAAACTCTTTGGAAAACCTGCCCCCTTTGCACCCTTGCCTGTGGTGACACTGCACCAAGGACCACTGAAAGAAACAAAATGAAAACCTCTGAAGAAGACACAGAGTGCAACTTCCTTCTTCACAAAATGTAAACAAAAATGGAATGGTATCAGATTTTAGTGGTTGTAGGATTTCTCTTGTCTACAAGTCATTTCTCTTGCTATAACTAGACCCTAGCATTTGTTTTAGTAGTATTTACCCAGACTGCCCTGCACTATAGTTCACTTATTGCTTATTGAGTGGTCTCCAGTCTGCGTGGCGTTCACGTACGCATTTGAACCGCACCAAGAGTTCACTTCAACTGAACAGAGACCTCGGGTTTTCAGACGGACCACAGTTCATTTTTTTGGTCTGCATCAAAGTTTGATTCACATCTATCCGAATGGACCAACATTTCTAGGCAAGCAAACAAGAATTCCTTTTGTTTAACTGTGAACTAATCTATTTTAATCTATTTTATAATATCTTAAAGTCGGTCCAAGACAAAATGTGAAAAAAGGGTATTGATACTTTTGCAAGGAAAAGTGAAATTCCATTGCCTCTTTGGATCAAAACATTTCTCCTGTTTTCCAAACAAAGATACGACTGCTTAGCTGTTTTTCCAGAAATCACACAGAAGCAGCACTGTCCTCAACCCACCCGTGTCATGTGATACTTCAAGGTACATAGAGGTCCGTTTCATTTTGTTATCTCGGTAAGCAGATCTTACCCAGTCTCTTGGCATTTAGAAGAAATTAACAAGCGTGATTGAATTACGTTTTGTTTTTTTGTTTTTTTTCCATTTTGTCCGAGCACAAAGATGGGGCATCACACTGTCAGGTCTGTTGGCCTAGTTGCTGTCTACGATGTTAGCATTTACCTCAACAAAAGGATTGCATGGCCAACGGTGATGCTACACTCACTGAGAGACTTTTCTTTAGGAGGATTAGTAACAGGATAGGCGGTAGTCCTCATCAGCTATTAATGAAGTGTGTTAGGGTCGGTAGCGCCTGCTATTTTCAATAGCTGAGGTACAGAAAATAAACTGTAATTTAGAGGACAGATGGACAAGCTTTGTGTTACTTGCACTTCTGAGCAACTGCGCCTTTTAGTGACTTGCTCAAACGATCCAAAGAAGAACATTTTAGCAATAAGCAGAGTGGTAAACTGTTAACTCTGAAAATGCAGCCAGATTTAGATCAGGTTCAGCTTGTAACATTTTGTTTCACATGATGTCGGATCAGTATGTTAATGCAAGGGTCTGGGGACTGAAATAGCCTCGCGCTGCAGGTTTGTCAATTATAAAAGAGGCAGAGCGACACCAACCACTTTTTTGTGCTTGTTTATTGTGCAGAGTTAAAGCCTGTGTTTGATCCTGGTGTTTTTTTCTTCATTTTTAGATGTTTAACAAAGTAGAGCTCTTTTTCTGACCACCTCCATGTTAAATTGAGCTTGCAGCTTTCCTGCTGCCTCCACACTGCAATTAGATAAAAGGCTGTACCCCCAATAGATAACAACTCTGTTTGAAGAATGGTGCTAATCACTTGCATTTTATATTTTTCCATTTTTTGTTGTTCAAAACGTAGTCCTCTTTCTCTCCTCTTCTGACTATGTGTTGCTTTTCCTGCTGTAGGTTCGTCAGAACCAAGCGAGGTTGATGTGGACTTCCACCCCGAACTCCTGCGGTCTTCCCTGGAGCATGCCCGTAGCCCACCATGCACCTGGCTGCAGTCTGGCTGCTGCGTTACTCGGTGGTCATGTGTTTGCTGTTGCACAGCTTGGTCTTGATGGCCTTCTGCTTCCATCATGCTGCCACCACTTGCTCCAAGAGGTGCTACTGCTCTGAGACGGAGAATGGAGGCAAGACGATGCGTTGCAGCAATCTGCAGCTCACGGAGATCCCAGAGGACATCCCTAACGATACGCGACGCGTCTACCTTGACTTCAATCTTCTATCCGCAGTTCCAACAAACGCATTTGCTGGTTTGACCCACTTAGTAGAACTGGACCTGTCGCACAACGAGATAAGCCAGCTGGAGCCCGGAGCATTCAGAGGACTCGGCTCCTCCCTGCAGTTCCTGGATCTGTCTTCAAACAAGTTGGTGAACTTTAACGCTGACGCCTTTGAGGGCCTCCGAGCTCGCGCCAACCTGACGAACAACCCGTGGCTTTGCGACTGCAATCTGCAGATGGCATTGCCCCGTGTGGACCTGGAGCCAGCCTCGCTGACGGGTATAGTGTGCCAGACGTCTGATCCAGAGAAAATAGGAGTTCAAGGACTTGCGTTCCTGTTGGAACCAGATATAGACCTGTGTGTGGTGATGAAGAGGACTACAGATGTAGCTATGCTGGTTGTTATGTTTGGGTGGTTCACCATGGTTATTTCCTACCTGGTCTACTACGTCCGTGCAAATCAGGAGGATGCCCGCAGACACTTGGAGTATCTCAAATCGTTGCCCAGCAGGCAGGGCAAGTCAGAGGACTCCTCCACCATCAGCACTGTGGTGTAGTCACAAACAGAACCTAAAATCCTATATCACCACAAGCAGGTGTGGCATGTATCTAGACAGTATTTGGGAATCTCAAGGATTTTCTTGCTGTTGAAGAGAGGAAATAAAACATTTTCATACACAGAAAGACTGAGATGGATGTAATGTAGTCCGGATAAATAATTCATCTTTCTGGAGGCCATTAGAACTTTTTGTTGGCTGAGTTGATGGCCTTGCCTGTGCACTAAGCAAGTAAAAGCAGTGAACTCCAGATATGGGATACAAATGGGTTTTATCCAGTGGTGCATGTATCTCAATGCTCCTCTACAGTGGTCAAGACGCAGTTAGCAATATCAATGGTCTGACAGTGCTATTATCACGCTCTGCGTAATATGTTTCTCAGCAGAATCCTAATATTATAGACCCATCTAATACAAGTAAAAATGGCATTTTCAAGTTAATATGTTCTGTGAGTTTGTCTTATTGAAAATAACAAAGACACACTGCTTCAGAGTAGTTAATCAAATGTTTGGAACTTTAACACATTTTGCAGGTGTTACAGCAGCAAACATTGGTGTATGTTCTTAGCTCAACACAAGGTAAAGCATAACTGAAATGAACATGAAATATGTGTTTTGTGTGGTGCACATTAACCACAATGACAACTGCCTTTCTACGCAATTCCACTTGATTTTCATCTCCCTTCACTGCACCATCTGAAATTTCTCCGACTTCATTTCTCTAGTTGATTTTCAACCGGGCCAGTCAGCTAAAAGGAGGAGTTGTGAACAATGGCGTTTTAAAATTGTAGTCTGCCTAAATAGGGTTGTAGTTTGGCAATGGCAATGGAGCTGAGAATGTGAACAAAGACATTCAGTCCGCGTTGACCATGCTTCCAAATATTGAGCAATTTAAATTGGAGCAAGAGGAATGTTTAAGACATTTTATTGCTGGCAAAGATATTGTATAGCTCAGCACTTCTCTCTTGGCATCCTTGGGGGATGGTAGTTTACAATGCACATAATTTCCAGTAACTTTCAAAGCTTACTGGAAATGCGTCATGTCCAAACGTTAGTCTTTTGGATAAAATCAGGTCAAACTTAAGAGAGTCCACACCTCCAGGAAGCAGTCATTTCACAATAGCCGAAGGTCCAGACCCTTTGGACAAAGCAAGGAGTAGAACAAGGGGTGGATTGTACCAGGGTAGGTGTACATATGTATTTAACTCATTTCCTGCAGTAAATCTAAGTTCTAAAATGATATCCCAAGCTTTGTACATTTTTAATCCATCATCTGAAATGAACTGTGATGGACTGGCGACCTGCCTGAGGTGTACCCCGCCTCTCGCCCATTGACTGCTGGAAATAGGCACCAGTACCTTCCCAAACCTACTAGGGATGAGGGTGTAAGATGATGGATGGATGGATGGATGGATGGATGGATGGATGGATGGATGGATCTGAAATGGAAAGATAATGACACAACTGCTAATTGAACAAGACATAGCAAACTACATGAATTGACAAGAAGTAGCTAACAGCCCAACAGTAACTCTAGAAGCTGCAGACATTCACAGCTGAAGAAGAAGAATCTGTTTAATGGGACAAGAAGTTTTCAGTTTTACATATCTGACCTTTGTAGAAGAATAGCATTAAGAAAGCCATTGCTAAAAGGTCTCATTTCCAGCTTGCCACCATGGGTGGGTGCCTAGAAAGCTGCAGGCAAAGAAGGTGCTCTCGTTGGATGTGACCAACACTTAACTACATCCATAACTCTGTGTGTGAGGGCGGGGGGAGAGGGGAATGTTCACCCTGAATACACCATCCCCATTGTCAGACATAATGGTGGCAGCATCATGTGGCAATTCTTTTCAGACATGCCACATGATGCGTAGACCCCCTCATTACTGAAGGAGGCTACAAGGGAAGATGGCTGCAGTTAAGTACAGGACAATCCAGGAGGAAAGATTTTGAGGCAGCAAAAAACTTGAGACTGGAGCGAAAGTTCACCTTCCTACAGGGAAACAACCCTAAATATTCAATCATAATGGAATAGTTTAGATCCAAGTGTATTCATCTGTTAGAATGGCTCTATCAGAGCATAGATGTAAATCCAACTAAGAATCTACAGGAAGGATAGTCAGATCAGATAATCTACCCGATCTGACTGAGCTTTAGCTATTTTGCACAACAAAAGAAAAATCAGTTTCTAGATGAGTTTAGGGAGATAAACCCCAAATGACTAGCAGGTATAAAAAATGGCTCTGATTGACTTAGTGAGGCTAATGACAAATGCAAACCACACTTTTCGGATTTTTATGTATGAAAACATGTTAAAACTGTCCTCCTTCCACTTCACAGTTATGCAGTACTTTGTGTTGGTCAATCAGTTAAAATTCCTATGCAAGTATGGAAGTTTGTGATTGCAATGTGGAGAAGCACGAAAAGGTTTAGGGCTAAAAATACTTTTTCTAGGCGGTCAATTTTAATTATATAAAAATCAGCTACTGTGATTTACATTTAATTCTTTATTTATACCAGTTGGATGTGGTAAAAAAAATGCTTCAGACATCCCACTTTATTATCAAGATGTCAAAGTAGATTGGTCTGACAAGTAAATATTTAAATGGTGCAAGAACTGTGAGAACAGCAATCTAAACAAGGACAGTTTTTATAGTGAGGTTTGAAAATGACTGTCACTTGGAGTAATTACAGGAACATGAAGGACTCTCTAATGACCATCTTATTTGGATCTGTGATTCCAATTTGGGGGGTTCAGACTTCACTATGTCAGACAGTGGAGGCTGAAATAAAAATTCTAAATTATTGCAAAGTGCATTATTTTTGGCACTCTTAAATGATGAGAGAAAATGTAATTACTATAATTTTTTAGGTTGTTTCTGTTCTCAGTATGTCTTTGTCACATGTATTTTCTACGTCATGCAGGGACTTTGCAGGTTTGTTATTTTGTGGTTGTAAAACTGGAAGATTTTGGTCCTCTTAACTAGATTACCTCAGTTGCTGTTTTCTTCCCATCTAACATCCTTATTAAGCAGCCAGGGTGTCTCTATGAATTATCTATAATGCAGTCACTCCCATGTGCTTTATAAATAACATTTAAGAGGTCATGGCCAGTCAGTCCATTAAAGGAGTCATCAGGGAAGCAAACTTTCCATTTCGCCGGAGCGTATGGCAAAGAGCAACACGCACAAATGCATTTAAGCTCCTACTGATGAAACCGTCAATATCAGACCAAGACTGCAAAAACAGGGAAATGCATTTGAACGGGAAGCATAATTGAATCCATTATTGCCCGAACCCCGAGATGTACTCATCGGCTCTTCCTCCAGCGGAAAACAGCCTGATGTGGTGCTGAATAATGAAATCCAATGTCCAAGATGTGGGAAAGGGTTTGTCAACAAGGGTTTTCCTTGTGTTTGACACACTAATGCCTCCAGAGCAGAGCGAGACCAATAAGTTATTCATGAATATCACAAAAAAAAAAAAAAAAGACTTGTGCAGAAAGGCCGGGACTGTACCCATCATCTTCTGTGACCTACTTGTTGGGAGAAATGAAAGGATAATGCCACAGGGGATCAGTGCCTCTCTGCTGTCTGACTTACATTCTTTGGGTGAAGCACTTTCCAAATGCCCTTGAGCTGCTGGGGAGTTTCTTGAGGAGTCATTTTAGCCTCTCGCTTTGGTTCTTTAATGTTCATTACCAGCGCAGGACGTCATGTAGTTGTGTAAATGCGGTACCACTTCAAAATCTTTTCACTGGAAATATGGATATACTTTAGATTTCTAGTGATTTTATGGCATTCAGTGACATCTGAAGTAAGTTAATGTAGGAGTCAAGTTAACAGAGATGGAAATGTGAAACAAGAGTCTCACATAGGAGTTGGGAATAATACATTGGTCTATTGAAGGAGCGAGGAGGAGGAAGTTCAAACCATTTCTTCTGTCAATCACAATGGTCAGGGTGTTCACTGCAACAAGATAAGACAAAGATATTCCTTTATTTAACCCAATGAGGAAAAATGAAAAGTACTACAGCAGCACAAACACAAGTAAATTAGAAAATATCTCAATAAAATTTAAATTAAGCAGGAAATTTGTTCGATATTCTAAAACATTCAAGCGTGACAAAACAGCAAAAAGAACCCTTTAAAGAAGGGATGCCAAACTCATTTTCATTTCAGGCCACATCAAGATCATGAACGTCCTCAAAGGGCTGTTTATGGCATGTATTCAGTGAGTAATTCTTAAAATTGAATAGCATTGGACATATTTTCCCATTTATGTCATTTGGCGCTACAGAAATAAAAATAGATTTGATTAGACTGATAAAATAATATTTGCACAGTTTTGAGTCTTCAGGGCCACATAGATAGCTATGGCGGGCCAGATTTGGCCCGTTGACCTTGAGTTTGACACATGTGCTTTAGGGGGTGAAATACTTCCTCACCAGATAGTTGCTTTTTGGTTAGTTTTAAGAAATGATTAATTGAAATAATCATTTTCATAAAATTTAATGTTGCTATGGTGGCAAGTCCCATTTAAAACATGGATGACAAAAACTGAAATGTGCATCACTTTTAGTGCCCTCATGAGATCATTACAGTAAAAATAAACTAGAGGAAAGACTAATTACAACGCCTAGTTAGTGTTTCTTATGATTAATTGAGGACTTTTTTTCCAAATATGATGGGAACATCAATACTGAGTTGGTGGCAAAATGGGCCACTGGCTCCTTCCAACAATAAAAAACTTAAGGTGTTTTAGTAAAGCAAAGTTACACTCTGAGAGAGAAGTGGAGTCCTTAACAGCAACATATTAACTTATGCCTTAAGAACCTTATAGGAACAACTTGCAGTTATTGAGCTGTGTTTCCATTGATCATATAATAGTGCAAAATGGAATTCCGAAAATAAATATGCTTAATGGAAACATGTTAATTTAAAAAAGAAAAAAGAAAAAAAACTGCTCAATGAAAAACATTTCCGCTCGGATAAGGTAATTTTTAAACTGTATCAAAATTATTTTATTTCGCAGAACCACAAAACACATTTTTGGCATCCCACCAGTCATGTGATCAACAACCGGAAAAGACAAAGAAGTAACAAAACAGGATGATGGCGTGGCATGTTATTTTTAGTGACTTATCATGTGAACAAACTTATTCAGGTGTAACCTTAATTGCATTTCTTATTTAATGGAAACACTGTAATTGCAAAATTTTGTATTTCTGACATTGACAAAGTGTTGTGCATATTTGTCATGGAATCGCAGCTGGTTTTGGACTGTGGCGGGGGGTGGGGGGGGTACCCAAAGAGAACCTACACATGTACAGAGAGACACTTGCAGATAATTATTAATTAATATGCTGGCTGTTTTTTCTTTTATTATGCCATGTTTTCTCACCCACGCCCCATTTAATCAGCTCCTATGTTCTGATTTGTGGAGTTCGTTGTGCAGAAAATGATATTGATCTCAAGGAAGTCCTGGAGCAGTCTCCCGTGACGAGCAGGAGGCTCAACAGTACTAAAAAATAGATGGTAAGCCTCTCTCCCTGACATTTCCTGCCACACACACACCAACACACACGCACGAGCACGGCTTTGCTCTGCTAACACACTCTGGCGGTGGTTTTGAAAGCAGCCGCTCCTAAAGGAAAGCCACTCGCCACAAGAACGGACAAACTGAAAACTATTAGCAGACGTGCGTGTCAGTATTTCTCCCGGCCGATTAGAGTGTGTTCTCTCTTTTGTTCGGCCGTATGTACGACAGGTGTGTTTGCATGGCGGGAGCGAGGGTGGAGGTAACCCGATGCCTGTGTTCTCCGACACACACATCAATGTTGCTGAGGTTAATTTAAATTTCAAGGCAGCTCGGCTTGCCCCATCTGCAACCTGGGACACGTTACACTGGTGTGAGCATTACAACTGCTGGGTAATGGGACACAAAGTGGGGGATAAGGTGACTCATCCAATCCCACAGAGCGCAGGCCGCCTCGGAGTTCAGTTGCAGCTGAAGTGCTTTCAGGGTTTGAGAGCCAAGGATCCGATGGGCCGCCTGAGAAACGACATCTTTTAGAGAACAATTGAAGCGATAAAAGATTAAATTAACAACAACAACAAAAAACTAAAGATTGGAACATTTAATTCCCTTGTTAATAAACGAAGAATAAAGCATCCACCTGCTTTGGGTGAGTTCTGTCACCAGTTATGTTAGAGCAGAGGTTCCCAAACTGTGGGGCGCGCCCCCTAGGGGGGGCGCCGTGTCATTGCAGGGAGGGCGCGGGAATCCGTCTGGATGAAAAAACAAAACAAAACAAAAAACAAAATATGAACACTGTATGCGCTGGGTTTTTACCTTAGAATGGCCAACTCTCTGTTATTCCTATGTCAATTTGATACAGTAGAGGCTTCCACACTTCCCATATCTGTGTCCTCTGTCATTTTTATCAGCAGTTAAAACTGTTTAATCCGTTGTTAACATGTTGTAACCTGTTTTTCCAAGCCGCCTTCAAACGCAACATGAGCGCTACGACGCTCGCGCAGGGTTTACACTTGTGAAGGAGACCTGCTGCTGCTGTGCGGAGCTACGTAGGTTTGTGTTAGAATCACGGCAGCAAACCAGCAAAACACAAAGAACTTTTCACAGTTTTTCCCTCCAAACTAACCGACTGAGTTGAGTAAAGCTGTTGGATGCAGGTAATGTTAGCTAAAAGATGACTAGCTAATATCAATACAGCACCTTAAGCTTAACAAGTACCTTGTAGGCTACCAATGTTGGTGTCTATTTTCAGCAATGTACATTCATTTTGCCCCCAAAAAACTCGATGCCCCCCCCCCCTCCCTCACACGTGTTGTTTCAACCAGACAGTCATTTGTAATCCATAGGGGGGGGGGGGGGGCGCAGAAAATGTTTGGAAACCACTGGGGGGGGGGGCGCAGAAGAAAAAGTCTGGGAACCACTGTGTTAGAGGAACATAAATCATTGCATATGTTCATTTTATGTTTTATAGCAGAGTGAGAGGCTTAAATATGAACTCATTTCTTAAAAATGCACTGAAAAAGGAAAAGTGATCCAACTTTAAAAAAAAGTTGATTTATTACAAGTACTCAAATTAAGTTTATCCAAGTAAACATGTTACATTTATTAACTTGTCATATTAAACAAACTTAAATAAATTAAGTTTGATTAACTTAATTTGACTACATGTAACCAAAATTTAAATAATTGATATAAATAGGATAATTACAAAACAATAAAATTGGGCAAAAATAATAAAAACAAAAAACATTTTTACAAATCAATTTCTTTCAACTTTAATAAAAGCTGCAGGTTATGCGTTTGGTTTATTTTTGGCTGTAACAAGTTTTTTTCTTCATCCAGTGAAGTTACTTTTACTTGATTAAAGTTCCACCAAAAAATCTTAACATGTTTTGAGACAAAATCTCAGATATTCCAAAAAGCTGACATTGTTGAATTTTGAAAATCAAAAATTTATGACATCACAAAATTTCTGACTTTTTTCTAGCAAATTTTCAACTTATCAAACTCAGAACTTTTCTTGTTTTTTCTAGAAAATTTGTAAGACTAATCTCAAAATTTTTTAGTTTTTTGGCGAAAATGAACTCATTTTCTATCTAGAATAGCCCTAATATGCCATCGTAAAATACTATTCAGCTGGTGTTTATAGTTGCCCCCATTTGCCTGTTTATTTTATACACACTGCACAATGTATTGCAATAGTCGGGTACAAGGACATGGACTGAAACTAACTAAAAGAGCAGCTAAAGAGCAGCTGAAGTTCAGGAAAAACTTGAAATGTTTCCAGAAAGCATGAAAATGTTATCAAAAGAAACTCTTGCTCCTTTGGAAGTTCTTTGATGTGGTTTAAACATTTGCACAAGACTGTTTGTAAATCCACATTAAGGACAAAAGCCATGTTGTGTAAAAGTCATGCCAAAGTGAGTAGCTACAGAGGTTTTCATGGAAAATGTACATCTTATCACTGTCATGGTGTCTGCTGTGAAATCATTTCCTGAGCAACATCCTTTCATGTCTACACATCCGTCCTGAGGAAGAGCTGTCTGGCTCCGTTTACACAGTTTCCACACATTACCTCCTGACTGGGCCTGCTCCAGTGAAACATCATTTTCCAACGGCGTCAGTGTTGCTTTCACTTCACATGAAATCACATGCTTAGTAACGTCAGTCACAGAGAAAAAAAAAAAAAGTGTCGTAGGATCGATGGTGTCAGGCATCCAGTGTAAACACGAAACTCTCTGGATCTCATCCAAGTATGTCACAGTCGGTGATCTGGTGCTGCCTTGCAAATTTTACGGAACGGAGGCTAAACTCGGAGCAACCTTTATGCAGATTCAGAAAAATGTAATGGGATCCACAGTAAAGAAGCATATCTCACGCTAAGTTGCTCACAGGCCCAATGATTGTGTGTCTGGTTAAAGCTTTTCTAACAAAAAAAAAAAATATATATATATATTTGTTGAAACTGTCACCATGTTGTGACAGTATTATATGAGAAAGAAAATCTGTGAAAAAAAATCCAGCTCCTCTGCTTCCTTCCATTATTAACTAGAAACAACCAATCAGAGCCAGGAGGAGGGTCTTAGCGCTGTCAATCATTCCTGTGTATGCCTTAAGGTGTGCATGTATGTGCTGCACATTTAGCAGCACATACATGAGGTAGAACAGCACTAATCCCCTCCTCCTGGCTCAGATTGGTTGTTTTTGATGTGCATTTCTTCAGACAGAAAAAGTAGCTCAGAGAGGAAGTGGAGAAGATTTCTTTTCACAGGTTATCTGTTAGATTGGTGCAAATCTAGTAAATCATTCATCTGGATAAATTTGAAGTGAAAGAATTCAACCTTCATTCAATGTTTTGAAAGATTATAATACCGATTATGAGTTTAATTTTTTTCACACACAACATAAGTCTACAGTGCGTCTTTTCCACAAGCCTAGTGGCTGAAAGAAACTGACCTCTGACTCATGGATATAGTCCTGGATTATTAATTTAGAGTGCAAGTACCAATTGTGCTTCAAGGACTTTTAAAAAGTTGCAACAATTGTGTAATTGGTGACTTTGTTAAAAACTGTTATTTCTCAATCTGGGATTCGCCCCTCTGCTCAAATCCAAGATTGGATTTGTTCCAAATGTTCCTGTTTAAAACGGATCTACAAATCCAAAAAACGGATTCATTTCAAGGCTTTTCACACATCTTCCAACATGGAGTGAATAAATATGTCTGTATCTGTATGCAGGCATAACAATGGCAACAATGTTTTAGCACCTGATTGTGAATTGAAGGCAGAGAAGTTCTAACCTGAATGCTAATGTATCCAACTTATTTCAACACATTAGTGCCTGAACAACGGTGACTGTAGATTAATGACAAGCGCATTCAAAAGGCAGAAAACTGATATTAGAAGGCCAATTGTATTCCAAAAACTTTCTTATCGTTAGCTTCCTTTGCAATACAGTATAAAAATAAAGAAAAGAAAAGGAGAAAAACAAAAAGCCACACAATCTGGAGATTCAGGACATCAAAATTTAATAGGGCCTGCTTTGTTTTTGGCAGCTTTACTGACTGGTGAATAGATAAACTACTTGAAGAGCGAGCCGAGACGTGTCCAGCTGTGCTCAGCCTCATAATAAACTCATTGCAATGTTTTAGTATATTCAGAGGCCACAGATGCACTGCACTAAATCCACAAGGAATCATGCAGCAACACATGATGAAATTATCTGAATCTGTGAAACGTTTCTCCAGTCCGTGGGTGTCCAGCTCCAGTCCTGCCAGTTATTGATGTCTTTGCTCCAATACTAGAGGTGTGAGATACTGAAAATGATTGTATCAAACCCATACGAAGTAAATACACAGCCCGTTTCTGTGGAGCTAAATTGGGGCCATAAAGTTTGATCAAAACAAATAAAATTGAAATTGAAAAAGAAAAAGATCTGAAACTGAAAAAAGAAAGAATGACATTATGACTTCCACAATATTGGAAGTGGCCTTAGGAATCCATAGAACCAGATTTAATCGATAATAGACATGTTTTTATTTGCAGTGTCTATCTGTTGTTGTTGTTGTTGTTGTTTTTTTTAACAAACTGTATGGCTCCTATTTAGCTCCATACAACTCACCAATACCAATGTTTTTTATTTAAGATTGCTCTATATAAATAGAACATTTTATAATGTGCTCATCACCTCTCTTCTGCTTCAGATTATCTGCATAGTCTTATGAGATTGGTCAAGCTATTCTCACATAGACCTCTGCAGTGTCTAACAGCAGGGGAGAGCTCCTTGATCCTGGAGTCTACGCGTTACTTCCCCAACCCAGAACTTATCTGCCCCCTATAGCATCAAAGAACAACCCCCTTTCCTTAAAAATAGACAAATAGCAAGACCATCTGTGTTGGGCTCCACAGAATCATTGGTGCATAACAATGAGGGATTCACACCTATAGTCCACTCAAGTCTCTCATCTCTGACCAGAACCTATAAAAGGCAAGGTTTTAATAAATTTCTTATTTCTTCTCATCTAGACTCTTGTTAAAGTAATTTCTTCCATGACATTCTGTCATCAAACATCTGATTTTCAGATGTATTGTGTTTTCTTCCTTTTAATTATTTTTGTTCAAACCTCTGGCAGGATTTGAACAAAGTTCATAGGTGTCTGCAAAAATAATTTAATAACATATTAACATGATTGATGGGTATTTTTTTTTAACCTACATAAAAGAACCACAGACAACGTATATGAATTTTATGACAAAGCTTTTGCAAAAGGAGAAGTCTCTGGTAGCAGCTCCTCCAAGCCGTTCACAGAGCGTTCTGCTCTCCTTCCGGTTGAGCCCCTGTTTTATTGTCAAAGCAAAACAGCCAAGGGGGCAGTCAGGAAAAACAACAGAGGTCGTAAAACTTCTGACCAAAACAACTAGCAACCCAGTTCCAGGTGTGATATCTGATCTACGGTCTGAGCCCGGTTCAAATCTCGGTCAAACTGTCAACAAGACAAAATACGACTGCACACCGGCAGTTCCTTAGTTAGGAGGTATTCTGGTTGATAAGGATTTAAGGTCTGAGAAATAGAGTTAACTGTTTCACATGAAGATGAAACAGACAGTCCTGACCTCCAGGTCAGTTCATGCACACATTAAAGAAGAGAACACTTTAAACTGAAAGTCACAATAATCTATAGAACATTAGACTGAATATGAACTAAAGTAACAACAAAATGATAATACCAAAAATCTCTATCAATGATCTGTGTTGAACTGGTGACCTGTCCAGGGTGAACTGCGCTTCTCACCCGTTGACCACTGGAGACAGACACCAGCACCCGTCATAACCCCACTAGGGGTTATGACCCGTTATGACGGGTTCAGCATGTTAGAAAATGGATGGCTGGAAATTAACATGATTTGTGGGGATTTATCCTAAATAAACAAAGTAAAAAAAAAAAATCAGTTGAGAGCAAATTGAAACAAAATCTTTTTTTGAAGAAGAATTGAAACTACAATACAAACATAAAACTACATTTCAAGAGGGAATCTGAAACTTATCAATTTTACCATGCTACTATTGATCCGATACTGATACGGTATCAAAACCTCTATCCAACACTGCTGATTCAAATGGTTCCAATAACTCAGCATGTCAACGTTCTGCTAACAAATCATCACTTGATTCTGGTGTGATGAATCCTTTATACTAGAACCAGTAGGATCCATAAACCGCTATGTAGAAATGTAGCTAACTTGTGGTTAAGTGCCTTGCTCAGGGGCAACCTACAAACTAGAGATTCCATTGAGCCATATATATATATATATATATATATATATATATATATATATATATATATATATAGCTCCCAGGCCTCTGGTAGAGGACCCGAGCTCAGAGGATGAAAGAGACCACCCACGGAGGGTGAGAAGGGAATTTTTTTTTTTTTTATATATATATATATATATATATATATATATATATATATATATATATATATATATATATATATATATATATATATATATATATATATATATATATATATATATGAGCAATACTGAAACTTTTGTATTGTAGATCTAAAAGTTGTCAAGAATATTACCACCACCAGAGGGCGCCCACACTCCCATTTTGCTCCCTGAATCATACCCAGTGGACAGAGCTTGTCAAGGTGGCACAGACAGGTGAATTTCAGACAAAGTCTGAAATTCACCTGTGAGCAAGTGAGTTTCAGACTGTTAAAGGTGCAATATGTTTTTTTTTATCTTTCTCACTGTTTTGGTGATTTTAAAGTTTTTAATCTTTAAAAAAAAAAAGAAAGTCCCAGAGATTAGAGTCCTTGTCAAACGGCGTTTTGACTAAATTCCGAGAGGTTAGAGTCCCAGTTGACGGCATCTCAACTAAAGTTCTACAGCTTTTTATTTCTCTTTCTCACTGTTTATGTTTTAATTATGTTTTTTAAATCTCTTTCTCACATGCTGTTTTTATTTTAATTATGTAAAGCACTTTGAAATGCCTTGCTGCTGAAATGTGCCTTACAAATAAAATTTGATTGATTGATTGACTGATCTAAAAAATTATTATTATTTTTATTTTTTTTTACATATTTGTTAAAACTGTCTCTAGGTTGTGACAGTTTAATATCCTGGACAGGTTAACAGTGTTGAACTGATGACCTTTCCAGGAAGTACCCCGCCTCTAACCCAATGACACCAGCCCACGATGACCCTTCAAAGATAAGTAGTTATAGGTTATAGATAATGGAGCAGGATGTATGTTTCTGCTCTAATGACTCTGTTGTTACTCCCACATCAGAACCTGCTGCAGGCAGGGAGTCAGGTACAGCAGAGATTAATGTTCTGCAACTGAATTTTTTTTCTCTGTCCATCATGCAGGTAAGTGCATTTTATTCATGAGTGAATCAGAGCAGCAGCCTCAATTTGCCTCCTTAGGTGCATAAATTAGTTAAAACTTTGTCCCACATATTCATAGTTCCACACACAAACACTTGTACATCACACTTTATCTTTTCCCAGTTCAAACAAGAGATAACCAACAATGCCAAGCGCAGATGTTGGTCAGTCCAGGAAAACACTAAGCATATTAAGAAAAAAAGTCCCACATTCAGAAAGCAACCATAACTGGAACTGACTCTCAGTTTCACTCTCCCGTCGTCCGCAGACAGGAAATGCCCGCTTCCTCCAGGCTTCTTTGTTATGCTGCTTGTGATTTCATTCAAAGAGACACACTCACTCATAAACTATAGCCCAGCTGAATCACCAACGGTAACAATGGAATTTACTAGAGAGATCTGCATAGGTTCCTGTTCTTGGAAACAGAGAGTGTTTTTAGAAACATATTAGGAGACTATTAGACAAACAATGAATTATTACAATAACAATATTCTATTATATATATATATATATATATATATATATATATATATATATATATATATATATATATATATATATATATATATATATATATATATATATAAAATTCCCCTCTCACCCTCCGTGGGTGGTCTCTTTCATCCTCTGAGCTCGGGTCCTCTACCAGAGGCCTGGGAGCTTGAGGGTTCTCCTCCAGTATCTTGGCTGTGCCTAGAACTGCACATTTCTGGACTGAGATGTCTGATGTTGTTCCTGGGATCTGTTTGAGCCACTGCTCCAGTTTGGGGGTGACTGCCCCGAGGGCCCCGATGACCACAGGCACCACTGTGGTCTTCACCTTCCAGGCCTTCTCCAGTTCCTCTCTTAGGCCCTGGTATTTCTCCAGTTTCTCATGCTCCTTTTTCCTGATGTTGCGGTCACTTGGTATTGCTATATATATATATATATATATATATATATATATATATATATATATATATATATATATATATATATATATATATATATATATATATAAAACAATTAAATATTCTAAGATTTAATTGGAATCATTTCAAAAGGCACTCTTGGGGACGAAAATTGCAACATTTGTTAAATTTTTTCAGCTGGTGCAGTTGTCTTTCATACTGCAATGAGTCAAATGCTCCAAACTAGTTGAAAAGTCTCTTCCCTCCCTCACCTGTGGAGGCACTCTTCCAAGAACTCCTTAAGAAAACAACACAAAAACCTTAGAAGAAGTGATGAGTGCAACTTCCTTCTTCACAAAATGTAAACAAATATTGGAAAAGCACCAGAGTTTAGCGGTTTCTATTTGGTAAAAGACGACAAGCCATTTTTGTCACTAGTGCTAGACTTGCACGTTTGTTTTGGTTGTATTTACCCAGAATGCCCTGCACTGTAGTCCACTTCCTGCTTTTGGCGTGGTCTCTGGTACACTTGCATCCACATGTGCATTTGAACCACAACAGAGTTCACCTTAATAGAACCTAGATTTAGATTTTTAACCGGACCACTGTTCGCCTTTTTGGTCTGCATTAGATTTTGATTATGCATTCACACTTCTCGAAACAAACCGAACTTTCTAGGTAAACAAACTCGAGTTCAATTAATGCAGATTAAACAGGCCTGGTCTGAATGCACCCTGAGTGTGACTAGTAAAACACCAAATATTGACTACTTACACTGGAACATCAAGTGCAGCACAGACAGCTCTCACAGCTCCCTCTCCTTGTTCTTTGAGGATTCTCAGGATCCGCTCTACAGCCAAGTTAAAGGAGTTCCACCTTGTTGTGGTAGGTTGCACCAGCTGAAATTTACAATGTTCTTCAACCACGTCTTCAGCAACAGCAGACCTCACAGTCTTGTTCCAGAGAGCCTGACATTTGGAGAAGGCTGACCTTGACAATTTCTTGTAGGCCTCTGTCTTGTTTGCACTTTTTTGCATCCACCAGATCGAACAAATGACAAGTACGCTAAAGACGCTTTGGAAGCTGGTATTTGAGACCATCATCTTCAGTCACCACGGTGCCAACTTGGATTAATTCTACTTCCTCATCCTGACAATCTTGTGTTGGATCTTCGTCAGTTGCCTCCTCACCAGTAACGTTGTTGCTTTCATCTCCTCCAAGCACTTCGGCTTTGATCCCTTGACAGTTTTGGTTCTGACAATCTTCTCACAGATTCCATATTAGCAGTGTACGTCATTCAATGTGTTTGCCAAGACGTCAAACGTGTGAGTGCCCTCTAGCTGCATGCATGCAAGACCAGCAGAAGGTGCTTAGATCCAGCCAATGGGCTGCAACGCCAATGAAACTCCTCCTCCTCGCGCTCCAGCTATCAGTTGTTGTGGCTACTTATGGCACCTTCCTCATTGCTAACGTGGCTTTATCAAGCTTGAGCCGCACAGAGGTTCAAGACATGATGGAGCAGTTCAGCTGCAGATCTCGGATAAGGCTCTGAAATGCTGGCTGCTCAACATGAGAGAACGGCTGGAGACCATGAAGTTTAGAACTGGCTTGTTGACACTCATCTGAGAGACTTGCATTGTTTCGTCTAGCTTCAACTTTGTGAGGTTTGTGCAAAAACGTTCAGACTTTCTCTTGCAGGCTGCTGTTGTCAATTCATTATATTTCTCCAGCTGCTTTGTATGCTTCCTCTATAAAAGAAAAACAGAACTTTGGTTAAAGAGAGCTAACTCAAAAAGGCATCAAAAGTACAACACATATTGATGGTGGTAGACAACTAGGTAAATAACAAAATTCCAATAAAAAGTTTTACTACTTCTCACCTTTAATAGAAAAATGCAATTTCACCATATTTTGTAGAGTATAGCTGGGGGAAAATAACTTCGAATAATATCACAATTCATTAACATGTTACCTTCTTTGCAAGTAATCAGCAATTATATTCATATTCTTTATTTCTTATTAGTCTACTTATACTGTTGCAAATATTTTTTATAATACAAGAGCATTTGTTAATTTTACAACGAGTGAAAGGATTCACAGTTTAATAATATATATGGTTATTTAATGACCATTGTAAAATATGTCTCAGAGAAATTCTCAGGAAACACCGGCCGCTCTCGTACTATCAGTAGCAAAAATATAAATTTGGAAAATGATATTTTACTAATTTATACAGAGGTACAGAGATGCTCAAATCAGCTGCTTTTAGAGATATCACGTAACTTACAAGTTAATAAATGATCTGTCTTAAGAAAAACATTGACCTGTTCAACAAAGATGAGCTTGTTTTACAGAGAAATTGGTAAAAGGTGGAAAATATTTTTGTAACTGTTCAAATGGACAATGAACCTAATCATTCCACTGAATTCATTACAAAACAAGTTGAGTTTGAGATTTTTTTGTTGTTCAGAGATGCTTCATTGTCCCAGAAGATTGTCATGAAACATTCTCTTAGTTTTAGAAAAAAAAAAATAGAATAAAATGGATAAAAATAAAATCAAGGCTAAGATAAAAGATTTTTACTGGCAATGAATCGTTCTTTTGGCCATGAAGCAAATAAATTAATTCCCATTAAATGTAAGAAAAAGAAGAAAAGGAGGACAAACTAATTCACCAGTTAATACTTTATTGGTTCAGGTTCTACTCTAACTTTCAGATTTACATCAATTATACATCAATTTTACATGTTATAATCCTGTCACAACAACAAAAAACAACCAAATTCTAATTGATTACAAGTTGTATTTGGGCTGTCATTTCAGAAAAAACAAGAGTCATTTGTAAGTTTCAATGGAATTTATGTAATGGATTGTGAGATAAGATGATGATGAGGATGATGATGATGATGATGGAAACCCCCCCTCTGGGTGTTTCTATATATATGTCAATAAGAGTAGAGTAAATCAGTAATAGTGCTCACTTTCAGGTCAATACTTGTGAGACCTGACCCAGCTGAGGCCATGCATGTCCTGATTGGTGAGTAGAGAGGAAATCATTGTAAAACTCTGCTTCCCCTCCTTTGCTGCTCATCTCTGGAGAGAGCTCCCAGACAGACAGCTCTGACCCGGGCACTGGGGGGCGGATCAGCTCCGGCTGGTACCGGACCGTTTATCTTAACAAATAGAAACACTCCTTCACAGCTCAGATGGATGTGTCCAGTTATTTTTTGCCTCGGGTTTCATGTTTCAGAGAGTCTTGTAAAACTCTTGCAGCCTCTGTGTTCATTTGGGGGGAGAGGAGGGGTGAGGAGGGTGGGGTTGTGTCGGGGTCGAGCTCAGTTCTGCAGGACACAGGAGCTGACAGAGCCGGGCTTTGTTCTGTCTATAAAGACGGTTGTTCGGCCTCTTCTTCGTCTTCTTCTTTTTAACTATTCGGTCGTTTCCTCCCCGCAGTCTTCGCCTGCTTCATGGCCTCCGCCGCCCGCAGCGCGCCTCTGCCGGAGAGCGGCAGCGCACTTGTTGAGGATCCGCGGTTCCAGGAGATCCTGCAGAGGAGCCGCAGCTTGACGCAAAAGATCCTGGACTCCATAGCCGACACGCACAGCTCCTGCATTCACACAGAGGTGAGGCGCTGAAACCTGGCCGACGCACGTTTTTGCGTTTCGGCTGAATATTTGCGGGTAATACTGCTGCGTCATAGGACGGAACAAAACAAAACAATGAATAACGCTCTGAGCTGAAGGCTTCAGTCAGGAGAAATGAGGCTCTGTTGTTCGGTCCGTCTGAAATGTGTTTGTTTTCTGGGCTGCAGACGAAACCATTCTGGAACTTAAAATGCACTATTTATAAGCGCGATTAATATTTCACTTTCTCTCAGAGATTACAAGAATAAATTCACAAGAAGGCTTATTTTAGGTTTTTTCTTACCGTTTTATGCTGCTTCCTTTAAAACAACTTTTCTTTTTTTCTTTTTTTTTTTTTTTTACAAATTAACACAAAAGTACCATACTTTGCCACAAGCGACCGAAAGTCGCACAGGGCCCAGAGCAGAATATAATTTGGGGGGCCCAAAGCCCTTCATCACATTAATATTTTATTTTAATTCTTGAGTTTGATTGGTTTTTATTTTACATTGAGAAACATGTTTAATAAATGACAAAAAAAAAAGCCATCAATTTTTGTTGTTTTAAAGCATGACTCCAGTACAGACACATGGGGCATAAAGTGTTCAAATGAACAAGTAGCTTTAAATTATGACTCTTGTGACTTTAAACAATCTGAGACTATTGAAGTTTCTGTTCAGAAAACATTATTTCTTTTCAGAAAATACAAAGTTTTGCAACCTTTATTTGATGTGAAGCTATGTTTACTCTACATTAAAGTTGAAATTTAAGGGGACAAATATACTTTGATATCAAATTTTAAAAAACTTCACAAATACAGGGAAAAATAAAATTTAACATTAGTACTTTATACGATACTTGAAATAAGTATACAAGTACAGTTTATTTTACAAAATTGGTAAACAGTACTTTGTGGTTATTGCAAATAATTATTTTTTTCATAATTATGAAAATATTGCAGATGTTTGAGTTTGTATGTGGCTTAATGCTGAATCAAAAATAACTTTCACAGGGAATCTAAGTGTATCTATTTATCATTTTCCATCTACATATCATTTCTTCGTCACAGACCCTAAAGTTGGATTCTTCAGACATCGGCAGGTTTTCAACCATGGCGACCAACATTGGCATCCCCCCAGCTCCTGTACTCACAGCGGTTTCAGAAAATTTCACTCTGGTAAGCGTCTTCCGTTTGTAGAAAACCTTGTTTTATGTAATCATATATATATATATATATATATATATATATATATATATATATATATATATATATATATAAATAAAACAAAGACATACTCAGTTTGCTCCCCTCATTCTGTATTAGGAAACTGGTTTGAGAGTGATGCATGATGGGCTGCAGCTGCACCAAGGGTTACTGAGCTCCATCGCCCCTCGACTAGCAGAGAAAGACAAAGTGGTTGCATTGATGTCCGATGTCCGAGATCTAAAAATCCAGATTGCTAAGGTAAATTTATTTTGGACGTCTGTATCGCAGCTTCAAAAAAAAAAACGCTTTGCATGACATCTCGCAATCACAACAACTTCCTGATCCATTTCACAGATGCAGAAAATGAACCAATCGCACATCGCAGCGCCCCCCACGTCAGGCTCGGTGGAACTGCGGCTCCCAGGGGAATTTGAGGTCCAGGTGGCGGCTCACCTGACCCTGGTCCAGCTGCAGGCGTTCAGCTGGGACGTGGCGCGTTGCCTCAGGAGTCTGGACCGCAGCGCCGGCGACGACAACCAGAGCTGACCAAAGATCGTTGTATTCTTCTTTCGGCCTGAGCTGAAAACCTACATTGCCAGTTTTTGTTATATTTATTGATCTGCTAGCAGATTATTTATTTGTTAAATCTATTTTTATTTATATATTTATTTCTAGAGAGGCATTGTATTTATTTAGGAAATCAATTTTTTTGAAAAACCTTTGCACTCGTCAGATGCATGACCAGCTAATAATGCTCATATGAGTAAGTTCTGAGAACATATTAAAGCTGCAGTATGTAACCGTTTTAAAATAAACATTTTACATATTTGTTAAAATGATAATTATGTCATGACAGTATAAAACACATAATCTGTGAAAAAAAAAAAAAAAACAGATTCTCTGGCTTCTCCTGGTACCAAATGCAGAAATTCACCACTCAGAAACAACCAATCAGCGTGAGGCGGAGGGTCTTAGTGCCGTCAATCACTCTCGTGCTCAGTTCCTCCTGCTTGCATTTTGCTACGTTACACCTGGTTCTCCACAACATAGAATGACATGAATGCTAATGCTATTTAGCATAGCCACTGATGACGGCAGATTAACAGTTTATCTGCAACAGTAAGGAGGTTGATTTACAGCGCTAAGCCCCGCCTCCTGGCTCTGATTGGTTGATTTTGACCCAGAGCGATGCAATATTAGCACTAGGAGGTGGAGAACCTCAATTTTTCAGATTGTCTCATAAGATAATGTCAACATTTTGATAGTTTTAATAAATATGGAAAAACACATTTCTGTAAATGTTACGCACTGCAGCTTTAAAGACGATTATAGAAGGTGTAACATTGAAAAAGAAACTAATTATTTTTGTATTGCTATTTAAAATCTAATTTGTTATTTTCCTACGTCCCAATACAAAAATAAAATTTTCTTTCTTGAAAATACAACTGTTCCGTTTTCTTAATGATGGTGCGGTGAAACTTGCTGACACGCCGCCTCGCTGGTGAATTTGTTTCCGAAATTCAAGCAAAGGAAACAGAAGTGCAACTAAAAGTGAAACGGCGGCTCCGGCGTCACGTCAGACAGAGTTCCTGCAGGTGTGACTGGCAGATGACCAACTGTCACCAGGAGGATGATTCCCTCATCATGTCATGTGAAAAACCTCAGAGTCATCATTCTGATTAAGACACAAAGTGATGACAAAAACAGGCGGAACTGTTTAAACAATGTGATTTGGTCAAAAATAAAAACGTCACAGAAGCAAAAAACTGGCAAAAGCAAACTATTTTTATTTAAAAAATCTATTTATAAAGTCAAAGATGTGTGTAAAGAGAAAAAAAAGAGAAGTCTAATACTCCAGTCGGTCCGTTCAGTCTTTAAGTTTTGTTTTTACCCTTCGTCCTTCTTCACTTCTCAGAACATGTTGATTGGTCGGGCGGGTGAGTCCAGGACTGGAGGAACTGGAAACTGGAAGAGTTTAGAGAGCCGAGATGGCTTTGGCAGCCACTCTCCTTCCCAGCGGCAGATTCAGGTCGGTGATGGCCAGGACCACTTTGGGCTTGGCCAGCGCCGGCAGCTTCACCAGCTCAGACACCTGAACACACACAAAAACACACACTCACTTTACACACACTGCTGGGTGAAACTGTTTGTACTCTGTCAACATCTAAGTTTGTTTTTCTTTTTCTTTTACACAAAGACGTTCAGCCAAGAGGCACAAACCCTACTCATGACCTACTATGTTAAATTTGGTATTAAAGTAAAGAAAATATTTGCTCAGTGTAATGGTAAACTCTACAGAAGGAGGGACTGAAATATTTTCTCAAATGTCATTTATTCTTGATCTAGAACAAGAATTCAAATCTTGCTCCGTTAAGCCTAATTTCACACATCAACCTCAATTTCATGTGCCTCTTGAATTAAATCTTTTAACATTTAATTCGAGAGGCAAAAACATCCTGACTTGCTTGTTTATTCAAAAATAAAAAAAATTGTAAAAGCATAACATTTATCCTATTAGAAGTATAAAGAGCCATTTATTTTTTTCCATGTTCTAAATCTACATCAACAACACTGACATCAAGTGTAAAATGTAAAAATCTTTTAGAAACATTCTGGTCTATGACTTTGTATGTAAAAACAAAACTCAAGGAGCAGCATCTAACACAACAACAGAACTGTATAATAATAAAGAAAAAATAGTTTTAAGTCTAGGAGTGTTTTTATACCCGATAGTCTGGCAAATATGATTTGATTGGGAACCAAAACTGCAACATTTGCTCCATTTTCAGGTGCTGTGGTTCTCTTACACTGCGCTGTGCCTAATGAACCAAAACACTTGTAAAAACTGTTACCCTCCTCACCTGTGGAGGCGCTACAGCAAGAACCACTGAAGGAAACAACCCAAAAACCTTTAAAGACGACATGAGTGCAATTTCCTTTTTCATAAAATGTAAACACAAATGAAGTGGCATCAGATTTTAGCGGTTGGAGGATTTCTCTTTAGCAAAAGACCTTAAGCCATTTCGCTGATGCTGGATGTATTTACCCAGAATGCCCTGCACCATTGTCCACTTCCTGTTCTTCAGATAAAAAAAAAATCAGTCAGGCTTGGCCAGTGATTGGCCAGAAAACTGCAATCAGTGCATCCATAGCAACAAGGTTCAAAGGGTTTGAGTGTTTCTGAAACTCTGGACACGTTTGCATCACTCCAGCTGTCATCTGTGCTGCTCGAAACATTTTTCTCAGATTGTTCACCTTTACCCTGATTCTGCCAAGCTACCAGTTTGAAAACATTTACAGAAAAAGATGAGTCAGCACAATTTTATTACAGCAGCAATGAGTCAGTGTTCGCATAAATACACCCTTAACTGACCTCAAGGCAAATGTCTTAAGCACATCTATTTTTGCATTCTTAAACAATCTTATTGGTTTTTATTCAACTTGTGCAAACTACTCACAGCACCCATGACTGGTAATCTTTTGATTCTGTCTGATAAGGTGCTCACTTTTTACTGCAAGCGCTAAATTTAAGAGGAGTGATTCGGTAAAGCCTGATGCAACACTGACTGGTTCTCCCAACCCCTCTTTTTTCTTTTCTTCTTTTTTTATTGTTGTTTTCGCCTCCCAGCTCATAACTCACCATGGTGAAAGGCATGAACTGCAGAATGCTGCCACGGCTTCCCTGCTCCAAGCACTCGACGCACTCCTCAAGAAAACTCTGCACAAACTGGGTGTGAGGCCCCGCCATCTTGGAGCCCAAGATGGAGGAGAACAGGAGGAAGAGGTTGGCTGAGGAGCAGAAAACAGAACGTTTGTTTTTAGTTAGCAGAGCTGGCACACAGGTCCCACAGAAATGAATAGTAATTTTCATCCAACAGTTGGTTAATGCTTCAAATGAAAGTGAAAACGCAATCTCACTTTAGCAGTCATTTATAATGCAATGAAAGTTGCACAAACTAAAGTTGTAATTTAAGAGTTGAACAACTTCCTGTCTCACTCATCCAGTCAGTTCTTTCCATTTTATAGCCAAACATCCCTGCTTTATCAAAAATAATCATATAAAGTGAATTAGACATTTTATTTTCACAATAAAGTTAATTGAAATTCATAGTAAGAAAAACAATGCAAACATTAAAATGTGTTTCTACAGTGAACTAAACCTTTTCAAAATAGGCCTGATGACAGAGGACATTCACTTTTCAAACCACATATCTTATCTTCAGTTTGGAAATGATCACTAAGTGGGTTTTTTTTTTTTTTTTACCATCAGTGAGGTATTTGATAAGAGGAAACCGTTTTCTGTGGAGGCATGTCAGCGGTTCAGCCGGGTTGCCAGATTGCGGTGCACCGAGGCTAATATGTCATAGAACATCCTGCATTAGAAACTGTTTATAGGAAACTTAAAAACAAAATCTTGACTGATTGCAACAGAGCAATTTAAACTAATTAAATGTCTTAAACCAGTAAAGATGTCTAATAATTTCTACAAAACAGAATTATGTTGGTAGAGGTGTATCCTTTTTCACTATATGTATTTTTTCCTAAAACCTAAACTAACTGACGTTCAAGTAAAGAAAACAGGTTATATTAAACTAAAGTTACCAAAAAATGACAAAATAGACTATTTAACTACATATAAATCAGAACTTGTCTTCACACATATGTTGTATAGCGTGATAACTTGTATTAGCAGGAAAGATAATCCTGTAATATGAAGCCCCTTTATGTCCTGAATAGTAAAAAGCCATAATTTGATGTTTAACTGTGATACGGTGTAAGACACATTGCAGTTCAACTTTAGTTTGACTTTATTTGTATAAATACTTTTATTCAATACTATATCTCTAGAAAATTCTATGGGGAAAAAAATGCTAAGATATAAAAATGTCAGCAGTAAAAAGTGTGATAGCTGACTAAAACTACCACAGATTCAGAGTTGCACCGAAATCTAAAACAAAAAGAAAAAAAAAAAAAAAAGAAAAAAAAAGAAATGAAGGAAACAGTTTTGATTCCAATCAGAGGAGCTGTGACTTCTCTTAAGACCATCTACTGCTTATCTTAAATACTCATCACTGCAGTTGTGCATTAATAGTTGTGGGGAATATGACGATCTTAGATCGTGAACGATTACGACGTGTTGACAAGCAAAGCATGAAAAATTGTTTCCATTTTAACAAATGTCATATTGCGTTATTCCTGCACTGTGGACGGGAAGAAACATGTCTGCCAATCAACTAGACGATAATTTTATTTTATATTTAGTAATACTGAAATTACTTAAAATATCATACTTGTGTATACATCTGTTTTATAAAATATAATTTTTTTCACAAATAATATTTTTTATATTGAATACAAATATAACCATAAGCAATATGATTATATTTGTATTTAATAATATTTAACACCTTGGATAGAGTAGCTTGTCCACAAATAAGGAATTTCCCATTGGAGCTAAATAAAGTATATTCTATTCTATTGTAGAGATCAATACAGGGAGTATAAAATAAATCACATATTAGTCGATTCATTGGTCAATCAACATTTCTGCTTCCTTTCTGAAAGTGAAGGATGAATGCAGCAGCGTTCCTCTTTCAGCCAGCTGACAAGGCAAGAGGAAAAAGGTTTGAAGTTTTGGAACTTTGGTATTCCCCTAATATTGGTAAGCATCATATGTTCATACTTGACAACCAACTTTATGACATCAGAATGCTTGCTAATAATGCTGATTCATTATCCCCATAAAGAAATCAGTATCAAAATGGGAACTGAATTTTTTACTATAATTGGAAGTCAGTGTGAACAAAACAGCAACAGGTGCATTTCTACAGAAATGTGTGGTGAGTTTCCTCTGAGGCCGTCGCTTCAGTCAGCACTCAGTTTGTTGGTTTATTTTAGATTTGTCTTCTTCCAATTTCATCTAAATCGTACAATTATCATTTCATAACTACTAATAAAGGCAGAACATTTGGATTTTGGTTCATGTTTCTTTAAACGTGGTGGAGAACAGGCTCACCCAGGACTCTATTGAGAGGGTCCCTCATGTTGACGGTGTGCAGCTGAGACGGAGACAGGGAGCTGCTCATGGACCGGTCTCCTGTGAGGCGACGGGAGAGATGACAAAACTTTATTTATTTATAGGGCCTGCAGGAAAAAGCACAAATTCTAGAAACATAAAAAAGAGGGAAGCCACAATGGTCAGGGTTATTTACACAAGATTATTTTGGACTGAAGACTTCAAGAGTTAAACTTTTGCTTCTACTGCTAAAAAAAAAAAAAGTTGGAAGTTGGCATGTTTCCATTAAGCAAATTAATTTTTAATTTTAATTAGAGTAATTTTATGGTCAAAGGAAACACAGCTAGAGTCGTTTAATGTTCCAAAACCACACCAGCCAACAGACCACCAACCAACATGAAAACCAAACACTTCCAACCCGAATCAAAAACAGGTCGACCAACACGCTGCCTTCACCGTCAACCAGCAACATGCAGCACAACAACAAGCCTCATCACAGGCCGACGGATCCAAACTGTCCGACAGGAAGAAACATGTCCACCAGTCACCTTGACGATAAGAATGAGAACATGTGACCCGCACCTATCAAAGTACATAGTAAGTGCTGGATGTTAAAGGTTTCCTAATGTGGTGTTTGCTCCTAATGTGCTGGAGACTCCACTGATGGGCCTCATTCTGGCACAACTTGTTGATTTAGCACCATTTGAGTTTGTTGGGCTAAACTTTTATGCACTTTTCTGTGCTTATTGGGTGAATTCTGAGTAACACTTCACGTCTAACGGGTTCAAAACCCCGTTAGATGGAGTTTCTGGGGAAGCTGCTGATGTTTGGGATCTTTTTCTGACTTGGAAAAAAAGAAAGGAATGAATACAAACAAGCCATTAAACAAAACCATCATCCTCAGATGATGCTTGTTTTTTTTTTCCCTCCAATCCTCAAAAGTTTCTAAATGAACTATTATATGACATCGGATGGGAAATGAAACCCCACTTTTAGTTTTGAAAACACTGCAAGATAAGTTATGAATTTCTTGACCAAAGTCATGCAACGGCTTGTCTGGGAATTTCTCTGTAGCTGCAACTCAAAAGGGGGGAAAAAAAAAAGTAAATCCCCAAAGGCTCAAAGTCTAAAAGCTCATTACAACAGTCATGTGGCTGTGAATAAATGGGTACAACACTATGCAGCTTTAGCCCTCTGTTTAAATATCACTGCTGTTGCTTAACGCAGATCTTTTTTTTTTTTTTTTAAAACAAAAACTTCTCATGAGACAACCTAGTACAAGTCAGAGTTTGCTGAGGGGCGAGTCATTGGTTGGATGATTACTAGAGAGACGGGTTGTTTGCCGAAGCCAAGCTTATCTGTTTTTGGTTTTGAACAGAGCTTGCAGAGTGAAAGCTGTTGCTGGCCTGATCTTAGAAAGTCAAATTCAAACGTTCGGGTTAGCAGACGGACCTGGACTGGAGAGAGCGACGGGCTCGTCCTCGTTGGAGCTGAGGAGCCGCATGAGTTTAGACGGCTGAGTGTCGTCCAATGGGAAGAGACTGTTGTAATCCTGTGTTCCCAAAAACACACAAATAGAACCAGATCTGTATTAGGAAAAAAAAAAAAGGATAACGACGGCAGCTTGTATGAGACCTGTCTGGACGTCTTACCTCGATATCTTCTCTCTGCCTTTTCCGCTGACGAGCCGAAAAGGGGCCTTTGTGGTGCGAGGAGTAAGAGCTGAGAGCGCACCACACTGACAGCCTGGGGTTAAAGGTCAAGAACAGTTGCAAGAAATAGCATAACCTCCGTCACAAAGAGCATGAATAATAAATCCTGCCTTACTTGGCCAAGGCCTTTCCAGGAGGGTCGGCCAGGCTGTGCCAGTGAGCAGAGTCGGTCAGGAGGTTGGGCAGGATGGTTCCCAGCAGAGTCAGCGTGATCTGCTGCATGTCCAGGCAGAAGATGCTGTACAGCAGCTCTACAACCCGGCTGGCCCACTCCTGTCGGGTTTCCTTCAGCAGCTCCTGAAGCAACGGAGAAACAGGGAGCAGTCGTGATTCACAGTCGGTCAGCAGTAAGTAAAGAAGTCCAGCATGTAAAAGATCAGAACCAACAATGGAGACGCCACTGGCTCCAAAACTGTTTTACTGTGACTTCGTGTCACAGAGCAACACTAACGAGCAGAAACACTAAACATGAAGAGGACAGAAAATGATGGGTGGTTGTCTTTGATTGGTTTTTTACAAAAAAAAAAGTATATCATGGGTTTTTATCTAGCCGCTTTTACTCTCAGACCCCTGAACACCCCTAACTACCTAGAGACTTCTAGTTAGAGAAATTCTTTGTGTAGTTCAATTTCAGTATAAAACAGCTTTTCTGTGAAATTTAAGACTTTTTAAAAACTTTTAATGCCATTTTGAATGCAATTTAAAACTGAAAAAACTATAAATACAAGAGATGTTTGGGGGATCCTGCTGCATTACATCACACAGTGTGAACAACAACTCAAAAAATACTGCAACAAGCAGCTCTTTGCAAGGACAATGTATGTTATGATGATGATTGGAATGCATTACATTGGTTCAGATCAAAGCAGATTTATGTCATAGAATAGCAGAAAGTCCAGGACTAAATCCAACTGAAAATACGTAGCCAGACTTCACAGATGCTCCCCCTCCAATCTGACTGAGCTGAGGCGGAAATGTCAGCATCTCGATGCGTAAAGCTGGTAGAGACAAGCCCCATGACACCTGCAGCTGGAAATACAGCTACATGGGGTTCTACAAACTGATACTTTCTGTCAAAAAAAAACAAAAAAAAAAACTTATCTAGAATTTTTTTCCACTTCTCATATATGCAATACTTTGTTTTGCTTTATATTCCAACAAAAAATAAAAATCTACTGCTTTAACAAGACCAGATGTGAAAAAGTTCAAGGTACAAGGGGATACAAATAATCCTACAAGGCACCGTAACAACAGTCGTGTTACCTTGATGAGGTTGTTAGTAAACCAGAAGACCCCTCCCATGTTGAGGAGGCTCTCAAACAGATGCAGAGCCCGACTGTCCACCCAGCCTTTGCGCAGCACCACCTGGAACTGCTTGCTGAGGGACTGGTGGATGGGCTCCTTGGGAGGCAGCAGGTTGCGGTACGCGATCGGCTCTTGGCCTTCTATGGGTGAACGCAGCATGGCGCCCGTTTGTTGGAAGACGTCGGCGCACATGTGCTCCATGATGGAGCTCATTATGACCACGCTAAACGCAGTTTGAGAGAGGATGAAGAAGGCGAGATTTAGCCGTCTACCCTCAGTCGATTGCAGGTAATGAGAAGCGATGCGCTGTGTGTTTTTGTACCGTTCGTTGTAGAACTGCATCGTGTTCTCCGCGTACAGGGGAGTCACAAGCTGTCGGATCATAGTCTGAGGCTTCTCTCTCTCGTCCCGCCCCAACATCCGGACGTGAGCCACCAGCCACGCCACCGCACAAATGGCCATGCTGCAAACTTTCCCCTTGATGTTGTCAGTGATCTTCTACACTCAATGTAAGAAAAAAAGAAGGAAGGAAAAGACAACTGGTAAGAATTGTGCCCAACAAAAAAAGATGAGCAAAATGACATCCGTCCACACTAAATGAAACAGGAAAGAAAGGAGAAGTGGGTTAAAATGAGACGTCATGGAGTGTGACAAGAGTGTAAGTGTCATTTAACATGAAATATCGTGATGAGTCAGAAAGGATGAAGCAGTGAGGCGTCTGATGTGAGCCGCAATCATTTCAGAAATTTCAAAACAATCTATTCCAGCGACGCAAAAGATAAAAATAGAAAGAAGACAACAGTGAGGAGAGGACCGACCTGCACCGCCTCCACGGAAAGAACGCCGTTCTCCCACGCGTTCAGAACTTCCAGAATGGCCGCCGGAGTGCTGAGGCAGATTTCATGCCACTTCACCTGACTTTTACAACAAGTCAAAATAAAATATAAACAAATTTAAAAAACAAAAAAAAAAACATATATGTCACCTAAGAGCATATATTCCTCACAGAAACACTCATTCGGATGCAACGTACACTAGTTTCATTTCTGAGGAGTTGTTCAGCAGGGTCACCAGGCTCTCCACTTTACCCGGCTCGGGTCTGAAGCATGGGTGGTCTGGATTCAGAGTCTTGCCCTCCTCAGGCATGCACGTCTGCAGCCAGGTTTCAAAAAAGGGGGTCTCCACTGAAGGACTGGGGTCAGACAAGATCACCTACAGTGGGAAACACGGACATCAGCAAGTTATCAAGGCTCTGTTGAAATCAAGTAACTCTGTATGGAAACCAGCAAAGAGTAACAGTCATTAGTTTTATTGTAAAACACACAACTAATGCAGCTACTTTAACTCTAGAGGTTGTTTGAAGTCTGAGATGAGCATAGCAGGGGTTTCAACTGGCAGCCTACAGGTAACCTTCAGCTCACTGGTGATCCAGGGTTTGTTATTAGGGAATCATCTAACTGCTCTTGTGGGAATGGTTGTTGTCCACACAGGAGTTTATAAAGTCAGTCACCAACTCGTTCATGGCATCGATGTCTTTAGCGTGTGACTGCCACAAAGTAACCCAGTTAGTAGCCTCGAAACAACCCTGCAGAGTTTCTTTGGCTTCCTCAGACCACTTCCTCTCAGATCTCTTCTTTACAGGTTGAATGTGGACAAGGAGTTTATAATCCGAGCAGAGACAGATGAGATTAGCCCAGAGGAGGCCTTGCTTTGTGGGTGTATGAATCTTTGACATTTCCATAAAACAAACCCAACATTTCTGTTTTCTCTGGTAACGCAGCTAACAAAAGTGTTGAAATGTTGGAAATGTAGCAGAGGGTGAGGTGTGATTAAAATCCCAAATACTGCCACAAACACATCTGTATCTTAGCAACAATGGAAATGAGGACATCACATGCATTGTGATGAGCAAAACATTGTGCAATGGCCGATGATTTGATGTAAATAGTTGCGAAAATAACACCGGTGAACACTTTGTAATACGGACAGAGACTTAATGATAACAGTTCACAGCAGCATGTCCTGGATTACAACATATGTTGTTTAAACGGATTGCTAATCCACTGCCGCTGATTCTGCCCACTCCTCTTTCACATAGTCAGAAAGGCCAGCAGAGGGATGAGGCTTTACATTTTCATTTTGCCTTTTCACAAGGGGCTTCGCTGTTTGGTCAAATAAATGGTTAAAATTTGCTAACATCACTAGTGAAGCCTGCACTAGAAAGGCTGCTCTCAACAAAACGTTTAATTTTTTGTTGAATGCTATCTGAGTGAAAGTAGTGCCATCTGGTGGACGAACTTAAAAGAATATGTACATAGCAAGTATTCCAAAAGGAAACATTTTTACTCCTCGCAACATAAATGTCTGAACACAAATATAATTTTAAATAGTTCTCAAAGGGACTTTTCTTGTTCCATTTAAAACAATTGTGTTGGTTTTTGTAAAAGTTAATAAATTTAACCAGATTGAAGTAAATTCCTTGCTTATTCTAACATCTTAAAATAGCTATGTTGAGCTTCAGTCATTCATCACAGAAAAAAAATGGCTTAGATGTATATAAAAAGAAAAAGGCCAAAATGTCTCCTGGGTCTCTTGAGCTTACCTCTGAACCGTACGTCTGCACAACATGACAGAGCATGAGGAAGGAAATGTCAAAGAGCTGGGCACGTACAGACGCAGACTTAGCTGAAGGAAAGAACAGAAGACGTCCGCAGTGTTAGCATCGAGTTTTTTTTTATCCCACACTGGAACATGACTCTCATAAATGAACTCACATCCTTCGCCGCTGATGTGCTTTGGAAACTCATTGAGCCTTGAAGAAGACGGGAAACATTTAACGTTTTGTTTTTAAACATCATTAAAAATGTTCAGCCGAGGAAAAAAAAAATAATCTTACTGATGCAACCACTGGTGAAATAAAAGTTCTGGATTTCACGGACAAGGCAGTGTGGATACACTCACTTAATAAATTTCCGAGCGAAGGATTTGAGTTTGCCGGTGGCTGCCGCTGCTGCCAGAAGCAGATCCAGACTCTTCCCAGACAGCATGTGACCCAGAACCCCCAGGAGGCCCTCGGGGGATTTGGAGTGGTCCGCATCTACCGTCTAATGAACATGGAATGAGGAAAACGTTCAATTGGCCATTAACATGATAAGAATCGACATTACTGATGCAATGTACTGTCAGTCAAACATGGCTGCTTCAATTTCCTACACTATACTGCAATTTCCTGGTTTTTTACCTTGAGAATATTTGTAACAGTGGGTTCAGCTCTCAGGATGAGGCCCGGGTTTGGCTGGATGTTTGCGTTTTCTGCCGTTTTTAGCCGTGGGGCAAACTCCCTGTCTTCATTCCTGAATAAAATAAACAAGATGAGGAGAGGAGGAAGAGGAGAGATGTGGGTTTTTACATTTCTTCCACCATCTTATACAGAGTTCAGCAAAAGTCAATTCAATACGCAACAAAGTCCATGCAGAAGGTTCAAGTATGAATATCGTTTGAAATCAGGGATTTTGTGTGCTTAACCAAGACAAAGTAATGCATAGCTGAAGTGGAAGGAAAATGATTTTTCTTTTTAATCAATCAATCAAATTTATTTGCATAGCACATTTTAGCAACCAGGCACTTCAAGTTGTTTTACATTGTTAAAAACATCATAAACACATCAGATGGTTGTGAAAACCAACAGCAGACAATACATTTTGTCAAGTTCCATCGTTAAAATGATCCTACATAAAATATGTTGGTCAATGTTCCATTTATTATGGTCCAAAAAGGTTTTGAACCATTTTGATGGGGCTTTAGTCTCGATTTGAAGGAAGTCAGCTTTTCAGAAGTTTTGCAGTTTTATGGAAGTTTGTTCCAGATTTGGTGTGAATAGAAGCTGAGTCCATTCAAGTTTAAGAACTTTTAATCATTGTGCATCATTTTCCTTCCTTAAACTCTAACACTACAGTCTTGTTGCTCATAAAATCAGCTGAGGGTTGCGGTTGTGAGGTGACAAACCGTGGAGCGGTTTCGGTGTTGTGAGTATTTCCAGAACCGGAGACGTACCGTTTGGACGTGAGGCCTTCGGTGTTGGAATCCGACAGCAGGCCCAGCTTGTTGCACTCCTGCAGCAGCATGCCGAGGCAGTCGCAACTTCAAGCAGAGCAGTGACGTTAAAACGGATCCCGGTATCCGAGGCGGGCTTTCCAGGTTTTTGACAGAAAGAAAACAACAGAACAACGGTGACGATTTGGAGGACTTACTTGCATCTCTGGTCTGCCTTGTCCAGCAGCGGCGTCAGTTTCAGGAGGTACTGAAACGCAATGTTTACATCCTCTGTAAAATCCTGAAAATAAGAGAGACTTCAGAATCAGAATCAGCCTTTTCTGTCATCGTTCAGAAGCACAACGAAATTAGTTTTAGTACAGCCAAAATAAGACAAACAACATAAGACATATGTAGACAGGTGCCTGAAATCTTTAAAGGCTCATCTGGACAAAACCAACAGAATAAATATCCATTAGTCTGCATGCATGATCAGTTTGTTGTGAAGGTTGCAGTGAATCAAATATTTGACCTGTCCTTTGTCTCCTTGAGGGTATTTCTTCAGTCTGAGCAGAACTTGAGGAATCTAAGAAAGACAAAGATAAGATTGTTGTGGCTGTTTTGTTTGACATGAAGTCATAATGTTGGATTCATTAAGCTGAAGAAAGCTGAAGTAGTGAACATTCATTTTCAGAAAGTGTTACATACTCCTAAAAAATATGTTATAGCTAAAAACAGTCAAGACAATGACGACGTATTAGGACTATTGCAGATAGAAAAAAAAGGGAGGAGTAAAATTACGCTACAAAACTCGGAAACTTTGAGATTAAGCTCAGAAATTTTCTAAAAAATAAGATTAAAAAAAGTCAAAAATGTTTTACTTTTTTTCCAAGCAAATTTCCAAATTTTTTCTAGAAAATATCTGAGATTAATCTAAAGATTTTTTGCTGCAAATTTGCCTTTTTTGTCTACAATGCCTTAAGTACACCGTTGTATACGACTGAAGAAGAGCATGTAGTAAAAGAAACAGCAACGTTCAGAAAGGAGTTTTACTTTGAGGAAGGTGAAGGCGGTCCATTTCAGCTCTTCGGTGCCCTCTGGTGACTCGATGAGGCCGGTGAAACAAGCCTTCCAGATCTCCAGGACGAACAGAGGACCAGGAATTCTCTGAAGAAAACAATTCAAATTAAGAAATGAGATTAAAAAAAATAATGACAACAACTAATACTCTGTGGTTTAACATTTCTCCATTCAAATGTAACAAACGTGTGAAACATGAATACTATTTTTCCAAACACTACAAACATAAGTTCTCACCTCTTGAAATTTGAAATTTATCGTTAAGCCTGAATATTACCAGATCAGGGAAATCCCACTAATAATTACTTACTTAATCCTGAGTGTTTAACGTGTCATTTTTGAGCAAACGCTTATGCTGACTCAGAGTTTGGCAAATGCACCACCACATCTGGAACAAACTGTTTGTTCCAGATGCAACAAACAGTTTCCTCTTTATTGACCTGAGGTCTGCAAGTCAAACACAGAAATGTTCCATTTCCCTGTTCATTAGATGCATTTAAAATCAGCAACTTGCACCATTTCCAGCTCAGATATCAAAGAAAGACGGAAATGGGTATCAGCCCGTCTAATCAGATCAGTGCATCTCTAGTTTTAAATGATAATTAGAACAATACAAACCAAAACTTAGAAGGCTGAACTTAAAGCACATGGATGGAGGGTCAGGCTTTGAGGTAAAAGGCGCAACTTTACAATATTTCAAACTATTCAGAGTTTCATATGTGCAGATTTAGTTGCAGGATTTCTTCCACACATCATGTTCACCTGCATCCTTTTAATCATCATCAGCTGCTCCACCAGCGGCTGCGTCTCCCCCGTCAGGTTCATGGTGCCCTCCAGCATGATGAAGGCGTGTACAGATGGGAAGGAGGCATGAGCTGGAGGCTCACTCTGGACAGAGAGCATCAGGGGAATACTGAATAAAAAGAGAGAGAGACAGAGAGAGAGAGAGAGAGAGAGAGAGAGAAAAGAGAAAGAGAGAGAGAGAGAAAAGAGAAAGAAAGAGGGAGAGTTCATCAGGTTGGACAGAGATTCCTGCTTTAGCTAAACCAAATTCATCCAGGAACCCTCACCTTTTCACCAAAGCCAGCGTTTCCTCTATGGAAGTCCTCAGTGTCTCGTTAGGAACATTACAGAGGCCGTCTGTCACCGCAATCATCGTTTCCTCAACATTACCCCAGGAACCTGCAGGGGGCAGCAGAAACACCAAGAAGATCTCACAGGGCGATCAGAGTGCCTCAAAGTAAGGATGGGGCGATTAATGGGAAGGAACCGATTATTCAGATTATCGTCAACTAACTCAGTATCAATTAATCATTAACTGGAGTACACAGACTCAAAAAAAAAAAAAAAAAGCCAATTTCTGAAAGAACTACATTCTCAGAGCAATAATTAAACCAAAACTGTATGAAAAATATAAACATCTGGTATCTAAGAAAAACAAACAAACACTCTTTGTAACCATTTGTAAATAGGTTCTACCCAGAACTCATCAAGAGACAGTTTAAGCCTAACCTGGTTAAAATTATGGAAAAAATAAAAGTAAAATAAAATAATAATAATAATCTCCTATTCAACACCCTTTGCTATGAAATTATTAGCTGCTGACTCCAAAACATAAACATATTGGCCATACACTGTAAAAAAGATCTGAGCTTTCTCACGTTGGAAAGATTCTGTAGCTGCAGATGCATCCTTTGCTACAAATAGTCAAGCCTTCTCTAAAGGAATGCTGTTACTACTTTTTAAGCCATAAAATGTTTCTTTTCTTATTTAAAAACTTAATATTTTATTCATATGTAATTTTAATGCATTTCTAATACTGTATAAAATGAGCCTGAGTGAAATAACAAATCTGCAAAATGCACCAATTTTTTTTTCTTTCATCAGAGTAATTGATTACTGAAATATTCGCCAGTTGCTGTCCTACTTGGAAGGACCAAAGTCACAGTTTAGTGGTGTAGGTGTCGTCATGCAGCTAGCGGTTAGCGTCACCTGGATCTTCTAGCCGGGCGATGTGGACCAGAGCTTTGTTCTTGGTGCTGCTCATCAGGCCGTGCAGTCGCTCCTGGCAGGCTCTCAAGATGGCCTCGGTGCTGGCCGACGGCCCCAGCTCTCTCAGTTGGTCACAGTAAAATGCACAGCCCTGCAGCAGCCACACCACCACACCCAGCAGGGCCCGACACAGCCCGATGCACTCTTCGGCCTTCCCATGGCAGCTGAACGAGCAGCAAGCAGAAAACCAGCTGGATCATCAGTAAAGCCACTCAAGAAGGTTGTTTTCACTGAATTTAAAGAGGCAGCATTATGTGTTTTCCAGGCACACAGTGCCATTTAACTATGTTAACTTCAAGGCACATATGTATTATGTGTCTGGAAAACACATAATACTACCTTTTTAAATTCAGTGAAAACAACCTTCTTATAAAAGTGATGTATATATCAAATGTGACTTAAAAGAAATTTTACTTTGAAATTCAACACCTAGATTTTGGGCCTCTGTCTCTTTAAGAAACTCCTGCTCTTTCTGAAACTCTGTCTTCAGGAAGTCATCCCAACATGGCTCCTCTATTAACCCTTTATCAACTTTTTTAAACCAATATTACATTAAGAAGCAGCTCCTATGATGAAATCAGCTGATGCACAGTTCCACCAGGTGTTTGCTAATTGCTGCTGGCTAGTTTGAAGGAACTGAGTGGAAGACGGCTGTTCCAACATATGGACTTTGAATTTGTGATCAAATTCAAAGTCCATATGACCCACCCCTGATATGAAATACTATTAAAAGTTGCTCCACGTTGCACAAACGTATGGATGCATATTTTCCTCTCATCTTTTCTCATCTGTCCTCATAATTCCCCCGTCACCATCTCTGATATTCAGAAATCTGTGCTGCTACTCCTGTTCAAATTCAATTCAGATCAAAATTATTTTATTGATTCCAAAGTGAAATAAAATCACTTTTAAATTCAAATTATGTTTGAGCATTAAGTGGGTGCATTTACAACCGCAGTGAGTAAATGCACTTCATATTCTACCAAATATCAAACCCAAGCAGTCTGTTGTGATATTGCTGTGCTGATTGGAGATATTAAACTGTGCAGTTCTGTTTTATATGTGGTGGCATTAACGTGATGTCAGTTGTGCACATACTTGAGACGATGGCAGAACATGTCCATTATCTCCAACAACGATTTGACACACAGCTCCCGGGAAAAGCCGTCAAACTGGAAGACATGTTGGTTAAGGAAATTGTGAAAACCCTCCAGTAAACATGATGCTGCAGTAACATTTATCAGCCAGCCGTTTACCTTGCTGATGGCAGTGAGAACACTGGAATAAGACACCATCTACCACAAACAGGGAGACATTTAGAATTAGCAAAAAGCTGATTAATACTCTGTTTTTATGACTGTTCTTCCCGTACCTGTGAACTTATGGCATATTTGAGATAAGACAAAATGAGTGGGTTGGGAGATGGACCAATCATCGCCTGCTCCATCAGAGCCTCTGAAGCACACACAGAGGAAATAAACGTTAAGAGAAACCGCCTATAAACGGACTCGGATGTAACTTCAAGTAAGCTTAAAGAACCTGCGAAGTTAAGGTAGTCCCATGTTGCCCCCTTTGGAAAGTTTTTCTTAATGTTGACTGCCCACTGGTAGTCACTCCAGCGCTCTTTCCAAGCCTGCAGAATGGCTTGTTTTAAATTCACCACCTTCATCCTGGTCGGAATGAACAGACACTCCTGGAACAACAAAAACACAAATTAAAACTCCACTTCTTACAAAGTATTCACTGTAAAAACCACTGCAGGTTTTCGCGAACCATTTACAAATTGGGCTATATGTTAGCATGTTAGCCGTTAGCTAGAGATGGCATTCACCAGTTTGTGGATTAGGTTTTAAAAATACATATATATATTACGTAGTTTAAAACATACAGCTGCTTCAACTACGGGGAAAATATCTCTCTCCTAATGTAACGCTTACCTTGCTTTATGACTTTTTTAAAGCATGAGCGGGTTTTGTTTATACATCCAGAGCATTGACTCATTCAATCAAGTGACGTCACCTAGGGTTTTTAAAGACGCACGTCCTTATTCGTTGGTTTTCTGACAACTTCCGCATTGTTTTTCTTCTTCTTTTCTTTGTATTGAAATATAAGCTGACATTCCGCGTGACTGCCATCTGCTGGTCCCATCTGGAGCTTGGGATGTTGTTTTACAAACTACTAAATACTTTTCCATGGCACTAGATTTTTTTAGAATATTACCGAGTATATCAATCCTTCTTGAATAACGATCTGCAGGTTTTTGTGTTGTAAATTAGAGCATTGTGGCTTCATAAACAACATCCTGCTTTCAAAGTGAATCTGAAGACTCAATCCTTTGTAAAGTTGAGAGAAAACATGGAGTCTAACATACATTGACCAGAATTATTACTACATTTTTTCAATAAGAAGTGACAGGTAATCTCAAATATTTGCTGTGAAAATAAATACAAATGAGCCACATGTGTGAGAATTTACTAACCTCAAGTTGCTTTTCGAAATCTAAAAAAATTTAAGATGAATTCAGTAATCAATAAAATACTTGGAACCACTGTTCCAGAGTCTATATCTCTCTTTTGTAAGGTGTATGTACATGCTATACTTTGGTTTGGGAAAGGTAACAGCAATCATGGAATTGAAGGCAGTACAACAGATAAGAATTGGTCATTGGACCAGTTTCTTCTAAATTCTTCTGGATTGACTGTACAAAGTTAATATTTTTGACCCAAAGATGAATCAAGCATTTTACTTGCAAGATCTTTTCCTACAAATTCCTGCAAATTGACCACCAAAAAATAAATGTTTTTTTAGCTTCAAAGACATTTCCGCTAAATCATCCTGTAATACAGAAAGAGAAAAAAGTTTTTATTGGAATATATTAAAGAAAGAAACACAAAAGCATAAATCTACGCAAGAAAACAATATAACTTTTAATCAATTAATAGACATTCTCATTCTTTACTTCCAACCCATTTCTTTATATTAATATTTTCGTTACATTCCATCTCAATGATTCTGCCAGGTGAGCACCTTCACTTGGCGACTGGTTGAGGAGGAATTTGTCAATGAGGGAAAAAGTCATGACTTCATTTGAACACAAGGTGTCACTCTTGACCAAGTTACTGGTCGCATGCGCCGCCTTGAAAAAGTATTCTAACAGCTTGAAGCCTTTGTGAGGTTTATGATGGTACTTGACGTGGACTGAGTAGAACATACTCTACAGTAAAATGTTTAGAACATAGGTTCTTTTTTAAATTCACTTCATTTTTTGTTGTTTTGTTTTTTATCATTGTTTTTAAAGGATAAAGAGGGAATTGAGTGACTAGCAAAGACACTCATGCTAGCTGATACAGCTCGATGTGTCTCTGTGGGATAATGAGCATAAAATAATCCACTTTGGATTATTCAAATGTTGCCTAAGTTATTTTTTGAATACATTTTTAAGAACTTTTTTTTTTTTTTTACTTTTTAAGTATTTCATTTGAAAATCTAGCATGGCTGCTATCATCAAACGGTAGCATGAAAATTTGTTACGTGTTTTCTTTTTTAGTAAGACCACAATGTTTCAGTTTCCTCACTTATCTTAAATTAAACAATTTTTTAATCTTGTCTGGGTGAGTTCAGTGCAGTCATCACTGAAAATGCTGGCAGTAACAAAAAAAAGTTTTGCACACTTTGACTCTTCAGCTTTTTACTTATTTTTTCCTCTCCAAAAACTGCAAAGGGCTGTCACAACTTTTGCAAGAAAAACAAAGATGTAGAACAGCAGACCTGTGCAAAATCATTTTATATAATCACCTTTTTATAACTCACAGTTGTTGTTTTTTTTGTTGTTGTTTGTTTTGTTTTGTTTTGTTTTGTTTTGTTTTGGGGTTATATTATAATTAAAAAATGAAACCAGTGTAATGAATCACAAATATTTTTCATTGTCAGATTTATCCTTTGTGAGTTTATGTAAGCTCAAACGGCCCAGAGTGTTAGAATACTATTCAGCAATCATATGGTGGCATTATGGCAGGCTTACTTTGACCTTTCCTTCTGTTATTGGAATTATAATGATACATTGGTGGTGAAACAGGAGCTCAGTTTGTCCATTAGAAAAGATTCACACAATCATGATAATGGTAACACTGGCCTGCAGGTGGGTCAGAGATTCTCTCGTCCACCATGACTCATGAAAAACACAGAGTGAGTATCTGGAGGCAGAGCATGCAGAGCACTCACTCACTCACTCTGCTTTGTTGGTACAGGTTGCTTTTACATGTAATGTGCAATCCTAATATTTAAAAGAAATTACAGAAACAACGTAATAATTAACATCATTTAATAGATTCTAAGAACTTCAGTTTCAAGTAAAAATGGTGCCAACTGTGTGGCAGTTCCTGGGGCAGAAGTGTATGGCAATTAAAACCAATCAGTTCTCATGGGGTACAATTTATTGATTTGACCCATAAAATACAAATAAATTCTACTGTTTTATGAATCGAATACTAGCATTTATTTTTTGAGAGTAATTTAATTGAGCTTTTTGCATTAAAAATTAACACAATTTTCAGACAGAACAAATACCCCACAGTTTTATGCTGTAGATTTGAATTCCCTGTTGAAGTTTGTGGCTGCACCATGATATTGTTTAGCAGAATAAAGCTACTGATATTTAAAAAATTAAATTAAATTGAAAAATGGTAATATAGTGATTTCATTTTTCCATTCCTTTCTAAGTAACTTAAAGCTAGACAGAAATAAAATCAGATTTCTATCTTTAAAATACTTGTAGACTTTTCCACACCTGGAAGATAAGATTATGTCATTTCAAACTCTGATGAAGTTGGTGAAACTATTTCCTGCAGAGCCAAAAGGCAGAAAATATTCTTTGAGGATAAATGTTGTAACAGTACGGACAAATAAAAATGCACTTTATAACATAAACAGACATAGATGCGAAGAAACTGTTGGTGGATTTTAGGAAGCTAACAAAAATAATAATAATAAAAACCTGTGGGGTTTTCAGTGGGGACTTAAGTTCATGTTATGCTCCACTTTCTTGCAATAAAAGGGAAACAAGAAGTGCGTGACCTTTGGTAATCTCACACGTTTATTGTTCACTGTTGTTGTTCTGCGTTCATCCACTACAAAGCTGTGTAATAATTGAGCTCTGGCATCCCCAAACTCAGAATTCACTGTAGAGTTGATGAAATCCTTGGAATGAGTCACCTTGGCAGACAATCCCCCTCCTGAGCTCTGGAGCTTTTTAGGGACGTTTTCCTTTGTCCTCACCCTGCATGCAGCCTCATGATGGAGCCATTTGAACAGCAGGTCCAGAGACGCAGCAGGATGACGTCGGTAGGTACCACCTCAGGCATCTGGGCTGTGAAGTCTTCAGGAGTGAACAGAGTCGTGGTCAAATGAAATGGCCCTGGTTTAAATGTGGAACCAACGCGTCCTACATAGACAGAAATGTCCTCGCGCAGCGGATGGGGTGGGGGGATGAAGAATAAGGTTGGATAAATGTTTCATGGCAGCTACAGAACCTTGTGAGTGAAGCCAAGAGAAAATCAGGTTTGTAACGGAATCCTCGAGGGAGACGGATTGTAAAGTAATCTTCTAAATGACAAGAGGTCAGGCAAGGAAAGAGTGGGAAGTTGAGCCTGCAACTACATCTGACTTAGCTGAATCAAAGTGAGGACGGACGCATCTCCGATACCGCACAGGGAGGAATGTTTCCGTTGCCACGTCAAAACTGATAAGATGCAGTCCGGTTAGAGAAGATTTAACAGTACAAAGAAAATGCTGACATCAATGTTTTATCCTCCACGGGTCACAAAGCGTTCAGTGCTGCAACGTTTAATAGTTTAAAGTAGTAAAAAATGTTTAATCCTTGAACGAAATGTTGGGTTTGGACCCAGTTTGCTGCATTATCATTCATCCCAGTGGCACAACAACCTGACCAGACTTCACTGAAACTTTTCTCACAGAATTAAAGAAGACTTGCTGAGATTATAACTCATCCTTCAGTCATTAGCGACTGTAGCCCTGTTGTCCTGACATCCCACATCATGAAGGTCCTGGAGAAACTCATGTTGGCCCACCTGTCTAAGCAGACAAGCTCATATCATTATCCCCTCCAGTTTGCTTATCGCCATGGAGTTGGAGTTGAAGACGCCATCATACACCTGCTTCAACAAACCCACTGTCATCTGGATAAAGCAGGCAGCACTGTAAGGATCATGTTCTTTGATTTCTTCATTTAACACAGGGGTGTCCAAAGTCAGTCCTCGAGGGCCGGCATCCTGCATGTTTTAGTTTTCTCCCTAGTTTAACACACCTGGATTAAATGATGGCTCGTTAGAAGGCCTAGAAGGAACATTGACAAGATGAAAAGGTTGTTACTTCACCAGGGAGAGAACTAAAACGTGCAGGATGCCGGCCCTCGAGAACCAACTTTGGACACCCCTGATCTAACACAATTCACCCTGATTTGCTCTGTAAGAAACCCCAGAAGACTCAGGTGGAGGCCTCAACAATCACCCGGATCTATGACTACCTCACTAACAGACCACAGGTTGTAAGACTAAAGGACTGTGTGTCCAACTAGGTGGTCAGTAACACAGGAGCACCTCAGGGCTCTGTACTCTCATCATTCCTTTTCACTCTCTACACTTCAGACTTCCAACACAAGTCCAACTTCTGTCATCTACAGAATCACTCAGATGACTCTGCAGTTGTCGGGTGAATCAGAGATGGACAAGAGGCTGAGTTACAGTAAGTGAGTAATATGGAAGATAAAGCAACAAGTGTGCTAAGCGGGGCTAAGCTAACAGAAGTGTTAGCAGGCTAATTAAAAATATTGTCAAATTCCCAGTGTTCTTCCACAAAATAAAAAGGCAAGAAGAAATAATAATCTGTATCAACACACTAGCTAACCTTATGACTCTATGATCATGCTACTGTGATCAGACCATTCCCAATATTATCAAAGATCCATTGCAAAAAAACTACAACCTGATTCTTCAGCTTTAATAAAAATAGTGTCAAATGTTTATGGTAGGTTAGTCATCATTAGTGCAGCTTAAGTTTTAATTTGTGAGTTGAAATGTAGACGATCAAAAGTCAGCTAGTCCTCATAACATTACCAAACTCAAAAAAATGATGTCTGTTGTTTTTTCTGGTTTATATTGCAAGAGTTTTTCTGTGTCACCAAAACTTTGGTAGCACAGAGGTTATCCAAAGTTCACGACTCCTTGCCCACATTTCCCATGAACACAAACAAAATGTAAAACCAGTTTGAACTCAAATTAGATCTTAGAGATGCAAAGTTCTTTCCCCACTCTTGTAATGTGTGTAAAACCTAGTTACAGTAAATTTACAAACAGTTTCTGAAGTCTCACCCAGTAAGCAAACTGCCTCAGAGCTTCTGAATGACCCATTTCTCCTGCGATGTCACAAACTAAAAACTGGATCATTGAGGGGCGGGGCTAAATATAGATGTTTAGAAATCCACCTGAGTGTCGTGTCATTATGGAAATGATGAATAGGCTTCAGTCCGAAAAGAACGCTATGGTTTCAGAAGAGAGCCAGGGATCCATCTTCCAGCCCCTTTTAGCCCTTCACTCTGTGTGCATTATTTAGGGGTTTCAGAGACCCCCGAGGGAAATATGGTGGAGGGAACATTGAGGCAGCAGCATGGAGGGAAAAAAAAGGAAAGGGAAGGGGCAAAGCATAATGCAAGAGCTTCTAATGTTGTAATTAAGGAGTTGCAATGAGGTAATTAGATGCTTGTAATTGGGGATCTCCTCGTCTTACCAGGTCAACCTTGTGCTCTAACGCAGATGGAACATCAGGTGTCCCGATGACCATCATTAAAAAAATACGAAGGTTGCTGATGCCACAGGCAAAACCAGATTATTGTTAAAAAACAACTGAAATGCATTTGGTGCAACATTTAGTGATGAGCATGTTTCCACATTTTGTCACATCAGATCCACAAACCTTTATTTTTCTTATCGGGTTTGTTGTAATAGAAAAAGACAAACAAGAGCAAAATTGCAGCGCGAAAAGAAAATGGTACGGGGATTGCAAAATTTTCATCGTTTTTGGTTTCAACATTTCTTATAAATAGAAATCTAAGATGGTGGTTTGTGTCATAATCCTGGGTTGCTTAGGGTTTCTCTGTGTTTGTGCTTTTGTTTATACTCATTCTAAACCTCACTTATTAGTTTACACTGTTGTCTTTGGTTTAGTCTTTTCTTCCCTCTCCTTGGTTATTGTTTGTTTTCTCCTCAGCTCCTTTCATGTTCTCTGATCTGTCTCCCTCAGCCTGCCTGCCTGGTCTCCCCTCACAGCTGTTCCTCGTTCCCAATCAGGCACCTCTTCTCTGGCAAGCAGAAAATCATAATTAACAGAAATAAAGACTTGAAAACCTCAGTCTGCATGGCATTAATCCATATAACATGTTTCACTCTCTGCTGGAGTTAGTGAAATAGATTAACTTTTTAATAACACTCTAACTTATTGAGTAAAATCATACATTCCTGAAAATACTTGCAGAAACAATTGTAGGGAAAAATTTTGTGTTTATTATTAGAAAACAATGAATCTGTTTCCTTTGTCTTCATAGCTATACACTGCTCAATGCTGGTCTGTCACATAAAATTCTACCAGAATACATTAAAGAGAAAAAATTTTGAAAAAAGTTCAAACAGTCTGAAGCTTCATTCAAGGCAACGAAGCAGCATGCAGGCTTCCATCTTAAAGCGCTATCATTAACGAGAAATTATCACTTCACAAAAGCCGTCTGACAGTTTCTTAATATTCCAGCTTAAAGTGTTATCTTTAGCGCAACACAATAACAACAGAAAGTAGGATGAGACGTTCTATCATGACTAAGCGTCTAATTGCTCTTTTGTGGCGTCGAAAGACTTTTTGTCTCATCTCCAGCTCTACCTCGCTCCCGTCCCACTCACTTTTTGTCTTCTCTCTGGGTCTTTTGTTTGGACTATACGTTTCACATTGTCTGCGCTCTCAGAGACGCTGCTGTGCGATCAGAGGAGGAGGACCGAGGTGAGCGTGGGCTGAGCCGAGCAGCGTGGCAGCAAGTCTCGCCGAACGTGTGCAGACGGATCGGAGTCACATGGCCTAAGCTTCGTCTACTGGGACACTGCTTGGGATTACTGTGAAGGGTGAATGCAAGTGTGCAACAAAAAAAACTAAAAGTCGCCCGGAGGTCAGAATGTCGTTCTTTTTATTGACTTCCAGACATAGAGGCTGACGGTTTGCGACACTAGCTGTGCTTCAATTACGAATGTGTGCAGAAATTTGTCAATATGCTACTGCTGTCGGAAAAAAAAAACACAATTTCGCATTTGTGATGTTTCCGTTAAATAAGAAACGCAATTAAAATCACATGTGAATAAGCTTGTTCACATGATAAGTCATCAAAAACCATGCTGCACCGTCATCCTCCAACTACTTCCTGTTTTCTTCGTCGTTTGCACCTGTGGCAACATCGTGTGACATACGAAATGAACCAATTTGAATTTGGCCTAGAAAAGCCACCTCAATCCTAACACCAAAACTTTTTATCAAAAACCCTGACTTTTTTTTTCTTCCTAATATTGTGAAGCATTCTCATGAAGCTCATTTATTTTCAAAATGTGAAATTGCGCAGCTTATCCTCAACGGAAGCAGAAAGCGTCCAGAGTCTTGTCCACCAGCGCAGGTTGCTTCTGTGCAGAGGTGTTTAACAATGACCCTCATTGCTGAGGTCCGACTCAAGGTCCCTGAGTAACTTGAAGAAGTCATCAAATATTTATCTGCCCTCCTTTTCATGATCATGGTATGTAAACAAGCATATTATCTGTTTGATTGACACTCGATCTCCTAGCCTGGCATGTCAGTGAAAGCCTAGACAGGACTACAGCGTTATAGATGGAAAGGCGGTCACAGACGAGGATTATTTGTCAAATTAATTTCGGTAAGATTCGATCAGACTGAAGGGAACATCACACAGGCCAGTTTACATTCTGTACGGTGAGCAAACAGTTGGATATAGTCAGCTCTGAGTTGCAAATGTGCAAATATCTCTTGATCACCTTTCCTTCTATAACGCTGTAGTCCTGTCTAGTGTAGCATCCAGATAACGCTGCTTTTTGGCCCACATACTCCACTTTCTTACATAGTTATGTTTCTCTTAATGTATTCCTGACATTTTTACCCATTCTTCTTTGTAAAATGACTCAGTCGGATTGAAAGGGGAGTAGACGGAGTCTGGGCCATTCATTTGCTTTGATTGACGCCTTTCCATTGTAGCTGTAGTTGTATGTTTAGTGTCACTGTAGTGCTGGAAGGTAAACCTTCCAGCACCTTAGCCCTACTTTCAATATTTAAATAAGTTGTAACTAAGCTGCAGTATGTAAGTTTTGTAAACAATATTCTTTTGCACATTTGTTGAAACTGTCACGATGTTGTGATCACATAGTATGAGACAGATAATCCGTGAAAAAAAAAATTAAGTTCATTCTCCCAGTGCTAACTGGCAACAACCAATCAGAGCCAGGAGGCGGGTCTTACCGCTGCCAATCGGTCCCCTTCTCTCTGCTACACTGCAGCTAGCATAGCCTGCTGTGAATACTCAAGCTGGTTAGCATGACCACTGATGCTGTTGTTTCTCTGCCATTAGCACAGTTAGCAGCAAGTACATGAGATGATTGACAGTACTAAGATTTTCCTCCTGGCTCTGATTGGTTGTTTTTGGTCAGGAGAGGTGAATTTCTTCACATAGTAATAGCAGCTCAGGGAGGAAGTGGAGGAGACTGATTTTTTCATAGATTATCTGTCTCATATTATACTGTCATGACAGGGTGACAGATTTAACAAATTTGTAAAAAGCATTTATATATGTACATAGTTACATAATGTTGCTTTAAGGTGAGAAACTTCAGTTTGTTTTTTTTTGTTGTTGTTGTTTCTAACAGAGTACCCTGCTCAGTTGATTTTTCTGTAAATAATCCACAAAAATTAAACTTAAAATTGTCTTAAAAGGAAAACATATTAAAAGTTTTTGAACAATTAAAAATCTTAAATTGTGTTGTTAAGAAAAGATGATAAGAACGCGATAAGAATAAGTGAACAGAGATTTTCCAGGACTGGCTATGGCCCCCCCTACCGACCCCTTTGGGGGCGCCACTGCAGGATGGAACTTGTTTTCAGTCATCTTTAGCCAGCTTTTTCAACATCTTGTCTTTAACGTCCTCTTACGGTTTAGTTAATAGTTCCACATATATGTAAATGGATCTCATTATGGCTTTCTTTCTTTCTTTCTTTCATATTTTTTCACTCTTTCCTGAAGGCCAGATTCGTGGAGCAATATTTGTCCTGTCAACAAATTCTCTGACTTTTATCTGTGGATCTCCACAGCTCCTACAATTACAGCAAGGAATTTAATTATAATTCAAGATATACACATAACCCTTTAATGAGATTAATTTAAAGTGATCAAACACAATAATGATTTTTTTTTTCAATTGAGACAGACACCTGAAGGTGGATGGAAAACTCATTAAAGGAGCAAATGAATAATGAAAGAGGGTGTGTTGGTGTTGGACTAGCTTGGTTTACATCTTCACTTGATGGAGCACTGTTGTAGCTCCCCAGGGTGGGGGGATAGAGGTGGGGTGGGAGGCTGAGGAGGCAGGATACACAACAGGTGAGATGGAAACACAATGGACGAGGGCAGGAGGAGAAAAAGCAGGCGGACGAGGCAGAGTGCCAGGTTGTCTCAGCGCTGTGCAGTGAAAGTGAGGAGACAGCCCCGCTGAAAGGAACGGCCAACACCAGCCTCATCAGGCAAAAATGGAAAAAAAGTGAAGCGGCCAAACCAAACCCGGCAGGGAATCAGCCATGTCAGCAAACACAACCTTCCTCATTGTATGGGTCGGAAAAAACCGCCTGGGCGGGAATTGTTCCATTGCGCCGTGATAAGGTGCCTAATGATCCATCAGTAGAGCAGATTTTGAATTAGTAACTTGAAGCAGAACTGTAGGTATGTGAGTCTAAATGCAGGAATCAATTTAATCCATAATAAATATATGGTCACCTTCCTAAAATAATGGATAAGTAATTTTTTGTCAAAAGAATTTTCTTTTTACAAAAATCACTTTTGGCATCACTTAGGTCAATATTTATAATGAATTAATAAATAAAGCATGAATGAACAAAGAGTTTTAAATTTCTAAGTGAGAATGCATGGAAGAAGCTTCTTCACATTCTCATATCCACAGGTAGAGTGTGGATGTATTTTGTGTGCTGCGTGGTGAAAGTGACAAATGATGCTGACTGCATGCAGGTGTCTCCAGCTGACTGTGTTCAAGTGCACCGGTGTGGCATTGTAGGCATGGTAACCGGCGTCCACGCTGTACTCTTGTCCAAAGTTCAAAGTGAACAGGAGGAGTTCTGGCATGTTTGTTGCCGGCAGAACTCAAATCAGCACACTCCTCTTTAAATGGCCGCTGTGTTCAGAAGTCCTGGATTTAATGCACAGCACCTCCTGCTGTAAAGTGTCAGCCGGAGTATGGAAGTGAAAATGAATAATCACAGGTCTGAAAGTGTAAGCTTCTGCACCTTTTTTTACATATGCCTTGCTACGAGAGACGCCATGTGTTCCTGTAATTTTAGCCTATATCTCAACTGTTGGTGTTCAGTTGTTTAAGGCAGATTCAAAGCAGAGGGAGAGTTATTAGTATGTTAAAACAAAATGATGCAGCAGAATAGACAGAACAACAGAATTCATTATTATTAAACCAACAGTTATGTTTTTGTTCTACACACATTTTACCAAACAAGTTGTTCTGAATAGTGCACACTTGTTGGGACGAAGGTTGTGGGATTTAATGTTCTGTTGCAACAGAATGGGGAACAGCACTCTTGCTGTGGCGTAGTTTTGTAGTTTTATTACTTTTTTCTCATCTGGTCAACTGAATATCTCAGGATGAAGTCTCACTCTGATGAAGAGGTGATTCACACTTCATCACCAGGGGCAGCAGATTATTGTATTGTTTATCATTTATCGTGAAAATGTTCTCAAGCATTTTGATTTAATGTTATGATAAATATCAGTTATTAATGGTAAATTAAGAAAAACAATTCTGACAGTATTATTGGAAATGTTACTTTTGCTATTTTCTCAGCTGTTTCAGGTTTGCAAAAATATATATGTCCATATAAAATTATTATTATATGCTGTTACTGTGTGTAGTTTAGTGACCACCAGTAAGTAACATCCTATTTCAAATGGGAATGTTTTTTCAGTACAATATTTGTTTTTGAATGATGAGCCTGCCTATAAAATAAGTAGTACACTAAATTGTTTTTTGTTGGGTTTTTTTTTTAATCATGATCTTTATTGTTGTCATAATAATACCTCAAAATATCATGATAAAATTCTAAGTCCATATTGCCCACCTCTAATCAGTGCAGACAGCATAGCATGATGTTAGGTAATGTTATCTTTGGGTTTTTGGGAATTTTTCAACATGTCCAAAAAGTCTGTCAGCTTGGTTCAGAATACCATACTGTTAAATCCACATTCAACTGAGTGTGATTTTCTCCATGGCAACATGTTTTCCTCTGGCACCAAAATGACAGCCAGCTATGCAACAGTGTTATGGTGGTAATTTTTTGACAGAGAAACTTTAACAGTGGCTATAAGCTTTGTGAACACAACATAGAAACCTATAATAGCAACAAAAAAAAATAAATAAAAAATCTGCCTATAATACTTAACACATGACCAAAATCTCTAAACATGCCATAAAAGTCCTTAAAGTCATTGTCTTATTTTAAAATATTAGTACGTAAGTTTTAAATTCACTCATGCATCTAACGTTAGCTATGCTGCAATGCTAATGTTAGCCTGTACACTAACATGAACAATAAGGAGAGATTCACTTTCAGCTGTGGCGTTTTTCTATCCTCTCTGCTACAGCTAACGTTCTTATTGTCTACACTTATAATTCCCTTCAGCTTCACCGTTAAATGCTTCACGTTCGTTCTGCCACTGTGCTCTGTTTGTGTCTGTTCAAAGGAAAGCAGACGGCCATGTTGTTCGTCACCCACCTATTAGCTCATTTAAACTGAAAGGAGGGTAATGAGTGCAAACTCAAAGAGTGCCACAGAGATGAGTCTGGCTGGTATTTGTTGTGATGTTGCACATGTTCTACCAGAGCATCTAACCTGCTCAGAAACAATGTATTCACAGTGGTGCATGATTCACTTTGAGAGTGATTACAGGAGAGCAGACAAAGAGAGCGTGGTCGACAAAACACTCGGCATGAGTAGGAAGACTATCAATTCACAGCTAAGCATTTAAACTGAAATCTGATTCATCTTTACTGCACACATGTTGCTATGTGTAGGTTAATGTTCTCAAAAGTTGATTGATGTGTTTGTCAGTAGACAATGCAGCAGGTTTATCTATTATCCTATGAAGTAATAAAAAAGACTTCTTGGCATTGCAATGAAATGAATTTAAGGAGAATATCAATCTTGTCCAAGATGTTAATATAAACCATTAAGTGTCTTATTGTCTTATTGTGAACAGCCAGTAATGAAAGAAAAGTGTGTTTGTTTTTTCTGCGTGTATTTGTTAAAGATTTTTTTTGTAATTGGCGGAATCCTCAAATCTGACCTTGAATAATCTTTTAAATGTCATCTAAGAGTGACTCAGAAATCCAAAGTGTGTTGGCATCAGCCTTTTTTACTAAGCAAAGCTAAGGATCATGTTAGAGGCTCCAAATAAAAGACAAATACATTTATATGACAGTTATTTGGATATGTTGATTATTTTAGCTACTTGAGCACAATAGTTCTCAGAAGCAATGTGTGATGTCACGTTACCGTAGGAAAACGATTCTCTCATGAGGTGGACAGATGCTTCAGACTGAAAGTGGAAGTGAAGGCATTCTGTTGTACTGATAGATGGTTGAGATTTATAACCTCAGCTGCTCATTTGACCCATTAATTAGAAAAAAAAAAAAAGATAACATGGAAATAAAGTGTCACTAACATGAGTATACTATAGCTGTAAGCTGGGACATCTTGTTATGTAGTAATTCAGAAGTTAAACATCTATAATAGGTGGAGTGATCTATGCTGATCAGAACAGGATATTTCCCAGAAAATCGCATTGTGACTTCACTGTGCTGAATGAATTTTTGCTAACTGGATGTCTGCCTGTATGGCAGGTCAGTGCTGATCGGTCCTGTCACTTCTCATCAGGCTTCAGTCTGCCTCGCAGCTCCTTCAAACACATGACCTCTTCAAGGTCACTTCCACGGCCGGATGACAGGAAGATTTTGCTCACGACCAAAAAGTTTTTTTCACTCATTACAGCAGCAGATACCTATTTCTACATCACTAACATGATAATTACAAAAAAATTGAATATTTTTTTCTTCTGGGTGAAATTTATGAATGTCAAAAGTTCACATTACAACACTGTTAATGAAAAGCCAACAACAGTGGTTGGTCTGCCACAACAAGAAATGTTATTATCTGTGTTTCCTTTGGCCGTATAATTGCATAATTTGGCATTTTGAGAATAAATTTGCTTAATAAAAACCATGTTAATTTAAAAAAAACAAAAGATTTTTGATTTAAAAAAAAACATTTTGGCGCCAGGATGAGGTGAGTTGAAATTGGTTTATTTCACAAAGCTGCAATGGAAATTTTTTTTAAAATGCATATTGTTCAAAATGCAACAATATGCTATTTTCAACATAATACAACTCTCTGACAGAAAACTTTTTAAAGTAGTTTATTATTAGGTTAGGATTGGACACGGGCTATAGTGAAATTATTCTTAAACTTGAATAAAACGACCACTGTTTCACGTTTTGACATGGCATTTAGATAAAAAAAAAAATGTGCACAAAATTTTATAACATGATTTGATTTTAATTTGATTAAATTAGCTGCTAAATAATATAGCATGTTTATTACAGCAATATTCTACCATTTATCATTATTTTTGATTTATCAAGACGTTGAAAAATACTTACACTTTAGTTTAAATCAACCAAATTTGTCTTTTTTCTTAAAAAATAGAAATAATAATAAAAAAAATGAAATAGTGCCACTGATGCTTTCTCTGGTATCTCAACAGCTTTACACTGCAGGCATACTATGATGGAACATTTTAGACGTTTTTGAACCATAACTGTATAAAGTGTCAGTAAATTTATTCTAGTAATAATTTTATAAAAAAAAACATTTAATTTCACATAAGATATACATTCTTCTCGTCCTGTACAGTCATTTTCTACCCACTTCTATCTCCTGCTGTCCTGATTCTGCTTCCATCAAACCTCACATGTTCGCTCAAGAAGTGAAAAGCTGATAAGAAACAGTGTCAAAGAACACAGGGAAAGTTTTTCTTTAGCACCATATTCCCAGTGCTTATCTAACACTGACTTCTTTAGCCATGCTCAGGGTTTTCCTCTTGAAACTTTGGGGTGTCATTAGTTTTGATATTAGAACTTGTGCAGCATAGGTGTTAAACACTTTTTGACTAGAATCCCAAACAAAATAGAGACTGTTAAAAAAAGGTGCCAGTTTTAAAATAATCAGTAGCATAACCAGGGCGTCGCAGCAGTTCAATAGCAACACCCAAACTAAAAAAACCAACAACACAATGACCCTGCAAAATACTGAAAGTCCTGCTGTGCTTGGGGAATCTCACTTCTGTGACAGTGCTGCGGTTACTTTGCTGGACAGACGCCTGCTCAGCAGTGCTGAGGTCTATAAGAGCACAGAGCACTTTGTCATTCCTCAGGGAGAGACGAGAACAAACACAAAGTGACACCATATTTTTGATTTTAAAAACGTGGCAAAGTGGGAGGGAAAATGTCATCTGATTTCTGGGTGAAATTGGTCAAGTGTTTGTCCTCCACACTTAGCCTGGTGATAAAAGTTTTTTGGTTTCCTTATCAAGAACCAAATGATCTGGAAAAACTGTTTCCAAATCATTTGTTCAATGGGGAAAACACAAACAACTTAAATGATATTAATGATATCATGATGAAAACTACAAGTTAGTAGCAACATTTAAAAAAAAAATCTCTAAAAATGTTCAAAGCAAGTATTTCAAGCATTCCACATGGCGGTATGCTTTCACATGGGATTTAGTTACACTTTAAGAGTCTGCCTAACACAATAATACAACATGTGGCAATAGGGAAAAACACCACTGCTTGTTTCAGTGGGGATCTCGGCTCAGGTGACCTCAATGCGAATGTCTCAACCATCCAAATTTCCATAAGCGAGCAAATGGGCCAAAAATAAAATGGATCCTCCAGAATGAGACCATTGAACATCATCACCGGGGAACTTCCTGTCCTCTGCTGCTGCTGGCCTGTGCAGCTCCAACGCAGCACACTGAGTAACTTTGAGCCGCTGGGACGATTCTGACATGCAGATTATCATTCGGGCCCAAAATAAAAACTCGGTAAAGAAGACAAACTCATCTGCGGAGGCTGCCGGTTTGGACTAAGAGCTGCCTGTGGGTGGGGATTATTTTCAGAGATGTTGCAGCTGCGTCCAAAATTTTGGACACTGACCAGGTCGGAAAAAAATGACAGGATCTTACTCCTTACTGACTAAATCTGAAATCGCAGTAAGTCGACCACTAACAGTATTTGCTCTTCATCCCATTCCATTTTACCTGAATTGCACTCGAGTGTTTTGTTTTATTTTATTTTATCTTTTCAAAGATCTTAATTCTTTAATAGAGATGAGATGAAGTTACAGGTGAGACGACACCTCAGGAGGTGTTCTCTGTCTCTGATCTCCCCGCTGTGTGTATTATCAGGGTTAATAGGAGTGTAACAGAGACCAGTGCTGAGTGCCAATTTGCACGTCTTCTTTCATGATGCTACGGGTTCAGACCCGGGGCCGACACACGCAGGGGGCTAACGGCTGAAACAGGAGCACAGCAGGAGGAAGCTCTGGCTGTTAACCAATCAACGTGAGATGCTCTGAAGGAGCGAAGCATGAAAAAACATAGTCTGTATTAACTATTCTTTATTCAAAGTCATTTAACATTTAAACATGTCATTATTCCGGAGCCCAGTGGTGATACATGGTGGTGGCAGCATCATGTCATTCAGATGCTATGGATTTAGCTTTCAGAAATGTATTACTTTTTTTTCCTTCTTGTTAAAAAGAAACTTATTTAGAAATATAATCAGCTACATGTTATAGAGGTTGTTGTTGGAATCAAATATTTTAAAAGAGAAAAGAAAACTCTGCCCTGCATGCGGCCATACAGTCATATTTAATACATTAGGATAAGCAGGCATGTCTGTCAGATTTTCAAAGTAACAACCTTTATGTAGGTTAAACATACTTTTCATTAAGCTCACATTTCTGTATTAGAAATGTCGTTTATTTTTTTTTTGTAATTTAACTCCATCCATCTTCAGTCCACCTAGACCAGCATCCTCCACCCTGCTCCAGAGCTGTGTTCCCTCAACATGATGCTGCCACCACTCTGGGTGGAGATGTGACGTGTTTGCAGCTAGTTTTTTCCGACAAACCACTTCTATGTGAAGCACCGCTTACGCTTTTTCTGTAAATACTGTAAATTGTATAAATTTGATTGAAAAATGTTTAAAAATCAGTATCTTGTTTAAAAAGTATGCAGTCCAAAAAAAAATTGCATCAAGAAATGAAAGTGAGAAAAAAATATGTACGAAACACACCATGAGAAGTGAAAAGGACAAAATGGAAAATCTATAAGAAAACTCTAATTTCACTATGTGTGATATGAGAAAAATATGAATGTATCTATTGAGTGTTTAAAGCTGCAGTGTGTAACTTTTATATTTTTCACATATTTGTTGAAACTGTCACTCTGTCACGGCATCAAGCTCCTCTGCCTTCTTCCAATGCTAACTAGAAACAACCAATCAGAGCCAGGAGGCAGGTCTCAGCGCTGTCAATCACCCCTCCGTATGGTGCTGCTCATTCCCCTCTCTCTCTTTTTCCCAAAGCCCGTGAGAAGTAGCTAACTAGTTAGCATAGCCACTGATGATGGAGGATAAATGGTTGTTTCTCCACTATTAGCACATTTACCAGCGAGTACATGAGATTGATTGACAGCACTAAGACCCTCCTCCTGGTTCTGATTGATTGTTTTTGATTGATGCATTTCTTCAACCAGGAATAGTGAAACATTTTAGAAAAAAAATACATAAAAGTTACTGCACCTTCAAGATTTATTCGTCAGGATCTAAAATGGCAGCAGTCACATTAGCTCACAGCTAAAAGATGCTGTTCTAAACTAAGAGCTTCATGTTTTACTAAATATCAGCACTGAAACCTCATCTGTATGCTGGAAGAACTGAATTAACAGTCGATATAAGGTCCTTCACTGTGTTTTTTTGACAGACTGGTTTAAACTTAGCCAAACACGACATGATTCCCACAAATCATTTAAGGGCTGATTTCAACCGTTTCACACAGCCTCAGTCTGCTTCTCACTTCTAACCCACACGCCCACGGTGAGAGCTGTTAGAGGGACAGTGGCTCAAAAAAAGAACCATTCCACCCAGTTAGCTTACACTGGGTCAACGACACCAAGTTACACACAGGTGGACACGGTTAGAATGCCGCGGTGTCGCTGGGCACACGGACTGCTTAAAACCTACACTAAAGACAGACCACATAACACCAGTTTTAAAGTCACTACATCAGCTCCATGTAGCTCAAAGAGTAGACTTTAAAATACTGTTGTTAGTTTATAAATCACTGAACGGCTCAGCACCACAATACATTAAAGATATGCTGTTGTCATAGCAACCTTCCAGACCCCTCAGGTTGTGGTTTTGGTCTGCTCTGCATCCTCAGAACCAGAAGCAGAATCAAACAAGGAGAAGCATCATTCAGCTTCTATGCATCACAAATCTGGAACAGACTTCCAGAAAACTGTAAAACAGCTGAAACACTGAGTACCTTTAAATCTTGACTAAAACCAGCTGTTAAGAGTTGGATTTGAAATGTAATCAATTACGAATTTAATGATGACTCTTGACTTAATGTAATGTTTTGATTGCTGATTCTATGTTGTATGACTGTGTTTGTTATAATGTAAAGCACTTTGAAATGCCTTGCTGCTAAAATGTGCTATACAAGGAAAATTTCATTGATTGATTTGATAAAGCCTCAGCATAATTTATAATTAAAAACTTGGCTTCCTTTAAAAATAAAAACATTTATATTTACACCCTAGAGACTAAAAAATATGCTCAAACTAAGTTTGATTTCACAGTTTGTTTAGTAGAATTAACATTTCAGTTCAGCCAACAAACTGCAACGTCTAATTTGTCTAATTTTAAGTCTGTTGTGATCTGTGTTTTCTGTGTATTTATTTTGAGGTTTTTCTGTGTTTATTATCCTGTTCCCTTCTGAGTCTCTGTCTTCCCTGTGTCTCGTTTCTTTGATTACCCTCCCAGTGTATTTAGTCCCACCTGTTGTCTTTGTCTCTTGTCGGATCCTCGTCGTGGGTACCAGCCAGTTTCCCTGTGCCGTCGTGTGTTCGTTGTACTCCCCGTTGTTCTGTTCGTGGATATTTATCATTAAATCATCATCTTCATCACAACCTGGGTCTCTGCGTCTCTCCTCACCACCTCATCCACACATCATGACAAAGTCGAGCTAAAACCTGAAAAAAAATTCAGATTATATTTTGAAAAGCACAGTAAGCTGCTCCTCAGTGGGGAAAAACTCAACACTGAATCCAGTTACAGCTCAGGTTTGGTCCACTTAAGATTTTTAGATTTTGGATAAGACTGAAGCAAATGCAGTTCTGGCTTAATAAAACTGAAAAGTTCACAGAAATCATTTAATCTCCATGGCAACCATTCAGCTGTGCTTCCTCCTCACAGAACAACTGTTCCCTGCGACTGATCCATTCAGCTCCTTCAGACTAGCCAGAAGAAATTAGTAAACACCTGGAACTGAGCTTCTACTGAGCTCATTATAGGAACTACATCTCAGTGTAATGGTGGTAAAAACCTTGTTAAAAGGTTAATAGAGGAGCCATGAAGACGGAGTGTCAGAAAGAGCAGAAGTTCTTAAAGAGACAGACGCTCAAGGTGTTATATTACAAAGTCAAAATTCTTCGAAGTCATATTTGGTATATAGCATTTTCTATAACAACTGACGGTAACAGTTACTTGATTATGCTATAAAATGGCGGCTGGAAAACACATAATGCACCTTTAAGTTCTATGGCCATCTGCAAAGAGAGTAATATCTGAATTAAAAGCAAACACATGGGGCCCATTGTTACACTAATACTGAAGGAGTTTCAGGTTTACAAATCTACATATAAACAAATGATTGACACAGGATTACAGGTGTTGCTAAGTTATTGGGCGGAATAAAAGCCAACAGTGAATTTTACTCATTACTGAGGACAAAGTCAGCGATTACTAAACTAATCTAATCTGCACTTCCTACAAAGAGAGACTGAGGTCAGATTTGGAAATCAAAAGCACCTGGAGTCCACACAATGCATCTGCTTCTCTGTCAGATTTATACAAACAATTGACAGAAAGTTCAGTTTAACCTCCTCTCCCCCCCCTTTTCATCCGCTTTGCATACAGCAACAATCAACCCAAAAAGTTGCTGAACACCGTCCCTTGTCCTGGTCATCCCTTTAAACCCGATCTCTGCCGAGGGAACAAAGGCAGAAATGTTTGGCCCCTGGGTCTGACGAGGGGAGCCATTGAGCGCCTTTTGCTGGGACGGGATGAGGCGAATTAAAGCCTCAGCAGAGAATCCAGCTGACACGTAGAGAGTGCTGTGGCTGTGCTGCCAGCAGCTGCTGCGCATCATCCGTCTTAAAAAAACTGAATCTGTTGTATTTTAATCAAGGGATATTTGAAAGCAGATTGAGACAGATGCATTTAAAAGGCAGAGGAGCTAGAATCTGTTGACAGATTATCTGTCTTATACCATCACGACATTATTATGATTTGAACAAATACTTACAAAACATACATTTTTATAAAAGTTAAATACTGCAGCTTTAAAAGAATTGTGTTTTTCAAGTCGTAATCATTTTAAAAACATAAAGCATTTTTTTGTTGTCATTAATGCAGTAACTGTAGCACAAGCTTCTTGCATGTCCTGTTTTTTTTTTCTTCTACATCTCTCATGTAGACCAGCGCCTCTCAGTTCAGTCTTATGAATGGCCTGTCTGCTCCAAAAGGCCCCGAGCTGAAGGGACAAGCGACATTTCGCCATACGCTTTCAAAAAAAAAAAACTCAACCATATGCAACACTGATTAATTAATTTCAGGCTCTCATGGCTGAGAGCCTGAGATTTTGCTTCTTACATGCCAAAAATCAACACTCAGGGAAAACTCATCATGGCTTTTCCTTCAGCTGGCGGTATTTCTGACTTCCAAAAGCTCTCTGCCATTTAGCATAAATGTACCATTTTCAGTCTATTCTCATGTTAGAATACAGTGGAGAGGTGTGAAAGTGTGCTTTAGTGTGTGAAAGAGCATATAGAGAGTAAAGAGTTCTTGATGTGTGTGTGTGTGTGTGTGGGTGTGTGTGTGTGTGTGTGTGTGTGTGTGTGTGTGTGTGTGTGTGTGTGTGTGTGTGTGTGTGTGTGTGTGTGTGTGTGTGTGTGTGTTGATCAGAAAGAGGAGAAAGCAGAGAGAGTGAGAGAGAAGGAGACGGTATCAGTGATGCCACCAAGAAAAAAAAAAGGTCAGCTGCTGGTAAATTTAGGGTAAAATTAGGGCTTGGCGGGACTGGGCTGTGTGAAACCGACAGATGGAGGATGGTTCCCATGGAACCAGACCTGCTACAAATAGCTGTGTGCACACATATACACACACACACACACACACACACACACACACACACACACACACACACACACACACACACACACACACACACACACACACACACACACACACGTTTGTGTGGCTATCTTTGTAGGGACTTTCCATTGACTTCCATTCATTTCTACAGCCTAAACTTACCCTTATCCTAACTCTAACCGAAACTCAGTTCACACCTTAGTCCTAAATCTAACCCCTGACCCAAAAAACAGTGTTTACCCTTGTGGAGATCAGGCTTCGGTCCCCACAAGGAACAGTGGGTCCCCACAATGTAGTATGTGTCAGAAAAATGGTCCCCACAAGGTATTACAAACAAACGCACACACATACACACTCTCCTGTGTTGATCATACGATCGTAAAAGAAACTCAGAACACGGAGACAAGTTGGAGCGCAGATGTGAGCCCGCCCTCACATCCCGGTGTGAACATGAGCACATGGAGCGCTTCACAGTTAAACACACAGCAGCTTTTATTATCTTTTTTTTTTTTTTTTCTTAATTCAGGAAGAGTTCTGGGTGAGGACGTCATGTTCATTCTACTTTGTGGCCTTGTGGAGCATGACGCCATGTGTTCTTGTTTTCTGCCCTTTTCCTCACTTCCACTGAAGTCACATGTTCACACTTCAGTGATTGGCCACATTATTAGAAACTAAGTCAAAGGCATAGAAACTGTTCCACGGCCACTGCTCCGCCTTCAAGGTTAGAAGAACAGGAAGATGAGGGAACACACATGGAAATCACAATTGTACTCAGTAGCAGCATTTCCATTATAAAGGTACGGAAAACTTTGCCAATATCCCGCTAATATTGAAAAATAAAAATAAAAATTAGCAATTGAGGTGTTTCCAATGAGAAATATTGATATTTTCTTTTGCAAGTGACTTTTCAGAAAGATATAGGAGCTTGTTTTTAGTCAGTCATTCCTTAATATTGATGAAAAACTATTAGTTCCTCTGGCAGATTATTTCAATTATTACATGTCATAACATGTACATTTTCATCAATATTCAACAAGCTCAGATATCTTGCTGAAAAGTTACTTCTAAGTTAGTCTTGTCTTATTTCCATTGTACTACAATATTTGCACAAGAAACTAGACTAAAAATACTTTGTAAGGTTTTGTGTTTTCGTAACAAACACAAAATCAAAACAAATTAGATTTGCTCTTGCAATTCTCCAAAGACGTCTTTGCACGTCGTTCCTTTTCTTTCTTTTCTTTCTTTCTTCTTCTTTTCCATTTGTCTCAGGTAAATGAATGTATGTCTCTGTTGTTCTGCAGTTTCTGTTGTAATTTCATACGTTGTCCTCTATTGGATTAAACTCTGTAATTCTGTGACGTCAACACTCATTGTTGTTTTCTGTGTGGTTTCACTTCGGCCCGCTGGGAGAACCTGGGACCCCTGAGAGGAAGATAGAGCCAGAGAATTTTCCTAAAATATTAAAACCTAAAATCTTCTTCAACAACACACACACACACACACACATACACACACACACACACACACACACACACACACACACACACACACGTTTGTGTTGCTATCTTTGTGGGTACTTTCCATTGACTTCCATTCATTTCTACAAATGAATTTTTTTTTCTATCTATAACGGCCCTATTATGTCATCATGCACTTTTGCATGATTTATGAAGGAAAACAGACAACTCCTCCTAAGCAAGAGGTGTAGTCTTTGTCCACACTGAAATATTGAGATCACTCCAATACATTTTCTAGAAAACACTTGAGAAATTTCTGAGCTCCAAAATTCCAACATTTTTGACTGTGGAAACTCAGAAATAGCCACTTTTTTTTTCTAGAAAATTTCTGAAATTCATCTCAAATTTCGAGGATTTTGTTTTGCTTGCAAATATTTTTGACTTTTCATGCTTGGAAATGTTCATCTTTTTAACTGGAAAATTTCTGAGATTGGTCTCAAATATTTTTTTTGCGGAAAAGTACTCCTTTATCTTTCTGTGTACAGTGGCTAAGCTTTTGCACACTTACGTAGTCCTGAAGGAGAACAAACCACTAGGGTTCTGCTGCTGGACGGACGGGCTGCGGCTCTGAGATGCTGAGTTCCTTTCTGCTTCCCTTGACAGACAAAGTGTTACATTATCCTCAGCGGTCCGGTTCTCTTCTCTCACATCGTTCCAGTGATCCAGTCATCAGTCAAATGCAAAAAAAAAAAAAAAAAAAAAAGAGAGATGACAATTAGTAAAGGAGGGGGCTGAAAGAGTGAGAAGTTTCTAAATCCAGCCTCACTGGCTCGGCCCCAGCTTTATCACTAATGATTCATCAGTGCAGAAACCCTGTGTCTTTTTTTTCTCCTCTTTCTCTGCTCCTTTTCTGTTTTTTTTCTTTTTCTTTTCTCTCCCCACCATCTAGGCTCTGATTTCAGAGTTGTGAGAGGTGATTTGCAGTCGCTTGTGTGCGATCATCACCGGGCCATTGTGTTGGGCTGAGGGACGTCAACTAATGGAGCTCCTTTTTCGGGCGCCTCTCGGTCTGCGTCGGCAACAGGTACCATGCCGGGCCCCGCATAAAGGGAGACTTCAGCTCTGGGAGAACAGTGGATCACAAGGTTCACACGTTGCATTCAGACTGTAAACCCTTGTTATGTAACGGCAGCATAATCACAGGTGGCTGCTTAGATATCCTTTGCATGTCTGCGTCTAAATGAGGAGGGCTTTGCCTCCCAGGGACACTGCTAAGTGGGACTCGCTGCTGCTTCCATGGCTACAGTTATAACACATTTTCACTATTTTCAGAACCAATAAGAGCTGGCGGAGATGTTAGAACCAGGGGGAAGAGGAAGCGCTTGTACGCTCTGATTATCACTGCCTGGAATTGTTCTCTCACCAGTCGGGGTACTTTTAGTTTTGCCACTTGTTGAATTTAAATTTTGTATCATTCTATGTTAATCTGATGGGTGCAGCTTAGTTAGAGAATCTGAATATGAGCGATGATGGGAATGTCAGGAGTCATCATGGTGAAACGGCGGCCTGCGTTTGTTCTCAGGACTGCACTCCTGACGCTTGTTTCAGCAGCAAGGTGTAATTTGCATTAATCAGGAGGGTCCTAAGAATAAACTTTTCATAATCTCTCTGGTGATGGTGACGGTGGCGTTTCATCTTTTACAATGGCACTCGCCTCGGGGAGACGCTGCATGGGAGCTCTGTTGACTTATTGCTGCTGACAGCTCAATCTCTCTCCATCATAATCAAGAGCTATCAAGGAAAGGGTTTTGCCGCACAAAGGAGAGCATCCACTATTCCTAATTTGCGGTGCTAAAAAATGGCAGAGTTTTAGGGGGGAGAAGGGTTGGAAAAGTATTTGCCTCCAAACAGATTAGTTCTACTTTGTCAGTGTTTCAGATTTTGTACATGTCATGATCTGTGTTTCTGTGTAGTCCTGTTCCCTGTGAGTCTGTCTCTGTCTTCCCCGTTGATTGTTTCCCAGGTGTGTCTTATTCCCTTAATTACCCCGTGTGTATTTAAACCCACCTGTTGTCTGTGTTCTTCGTCGGGTCCTTGTCTATGTCTTACGTATGTCAATTGCTGTCTTGTGTCGCTGTCTGTTAGGTCGAAGCTCTCCAGTGGAACTGCTAAGTCCTGGTTATCCTAGCTCGCAATTTCAGTCTTTGTCAGTGCTACCGGTATTAGCTGTTTGCTTCTCTGCCGTGCTGCCTGTTTTCCGGACTGTGAGCTCATCATTAAACTCCTCATCACTATAACCTGGGTCTCGGCGTCATCTCCTCACCGCAACCACCACACTACATGACAGTACACAAAGTCAGGTTCAGCATAAACTCTGGAGAAAAACTTCCAGAAAACTGTAAAACAGCTGAAACACCGAGTTCCTTTAAAGCAAGGCTGAAAGCCCCACCTGTTTACAATTGGCCAACATTGACCAATGCATGATTAATATTGACCAATGCATGATGAACATTGATTATTTTGAATATGGCTCTTGGCAAAAATATAATGTAAAAGCGTGATGTGTTCATAATGGTTTTTAGTTTTCGCAATGTAAAGAGCTTTGAACTGCCGTGATGCTGAAATGTGCTACACAAACAAACTTGACTGATTGATTGATGTATTGATTGATTTATATCGTGGTGTTAAGGCATTTTCATATCTGTAGCTTATTTCCTTTGGTCCAAGTCAGTCTATGAGTTTATCTTGTTCGTTTCTCCAGAAAACTCTGATCAAATCAGAACCTGTCACCCCTGACCATGTGAGAAGGTTCAGTCTGTTCACCGGTCAGATGTCTCAGGAAGAAAATGTTGTGTAGCAGAAAATATTTATATCATTAGTGTGTTTCTCTGTACTATTCCTAAAATGATCCGATACAATACCCTGAAATGTTTTACGAAAGCGTTTTGAATGTTGCGTAGGGCAGTGTGCTCAAAAGAAAAAAGAAAAAAAGAAACAAGAAATCACAAGTACTTCTTCATGATTCTGATAAATACGTCTCCTTTGACCCTTGACCTTTCATCTCAGTAACTATTTGTCTGACGACAATGCCTCAGATTGGTCAGAGGACCTGAAGAGCCGTGGCCCCAGTTACTTAAGCCAGTGAAACGGCCGTTTGATCCGATTTCACTTCTGTTCAGCAGGATTAGAAATGTGATATTCTTGTACTCCCACTGACTGAAGCAGTTGTGAAAAGGCCTTCGTGTTTTCAGGTCCAGCTGGTTGTTGTTTACTGTGGCAAGAAACCAGTGAGTAGTAATAGCATCTTGTACCAAAAATAAAAAATAAAACAAAAATAACTCACCCAGAGTACAATCACAAAGCCACAGTTTATGCTTAGTTGAGATATATTTGATAAATTTTATATTTTGACTTCCACCATCACTGTATAAACTAATATAACAAATTCATAATATAAATATTCCTACAGTATAAATTATGTTTGATTTAAATTGAAGTTGGTATGTCTAATTTAGTTTTTATTCTAGTGTAATATTCGTTATGTTTTCTGTCATAGTTAACAACAATAGACACCAAAAATCAACCAAAATAAGCAGAAACTTCTGGTTCTCTTTACTGAATTTATTTTCACTGTTACATAAACATTTGGATTCATCACAACGTTCTTCAGGTGAATAAAAATCAAATTGAAGTCATTATTTTTGGTCCTAAACTAGAATAATCTAGATTTTGCACGCAGCTTCAGTTATTACATCTGGAAAGCAGCAATCAGGCCTGAAGTCTGGGTTTAGTGAAGGACTGAACCCTCAGAGACACATAAACACAAGAGGGCCTTCTGTCACCTGAAGACCATTCCCAGGATTAAAGAACTAACATCCTACCAACTCCTGCAGGATTTCTTGATCTGATAGTTATTTGACAACTTTAAACTGTGTTTGTGAATCTGTTTTAAGTCAGTTATTCTTGAGGAAATATTCCACTCTTACTATCAGTCCTTGAACGTTTCTCAACGTCAGTGCACTAACTGCTAATTTCCACAACTGTTGGGCCTTTAAGTGCCATAAACCCTGTTAGTCAGTTACAATGACAATAAAAAAAATAAATAAATAAAACATTTTAGAAATCTAAAAAGAAGAAATGAGAAAGGGGGCAAATATGTTTTCACAGCCATGTGTTCTTAAGAGAGCTCATTCTGTACAGATTTAAGAATAACTCCGGAGCTCAGATGTAGGTGGAAATAAACTGGCATATCGTCTGAATGTGGAATCAGCTGCTGAGTCACAATCTGTCTCACGATGAATGTTTGAAATGAAACTGTTTTCAGGAATACTAAGTGGATTAATAATTGTTTAAATTGGAATTTGATTCATAAAATTAGTAAATACCATCTACTCAACAACCCAGAACAAGAATCAGACATGGAGAAAACATTTAGTTTTATCAGAACAAGAATCCAGAGAAAATCCTACTAGTTTATAAATTCTGGACTACTTGTTCTTATTAAACATGGGGAACCAAGTTTTACACTTTTACCTTCTTGAATTTCTTTTGGTTTGTTGTTTTGTTTGTATTTCCTTCTAACTCATATAAAGCACTTTGAGCTGCCTTGTCGCTGAAAATCTGCTATGTAAATAAAATGAACTTACCATAAATAATTCATAATCGAACCATACATGTTAAAATACCACTTACTGTTAGATGGTCAATGTAACATATGATGAATGTTATCATATATCCATCCATCCAACCAACCAGCTCCACCTTTGCTGCTGGTCATAAGTACGTATCGTATAGTTTAAGAACTTTCCATAGATTTTCACATGATGAATTCTTTGACTTAAAGACTTTTACCTCCTAATTGTAAGGTGGGAAGAAATAGATATGCAGATTTCAAACTGTTTTAAAGTTAGCTTAAAACTTCTGGATGATTAATGCTGAAGATCAAGGTTGAGACCTTTAGCGGCTCAGTCCAAGTCAGATAGCTATGGATTAGCTATGGATTATGTCCAGGTTTTAGCTTAGATTTGGACTGGGCCATTGTGGCACAGAATGCTAAAAAGGATGTGACATGACTTGTGAACAAGTCCGCCCAGTTAATTTAATAAATGTCAGAAAGAAAGAGCAATTTTCTGAGGTACTATAAATGCGCCGTCCCTCAGTCTTGAACCTCTACTTTTCCACAGCAGTTTCATTTGGTAACAAAATCCTGGGTTGTCGGCCGACTGTCCATGGATGTGTTTGGTCACACCTCTGCAGCTCCTGCCTGCCTTTTCACCAACACCCAGGGGGTGAAACATTAATCGGCTCAGTGTCCAGTATCCTCCTCTGGCGACCTTGACCTCTGTCAGAGTACTAACTGGATCATTGGTAAATTAATCAGTAATATTAACTCGTCAGTCTCTCTTTTTTAACTTTCTCTAACACATTTACATTGTATTTAAAATTGCAAATATTCCTAATTGATGATGGAGTCTTCATGGATGTGCTTAGTCAGCAGGATTCATTTCTCTGTTCTCACCTGAACTCTGATCTTAAGGTGTGTTTATGCGAGCTGGATTTATATTACAGCTATTTGTAACATGAAACCAGTCAATAGGAGCAAGTTAGGCGTGGAAACATCAACCCTGCTCTGTGTGGAAGATGCTGAACAGCTAAGGGACAAAATTAGGGGACGGGGGAACAAGCTACTGCGACACGTTACCTTGAGTTTGAGTTAGCTTGACACTGCTGAGTGACAAGCTACCCTGTCCTTTTTGATGGTGGAAACCTCCATAAGAACCTGACTCCAAGTGTTCTGACTGACAAACAGAGCACTGAGAGTTAATGATGTGAGTGACAGGAACAGCCCCGGCTTTGTCTCCTTCCAGTGAAGAGATACAGCTAAGCGCTGAAGCACTGAGCCAGGTGAACAACAAACAGCTTGCACATTTACACTTTGGGTTCCTGAACAGTCTTAACAAATGTAACTTTCCTTAAACTTTTTTTTTATTTACCCAGGATGTTTGTGTGTGTGTGTGTGTGTGTGTGTGTGTGTGTGTGTGTGTGTGTGTGTGTGTGTGTGTGTGTGTGTGTGTGTGTGTGTGTCAAAATGAAGTTTCAAAGGTCAAAAAAAATTTTCCCCCACAAATTTTTGACTTTTGGAGCTCCAAATTTTTCTCTTTTTTCTTCTTTTTATTTTATTTTATTTTTTACTAAAAAGAATCCAGAAATTAATCTCAAAATGTCAGAGTTTTTTGGCAAGAATGTGCTCCTTTTCTACCATCTACAATGGCACTGAAACCCCGTCATAAAAGCGAGCTAATGCACGATTGGCAACGCGTTAATAACTCTAATTCATCAAAACACGGGGGGTCCCAGCATGGAGGGAACTATCAGATACACATGAACACACAGACACATCACCAGGTCAAATTTGGTAGATTAGATGTTGTTGACAAATCTGCAATAAGACGCAGCGGCAGCCATTAGCCACTAGCCATTAGCGTAACGAGCTAACACAGGTCAAACATACACGTGAAGGGTTGACCCGGTCACGCAGCGGCTGTGCAGCCGAACATCTCACCTTCCACCACAAAGACAAGGCCATTTTTTTCACACTGATGTGACAGACTAACTAACCTTCATTAACTTTGCATCAGGGTTAATGACAGGATAAGTGGATGTAGGACAAACTGTACAACTCAGGTTTAGTCACACAACTCAGTAGATACAAATTTTTCGATAAGAGTGTTTTACGAGACCCACACACACTGAATCCAAAGAATAAAAATAAAAAATCACCTTATAAATAACAACACTGCACTATTTAAATTACTTTCAAATGACATGAAAAGTAAATTTCACGTTGTTTTGAGGCATACTGTTGTATTTATATCCTCTGATTCAGTTTAATACATTTGGCTGCTGTTATAGCTGCAAGCCTGTTGGGAGAATGTCTCCACCGACTGGATACTGACATTTTTTCTCAAGAGTTTTCAAGCCTTTTCTTCTCAGTAGACTTTAACTGGACTGTTCCACCATACGGTAACTCTGGTTGGGTATTTAGGCTCATTGTCTCATTGCAGCTCATACCAGGTTTTCCTTTAGGTTCGTCTTCTCTTCAGCTTCATTTATCTTCTGACAAGCTTTACCGTCCATGCTGAAGAAAAGCATTTTCAAAACCATGATGCGGCCACCACCCATAAACACCTTGACGGCTGCAGAAGTTGCTGAATGTCTCTAGAGCTTTGGTTATCTAGAGTGTAAAATGGAAGTAGAACTGAATTCACCAACCTTTGGCTAAAAGTGTCATAACAGCCTGTCAGCACAAATATGTTCTTTGAACATTGTCTTGTGTGGAAACATTCTTACAGATTATTTTCAGCATTTCAGTTTAGTTCAATTCATTAAATCCATGGTAAACAATACATGTTCTAAGTGAATATATAAAGAGCTATTTGTTAAAAAAAAAATAAAATAAAAGGGTTAACAGTACAAACAACTCGAAGATGTTTCTAGCCTGTGGAATTTCCCAGGCTTTTTTTTTTTTACAGTTAAAACTTTAACTTCTATTGGTAGTAAAATAACATTATTTTAATGCTTATATATATAAGTCATATATGCAGTGTTATTTGTACTGTATGACTGATGTCAGTGTCCATGTCAGATTATTTAAAGACATATTAAGTGATAAAAATCAAAATAATGCGTTACTATCACCACTTGTTTTGGGGAAGACCGCCATGTCAGATTTTAAGGTTGTTGTCAGAAACAAACTTTCAACTTCCTAACTTAGAATTTTATTTTCATTGGGAATCTAGCTGGTTGGGGAGGGGCGAGGTGGATGGGGGGGTTCCTACTGCTGACTTCCACATACCAATCTTATGCAGCAATGACTCCTAACCCGAACAATTCACTAGAGTAGAAAAGTGAAGAAACAGTGGAACACAAAATCTGGCAAATCTTAAACTGCTACACAAGGTTTTAGTGTGTGTGTAAATTATTGAGATGAAAATGCCACAAAATTTCTAATTTGACATTTTGGAAGCACTATTAGGTTCCTCACCATGACTGTCTGGTGAAATGGGGCAAATTAGTGCCCAATATAAAGGGGAGTGCTTTAAGCTTGACACTCAACTTTTGTAATTAGGAGTCTTATTTTTACGTAACAAAGAAAGTAGTCCTTGAACTACCCTGCTGCGTTGACGGAGTCGGTTTCTAAAGACTGTCTGGGCCGACGCTGTTTGGTAACAAAAGCACAGAAGAAGAAGCCAGCGCCAGGTTTTACATGGTTTGTCTAGCACCATTTTAAATGAAAACTTGATGGAAAACAAACAAACAAACAAACAAACAAAAACAATGGCAACAGAGTGACAGGCAATGTAAATATTCGTAATGGCAGCGAGAATACCTTTAGTGGCTAACAGCTAGCTGCTAGCCACACACAATAAAAAAAAGAGTAATTTTGTTTGCCCTATCACCAAATTTAATAACCTTACACTTATTGTGGGTCATTATGCACTGAAAAAATTACATACAGCACATTTGTTCTGTGTGAAAACACAAAGTTAGCATAGTGAAGCCCTTTTTTTTTGGCATTAGACGATTCTAAAGAGCACAAAACCTGCAAAAAACATATTTCATATGGATCACAGTTTCTTTAAGGCACAGAAATCTTTTTTCTGACGCTTCACCTCAACAGTGGAATGGCTTGTAAAAACTATTGCTTTTGTGGACAATTATGGACACTTTAGTGTCTAACAGCAAGTCCATGAGTAAAATCCTGTCCAGTTGTTTCGTCCTAATGTCCTTTAATTAGTAAATGTTGTAAAAATGTTGAAAGCTCTGTACAATTGTACTAATAATTATTCTAACAACTGATCAATTAAGTGACTTCTGGAAACAACTGTTGCACTTGACTGTTCAGCAGTACAAGAGCATAGATACACAGCCCACTTTTGCAGGGCTCTACAGACATGCACTAGATGAGATGTGCAGTGACTCAGCCGTCCTTTTTTTGTGTCCAACATCAACATAAAGCTCCTATTCTTCACGAGGATGTTTCACCTACTTTTCACAAAACGCGGATGGTGCTCTGATGGTCTGCTGGTGTTTTCTGAATGATGAGTCTGTGCATCAAGTTGCTGTCAACTGGTAGTGCCATGATGCGGGAGGGAGGGAGGGAGAGACACTGAGTGGAAGATAGAGGGAGAGGGAGGGAGAGAAAGAGGAGGGCGGCTGTGATGCCACATGAAGCAGGAAGAGAGAGGAGAGAGGGAACAGCCGTCCAGCTAGATCAGATTGCTAAAGAGTGATAGAGAGAACAGTTGGGGGACATTTACTGGTTTTTAGGATTAAAAAAAAAAAAAAAGGACAGAGTAAAGGATTAAAAGTAAGAAGGACCTGCTGAAACGACAGCCTCAAGGATGGAGATGCAAAAACCCGAATTGTCTTTTGGATAGCTGTTTTAAAAAGCTTTGCACCCCACTTTGCAGGTCCAGTCAGAGAGCGATTGGCCCAGAGGTTCAAGCGTGGCAACTACATTTCGTCTGCACTGGAAAAGGATGATGAGACCCAAAGGTGCAGAGGATGACGGAGCAGCCCTCTACGGTTTTTGAGTAGACGAAGGAGGAGAAGCTGTGGCTGCAGACGCGCAGAATGCCTCAGTTTGGTTAATGGGAGCACTTGGAGAGGACGTAGCGCCCCACAATTCTGGAGCCCCGTTTCAGACAGGTGGGGATAGAGGTAAGATGAGGAAGTTTACCGCAAACTTTCAGCCCGTCTGTCACGTTGATGTCTGTCACTGTTTGGAGCAGTGGAGGTGCATCCTAGTGGAACGCATCCTCAGTAGTTTCACAGTAAATACTAAAATCTTACTGGATGTTTTTAAAAAGACCTGTTCCCAAACGGGTCAGAAATACCAGTTGAAATCAAGACAGCAAACCAAACCAGATCCATTTATTTCAGCAATTTAGTTTATCAGGGGGATGAAAACTTAAAAAAATAAATAAATAAAAAATGAAAGTGGCAGGAAAAACTTCAGAAATCAGATTAGTTTGCAACCTAAACAATTGAATAGGTCTCATTTCTGCATTTTAATATGACATTTTATTTATTATCTTTATGCAAATACATACTCTGAGTTCCTCTCTTTTCAATTTGAACACATTGTCAAAATTGCATTTTTTTAACTATAAAAGATGAAGAAAACAACTATTTAGATTGGTTAATGTAATCTTTTTAGGTTTGAAATATTAAAAAAAATGTAATCACAAAATTATTATTCTAAAACAGAAACCCTATATAATCAAATCCATTTTCATATTTAAGAAAATAAAATAACTTGCAGTTGAAAAATTAACTGCAAGAGCCTGAGAATAGAAAGCAGACGTGTTAATGGATGAACGTGTTGCTTCAGGTGCTGCTTTCACTTAAAACAATCAGTGACGTGCGGGTACAAAAAAAAAAACAACAAAAAGGCAGGATGGAGGTTATGTAATGCAGATCTGCAGGTCATGTCTTCTTAAGACTATTTTGATTTCATTCACCTACTCACCAGGACAAAATGCGAGCATGAATATGTCATTTTCCAAAAGGAGAAAAAGCTTCAAATCGTTTTTATTTATTTTTTTATTTACAGACTCGTCGTGGCTGTGGTGTGTTAAGTAACAGGCTGGAGCTTTGTGTGTGTGTGCTCTAACTAACCAGTGTTGTTTAAAATTAGAAAATTACAGAGCGAAGGTGTGATGTGGGTGAATCGGGCTTTGTGAAGTTGTACAAATAATAAAACAAGCTGCACCACTACAGCGCAAACCGGCCCAGTGAAGAGGCTGTGATGAGGGAACCGGCAGGTGTGTGTGCGGTGGAGCGGCTGCAGGTGCAAACGTCGGGCCTGCGCCGGGTCGAGTCGTTTATTATAACAGTGAAGCGGGGGGGCATCAGTTCTGTGGAGTTTCGTTGGTTTTCTGTAAGTTAGCATGTTTTTTTCTTTTTCTTTTTTTTTTGAAGAGCAGCCTGAATAATGCACAGGAAGTGGCCTAGATACGGGAGCCTGCAGGGTCAGTCGCCATCCAAAATCTGTTGGGTTTCATCATGTTTGTGAGCTGCAGTTATAGAATTAGTAACCCTGATTATTTCATTAAATCTAACGCATTCAGACGGGATCTCTACAGTCTTAAGATGCTATATTACCTATTATGAGGAAGTGCTTTTAGGTCACTTGAGACCGGCTGAGTTCCACATGGTAAGCTATAGGAAAATAAAGTGACACCTGAGCCTCTGAGCTTCCTTCACTAAGGTCTCTGGGGGAACGAGTGGGGTTGAGGCGGATCCTCAGCAGCTCAGTTTCCTTTGCTTCTTACTTGAGATGGACTCCTCTCTCCCAGTAGACTTGGTTGTTCTCTCCATTCCCTCCCACTCTATTGCATCAAGTTATCAGCATTCTGTCGGCCTCTTCTTTTAAATCCCACGAAAAATAGTATCAGAAAAAACGTTCTGGAAGAAATTTAAGATCGCTCTCTCTGGCGTGTGTATGGACTGCTGAGATTAGATTACACAGATGGACTCTACCTGCAGCCATCAGGCAACTTCAGGAGGCAACTTGTTGCACTCAGAGGAAAGGCGGCTGAATGCATTTGCACACCGCACTTTTCAGTCAAATGTTTTGAATCATGTATTCTTTCTCTTTCATAGTTGTACACCACTTTGTGTTGGTCTTTCACATTAACGTCCAATGAAATATATAGTTGTTTGCAATTGTAATGTGACAAAATATGGATGGAAAAGTTCAAGGGGTGTGAATACTTTGGAATTTGAAATGTCCCACTGATTGGTCCAGACGAGTGAAAAAAGTGTTTATTTTATTTATTTACAGAAAATTCATTAAAATTATATCATCTATAACAGAACCAACATGCACTTTTTTCATTTTTATTTATTTATTTTTAAAAAGTAGTTATTCAGGGCCAGCACATAAATGGAGATAAACTTATAATGCTGTTAGATTCTGTGATAATCAAAGCAACGATCTATCAAAGAACCCAAAGCTTTTTTTTTGTTTTGTTTTGTTTTGTTTTGTTTTGTTTTTTGGGGTCAAATCTGCAGGTCAGACCTCAGAAACGAGCAGCAGCAGCACCATGTCTGATCAGTTCAACTCTGCACTTCATACACATGAAACGTCAGTTTATCATTAGTTTATTTCTTTTTAATTATTTATTTCTGTTGTTTGCATTGCAACGTTTTGAACACACACTGTGAGGCTGTGAGTTTATTTAATTTAAACTGAATCATCAAGTCATTGAGCTCAAAAAGGGTTTTTTTTACCTTTTGTTGCACCAAAATGCTTTATTATTAAGATGACTGATAACTATGGTTTATTATTTCAGTTACTTATTTATTGCAGTAAATTCACTTAGGATTTATCCTAATTTGGTGTTCATATTTCTCAGGTCTTGTTTCTGATCTCCTTATGAGTTGAAAACTGCTATTGGTTCAAAAAGATACAAAAACTGTCTTATTTCAGCGCCACATTATCTCATTAATTCAGTTCTGTGCAGCTGAAGCATTTTTGTACATTTTCAGTCATCTGAAAACGGTCCTAAACGGCTTGGTGTCGTAGCATGTGGTCGTCTCCTGTTTCAATAAACTAGAGAAGTCCAGCTGCCTTGGTACTTTGCCATTTGAAGTAGATCTGAGTGACTAGAAACTTTACATTAGCAATGTTATCTCTTAGCCACTACTCAAAATGGGAAAGACAACAACTTATAGCATTCATGCAAGCTGGATCCTTGTTGATCTTCACTAGTCAGGAAACAGTCACAAGAAAAAAATCTACTTGTCTCCTCATATTTACAGTCAGAGCAACAATTAAAACGTTCAGAACATCCGGAACTGTGAGAAAGTTAAGGATTATTTAGCCGCCATCTGCAGTACTGAAGTTAAGCTAACTTTGGTTTCACAGAAAAACAGCTAATCTTTGGGCTTTGTGGACATTTTTATCTGGAGTGCCACTGATTGTTGAGGCACAATGTGGTCTACATGGTAGAGTTTAGGATTTTCAGGCTCTTATCCAATCACTCCAAGGGCTCAGGAGGAGTTTTTACTTTCATTTAACGAACCAGTTGGACCCGACACTGTGAGGCTGTAGAGGCTGTAAGGCTATGTGCCATACGGGGCCGCTCAGGTTGGGCCAGCCGCTCAGGTCGGGCCTGCTTTGGTGCGACACGCCACGACAATGCTGGAGATCTTGATTAGTTTCAGTTACATAACAGAGTTGTTGAAGTTGTCTGTAAAATACAAACCTCCCCAGCTGTTACATTTGTATAAGGAGGAAAAAAAAAAAAAAAAAAGGTCCGACGTGTGTTTCAGGGTGTAATGAATTGAGCAAAATGAACCCTATTTTTAGCACCGACAGCTGTTGCTTTGATGAGCTACGTCGTCAAAAATGCAAAAATAGCACCACTAGCTACAGTACGCTTCCCTGTGGAGGGCGTGTGTTTGACCCCGAGGGACGGAACGTGGAGATCCGGCTGCAGATCAGCAGAGCTTCCATGTGAGGGAGCACACACATAAAGCTGTAGTGTGTGTGGCAGACAGCAAGGCACTCGGGATTTGGGAGCGCACATGAGTGAACTGTTGGGTCTTTGGGGTCCAAATCAGACAGGCAGACACACAGAGTGGATGATGCAAAACAATAAGAGCTGTCTGCGCCCAGGGGGACTTCAGTCCACCTCCCAGGAGGTAAACTTCTTGACCCCAGGGCTCAGCACTCAGAGCTTTGGTAAGGTTATCTCGTGCCTGACGGAGGCAATGATATAAGAGATGTCCCAAAATCATCCCCACTGCTCATTTTTTGTCCAGACTCTTTGGGACATGCAGTGCCTTTCAAAAGTATTCATTTCCTTAAAGGGATGGTATTATGTAAAGTAAACTTTTTTGAGCTTTACATCATGTTATAATGTGATTCTCTCATCAAATACAGACCTGGAGTGTTGCTTTGATTCTTTCATGCATGTTTGAGAAATCATTTAATCTCCCGACCCATGGCAACCATTCAGATGTGCAAAACATCTGGGTGGATGTTTTGCACATCTGCAGCATTAGGATGTTTTGCACCTAATGCTGCTTTCAAGGATGCAGTTTGCAAGTTTCTACCTTCTACCAGCGACCCCCCCACTCAGTTCCTTCAGACTAGCCACAAGCAATTAGCAGCCATCATATTTCATCATAGGAGCTGTTTCTCAGTTTTCCGCTGGTAAAAACGTTAAAGGGTTAATAGAGGAGCCATGTTGTGATGATTTCCTGAAGGCAGAGCTTCAGAAAGAGCAGGAGCTTTTAAAGAAACAGAGGCCCAATTTCAAGGTGTTAAATTACAAAGTCAAACTTCTGTAAAGTCATGTTTAATATACACATTTCACACACTAAGTGTGTGTATATATATATACTTTGTTATATATATATAACAAATATATATATATATATATATATATATATATATATATATATATATATATATATATATATATATATATATATATAGCAAAGTAGTTCACATTTGTAGGGTGAAATTACCAAAATACCTTATTTTCAAAATTTTGCAAATAAAAATGTGAACAATTTGGCATACATTTTTTTGGCCCTTATGCAAAATGCATGTGTATATTAGTTTGCATTCCTCTGTCACATAGCCTCCCCAAATAATAACGTTTGTGGTTAGAATGTGGAAAAAGTTCAAGGCTACTGGTGAGAAACCTGCCTTACTCTTGTAGGAAGCACCGAGGGAAGGGGACCCTATTTCAGTGCATCCTCACTGCATGATTAATAACACTGCAAATTTTACAGAATGAGGTCAAATAAATAGAGTCCTTCGGTCTGCATCTCTGCATCTCTGGAATTATGTGACCAATGGATAAGTGGCAGACACACACATCCCACAGGAGTTCCAGTACCCCCCCTCCCCCAGTTGTCCCACTGTATAAATATTGTAAACGGAGGACGATGGTAAACTTAGGCCACAGGAGAACAAACAGGGGAGGTTTTTAACACATCTAACACACCTTGTCTGTTAGATGTGTAATGACTGCACAGCATGTTGCTGAAAGACCTTAACTACAGCCAGGACACGCTGTCCTTATTTTTGATCAGCATACATTATGTATGCGGAGCCTCTTCAATCAGCAAAACAATTACAATCTTACACTCGAACTGCCATCATGACATTTTGTATTGAATTATTGTGGGAATTATTGTGGCTTAAATCGATGGTTTTGACTTTCTGATCTGAGGTTCTGTGACGTTATTGTCAGCAATAGTTCCCTCACCTGTTGGAGCCAAATGTTACATTACAGTGACGTTATGAAACAGTGAAGAAATCCAGGGTGTGGCAACATGCTAACAGATATTAGCTGGCTTGTCTAGCTAATCATTTCAGCTGACTTTTCAATTCAAAACCTCTCAAAGGGAAAATGTTTATGGATATTAAATATCTGCACTTCAACAAGAGACTATAGTTTAGCTTCCTACTGCCCAGCTATTAACTTTCCACTATTAAACTCTCTTTAGTTTATCTGCAGTGGACAACTCTCTCTTGTTGTCCACTGCTAATGGTTAGTCTGAGAAAGAGCAAATTTAAATTGACCTTCTACTCTTACCACCTTGAAATCCAATCCAATCATAAAAAACATAATGCTAACAATATTTTATGAACATTTGAACTCCTGTCCCATTTGCCTGGTTGGTTATTTATGAAGAAATAGCACATAAAATAGAGCAGGCTGTGCACCACTGATGATTTTCTGGTGTAAAGAAAAAATATTGTTTTATATAATCTGACAGTTCAGCAAATCCTCTTTTATTTTATGTTTTCACTGCCTTGCCTTTCCTTTAGGAAGAGATGGCAAAAGTATTCACAGTCTTTACTTCAGTAAAAGAACTTAAATAATAGGTGAGCCTACTTTGTGTGAAAAAATGCTTACCATTCTTTCCTTACGAGAAAGTAAAATAAAGTACAAGTTTTAAATTATAGTAGAAAAGTTAAATGTAAAAAAACACATAACTTTCACCTTCAAACATACAAAATAATTCTTTAGAAATCTAAAAAGAAAAAGTTGTCCTCGTTTGCTCACAACCTCTCTTTTAGGTATGTTTACCTAAAAGTGTTTCTTTTTCTGATTTGACAAAAAAAACCAAAAAAGAAGTTCTTACAAGAATTGGTTTTTTGGTCTGCAGAAAACACAGCTACGAATGGGCAATGCCTGGTAATCTGAATGTTTTGTCATTGTTGTTAATTTTAATCAGAAGAAGAAGAATTAAAATCTTTTGGCTTGTTTTATTCTCTCTTCTGCCTGGATTCCTTGATGTCGTCATTGTATCAGTCATAAAGACAAACGTTTTTCCCAAGTCCAAGCAACATTTATTAGACAAACAACTAATGAAACTGACAAAACTCAATAAAATCACAGACCAGCATCCAATTCAAATATTTACCTCACTCCACAGACATCCACACACCAAGTCAAACTTACGGGGAACCATTTCACCTACGCACCGTTCCCTGGGGACAACATCACGGGTAACCCCGGAGCGATCTGAAGTTAAGGTTCTGGGTCCTATATTTTTAAAGGGAGGGCGTGTTTCCCTTCTCTGCTGTATTCAAATTTAGGGGAGTGTCCTTAGCTAAGTTAATTTAAATCTAGTTGACTATGTTCCAGTAAAAAACTGTTTTTAAGATCAAAGAAGTGTTATTTTCTTTTGAATGAAGACAGATGTTTTTATGACTCTGTCCCAAGAGGAAGCTCTACTCTGTTGGCAGGACCAGATTGTTTTACACCAGCTGTTGAATCTTATCAAAGTGGTCAAAAGGTTAAACTCACACACAGAGCCATGACCCCCTGTGAATGCCTGCTCAGTCCACAGAGAAACTAGCTGTGTTTTAAATTATAGAGAACTACAAGCTAAGTTATTTTAATTCCACTTAGTGTAATATGTTTCAATAGAACTATCATACTTAAGATATCACGCTAATTGAACCATGGTTGTCCCTTAGTGGAGTCAAGAGGGTTGCTGGTGCCTATCTCTAGCTAACGTCCCGGGCGAGAGGCGGGGTACACCCTGGACAGGTCGCCAGTCTGTTGCAAGTTTTTACAACTAGCATATTTTAAAGTTATTTTCTCAGTTTACTGTCGTCGTCCATGTTGCAATTAATATTTTCTGTTTGACAAGTCAATTCATCTTCCCTCTTTTCTTATAACTTTGTTGTCATCGATAAACGTCGAAGTAAGCTAATTTTGAGAATGCAGTCAGTAGAGAGGACAGTTATTTATGTTAAGTTGTAGGGAGTAAAACTTCAGAAAAATAAATACTTATGTACTGCATGGATTCTTGAAAAAGCTACTTAGGTACAGTAATGAAGCTGTAGGTCACTACTAGATGGAAATACTTTGGGAAGATCAGTTGTGGTGCACCGTCACCTCTAGTTCCAGTTTACATCATTTTTAGCTTCTGTGTAAATTACCATTTGATTAAGTTTTCAAGGTTTATGAAATAGTTTCTTCCTAAATCTTTTTACATTTTTGAGATTGAAGTTGTCTTTAAACGGTAAAAGCCCACTTTGTTCTTAGCCCCCGTTTGCCTCCACCTTCCGACTCATCTGGATCCAAGAGATACTAACCAATTATAAGCCTCAAACAGAACATGATTTATAAAATCCCAAACTATCCCTTTGATTAGCTGTCACTTCTAACTTTCTTAATAATTCTAAAGAAAAACACAGGAAAGGTAATTTGACATAAGTGGTGACAGTGTGAGGCCAGCCCGGCTCTTGTTTAGCTCACATCAAAAGGCAGGAAGACTCTTCTGGGAGCATTAATTGGATTTAATGTCATGATGATTAAAGAGGGCAGGAGAAAAAGAGGATAGTAACCACAGTAACTGGATGAGCTCTAACACTGAAGACCCTGAACTGGGAATTACACACAAACACTTCCTGCTAGATGTGTAATTTTTCTCATTAGGGCTTCATTCCCGTTTTCTTCTGGATTAACCAGCCAAAGAAAATCTATAAAATAGTTATCATGTTTCCATACATGCATAAAAAACAAAAAAAAAACCCTAAGATGTAGGAAACAGGCTCAGACAAATCAGTTGCCAATGCTAGCCCTGCAGAAAAAAACTCTTATTTGCAAATATGTGGCTCTGTAATTTAAGGAGATAAAAAAACTTGTACTGTTTATTATTTGCCAACAGGTGTGCCGTTTTACATGACATGACCATCATGTTACTCACACTACTCTCTCTTGACGCTCTCTACAGGAACTGGATTCATACACTGAGCTCCCACTCTGCCCCCTAAATGACTCACCAAAATGCAGCATAGCCAGTGATCAAGCTGCGAGGGGCCTTGATCACACACTTGGACTCCAGGCCTGCCCGTCTGACAAAAGCCCGGCAGCTGGAGACGACGTCAAGGAGTATGAGTGTGGGAAGAATCAACCGCTACAGCATTGTTTCGTCAGAGGAAGAGGGCCTCCGCCTCACTACCATGCATGGCATGAACGGCTTTGGGAATGGCAAGATCCACACACGCAGCAAGTGCCGCAACCGCTTCGTGAAAAAGAATGGCCAGTGCAACGTGCAGTTTGCCAACATGGACGACAAATCACAGCGCTACATGGCCGACATCTTCACCACGTGCGTCGACATCCGCTGGCGATGGATGCTGGTAGTCTTCACTCTTGTGTTTGTCATATCTTGGCTGGCCTTTGGGTTGGCCTTTTGGGTCATTGCTTTGCTGCACGGGGATCTGGACAACCCAGCTGGAGACGACAACTTCACTCCCTGCGTGCTGCAGGTCAACGGGTTTGTGGCCGCGTTTTTGTTCTCCATTGAAACACAGTCAACAATAGGGTATGGCTACCGCTGCGTGACCGAGGAGTGCCCAGTGGCCGTCTTCATGGTAGTCTTCCAGTCGATAGTTGGCTGCATCATTGACTGCTTCATGATAGGAGCCATCATGGCTAAAATGGCGAGGCCTAAGAAGCGAGCGCAGACGCTCTTGTTTAGCCACAACGCAGTCATTGCCATGCGGGATGGAAAGCTGTGTCTTATGTGGAGAGTGGGAAACCTTCGCAAGAGTCACATTGTAGAAGCTCATGTCAGAGCACAGCTAATCAAACCTCGGATAACCGATGAGGGGGAGTATATTCCGCTAGACCAGATAGACATTAATGTAGGGTTTGACAAAGGTTTGGACAGGATCTTCTTGGTTTCACCCATCACTATTCTCCATGAGATAGACGAGGAGAGCCCTCTGTTTGGAATCAGCAAGCAGGACCTGGAGACGGCAGACTTTGAGATCGTCGTCATCCTAGAGGGAATGGTCGAAGCAACCGCCATGACCACACAGGCTCGCAGCTCCTACCTGGCCTCTGAGATTCTATGGGGCCACAGGTTTGAACCTGTCCTGTTTGAGGAAAAAAACCTGTACAAGGTGGATTATTCACACTTTCACAAAACGTACGAGGTGCCGTCCACCCCTCGCTGCAGTGCCAAGGACATGGTGGAGAACAAGTTCCTCATGCCCAGCTCCAACACCTTCTGCTATGAAAACGAGCTGGCCTTCCTAAACCGTGAGGAGGAGGAGGACGACTTAGGTGGCGGGAGCAGAGCATTGGCAAATCTGAGTCCGGACAGGAACAGCCGACACGAGTTTGAACGTTTACAGGCCACCAGGTCGTTGGATCAAAGATCATATCGTAGAGAGTCGGAAATTTGACGCTAACTCAATGACCAAGCATCAGATTCCTTTAACTTTATCCATGGAATAAAAATGCAGAACAATGCAAAGTGCCATAGGTAGAGCTAAGAATTGTAAGAGAATTGAAAACGAATACAAAACCCTTAAAAAGGGATTTTTTGGAAATGCAAATGTGTAGATGGCGATGGCAAGTAACATCTACAATTAAGGAAAAGATAGACCTCCTTCCTTCACCAAAACTTGAATGTTTTTTCACACGGTCATTTTGAGTTAAGAATGCTACGTTTTCTGGCAGGACCTTATGATACATATTAGGTGTAAATACATTTCCTAAATAAGTTGTTTTGTGTCCAGTACCAGATTCAAAAGCACCTTTAAAAGTAGAACGTGTTCTTGGCCACCCGTTGTAATGTTCTGGATCTTCTCTTCAGCTCGTCTAGCAATGCTGTAATTTGCTCGACAAGCATAAAGGAAGACATTAAGAATTCAGTCACAAAAGTAAAACATCATTTCGTAGCTTTGTTTTATATTCTGGCACAAAAATCTAATTTTTACAGGAGAGCAGGAAACATTAAATGTGCTTTTAGTTTGACAAAGAATGTAACGATCAACTGAAATGAAACGGCACAAACACTTTATGAATTACTACAGCACTTAAGATGAGTTCATACGAGTCGTTTGTGGCATGGTTTTAACTTAAAAACCACAAACGCAAAAGTGGTGAAAAGTAACATTTCACATGCTTTAAGGACATGCTGCAACAATCCAGGTTTATCCTGATGAAGGTCAACCATGAAAAGCTGTTCTTTGTAATCTGACAAAGAACAACAACCTAAACTACAACCATGCTTTTGTATAGCATGTAACCAACCATGTCAATTTATTTTGGCTGGTATCCATAAACTCATATATATTCCATATGAAACTTAAGCAATAGTTTGCATTTTTGTTTAAATGCGGTTGTGCGGAGCAGTTATAAGACATCAGTATCTTAGCAGGAATCTCAGTGTATGAACGTCAGTCAGATCTCATCAAGCTAACAATCTAATATAACTCAAATTCAAAATCCAAATGATATATAACGTATTTTGAGAAATTATAACTTTAGCATGAGATTTTTTTTAAACTTTTTTTGAAAGTAAAAAAGTAGTAGAGCAAAATTGATTTTGAGAGCAGACCATGTGCTGATAAAAACATCCTTCAGCTGGTAACTAACATTTAGCTCAGGCAAATATCCTTTAATCTCCTCAATCTAAAGAACCAATTTTTTTAACAAATAAAACTGAAATAAAAGTTTACATAAATTTGATCAGGGAATGTTTATTTTGAATTTCTGAGCAATATTTATTTTATTGTAACACCAAATTTAAAAACAAAATTCCAGCCGTCTTTAAAATGTGCAGGTTTTATCAAGTCGTAACACAGAAGACGATTGAGAAAATAGACAAAGTACTATCAATTGTAATGCATCATGTGAATTTGCCTTGATGTAAAAAATATCAAACGTAGCATTCCCTCAAAACACAAAGAATATTTTAAGTTTATGTTGCATTAGATGTTGGATAACTCCTGTGAAATGGGCACTGCACTAAGAAGCTGTTAGCTTGTATGTTCTGTTCGAACATCTCCTGATATTTTCAGGTAAAACATTTACTGCCCGCAATTAATCCACACAACCCCACTTTGTAAAAACAATTGCAATTTTTCTGTTTAAAATGAATCTATGCATATTACCCAAATCAGGGGATAAACATCTAATCTAATCTGTATGTGAAACAATTGTGTGATGACATTGCTTTAATCAATATTCACTGTAGTAAATGAAAAATGGTGTGAAGTCGGTTTCCATGAGTAGATGTTTCATCATGAAGAAAATGGGAAATTCAAAGGTGAAGATAAGCTGGAAATGGAAAATGTCTGTTGATAAAAATTATTCAGTTGTGATTAACAAAACATATTAATGGGTAGTTAATGTGTTTTGATTCGTTAAAAGGTGGAAACACAGTGGCTGTTACGAAGATGAGAGATGTGAACGTTAGCTAGAAAAAAGGATTGTAAACATAAAGGCAACAAATGACCAACTTCATCTGATTGGTTAAAATCACACTGTAGACAGATATTTAGCTAAGAGAAAAGAGCAGAGTCAGTGTAGAGAGGCATAAATAGAGGCAATAAACACTGAAGCACATCATTTTTCAGCCAATTTAATTAGATGTGTTACGATTTCCTCTTCGTCGACGAGCTTATAAATCCAAAGAAGTTTTTGAAGGATATAATGGAAATGTTTTTTTTTTTTCGTTTCAACTGTACCTGTATCACTATTAGTTTTTGTATATATTTGATACCAAAGTAACAAAGTGTTGCTTATAATTAAGTTAAAAACTGATTGTTCCCACAGCAACCATCCAAAACCATTTAGGCTGACACTTGTTGACAGAAATCATTGAAAAAAGAAAATCAAGTTTAAAGCAACATTGTCTCTCTTTGTCACTGACAATAGGAAGTGTAATAGAGCCCATACTGGATGTTGCATCAGAATTTTTCACTAATAATAATACTAATATCTCACCTGAACTGATTTTTGTTGATGTTCACACACATCTATAGAAGAGAGATAATGGAATGTGGTGAAATATGAAAACAGAAGGAGAACCATGTAATGGTTGTTACATTGGTCACAATGACTAATATTTTCTTAATAGTCATTTAAATAGTATGTCTGATAATATTTCTTAGTAATTTGTTAGAGAATAGAAAAATGTACAGTTGGGCAAAATAAGTATTGAATTCATTTCACAGGATAAGAATCGACATGTTGACTTGAGATTCAGACTAGATGTTGGTAACAACCAATACAATCCATAAGTAGGAAATCATGAAAACAAATAACAAACAAAGCACATAACTTAGATCATACTTATTATTAACAGCTTTTCTACTGAGGTTTTAATTAATTTCATGTACTGTGTTAAATTCTTGTTCCCTGTGTCATTTCACTTTGTAACACATCATTTATTGACTTTTTAAAATTTAGATTTCTGTGGATATTCTGGTTGTTGCCAACATCTGCCAGCAAAGTCAAAGAAAAACCTGAAAATGTTCACTTATTTTCCCTGCTATACATAGATATTTTTTGTTGTTTGACAAGCATTCTTTTTCCAACCTTTACTATTTATTTATTATGCTCATTACCTTCTGGGAAGGTTGTGTACACTAAAGTATGATATTTCTGCACCCAATTACTAAATTGTAGAGGTAATAAAAGTGAAGAGTCAACAACTTCTTCACTGGATCAATTTGTTTTTGTTTTGTTTTCAAAAAATTGTTTCAGCTTTAATATTGTTCCTAGGAGCCCTTAAAGAGGAAGGAAACATAAAGGTTTAATGAAATCTAAAGGTTTAACAAAATAATGTTGCGATGAACATTATCAGGAGGATTAAACCTGCTTATTTTTATATAAGGTTCTTTTTTGATAGAAAAAGCAGCAATAAATATTTATCTGTTTTTACCAGAGTATTAAAATGAAATTTCACCTGTAAGTTAAAAATCAATATTCTTGTCTGAATTGTTTTTATTTCAGCTCTATTTTCTGCACAGAAGCTCATGATTAAACCATTTGATTTTTTTTTCTTCTTTTAAATGGATGAATGAGAGAAAAAAAATGAAAAAAGAACTTTGACCTCTGTAGAAGTCTTCCTTTGTCCAGCAAAATGTCTACTGGACGTTTGATTTTCATTGAAAGAAATTCAAATTATTCAATTAAAAAAAAAACAATTTCTGTGAAACAAAAAGACTACTGTTTTTTGGGGCGGGGGGTTTATTTTGCAGTTAGAAACTCAGTGGCTCCTTGCTGGTTTGCCATTCATTCAAGATGGCTCATTGATTAATCGCAGCAACAAATGAACAACTATTGGGCCGAGGAGCCTTTTGGCCCTTCTGGGGAAAAAAAACTGTCAGAAGAGTTGCAGCTGATTTATGTAAGAACACATGAGTGATGATTAACGCAACAGGAAGTCTTAATGTTTCAGAAAACCTTCAACTTGAAGTTCTTGCCAAGGGATTGATGTGTTTTCTGTTCACTCCGCTGCATCACAGTTTTTCCTCAGTCAATTTTGGTGCATTTCTCAAAACAATTCGTACAAACAGCAAAACACAGTGGAATACCTGCCTACCAATTAAACACAGTTTCTTTCTCAAAATCCTCAAAATTAAATCTTAACTCCATGTTTCACTGTGTTGAACGATTAGTCATCTCAATACAGCAGTGCAGGAATATTCTGTTATTAACTATGGAGGAAGTTTTGAAAAGTAAAACTGGAGTCTGTTGTAAAGTGAAACGATTGAGAGAACAGTGGAAAGAGACGGAGCAATATTAACATTTATGATTTTACTGTAATTTCTCTTTCATTTAAAAAAGGAAAAGACAAGAAAAAACAAAACTAGAGTAGAAATGGGAACATGAGGTGATCTCCTTAAGAAAAACTAGACATGCATTGTCTTAGGATTTACATCACTTTATCATTTCCATCCCAATGTGGAGGAAAAGTCTTTAGGGGATGTCAATTGTTTTATAACTTCATGGTTTTCAACACTTGACACTTCAGGATTTCACTCACCCTTTCATTTACATCGATGAAGAGGTGAAAACCAACCACAAAAATTCTAAGCACATTTTAGAGACATTTAGTTTAAATTGAATAATTTATCTTAATTATCAGTTCCATCAGTAACTTTAGACATGCATTTCTTTCACAATTTTAACATTTTCAGCCGAGTCCAGTGAAAGGCTTACCAGTGGTCCTTGATAAATCTCAGTTCTTTTCCCATGAGTTTGATCAGTTTGCCTTTGAAATGCTGCTTTGTCTCTGCCTTCCTCACCAGCCAGATACCTGATGGATTCCTTGTATCACCTGAGTTCAGGACGCTGCTGATTGGACCAGATTTCTTTCACCAATTTGGTACATATCTTCATGCACACGCATCTGCACCTATGAGCAGATCTATGCAACAATAGGTTCAGGAACGAGGAGTAGCGTTAGAGGAAGTCCCTCAGTAATCCTGTTGTGGGCCACAAACTATTGTCTTATCACTTTATATCCTCAGCCTGTTCTGCCCCATGTCTCCTCACTCCTGTTCATCATCTTTTCTCTGACTGTTGTTGACCAATTTCAAATCTTTGTCCTTCCATAGTCAGAAATGTAACATTGCTTTGTTCTCTGTCTGCATACACCATATATTTTACCAGTTGATGGTTCATAAGCTGCATCTTTAAGCTCTTTCAGAAAACTGGTTGATCGTTGCTTCACACATTTAATGGATTCATCTGGGAGCAATGTACCAATTCAGGACAGATTCAGAAAAAAAGTCTCATTGAAATGGACAGGAATATGCTTGACATATTATGACAACTTGATCTGCGTTTAATATTTTATAACATAATTACTCATATTATCATATAGGAATTACATGTTGGTTCTGCATGTAACCAGCATGCAAAGCAAAGCTTTTGGCAAGTGTAATTATGTTGTAGGAACTAAGGTCAATAGAGGAGCAATGTGGTGATGACTTCCTGTAGGCGGTGTTTCAAAAAGAGCAGGAGCTTCTTAAAGAGACAGAGTCCCAATTGTTAAATTACAAAGTAAAAAATTTTTAAGTCATTTTTTTTAACTACTGAAGTTAACATAGTTACTTGATTTTGCTATAAAATTAATTATTAAATTATGCAGTGAAGCATTATGCAAATTATGCATCATTTTCCATCACAATTCTATATCATTCATGTGGTAGTGTAGAAGATACAATCTCAGGAAAATACACTGCATTTCTTTTTCTTCAAAAACAAAAAAGTACAGAAATGACAGTAATTTTGCAGGTCAGTGTATAAAAATAACAGCATTGAGGAATTAGGGATGAACAGTACTCAATGCATAAAAACATAACTTTTTTTAAACACATGGGTAGAACGCAGATTCAAACCCAACTCTCTGAATGAGCCGTCTACAGATAGCTGTAACATCAAACCGGAGAGCCGTACTGTGTGATCAGATGTCAGAACGCCGTGGCTGATTCAGGACATGTCAGTACAAACTGAGACCCTCGCTGTAATCCCGGTCACATGCCGTTTGGACGGGACGGGTGCAGCTTACCACAGTGGAAAGACTATGATTTTAATTAAACTAATTCCTTCCAGTGAGTTAAATCCCTGCGCCTTCTAGCCAAGTTATGTAATCAAGGGTTCTGTTGATAACTTGATATAGTAAGTTACAGAATCTGAAGCGTAAAACGTTGAAGCCTAAACGTGAGCTTCTCTCAGTCTGTCCCATTGGACCGAATAAACAGTGAAGGTTGTTACTGATGCACCAGACCCACATCAGACTCAAGGGTTCTGCAAGTAGAACCTATTAATTACCATATGGAGACTGTTGCCATGTAACCCGCTGGCAAAAGGAGACAAATAGCTTGCGGATGGATGGATGGATGGATGGATGGATGGATGGATGGATGGATGGATGGATGGATGGATGGATGGATGGATGGATGGATGGATGGATGGATGGATGGATGGATGGATGGATGGATGGATGGATGGATGGATGGATGGATGGATGGATGGATGATAGAAAAGTAACTTCATTACACAACACCAGGGCTAAAACCTCGGATCTCTTGAGAATGTCGCTTCTGTGATTCCCAGGGAATACTTGGTCATGCCAGCTGGGGTCTGCACTCATACATTAGCTCACATGATTTAAAACAAAAAAACCGCTGCACCTTTTAAATCAGCAAAAGCCTGGTATACCCTGGCCAGGCAATTGGTTGTCTAGAGTTAAAGGTGAAGCTCCCTGTGGATTGAATTGCTGCTGATGGTAAAAAGAGGGGAAGATGCAGAGAGGGTCTAAATAAAGTCCTTTAGCTTTAGCGCTAACCCCTATGGGGCTCCTGTTCACCGCTATGGCACACTCCTGTCTACTTCCTATGATAGTATCGTTCAATCAGAGATACTCAGTGGGGCTCCACTCTGTGTTAATATATGCCTGACACAGGAAGTATTACTGTAATTAATATCAGCCTGTTTAGCAGGGATGTGGCGATGCACTTAGCTCATGTGATGTAAACAATCTGAAGGTGTCAAGAATCTCAAACTGAATTTTCAAGAATCTCTGCTCAAAGTAGTATTACATAATTCATGTTCAGTTTATGCATTTCAGATTTTGAACAACAGATTATCAAACATTCATAAAAAAAGCTGTGAAAAAGTCTTCTGGTGCCACCAAGAAGTTCTGAAATAGACAGTAGCTTCTGTGTTTTTAGCTGCTAACAGCTAGCCAGTTGTTCTTTGACTGTGTAAGTGAGTGGTGCCATGCAACCCAACAAGAAATCTTTAACAGGTCATTTCTTCAGTACAATGGGACTAAAAATTATTTCCTTTCCTTCTCAAATTAAACAGATACAAAAGTAACACACCTACGTTAATATTTCATAAGATGACAAATTAATTAGGTTATTTTTTTATTTCTATATTGATTAAGCTGGACTTTTGGCATGAGTCATAAACTTAAAGTTTAAATGACATCAAGAAGTTGATATTTTTCACATTCCGAAGCGGGAGAGTGCATTCAAAGTCTCAGAAATATTTTCTAGTCTGTTACCCTAATGGAAGAAACAAAAACACAACAGCCTTGTCCTGCAGCCTACGCTTGTTGTCTTGTGCTAAGAGCCCACTTGTTAGCTGTGAACAGAGCCTAAGTGCACATGACTAGAGATAAAAAAAAAATTAAAAATAAAATAACACCGACATTTCTTTCAGAGAGCACAGATGGATGCTCACAGCTTCATTTCATCATTCTCAGACTCCTCTCCTCTCCAACCTCGGCCTATTTTTAGATTCCTTTTTTTTAGATGTTTCCCAGAACGAAAAGATAAGTTCATGTTCACAGTGAAGAACATTCACATGATTGGGTCTAGGACAAAAGGCAATGTGTACAGCTTATTTAATCTACCATATGTATTTGATGTTTTTTTTTCTTTTCTTTTCTTTTTACTCCACCACTTGGGGTCGCCCGTTTAACATCTTCAACATGTAAAACAGAATTTGCGTCCAGAATTTTATTTTCTGCATGTTTGTGTACATTATTTGATTAAAAACTGTTTGTCAGATAAGCTTGAAATATAAGAAACAAATAAATATCCATCATAATTAGCTGCTACATTAATTCCCTAATCAATGCTGCCTGTTGGAGCTTTAAAAAAAAACATGCTCTAAGTTAAATGTGCTGACATATTGTGCGCCTCGTCTGCTATGAACTGCAGCGGGTTCCTTCTGGTGTCTTCTGATTCACAGCAACATAAATAGGCTCCCTGAGAGGACTTGATGGGGCCACTCTCATTTCCTGCCTCTCCACTCTGGGTAATCATCTCTGTGTGCCTGAAGGCCCTTCAGTATGTCTTTGAGAAAGAAGCAAAGAAGAAGAAGAAGAAAAAGAAGAAGAAACAGAATTGCTCGACTGCAACAGATAGGCTATAAAAAATTGAATGAAACTTTAATTATGTCTGCTTCTGTTATTTTAAGGTTATGCTATTCTGTCTCTCTCGACATTTGATCGCGTATCAACCAATAATGTTTTCTAATGAACCTCTGAGGCCTTCACAGAACGGCCATTTTAAAATGACATTATCATTAGGCAACTTCTGAATCCATCCGCATTTTATTTAGGGGTGTCCGAGGAAATTGGTCTGAAAACAATTTCTTCTTGTTTTTTGTTTTTTTTTTTTACTTTGAAAACCATGAAGAATTTTCCTTTGCTTAAAGCGGCAGAAAAAAACTTGCTGCATTCTTGTTGGTTGTGCAGGAGGCTTCACTTCTGCTTTTCATGGATGTAGGGTTGTATAATTGCGTGCCTGTTTAGTCATTTGCTACATGCGAGTAAGGAGGCGTGGTCAGCAGTGACTTTCTTGGATTTAAAATGACAAGAGGGCCTAAAACAGCTCATTCTGAAAGGATGTGAAGAACTGATCAGACTGAAATCTCATTATCTAAGAATGATTTTGTGCACACACACAAAAAAAATGCATCTATTTTATATACACCTATCCTAACATGTCAAAGGAACTCAATAGGTCACCTTTAGAAACAAAGTAAATCAGAACTCCAGATGCCTGTAAGACGTTTGTTCGTTGAATTGTACCTTTTTTTTTTAATTCCTCTACTGCTGTCATCATCAGACCATAACAATCTGGTACTTTGATTATAAGTCAGTGAAATTAAATGCTGAATATCAACACTTTCTTTTTATTTTTTTACAGATGAACTCAATGTATTTTTTCATTGAAACTTATAAAAAAAACACAGCAGGTTTCCTTCTGCTTGCTAATTACTGCACTTGGATCTCTAACAGCACAGAAACTTGATGTTGCTTGTTGACCGCGCTCCAGTCTCCTGTCCTTAGTGACCTGTAATGTAGATGGAGATGGAGGAGATCAGCCATCAGGTCATGTCAACTGACTGTAACTAAACTGACTCGCTCACAGCTTGTAGCCCTGAAAGAACAGACCCAAAGTCTGGAGGCACTGTACTGTCTGACAGGAGATACATTACTGTAATACGGAAAACAAAAACCCATATTAAGATTCCTTAATTAAGACACAGAGAAGGATTCATTAATATCTAATGTATGGCTATTTTAAAGCTAAAGATTAAGGTTACGGCACAAAAATCGTCAAAATACCAGAAGAAACATACAAAAAGCTGATAAGGAATTATGTGAAGAGTTTGATTACAGCAATACTTATAACTTTTTATATATAATTGAGAAAACTATATAGTTTCCACAATACCAAATTGAATTATCTACACTATGATATTAAAATCTCAATAAAAATACATTTTTTTTATTAATCTTTGAAATCGTTTGATCTTTTCTTAAGATACCAACTCATCAGAAACCAGAGGTATGAATAAATGTGGGCTTAGCTGTGATTACACAAGTCATCAGAATACTTAAATGGCTTAAAGGACAGTATTATTTATTATAAAAATAATTCATATTACGTTACAATTTACCAAATTGTAATAGAGTTTTTATTTTTCTTCAACTTTGTGAGCTTTGCAAAATTCATCTATAAACGTCGTACAACTTTTCCTCTTATGATAACTTTTTAAGTCTTTGTCATTATTTTTCAAATACCTTCATACACCTGATTCTGTCTTTGGATCATTTTTGTATCAAATGTCAAGGTTCTCAGGCCTTTTTCCTTTGGGGTCTGGTTTTGTACTTGGTTCTGCTCTGTCCTTTGTACTGCTGTAACAATGTAAATTTCCCCACTGTGGGATTAATAAAGGAATATATTATCTTATCTTATCTTATCAGCTCACAGCAATATCCTGAGGGTCTGATGATGACGGCTCTTTTTCACAGGTTCCGCCTGACCCCACTCCTTACTCTGCTGCTGTTTGAACCCAGAGCAATGCTGACACCTCCTGGCCAAAACCCTATGTTTTACCACAGAGAATAGTGTTGTGACTTTTTTACACTTATGTTGTTCAGTATATTTGCATGATAAGTGACTGATTACAATTATATGTTAAGCATAATTTACATGATGATTATTATTATTATATTGAATATGATTGTATACAATTACAAAGGCGAAGTGAAATATATTTCAGTGTAAGACATGATTTATTTGAATAGAGGAAGTCTTTTATTTTGAAGAATGCTTAAGGATCTGTTACTGTTTAGTCACTATCTTGCTTTGTTGATTTTATTGCTTGGTTACGAGCAGTTTTTGTTGCTGTTGTTCTGTTTTTATCGGCTGAAGCCCTCTTTTTCCTCTTCAATAAATACTGAACAGAAAGGTTCAGTAAAAGAAATACGAGCCTCCGTCTTGTTTGAGAAGAAGCTTTACTCCGCTACAAATAGCACTGGATGGTACCGGCTAATTACTGGACACAGCGGCACACAACAAAACTCATTTGTTGTACCAGCAGCTCGCAGATAGTTTAACTTTTGCGTCTTGTTCATGGTACAGCTCTTGCAGTGACGTGCGGTGAGGTTCACTGCTGTTGAGGTACTGACTTATGACTTAGACACCATGCATGTTATTGGACGTACGGAAATTTCGCGCAAGCATATAATGCTGGAGGGCAAAAAGAATAATCATTTACATGTCATCCATAGCCGCGTTAACTCAGTGAAACTTAGAAATGTAGGTATTGATGATTTCGTGCTATGATCCACAGCAAAGTGATCTGTATTTGTCAAGCTACGCAGATTCGTTGCCATAGCAACTGACAACAATGCCACTTCATGTTTTAGGATTTAACACCAAAAAACATTCAAGAATTTTGCATACAGAAGAGGACATTCAGTCTGTTGTTGAAATACGTTTTAGGCTTAATGTTTAATTAATAAATAATTGATGTGGTAGATTAGCTACCGCTTTTACTTTACTGAATTACTTAGACGTACAAACTGTAGCCCAAAAAACGCACATTACATTAAAAAACATCTTATTGCCGTCTTACCTTTATGTATCAATGAAATCCATGCATCGCTAATTCTGCACAAAAATATCCGTTCATCCAAAGCCGAGTCTATCCTCAGCTTGTCTTTTCTACTCCGTTTAAGAATCGTCAAACTATCTCGAAGCAAAACTTTCAGCTCCGGTGTTGGTCTTCCTTTAGATATTATCTCCTGCTTCAATTGAAAATCCACTTTAGAAAACTGTTTAAGTGTAAAAATGTAGTCTTTGATGTTGACGTCGGAAGAGAGGAGAAAACAAATATATCTCTGTACTTTACTTATTTACTGTGTGGCTAGCTCCATGGCTAGCTCACATTTGAATGGGAAAATGCGAAAATCCAGCGATTTTGAAGAAAAAAATCATCAGAATTGGTTAAGCTAAGTAAAAAAATACATACTTTATAGTACAAACCACAGGGTGAAAATAGCAATATAAATTGTTTTATTATTATTTTAGGCAGGTGATGACAGGTGAGGCCCCTGGCGTGCTGTCAGGGGCCTCACCCCCTGACAGCACGCCACTGAAATCCAGATGCCCAGAGGAAATAACATTAAATTCGAAAAGAACATCGTAACGCACAATAACGCAAAGTGATTTTGTTAAGAAACTGTAATCTCCCACTTTATAGTGTATGACAAAAACACACTTTATGAAACTTCTACAGGTATGACGGATTTATAAAAAACGTAACATTGATATGCTCATGTGCATTACCACAAGGTAAACTGGATTTACGAGCAGTCTGAATCTACATTCAAAGACTGTAGATCAAAAGCAGAGTCTTTGAATCTTCATTCAAAGACTCTGTTTTTAACGTAGATTCAGACCAAACTTTTTGTCTTGTTGTCTTGCAGGCTGACGTTTGTAAGAACGAACCAGTCAGACTGGATAGTAGAGGATAGAATAGGTTCTCCTTTCTGTCTTTTACCTCTCTCTCCGTCTATCCCTCTATCTTTTTAGATGGAGGTTTTAGCATAGACTGAAGATGAGGGTTCGTTCACAAGTGTTGGCACACGAAACGAAAAAGAAAGGCATAAGTGCCGAGGCTGTTTTATAAAGACTTTTTCTTTAAAGCTCCATACCTTACGCCTTCCCGCAGGAGGCTCCTTCCCGCTGGAGGCGCCTTCCCGCAGGAATGGCGCCTTCCCGCAGGAAGCGTAAGGTACGGGGCTTTAAAGAAAAAGTCCTTATAAAAAGGCCCCAGCACTAAAACTTTTCTTTTTCGTCTCACGTGCCAACACTTGTGAACAAACCCTCATCTTCAGTCTATGCTAAAACCTCCATCTAAAAAGATAGAGGGATAGACGGAGAGAGAGGTAAAAGAAAGAAAGGAGAACCTATTCTATCCTCTACTATCCTGTCCAGGTTCGTTCTTACAAACGTCAGCCTGCAAGACAAAAAGACAAAAAGTCTAGTGACCAAATGATCGCAGAGGACCTACATTCAAGGACTCTGCTTCTGTCGGTCATTGACGTCATCGGTGACGTATGATTCGGGCTTTGATTTTGCCTACCGAGGATCACGTGACCAGCTGAATCAATCAGATGCAGGTGACGTCACAGTCCTACTTCCATACAGTATTTGAACGTAGGCCCTTTTCCTTTTGAGCCATCCTGCAGGAGGCGTAAGGGAGGAAACTGCGGGGTGGAGGAGGAAGAGTTGCCAGAGGCAGGTGATTGGCTTAGCAGGTTATTGCTTTTACTTACGTCAATCTGATTGGCTTAGCTGGTCACGTGATCCTCGGGAGGCAAAGTCAAACCCAGATTCACACGTCACAGATTGACGTCAATAACAGGTGTTCTGACTATGAGCATGCGCACATCGATGTTACGTCACATACTGCTTACTCAGCAGATTTCTTATAAATCCGTCGTACCTGTAGAAGTTTCATTTTGTGTGTTTTATTTCTCAGAAGTTTACGGTAAATTTTATTTAATTAAGCTGCTATGTTAATCAAACATATTAACATAAATGGCTTTTGCTGTTTGCAATATCGTTACCATACTGTGAACAAGACATTAGTCCCGTTTAGCGTCACTATTACTACAAATACTGTTTGACTACAAATTTGGTCTCCCGCGGGATTTTTTGTCCCTATAGCTAATCTACCTTTTTAATATTTTAATACTTCTTCAGAAAACTGCGCGGAATATGTCCTTAAAATAGCACATGAATAACGCTGGATGCTGACCGAAGCAACAAGCAGAACAGCACCTCTTTCTGGACACTGCGTGGAAAAAACTAGATTTTTCTTTTTATTATTATTTACCATAAACTTCTGAGAAATAAAATGTTACATGTCTCAAATGGGTTGAAACAATGATAGCAAATGATGTTTTTTCATTGATGTGTCTGCTTCTCCTTTGTCCTTCGTGGAGAGCCTGTAAACATGAACAGCGTTAGTGAAATGAGCAACCGCCGTCTTCTTCCCCAAACTCTGTGTCTTTATTGCATATTCTCGAAATCATAGCATCATAAAATGAACATTCCTTTGTGGAATCACGTCCAAGTGTTCTTCTGTTGTTCTAAAACAACCATATGCAATATTATTATAATGGCGTTCATATATTTGCTATTAATAGCAAATATATGAACTTCACGCTAACAAAGACACAGCGGGACGGATCATCCGGGAAATGATGGACAGGGAAAGTCTGACGTAAACGACCAGGATGACAGACACATTCTGGGATTTATTATGAGTCTCTGCTTATTTCCAAATGAGTAACTTCACGTTCAAAAACGAGCCCCAACAGCGCAACCCGCGATTCATTAAATTTGCAAGCGAATTTGGAAACAAAACAAGCCCTAAACCGCTTATAATGATCGGACTTGGCGACAGAAACACAAAATAGTTCCTGTTTTTCCAACAACGAAATGCTCATCCCTTGTTTACATTTCTGGCGCTGCTGATAATGTCGCATATAAACGGCGGTCGCTCCAAAAGATGCCCAGAGGAAATAACATTAAATTAGAAAAGAACATCGTAACGCACAGTAACGCAAAGTGATTTCGTTAAGTAACTGTAATCTCCCACTTTATAGTGTATGACAAAAACACACTTTATGAAACTTCTACAGGTATGACGGATTTATAAAAAACGTAACATTGATATGCTCATGTGCATTACCACAAGGTAAACTGGATTTACGAGCAGTCTGAATCTACATTCAAAGACTGTAGATCAAAAGCAGAGTCTTTGAATCTTCATTCAAAGACTCTGTTTTTAACGTAGATTCAGACCAAACTTTTTGTCTTGTTGTCTTGCAGGCTGACGTTTGTAAGAACGAACCAGTCAGACTGGATAGTAGAGGATAGAATAGGTTCTCCTTTCTGTCTTTTACCTCTCTCTCCGTCTATCCCTCTATCTTTTTAGATGGAGGTTTTAGCATAGACTGAAGATGAGGGTTCGTTCACAAGTGTTGGCACACAAAACGAAAAAGAAAGGCATAAGTGCCGAGGCTGTTTTATAAAGACTTTTTCTTTAAAGCTCCATACCTTACGCCTTCCCGCAGGAGGCTCCTTCCCGCTGGAGGCGCCTTCCCGCAGGAATGGCGCCTTCCCGCAGGAATGGCGCCTTCCCGCAGGAAGCGTAAGTGTATTAAAGGCTGAAGCTGATTTGTTGTGGATAAGCAATCACTCCAGGCATCGGGTTAGGACAGCTGTTATATATGTTGAGGTGAGTTATTGAAAGGAGAGAACGTCCGAGTCCAGAATTAGACTTAACATGACTTTAATAAACTTCCAGCTTCATCCATGCATATAACAGGCAGGAGTCGAGGGGGTGCGCTTGTAGATGAGATTATGTGTGTATGGGTGCATGCGTGTGTGTAGGTGTGAGTATGTGTGTATGGGTGCATGCGTGTGTGTAGGTGTGAGTATGTGTGGTTTCATTCAATGGACGCACACGATATAAAGAGGTAACAAATCTGCCTTGAGAGCCGCCCCACTGAATGCTCATGTCCATAAGTGAAGTATAAACAAGAAGCCACCCAGTGGAAGAAAAAGGCATTACACATGAAACACCTAGATAAAGAAAAAAACAAACTTAAGGGCTGGAACAAATAATTAACAATCTTTTGTACAGCCGCCCCCAAATTTGAGATGCAAATTTGACCACTAAGTGTCTTGTACATCTTGAGGTAAGGCTGGTAGCTTTATGATGCGAGCAACTGGCCGAGTGTAGGTCCTGCCTTTAACTTGAATCATAGCTGTCCTCACGCGTCCATCTGCTCCAGGTATGACGCTTGTTACTTTCCCTACTTGCCAGAGGGCTCTTGGTATCTGCTGGTCAACAATAAGCACTATAGTGCCCACCGTGATGTCATCCTTTTCTGTTTGCCATTTCTGTCTGGCTTGTAATGTTGGAAGGAAATGGCGAATATAATGTTTCCAGAAGTGATCTGTTAAAACCTGAGAATGTCGCCACCTTTTTCGACTTAAAAGTGTAGACTCGGGATAGACTACTTGTGGAAGGGAGGAGTCTGGTCGCCCCATCAACAAACAGTTGGGCGTAACTGGGTCTGGATCGGCCAGATCAGAAGAAACGTAGCCCAAGGGCCTAGAGTTGAGAATACCCTCTATCTCAATGAGGACTGTTTGTAACACCTCCTCTGGTACGGCCTGAACTCCAAGAGCTATCCGGAGGGCGTTCTTTACTGATCTAACTTCTCGCTCCCAAGACCCACCAAAATGCGGAGCATTTGGAGGATTAAAACGGAAGTGAATCTGTTGAGCAGCAAGTTGGTCCTTCACTGATTGTTCCAGGGCACTGAAAGCTTCTTGAAGTTCTTTATCTCCTCCTTTGAAATTAGTTCCTTGGTCCGATAGGATCTCATGGGGTTTTCCTCTTCGAGCTATAAAACGTCGGAGTGACATGAGGAATGAATCGGTGTCCATATTTGGGAGGAGATCTAGATGGACAGCTCGGGTGGTAAGGCACTTATACAGGATACCCCACCTCTTTTCGTTGCGTCGTCCCACTTTTACTATCATTGGACCAAAGCAGTCCACCCCTGTAGAATAGAAAGGTGGTTGGAAAAGCCTCAAACTGGATGGTGGCAGATCTGCCATCCTTGGGACTTGAGGACTGCCTCGCCATTTCCTGCAATCCACACAGTTATGCTGGTGCTTCCTGATAGCTTCTCTCCCTCTAAGTAGCCAGTATTTTCTTCGTAGCTCAGCAAAAACACGCTCTGCTCCAGGATGATTCAGCTGTTTGTCATAATGCTGAATCAGTAGTTTGGAGACAGGGTGAGAGGATGAAAGTAGAATGGGATGGAGCACATCTGAGCCTAGGCCTTCACATCGGCGAAGCCTCCCTCCAACACGGATTAGATCTGAAATCTGATCATATTCAGGGGCGAGTGTAAGCACTCTACTGGTAGATGGAAGAGCCTTTCCGGATTTAAGTAACATCATTTCTTCTGGGAAGTTATCCATCTGAGCCTGTCTGAAAAGGGCTAACTCAGCGTTGTGATAGTCATCAGCAGTGGGAGATTTGTTAATGGTCGTCCCGTCAAGTGCTTTTGCTGTTGCTTCTAGTAGCTCTTGAAAGGTGTTAAACTGCTGAATGTCAGGAAGAGTTAGTTGTGGTGAGCTGATTAGACCACAGAATACTGGGCTCCTCAGCTCCTCCGTTTCCTCAATAAGGTGGTCAGTTGGTGATTCCGGCCACTGGTCAGATGCCTGCAGGAGGAAGGATGGTCCATGATTCCAGCGACTTTTTTCAGTCAGTTGGGCTAAGGTTTTCCCTCTGGTGATATCGTCTGCTGGGTTGGAGGCAGAATCGATGTAATGCCAGGATCTGACATCTGATAATTCCTGAATCTCTGCAACCCTTGTGCCTACAAACACTTTATATCTGCAGGAATTGGATTTGAGCCAGTTGAGTACTGTGGTGGAATCAGTCCAGTATACCACATTCTGGATCTTGATGGTGAGTTCTTTCAGCAGCACCGAGGCTAACTGTGCTCCAGTTAAAGCGCCACATAACTCGAGTCGAGGTATCGATAGCTGCTTCTTGGGAGAAACTCTGGATCTAGCAGCTAAGAATGCAACTTGTACCTTTCCATCCCCATTGTCACTGCGCAGATACGCCACTGACCCATAAGCACGTTCAGATGCGTCGCAAAACACATGGATGGTCTGACTGGAGGTACTACAATCTGTGTTATGGTCAGTGTAGCATCTGGGTAAGGCAATCTGAGACAATTGTGGAAGCTCTTTTTCCCATACCTTCCAAGCTTGGAGCAGATCTTCAGGGAGATTGGGATCATCCCAACCTCTCTTCTTGTCCCAAAGGCGTTGTACAATGATCTTAGCTCTGGTCGTATATGGAATAATGTATCCCAGAGGATCGTATTGTTGGGCAAGAAGACGGTAAATGTTGCGCATAGTTGGTTCAAGACAGTCACGGTTGTGCTGCTTATAGCAGAGTGTGTCTGACTTACACTGCCACAACAGTCCGAGTGTGCGTTCTTGAGGATTAGCTGTTTGTTGTGTGAACCAAAGGGTGCTGCTCTCTGATCTTGATTCTTTGGGTAAATGTTTGATGACAGCAGGAACATTGCTAGCCCATTCTCTGAGCTCGAATCCACCTTCCAGTAGCACTGTGTGCAGCCGATTCACCAGCTGTTTGGCCTGGTTCTCTGACTGAAGACTCTGCAGACAGTTATCAACATAGAAACAATGTTCTACTGATTGGCGGGCATCCTCTTCTGGTGCAGTGTGTTTTTGGACATGATTTTGTAGTGCGAAGGTAGCACAACATGGACTGCACGTTGTCCCAAAGGGGAGCACTTGCCACTCATAGATAGTGGGTTCCTGGTCCACTTTAACATCTCTCCACAGGAAACGAAGGAAGGGTTTATCTTCATCCAACAGGCGGACCTGATGAAACATTCCCTTCACATCACTGCTGATCGCTACGGGGTGTTCTCGGAACCTAAGAAGAACTCCCAGAAGACTGGCTCCAAGTGTAGGGCCAGGAAGAAGATGTTCATTGATGCTCTGCTCATTAAAGATGAAGGAGCAATTGAAGACTATTCGATACTTCCCATTGTGTTGAACAATGTGGTGTGGAATGAACCATGAATGGTTGCTCTCCTTTGCCTTGGTTGGGGATATGGCTTTGACATAACCGGCATCAATGAGCTTGTGAATTTCTTTAGAATAAATGGTAGCTTTCTCCAGGTCTTTTATTAGCCGTTTTTCTGTCCCACGCAGCTGTGGCAAGACTGCCTCCTTTGGTGCATGGAGGGGGGGTAGGTTCCGTTTCCATAACATCGGCGTTGCATACCTGTTCACACCATCGACCATTACTCTGGTGGTCTTATCTTCCAGTATGCGGACTGCCTCCAAATCTTCTCTTGACCGAGTGACCAACCGTTCACTCCTGTAGGGCAGCGTATCTAGCTGCCACAACTTTTCCACATGACTTAGAAGCTCTGTTTCCGGTGGATTGCACTTAGTGAAGAGGCACTGCTGTGGAGACAGTTGATGGCTTAACAAACTTGTGGGGCCTTGTAGAGTCCAACCTAGCCTAGTATGAACTGCTGCAGGTCCACCTGGTGGACCGAGACGTACTGGTTCCACTGGAGTAACCAGATGTGGGCAATCTGACCCAATCAGCAGAAGTGGATGGACACCTTTAATGGATGACAGTGGAATGTCTCTGAGATGGCGATATTTTTCTTGCAGAGCTTCAACTGGGTAGGTATGGCAGGCTAAGTTTAACTGTTTGGCTGTGAACGCTTTGTTGACCTGGTATGACTTGCTAGGCTGTGAAGCAGGAGCAACTGAAAAGGAGACAGTGGCACCGTGAATGGTGCAGACTTCTTGCCGGACGGTACGGAGCGTGAGATCTTCAGGCTTCCCTTGGAGACCCAGGCTAAGAGCAGCACTATGTAGGAGTATTGTACGCTCTGACCCATCATCCAGTATTGCGTAGGTCTCCAGTACATTCGGACCGCTCTGGATGATGACACGGCACAGCTTCAGTAATACTTGGTTACTCCTAGCTGGCCGATCAATGTACAGCGTCTCTGAAACGGAACTCACTAGGCATGTGCTTGATTGAGGTGCTTGATGTTCACCATGTGCTATGCTCATTTGGTTGGTATTAACATCATGCAGGACATCCAGATGCTTCCTCTCACACTGTTTGCACTTGGCTTTGAGATTGCACCTGGCAGCCTGGTGTTCCCGACCACAGCGCCAGCATCGACTATTCGATTTAATCCACTCTGTCCTCTGCTCTACTGACAGGATTTTGAAATTATTGCATTGGTTCAAATAATGAAGTTCTGTATCACAGAAGGGACAGTATTTCTTTGGCTTGTCCTGAGAGATCTCTCTCACAGCTGGAGTCTTATCTGATTTCATCTTTGACTGAGGAGAATGACTGCCAAGTAGAATCGCTGTAGATCTTTGTGATTTGTAGTCAGGACGTCGGCTCTTGGGCGGAGCTTGTCTCTCTCCAGTGGAGGTACTGATGTATTGATTGCCATAAACTTGAACTCGTACTTCGTACTCAAGCCAGTCGGCCAGATCAAGCAGGGTTGGAACTGGATTATGAACAGGATTCACAAATCTATGAAAGTGTGCTCTTAGGTCATGTGGCAACTTCACTAGGAGACGAGAAACATGTGATGCACATCTCAATTCTGTCCATCCTTGACGTCCAAGTTGCTGCAGCATTCCTACTAAGGCACGAACTTGAAGGGCAAAGGATTTAAATGCTTTAATGTCCCCAGGTCGGATATTAGGTCCATCCATCAGATCAGAAATCCTCTTTAGCGCCAGCTGCTGCGGTTGACCATACATCTCAGTGAGCGCTCTTAAAGTGTCTGTAAATGGGAGAGGACTGTTACTGTATGAGTCAGCTATAAGTAGCGCCTCTTCGCATTTGAGATGATCTGTGAGTATTTGAAACTTAAAGTGCTCTGGAGCATCATATGGGAGTAAGTTGTCAAGAGCTAGTTTCAACCTGGCAAACTCACGTGGGTCTTCGGACTTGAAGTAAGGGATAGTCGGTTTGGGACCATGGTAGAACTCTAGCGCTGAGGGTTTACCATAGGAAGGGTCTCCGTGGGGGGAATGTTGGCGGTCAGATGAGTATCTGCCTCCCCTACTTCTCTCTCTGTCACATCCATAGCGTGATGCATAGTAATTATCATGGTGGTCCCTGTAATCAGAAGATTGTCCCCCTTCATGTCCATAGTAGAGGCTGTCATGGCGAGCGCTTGGACTACTTGGTCGGTTGGGCTTCTTAGGGCGATATTCATCACCGTGGTCTGGATGATTTGACTTAAATGGAGAGACACCATAATAACGGTGAAATCCATCACCATGGTGATAGGGCTCATTATAGCGGTCGTAATCATCCTCATAGTTGGGATCATACTTGACATCAGAGTTGGATGCTGCTTTAAAATGTGGCCTTTTGCTATCACATGATTTATCACAAGCTTTATGGTGTGATTTACACTCTCTTTGATGTGATGACTCTGGTTCCGGACGATCATCAATATCGAAATCCATAGGCTTGTCTTGGGAGAAGGGAGATGAGCTTCGAGTTGTTACTGGAGAAATGTCATCTTTGCTGATTAATCCTACCTCCTGCAAGCAGCGGTCAAGATTCTCAACGGAGTCACGTCGGTGGCTTTGTGGAAGTGGAGGAGCATCATTAATCACCGATGGGGCACTTACTGCCTGACGTGGGCTTGTGTGGCCACTAGATGGCGTCGGCTTACTTATAGGTGCTGGTGCAGTAGATGTATCCTCTTCTCTGCGCTTAGACTGTGACTGAGGATTTGAGTCTTGTCCATGAGATTGCTGGATTATGTCTGTAAGACGTTGGACCTCTCTGTGTAGTCGTTCACTTTCCTCTCTCATGCTTTGAAGATGTCTGAGTACTTCAGATGAAGCTGGCTGCTCCTCCCCTGTAATGTGGTGCCTTGGTGTATAGCTGACCTCGTAATTCTGGAGATGTGATGGCATATGCCTCGATCTTTGTGGACGGTTTATGTCTCTCACGCTCCTCTCATGTGACCTTGCCATATTGACTGTAGTGGTTGCTTTTCTCCGGCTCGAAGGACCAAAATGTATTAAAGGCTGAAGCTGATTTGTTGTGGATAAGCAATCACTCCAGGCATCGGGTTAGGACAGCTGTTATATATGTTGAGGTGAGTTATTGAAAGGAGAGAACGTCCGAGTCCAGAATTAGACTTAACATGACTTTAATAAACTTCCAGCTTCATCCATGCATATAACAGGCAGGAGTCGAGGGGGTGCGCTTGTAGATGAGATTATGTGTGTATGGGTGCATGCGTGTGTGTAGGTGTGAGTATGTGTGTATGGGTGCATGCGTGTGTGTAGGTGTGAGTATGTGTGGTTTCATTCAATGGACGCACACGATATAAAGAGGTAACAAATCTGCCTTGAGAGCCGCCCCACTGAATGCTCATGTCCATAAGTGAAGTATAAACAAGAAGCCACCCAGTGGAAGAAAAAGGCATTACACATGAAACACCTAGATAAAGAAAAAAACAAACTTAAGGGCTGGAACAAATAATTAACAATCTTTTGTACAGTAAGGTACGGGGCTTTAAAGAAAAAGTCCTTATAAAAAGGCCCCAGCACTAAAACTTTTCTTTTTCGTCTCACGTGCCAACACTTGTGAACAAACCCTCATCTTCAGTCTATGCTAAAACCTCCATCTAAAAAGATAGAGGGATAGACGGAGAGAGAGGTAAAAGAAAGAAAGGAGAACCTATTCTATCCTCTACTATCCTGTCCAGGTTCGTTCTTACAAACGTCAGCCTGCAAGACAAAAAGACAAAAAGTCTAGTGACCAAATGATCGCAGAGGACCTACATTCAAGGACTCTGCTTCTGTCGGTCATTGACGTCATCGGTGACGTATGATTCGGGCTTTGACTTTGCCAACGCAGTATCACGTGTCCAACTGAATCAATCAGATGCAGGTGACGTCACAGTCCTACTTCCATACAGTATTTGAACGTAGGCCCTTTTCCTTTTGAGCCATCCTGCAGGAGGCGTAAGGGAGGAAACTGCGGGGTGGAGGAGGAAGAGTTGCCAGAGGCAGGTGATTGGCTTAGCAGGTTATTGCTTTTACTTACGGCAATCTGTGACATGTGACACAATAGTCACATGACGTGATATAGATATATGATGTAGATCAGTGATTCTTGAGAATAGGGACAAAATGGGTTTTAATTTTCCCATAATTTTTTTTTTTTTTTGCTATTTCTCAACCTTATGTATGCAAATATGAAAAATAATGTTTAGGAGCTCCCAGTTGCAACATTCTACTCATTTTACAGACAAATGCTTCTCAAGAAACAAAAGAAATATTATTTAAAACCAAAAACAACAAAAAGGCCATCTGACGGAGTTGACAGTGCATGACAGAGTTGACACAGAACTGAAGGTGGTGACAAACTAGTGAATAAAATGAAAAACTTGGTACATGTGAAGTAATGCAATTCATGTAAAATACAATAAAATGAATTAATTGCACATTTAAGTGAGATTTGACAACAATTTCACCGAAAGAGTCAGAAAAACTCTGACTGAGGTAGTTTGACAAAAAGTCAAACTACCTCAATTTATATGATGTTATTCTGAAGGAGGCCATATTGTAGCTCATCAGATCCATGAAATCTTTACATTATACCAAAATTAAGCTTTTATTTCACAAAATTTCATCAAAGTTTGGAAAATTGTCAGTTATGGTGTTGACACATCATGGTTGTGACAAGCAACTTAGGAATAAAACCGAAGAAAAAACTAAAGAATAACTTAAGCTAACCAGAGCTAACTAGCCCTCTTAGCAAAGGAAGAGAAAAGACAACGTCATGGGGTCCTCAGAAGTTCTGGTGCCCCCCAATAATGCCTGATTTTTTTACATTCTTTTAATTTCTGACGGCGTTGACAAAAACTAGGGACAAACTTCAAAGGAGTTGGAAAATATATAAAAATGATTTTTAATTCAATTTATTGATACCTCTATAATTATCTATATGACTACTTATACTTAATTGTCATAATATATCATTTTAATATTTCTGTAATTATTTTAAACTATTATAATGTATTGAGTTCTGCTCCTGGACAAGGGCTTTTACAGGCATCATCCACCGACTACAATGCTTAAAATAAAAAAATATTCAGCAAATACCAGGAAAATATACATTGTTGTGCTCACATGACCCAGGTTAGTTGAGTGAGATATTTGAAAAAAAAATATTTTGTGTATATTTTATTCAAATTTTGTGCTTTATCCATAAGACCTGTTTTGTCCCTATTCTCAATAATCACTGAGATAAGTATAAATAGATATTTAAAACTACATCACAGTATTGTTTGTGTTGAGGGATTTTTTTGTTTAGTTCTGTTCATTTTATGTGGATGTTGTAAATACATAATGTATACATTATGGTATCCTTTTGAGGTTGATTGTATATCTTACATAAAAAAAACACAAAACTTAGTGACAGGCCTTCAGTTAAAGACTATGTAAATAGGACTGTGAGATCGCCTGCACCTGATTGGCTCAGCTGATCACGTGATCCTCGCGTGGCAAAGTCAAAGCCCGAATCACAGGTCACAGATTGATGTCAATATGTTTCCTAGGTTAGTCGAGTAGCACCTCTCTCAATATGGTAAATAAAAAAATCTCACCCAATATTTTCACAAACACTGCATCTAGACTATCACGCTAAGTTTACTACAATTCCCAGTAAATGTGCAGATATTGTGGGTAATGTGACATGAGACACTGAACTAGCAGAGGCGTCTTTCAGCTCAGCGTTAGCTTATGCTAAATGACAAATCATGTTCCTGCTGAACAACAATACAAAACAAGACGTCTCTATGTACTTACATCTCATCATCTGCAGATTTATGTAGAACAGTCCAAGTCTTTTGGTATTCCTGCGTGTTCTTCTGGTTGATGTCAGAGGACACCTGACCTTCCTGATTTGCGCAAACAAAAACTTTCTTTGACAACATTGCAGAGACATTGCCATCAAAAATAAAATGAAGCCACGCATCTCTGTTGCCAGTGACTGGGAGGAAATCCATGAACACATGCTCTGTACTGCAGCACATAGCAAATTATTTTCATATCCCAGGAACCATTGTGCAGTGGGAAGTGGGTGGAGCTTCACTTGGGTTGCCAGGTGAGGGGGTGGGCACGCCTGGGGTGGGTAGGTAACAAAATTGTGACGCAACAATTTAGAGGTTTTTGAAACGGGTCCTTCTGCAGACACCAGCAGAACATCTATTTATTCTGAAAAAACACCAGTTTTTTTGTTTTGGGGATTTTTTTACTCTTGGACTGTCTCTAGAAGTAGGAGATAGCCATATGGTCGTACAGAAACATACAAAATGTGAATTTTGGATAATAGTGGCCCTTCAAAATTATTTGTGCAACAAGGTCCTCTAGTAGACAGTAAAGGAACAGGATGGACAACTCGGTATGAAACAGACCTGTTTGCCCTGTAAGGTACCTTGAGATCATGTTTGTTGTGAAGAGAAGAGACACTTATTAAGATAAAACTACAGAATATTTGCTTGAGTGTCTTGACGCTGACAGAGTCCCTGGAAATATTGTTCAAACACACTTCCAAACGCTTCTGTGTATGCAGCTGTAAGCTTTATTTAATGTTTAAACAAGAAACGACAAGTATCACAGTGATCTGACAAAAAAATTAAAAAGTAAAAGTGCTCCAAAAACACAATCAAGTTTGTTTCTCTCCACAGTACAAACATCCAACAGATAAAGAGTACTACTGTGATATTAGCTCACTCTAAAAGTGAAAAATCCAGGAAGGATGAGAGATGAGACAACAGCTCCCTCTAAAGGCTTCGCCTGGGTTACTGCATGATGAAACTGAATTAGCACATTCTCAACTAAACATACAACTCGTAAAGAACTTGGCGAAAGTCTGCATGGTATCTTGGACATCATTTAGTTATTAAAAGTTAGACAAAGAGAAAGTATAAATTCGAAACTTGTGTTGAGGTTTATTCTCTTTTTTTAAGATAACATGACAGTAGGAAGGAGATTTTAGCAGGGAAGGATCATCAGAGTGAGATGTTCAGTGTTTAAACAGCTTAAAATTACACAAATACATATAAATACAGTGTTTAATTGCTAAACCTATTTTTTCATAGTTACAAATGAAAATAAATAAGTACATAGATTTTTTTTTTTCTTACATCTGGAAGCTTTACCTGTGTTTTTATTGTCTGTTTCACAGCCTTTATGTGACATCAGAAACTTCCAAAAAAACAAACAAGAAAAAAATCTGGCGTTTATTATTTTAAGGTAAAAATTAAAAATGTGTTTATTTTTTATTGTAACAATTAGATCGTACATAAGATGTACATAATGCTGTAACAATGTCAGGAAATCAAGATTTTTTTTATTAAAACCAGAACAGCTGTTTTCTTTCAGCAACAATGTGTCAGAACTAGTTCAGTAATTAAATATGCTTATTTGCTGAGTTGGCAAGAACTAAACAAAAATAGGTGCTTTTACGTTTAACATACGCTACATAAAGCAGCTAATTAGCTTAGCAACACTATGCTGTTTGCTTTGTCAATTAAATATCAAACACTATGCTCAGTTTGAGATTCCAAATGATATCTAAAAATACATTTATATGTGGTAGATGATCAAAAAAGGCTTATTTTCCGATTTGCTGTAGAACATGTGTAAATCGCTGGCTGCAGTTAGTTTAGCTTAGCATTATCTTCTGACAAATTATTCAATGCTATGGTGAGTTTCTGGTTCAAAATGATACTGACAGAGTTCTATGTATAATGTGTCTGATGTTCAGAATAGGCAACATTTTGCTGTTGTGGGTAAAATACTCCGACTTCAACTGCTAAGCATAGCTTAGCTGTTTCCTTTTATCAAGTAAAAAAAATTACAATAGGATCTTTTTCTTCTTTTGTGATGACATTTTGTTTGTTTTTATTGAATGTGCCTAATGTCCAGAAATGGCAAATATTTTCCATTTGAACTTTCTATTGAATTTTATTTCCTGCTAGCTAGCTTAGCTTAATATCTTATTTTATTGATTAAAGATGAGACATTAAGCTAAGTTTCTTGTATTATTAATTCAAAATAATATTTTTAGAGTTTTAAATGCTATGTTAAACTAAGCTAACTAGCCATGGGCAGCTTAAACTAGATATAGTTAGCTTAAACCAGCAGCTTAGTTTAAGCTAACTATAGCTGCTAGTAAGCCACGTAGCAACTGATAATTTCCTCTAGCAAAACCGGTGTGTTTCTTCAAAATCTCAAACTATTTCTTTTGAGTTCACTTTCAGGTTGTGAACAATGGTTTACAATGTGCTGACTTGAATCTTTATATCCCTTCCTTACATTCCCTAAATAGCTGCATCACTGCTCATTCCTTCACTTCATCTCCTACCCTTACTCAGGACCTGTTACTGTCGCCATGTTCCTCCCTCTGGCCTTGTTTTCCAGCTGCAGGCTAATAACATTATACTGTCTCTCCCACAGAAAACGTATGACCGTCATAGGAGCTGGCTACACCAAAACTGGACTTCCACCCTTATCTGCAGAAAGTGCTACGATACTGGAAAAAAACTATTCCTAAACTGTCAGGCTCAACACAGCTGCTGAGGCCAAAACATCTTTAGAACAAACAGGATGTCTGTGAAACCAAACTGCTTGTGTGAGTACACTCACTTGGTGGTTTACCGGTATAAAGAACAACCTTAATAAGGTTTTGATTTATGGATATGTTCTTGTAATGTTAGAAGAAGAAAAAAAAGCATCCGTGAAAACAACTAGTTTTTTCTCCCTAAAACATGGAGTCTGTAAACAGAAAAAACAGAAGGGTAAATATACTGTGTGTGTTTAATTTAATTTAATTTTTTTAGATTTGGCAGCACAATGTGCGCCAGTTTCCAGCATGAAAGTAAAGAAAATAGCTCTAGCAAGCTGGTCCCTTGAATTTGTAAGTCACATGGTTCCCTCTGGCAGTAAATGAGCCAAAACCATGTCCTGTTTGATCTAAGCTCATTTTGGCCTAACCCTAACCCGTGCCTGATCCTATCTGCCACACCACAAAAACATAATACCTAAAATTAAAAAAACCCTAAAATCCTCTGTTACGTTCTCGCTGTGACGCCCGACGTGCTCGTCTAGGAGCTGATGATCTGACCCGACCAGGTCTCGTGCTTGGTGCCTGGGTTCAGGTGGGTGATGACCACTTCCACAGCCTGGACTTTCTGGTTCTTGGGGGGTATCGGACACACCTTGTATGTGACCTCGTCTCCTTCCATAGGCACGTACTCCCCGTCAATGCTGTCCAGAGAGGATAAATTACGATAAAATAAGAACCGCATGAAAGTCAAAGGCTCAGCTTGAATAGACCTTTTAACCTCAGGAAGGATCCGAAGCTGTGTTATTACAAATCAGAGTACATTCTCGCAAATTTAAGCAAACACTGCAATTAAAAAAAATAAAAAATGGTTTTGCTGCCAGGATGAGGTGGTTTTTGAAATTATTATTATTTTTTTATTTTTTTTTCACAAAACTGCAGTGGAAACACTTTTTTTTTAACATCACATGAGTCATGTGATCACCAACCGGATGTTGCCACTGGCGCAAACCATGAAGAAGACGACGAGAGGAAGTAGTTGGAGGATGATTGTGTGGAATGTTTAATGACTCATTGATGTGATTAATGGAAACACCACAACTGTAAAATTTTGTTTTTTCAACAATAGCTGAATAACGAAAAAGTTTTGAGCACAATGTTAATGCAGAAAAGGACAGAGCACTATCTTTCCCCAAAATCCATTGAAATCCATGAAAGTAAATAGGTGACAAAGATAGATTTAAATCTCTGAATTTTAAACTCTCTTGCCCCAGGATTGTGAAGCAACTGGAATGTTACCTCATGGAAAATGCCAACCTAGCGTTGAGAAACGAGGACACGACATAGTTTGCCCCCAAAACAACGGCCACTAGCTCTGGAAGAGTCAGCAATGATTGCATAAAATGAAGGATAGTGTGCTTGGCGAGGAAGACTCACTCAGAAATGTGAACGAAGATGTCGTCTCCTCCATGAGAAGGACGGATGAATCCATGACCCTGAGATCTGGAAAAGTTTTTACACACACCCTTAAATACAGGACCTGATCTGGCTCGTACCGTCCTACAGAGAGAGAAAGACGTAGACATGGACAGGCTGATTTAATACAATTGCAGTTTGAAGCTCTTTCTTAAAAGAATCAAAAAAAAAAAACACGAAAGGCAAACTCTTGTATTGTGTTTTTACTCACGCCGAGTATGTGCGTGTGCGTTTTGTTGGCAGTGGGCTGGGTAGCTCTCCAGGCTGAGGTGGTTTCCTCTCCCTCTCCCAAACACGGCTGCCTTCCCTCAGGAAAGGAAAAGAAAGCTGCAGGGGAGTGCGGGGGGACGTCAAAGGCAGCTGGGGGTCTGTCGGCAATGATGGGTCGGTGCCTGACATCTTGGCTTGGCTTAGGGTTTCCGTGGCACACAAAGAAGAAAAGGATGGAGGGTTACACCTCCTGCATGGCACAAGGGTTTCTGACGGAGAGAGGAAGCCCAGAGAGGAACTCTTCAAGGTGGATGGATGAAGCTATGACACCCTGAAGCGGAGAAGGCAAAAATAAAGGGTGGAACATTTGTTGAAGAGTCAGGCAGTGTGACTGCATGCCAAAGGGTTCAATGAGACCAAGGTCAGGAATGCAGGACATTCCTTCCTCTCTGCTCCAAATTCTGGAGGTAGTCTGACAAACACTGCTCTGTGGAACAGAGAGTTCGGTCACTTTACATTGAGATGCCACCCCACAACATCATGCTGCCTCCACCGAAGGTTTGGCAACGACAAAACCAGTGACATCACAAACCAATATTAACAAGAAATCATGTTGCGGCCCTTCATGTACATTTGTTCTGTCTCTAGGACCTAAAGGGTTTTGAAGGATGATGTTGACGTTGCCTGTAGTTTTATAAATGGCACCGAAAGAAATGAATGAAGGTGTTCTGTCCGTGTTGGACAAATATTGAACAGAGCCATCTTGTTTCGATCGGTTCGTCTCCCTTTACGGTGGAGGATGGTTGTTTACAGCACAGGTAATTTCCAATAAGCTTCAAAGTGTTCAATTGGAACAGTACATACATACAGTACATACAAACGTTAGCAATTGGGTAACATTTAGAACCTCAAGGAAGCCTACAGGAAGCAATCATTTCTCAATAGCCGAGGGTCCAGACACTCTGAATGAAGCAAAGCATAGAACAAGGCATGTACAATGAATTTTTGATCAATTAGTACCTGGACAGGAAGGAAGGCATGAAATAAGATTTTTTTTTGCTTCATATTCTGACTTAGCTCTGAGTTATCAATCCACATTGGATTGGTAACTCGGGGAAATAAAATCAGTTATGAGGACTTTGAGCTTTCCTCATTCTTTTAAACACACTAGTATCATGTCCGAAGTTCTCAGCCCACAGTTTGAGACCAGAAAAGACACACTGCTGCTGTTATGAAATGATTCATCATCGTTTGGCATGAATCAGACATGTGGATAACAGCACATGAAAAGGCTTTATCACTTGGGACCATCACGAATCAAGTAAAAGTAGTACAACTTCCAGCAAAAAGAAATTCAAAAAAGGACATCCTGTTAGAACTTAGCATTTTTCCCCCGTCTTTTTCAGTTTTTATTTTAACCAATCCGTCATCATAAAGTTTCCCCCCAAACCACCACTAAAGGGTTTTAAAGTTGTGCTTCCAGTAGAGGTGTGACTGCACATTTTGGCATCGATCCAATAACAAGTAAATACAGGGCCAATACTGATACCAATACTTTTTTTGTAGTCAAAGTTTGACATATCATCAAACTTCTGACCTAGAGGTGTTTTTGTAGTTTTTCCTTTCAATTACTTAGTGCCACATTAACATGAGAAACAATAGAAAAAGGTTTGTGTGCATTTTTTTCTAAATAAAGTGCAAAAAATACATTTGAGAGCAAATCAAACCAAAGTCATCCTGGATGTAGAGTTGAGAGAAACAAAAAGTATTGATCTTACCATGCTATCATCAATCCAATACCGACTTGGTATCAATATTATTGATCATTTGGATTGATGCCTCTACTTGGTTTGTGGAAATAAAGCCAAGTCTGTCACAGCTTGTGGCAGCTAAAAAAACTCCCAATATGAAATATAATATGAAAACAATCCCCTTCAGGATCCTCTGATCAGACATTATTAGATAAAAAGTATTACTTCCACAACATTAATTACGGTTTATTCAAAGATGAGCTGCTCGTTGGATCGTTTCATAACAGCCATTCCTGAGCACAAATGAGCTCAGTCACCCACTTGACACAAACCAAATTATCCGGTGAATTGATCTGTATCGTTAGTCGGCTCATTATTATGACAGTCTGTGGACACACTGATAACTGCAGGGCATCGTCGAACAAAGGTTCAGCGCTCACACCGAAACCTTGTTTGTAATGAAAACACAGCTGCGGGTGGAAGAGTCACCAGCTTCATCAGCGGCCGTATACAGGCAGGCTGAAAGCCTGAGAAAGACTGATGAGGTAAGTGTGTGTGTGTGTGTGTGTGAGAGAGTGATTCCCGAAGGCTCCAAGCAGCACACTTTGTGCCTCTTCCCATCAGTCTATATATAGTTCAGGGTGGTTGGATTGGGGCCATTACTGAGGTGGACTACAATGTCCAGGCAGGAGACCTGAAGTCTTACTCACACACGTTTTATTCCTTAGATTAGTAATTAAGTGTTTCAGCTTCATATCTGGGGCAGATTATGAGATAACTGAGTAAAATAACTGATGTTGTCTTTCATGAAAGATATGTGTTTGAGCAGGCGTTTTGCAGATTCTTGTTATCCCTTTTTACATTTAAATATTTTGGCTCATCAAACACAATTCGGTGTCTATAATGGCTATTGGGAGGGTCACTGTATGAGTAAAAACTCTTAAGTTTTGAGATTACTCTCATACACTTTCTGGAAAGAAAAAAAAATAGGAAATTATTACTGAGCTCCAAAAGTCAACATGTTTAAAATTTTTGAAACTTAGAACATTTTGAAAAAGTAAAACAAAAAAAGTGGACTTTTGAAACTCAGAAATGTAATTTTTTCTAGAAAAATATTGAGGTTTATCTAAAATTTCCTAAGTTGTTCAAGCAAATTTTTGACATTGTAAACTTTTTAGATTGAATGTTTTAAGCAGAAATTTATTCTTCCTTTTCTTTCTTCTATCTGCAATGGTCCTAATATATCAGAGGAAGAAAAACTGTTCTAAAGTGATAATTTTTAAGGGGAAAAAAAGTCATCCGAAGTATAAAACTATCTAAGCATATTTGCATTACCACAACATGCTTTTCTTCCTTTATTTTGTTTCCCCTAAACTTGATATTTATGCTTATTATCTATAATGTGTTTGAAACTAAAGTCAGACTTCTTTCGTTGCCATAAAAGTTTGGTCAATAAAGTGAGAAAAAAGTATTTATTCCAAATAAGACAATAACAATATATACAGCAATAGACATGTGATCAATAATGATATATTTATTAATTTCACTGACCTCTGATTCAGAACTGCACAGCATTCTGGGGGATGTAGGCAGAGGAAAGACTTTAGGCGCTCAACCTCTAACGGCCAGCCAAGCGAGGTGGGTGGCATCCAAATTCTTTAATAATTTTCTCCATATTTATTTTATAAAATAGTTAACAGAGTCTTTGTCAAGTTGGCTGTAGGGATGGATCAGATTTCTTTCTGCTCCTCTTGCTCCCATGTTCCGCCTCTTATGTGTGCATCTGTGCATTAGAATCAAAATGCCAAGAAATAAATGTCATCAACAATCCTACAGCCATAAAAAAAAAAATCTATAAACCATTTTAGCTGCAGTAAGGTAATGGCTTTGTGAGCTTTAACTTGAAATAAAAAAATGATTTTAGTTTTAATCTCAGCAACTCCAGTTTTCTACAGAAACAGAAACATGGTGTTATTTTCTTGTGCTTTAAATTTCTCCTTACCGTTCACTTTTGTTCCTATTGTTCTTTTTTAATATATATTCTTAACCTTTGTGTGAATTTCTATGCTGCTATTTGTCTTTCACTTTGCTGCTGATGCACCTGGCTTTTCCCCACTGAGAGACAGTAAAGGATATTTCTATGTTTTGTTTTGTTTTCTGCTCCAGTCCATGTCAATTACAGATGGCTGACGTTTGCAGGTGGTGCAGATGCAGTGATTAAGAGCACGGCTTGGAGTCACAGAGGAAAGGACGGATCTGAGGACTGCTGGAGGAAATCGGACAATAAATAATTCAAACTTGACTGGCTGAGTTAGCCCACTTGTAAGACTGCCAGCAGGCCAGGAATTTGACTTTAACGAGTCTGCAGTGAATGTTTTACACCATTTACTAAAACATGTCATTAATAGGGGTTTCAGTTGTAGATTTTAGTACTGAAGGGAGAATAAAGGGCCCAAAAGCACCACCCAAGTGAAACCAGGACACAGTGGCCGTCTGCATCAGCATGAGGGGCACGTCAACTCCTCTAAACACACACACACACACTGTCTTTAAACTTTAATTTGGCCGTTTTAAGGGACAAGTGGCCGGTTTTGTGGTCTAATCTGACGGAGGCTGAGATTAGCAGGGACTAAATGATTTAATAGGCAACACAAGCCCTTCAGGCGGGCTGTTTCCAGAACATTCTCACACTGTGGAAGCGGAGGACAAGAAGGGAAGAGGATGCCTGTGGACAAAACCTCATTTCTGCCGTAAAAGGACGTACTCTGACGTGCCGCCTAGAAACAAATATCACTATTTGTATTGTCATGTCGGAATTTTAAGCAGGTGCCATCATGTTCAGACAAGTGACCGGTTGAAAGGATAAAGAACAAACAAACAAAACAGGGGGAAAAAAGACAGATGAACGATTACTCACCGTTAAAAACGTCGCGAGGACGTCAGAATGTTTCTTCTTAAATAAAGCAATTATGTAAGTAGATCCGGCGAAAAGGTGCGGGAACATGAGCTGAATGAGTGAGGGGATTTTGGTATGGATGCGTCTCTCACACACACACACACACACACACAGAGAGAGAGAGAAAGGCAGCGAATGAAAGAGGAGGCAGCAGAGACGGGGCGTGGGGAGGGGGGAGCTCCAAACAACAGCCGGCTTCACTATACCACAGTCAATTCTTTGTTGTCAGAATGGATGGAAACAGCGACTAATCTATCAGTCAGTGGAGCTTTAAGGACAACACTGCTTACAACATGACTGCTTCATGGGATCATATGTGTCTTAATATTTTACTACTTTTTTTTTTTTAATTCACAGTTGTTTGGTACGACGGCGTAGGTATTATGCCCACCTTAGATAGAGGAAAAAACGTAGTACATTTCTGCCAAAGAATTCAGATATTTTGAGATTAGACTCAGAAATTTTATGGGGAAAAAAGAAAAAGGAAAAATAAGGACATTTCTGAGCTTATAAAGACCAAAATTTGTTAGGAAAAACCTCGGAAATTTTGTCTAAAGTAAATTTTATATATATATATATATATATATATATATATATATATATATATATATATATATATATATATATAAACTGCTCAAAAATATAAAGGGAACACTCAAATAACATCCTAGATCTGAATGAATGAAATATTCTCATTGAATACTTTGTTCTGTACAAAGTTGAATGTGCTGACAAAAATCATCAATGGAAATCAAATTTATTAACCAATGGAGGCCTGGATATGGAGCCACATACAAAATTAAAGTGAAATGTTCCCTTTATTTTTCATTTTTCCAATGCAATTTGCGTTGGAAACAAAAAAGGTTTCAAACGTGCATTGCTTATGTATATGCACGTTTTTCTCTTTTCCTACTCATTGCTTGTTTTCTTGTTTTTAATAACCTGTTTGAAATAAATGAAAATGAAAAGTCAAAAAAAAATTCTACATTTGGACATTTTTTGAATTTGAAAAGTCGAAAATGTTCGGCTTTTGAATCACTTCTTTCCTTGTCGTTACTTGCATGGATGTCAATTTCATTTTCATCTAGGACCATCAAGATCATAAATGTCATCAAAGAGCCAGTTGTGGCAAGATTATTGATAAGATAAACTGTTAAAAATAATATTAAACAGCTGCAGATGAATTCGATGAGTACTTCTTAAGCTTGAGTAATATCTCACACTGATGTAACCTCTGATTTTAATTATCCAAAATGCTCAAAGAAATTATACATGCAAGCTGGAAAATGTTGATTTATGATCCTGAATCCAGATTACCAAGATAATCATGGCGAATCATTTGAATTTAGTGGTTCCTGGTTAGACCTTCCTCTTGATACATTTCTACAATTTCAATATCAAGAAGTTCTTCAGACTGTGCAACAACATGCTGTGTACACTTTTGAATTTGCTGTGTAGGAAAAAAAAAAAGTCAGCAGGAACAATGTACTTTTTGTACTTTGCTTCGCTGGAGAAAAGAAAACTTCTTACATTTTTTCAGATTATATTGATTTTTAATACTGTTCAACAAACAGCCACAATACCAGCTGAAGAAATGATATCAGTGAATTTTTATTTTACAATCTGCTGAAATTTCTGTAATACAGAAAAGATCATCTGGGAGCAAAACAAACACTGAACTGCACACAGAGTCAGACACTTTATATGGAGTGGTTACAAGGAAGAGCCTTTGTCTGATTGGCAGAATAAATCCAAAAATTAGATTTTTTTTTTCTGATTTGACTGACTGACCCCCAACTTTCCCCAAAGTTACAAGTTTTGCTGGGAATTATCCTTATATATAATCAAAAGCTCAGAACAAGAACAGTTTTATGAGTTTCTTAAAATTCTCATTGCTCAAAAAAAATCTGTTTAAATTATTTCAGCGGGACTAAAAAAAAAAAAAAAAGAAAAAGAAAGCTGCACATAAAAAGACCACTGAAAAATACAAGATGTAAGGTTATCCTGTGAGTGAAATGACAAGGGCCTGGAGCTGCTGCAGAAAAATTATTATAAATACATAACAGCAGGGGAAAAAAACATCATGCGCTTGACCTCATTAGAAGTGATCATGAGAGCAGTGGAAGCATCGGGGAAGAGTTGCAACAGTTTCACAGCGTATTAAAGCAAATGAAGCGCTGCTGTGCTGTGTTGAAAGCCTACTCAAAGACATAAATATAAAAACGACCCTTACTGGTCTAACTTTGTTAGATATACAGCAATCTGACGTTCAGTACGAATCACGAGTCATCTTATGTTCCTTTCACATACATACAACAGGTCTGCCTGCTGCAGCTTCGATGCTCTGCAGTACCGCCTCTGGGCCACCGGAGGGGAGAAAAACGAGCATTAAGTGTGAGTTTATTTTAGGTCTGTGTGATGCAACACAAGTTTGTACCGAACTTGTAGCGGGACATTGAAGGACAAAAGAAAAACTAAACTTTCTCGAGCGCACCAGATGCTATCTCATGCACACCACTTAATGTCTCATTATCGCCAGATAATATGTGGGGCAGGTGAGATGGCATGTCGCTGTACCACATACTATCTCGTGAGAAGCAGATAATATTTGGTGCGCATGAGATGGAATGCGGTGAATACTTGATAGCGTCACGAGCGCACCAGATATCTCGAGCGCAGGAGATGCTATCTGTTGCGCACGAGAAAGTATCTGGTCGCGGAGGAGAATTTTATTTTTTTTTTCTTTAATGTTCTGCTACAGTTCCATAGGTTTGCCAACAGGGTCCAGAAACAGAAGAAACCATTGTAAAGATGAGCCCAAAAGCAGCAGAGTGACTGTTCAGCTGACCGAGCTCAACATTGTGCTAACTTGTTTACACAACTGCAATATTGACCAGGGGTCAGTGTTTACCATGTCCTGGGTCAGGTCACAGCTTATTGTGTCAAGAGTGTGTGTGGGTCTATAACCGGTACTCTCTGCTCGATGAACACACAGCAGCCTCACATCATTTCAAAAATATGCTTAATGTTGATGAATGAGGATTAAAAAATAAAAATTACAGGACCAAGTTCAACTGTTCCATCAAAATCATTAGCTTGACATTTAAAAGTATTCCTGCTTGGTTCGGTAATTGTACTTCAGTGAAAGCTGCAAGCTAATCCTGGTGATGAAACAGTTATTTGACATTCTGTTTCCTCCCAAGCTGTACCACCCTGTTTCCCTCCCTCCATGGCTCAGTGCTGCAGCTGCTTCATCCTGTTCAGGGCTGAGCCCGCCTGGAACCACTCGATCTGGGTCTCGTTGAAGCTGTGGTTGAGCTCCAGCGTCTCCTGGCTGCCGTCGCTGTGCGTCACGACCGCTGACAGGGGCTGAGAATGATGAGACGAGAGAAAAGACCCTCAGAGGAGATGTTTTTAAAGACGTATTTCTCAACAGCTAAAGTATATCAGATGTTAAATCTTACCTTTCCTGGTGCAAAGGATTTCAGTCCCTTGATGGAGATCTTGTCGTCGGGGCGGATTTTGTCGTAGTCGGATGGGTTGCTAAAGGTGAGGGGAAGCAGGCCCTGCTTCTTCAGGTTCGTTTCTGAGACATGGAGGACAAACTTTTCAGTTCAGATGAAAATCAACAAAACTAAATGACGCAATTTTAATGTTCTTTACTTTATTCACTTCTGCTATTCTCCATTTATGTTATTTGTAATTACTGCTGCCACCAACTTCCTGCCTTCTTTTTCCATAAAGTCACCATTTGCTTTTGTGCTTGGCTCTCTCTTTCTTGGAAGGAATCATTAATAGAGATATTGCCCCTATTTTTTTTTACTTGTCCATAGAAAGTAGCCCTGGTTCAGTGTTTCTTTGGGGAACCGTTATCAGTTTTTTTTTTTTGCAGGTTTCACTACTCAAATTTCAGACCACTTTGAATTTAAGACCTATATCTCCACAGAAATGTATGAACTTTGTCCAGCCAACTGGGGAGAAATTTGAACTGCCGTGATAGTCGCAAAAACGTTAGCTATACCTAGCTAGTTAGCAAGAGTATGTTAGCAGTGAGTTCACGGTAGTCCTAACAGTCTCTAGTCACAGAACACAATGAAGATGTCTGAGTGACTTCAAACTTGCATAACGGAAAAGTCCCGCAAACCCCCCCCCCAATAAAAACATGGGATATAAAAGAATAAATAGTAGATAAAATTTAAGACCTGCGAGTTACATATTAAAGGCAAACCTACTTTTTATAATTAAATTAAGACATTTTAAGGCCAGTTCTTCTGAAGGTGTCTTCCTGTTAAAACGAAGTGGTTCCGTTCAACTTCGCTCCGTGCTTGATAACAAGAACAGATTGTTGTGACTTGATGGAGTTGACTGATGTTTATAAAGGCAACATTTTACCAATTGGCAAATACATCATCCAACTGTATTTGTGTTGTATTATATGTAATGTATTATACTTTATGTAGGATTCTATATTTTATGGAAACTGAACTCTTTTGTCTTGTAAAGGACACTTGTTAAAAAATTGGGCTATTTAAATAAACCTGACCCAGCCGGCTTCATGTTCATAAAGCTATTTGCAGCATGAACTGTGTGGCTCACCATGGATTCGGGCAAAGCTCTTGACAATAATGGCTCTTCCACCCAGATGCCTGGGCTCCAGAGCTGCATGTTCTCTGCTGGAGCCCTCGCCGTAGTTATCATCTCCAACCACAACCCACGACACGCCGTTGGCCTGCAGAGGAGAAGCAATAAAAACAGAGTTTCACTGACTTTCAATTCGAGATTTTACAGCTTATTATCAAAGACAAATGCTTTTGAAACCAGTATAGAAATTTTCTAGGAATGGACTGTAATTTTTAAAATAAAATTTTAAAGATTATTACATAAAGGGGTGAATCATTTTGCAATTTTCGGCTGATTCCCATTTTGGCCATTACCATATTTTTTTTGTTTAAAAGGTTGCTAAATGTAGCTAGAAATTTGCTAATGGGCTTGACACCTGGCGTGATGAACGACTCAAGGTGAACCCAACACATGGGACGCGATAGTGATAACAGCAATAGCAGTAGCAGCGTTAGCAATGGCAGCGGAAACAAAAGTTGAATTTTTTTCAACTTTTCTTGTGTACGCCTACGTGTTCTGGCTTTAAATTTTGCCATAGGAGGTTCTATACGATATGAATAGTGAGGGAGTGATGTTGCCTCCTGTGTGTCAAGAACCTTAAGTTGGAAAAAGTCGGGTAATTTGCTGTAAACTGGTGGGGGTTTCTCAGTCTCCCCTTTCTTATGGCAAAGTAACAGGAGACAGTGGATTTTTTTCAGACCTTTGCAGAGGGAGATAAGATCAGTTTCACATGTAAGTAATTATCGGTACAACAGTCACATCTTGAACTCTCACCTTGTAGTGTCGTGCCACATCAGGGACTCCTCCGTACTCTCCCGTCAGGTGGTTCTTGATCTTGTTGACGGCGTCGTTCTCGCTGTTGACAGCACCGATCAGCATGTTGTTGGAGATGTTATCCAGGTGGCCGCGGAACTTCAGCCAGGGTCCTGCGGCACTGATGTGGTCCGTGGTGCATTTCCCCTTCACCTACAGAGAGACGGGTGAGAGTTATCCTCCGACGCCAGCAGCCGTGAAAGCGTTCCCATCTAACCTGGCGTGCGCCCACCTTGATGAGGACCACCATGTTTTCCAGGTCATTTCCGCTCCACTTGTCAAAAGGCTCCAGCAGCTGCAGCCGGTTACTCTGAGGACTGACGTCCACCTTGAGGCTGACGCCATCGCTGGGAGGGTGCTGGTAGGTGTCCTGCCCTGGGTCGAAGTCCCTGGCTGGTAATTCGTCTCCGGTGGGGGGCACCAGCTTGAACTTCTCTCCCGTGGGGGTTGTGAGGTAATCTGTCTCTGGGTTGAAGTCTAGCGTCCCAGCGATGGCGAGGGCAGTGACTATCTGAGGGAGGGAGGCAGGAGGGAGGACGGTAGGTGCGGAATGTGAACCTGTGTGTGCTGGAAGGTGTGGACCGGTTTGGGTTTACCTCAGGAGAGGTGACAAACGCATGAGTTGCAGGGTTGGCGTCGTTCCTGGCGGTGAAGTTCCTGTTGAAGGATGTAACGATGGTGTTCTTCTCTCCCTTCTTCACATCCCGCCTGCACATAAACAAATATACAGAATATCAACACAACCTTTGGTCAACCTGATTTATTACAACAGGAAGTGACAACACAACGAGACCCTTACTAGGATTTTATGTAGTAGACCAGAGGTCAGCAACCTCAACAATTTTAAGAGCCATGTTTCCCTTCAGTCCAGCTAAACAGCATTTGTTTAGCAACATGACTCACTGAGTGTCTGTGATAAACCAACCCAAAGTAGCACAGAATTGGAAGGTACATGTCTAAAAGACCCGACAGTTGTTTTTTATATTGAGTGTTAAAAATCTTTATTTTTCATAAGCATGTGAATTCTTTCACCTGATGTCAGCTTAAAAATAATTACCTGTCCCACTGTCCAATGCAGGGTCCACATGCATTGGCAAGAACCACACCTCCAACATCGCTGAGGATCTTTGACTAAAAGATTAAAAAAAAAAAAAAAAAAAAACAGAACAGGGTTAATTTTACCACTTAAAAACGAGAAGTTATGTGCAGTCCGTTTGTTTATGCAATGAGCCAGCATTTACATATCCGTCTCTTTCGATGGTGGCACGGATCTGCTCGGAGCCGGGGGTGACGGTGAACTGAGCTTTGCACTTCAGGCCTTTGTCCAGAGCCTGCTTGGCCAGGGAGGCGGCCCGGCCCATGTCCTCGTAGCTGGAGTTGGTGCAGCTGCCGATCAGACCTGCAAAGTGAAGCAGGGAAGAAATCCTCAACAAAAGTCAAGCCTGGATACACGAAGAGCAGCACATCTCCGTCTGTCCTCACCGACTTTGACCTCCAGCGGCCAGCCATTCTTCTTGGCCACAGCGCCGACCTCGGAGACGGGGTGCGCCAGGTCAGGGGTGAACGGTCCATTGATGTGAGGCCTGAGCTGGAAAGAAACAGCAAGAACACAAGTTAGGAAGAAAAAAATCTAATGTGTGATGAATTGTTGGGACACTCCATCAGGTATAACAGGAAAAGGAAAGGACTGCAGGTGAGAAAGCATCATTTTATTATTAAACTGAACACTTGAGATGCCAGGCACTTCAGTCTGTAACTAAGTTTCATTATGCAGCAGAAATGTTTGTTTCAAAGTGGAAAATGGATGAAGTTTAAAACCAGAAGTTTGCGTTTAATATGGATTTCTTCTCCTGCCATTATTTAGCTAAATATCTGATGTATGCCTGTCGCAATAAGCAATAAATGAATTGGATAAAAAAAATTAAACAGAACTCAATAGTTTCCATCTGCATGATTTATGTTTTCTTCTTTCTCTCTTTCTACCAAAAACTGGATGATAAAAGCCTTTTCTTGAAGGACAGTTTTGTTCACAGAAACTTTATAATTCATTTATTTGTTGTTTCTTTTGTTTATTTATTTTGAATACTTAAAATGTCTTCCAGTTCCAGTGTTAAATGTTTATTAGAATTCAATTAATAAATCCCAGCTCAATTTAAGAATCAGGTTGACAGCAAAAACTATTGATTTTTTTCTACATATATATGGTAAATAAATAAATTCAGACAAGGAGTTAAGACCTACCTCGTCCAAATTGAGTTCGATGATCTGGTCGTACTCACAGCCTTCATCTGGTACCAATAAGTCCTTGTACTGATCAGCCACAGCAGCGATCTCTGAGGGAAAACACACACATTTAATCACCGCTCTGCAGGTTCAGTGACGGATCACGCTCTCTCTCTTTTATTACAAATATATCATAAAGACACAAACTGTAAACCCACCTCCTCGGCCGGTTTTCTCCAGGTAGGTTCTCATGCGGTGGTTGTATGGAAACACGGAGGTTGTGGCTCCAATTTCTGCTCCCATGTTGCAGATGGTGGCCATTCCTAAACAAGACCAGCAGAAGATTCTGCAGTTGTGCTTTCTGAGTCATAATGTTCATAGGTTTAAACGATTTCGTCATTGTGCTGACCAGTGCAGGAAATGGAGTCGACTCCTGGTCCATGGTACTCCACGATGGCTCCGGTGCCTCCCTTCACCGTCAGGATGCCCGCCACCTTCAGGATGACGTCTTTGGGAGACGTCCAGCCGGACAGTGTGCCGGTCAGTCGGACGCCGATCACCTGGAAGCGTGAAAACAGGGGAATGCATTAAAATAAAAAGAGGTGGAAATCACAACTACCTGTAAGGAATCCATCCATCCATTTTCTTTACACCCTTATTTCCCAAGGGTCAGAAGGGGTGCTGGTGTCTATATCTAGCTGTCAATGGGCGAGAGGCGGGGTCACCCTGGACAGGTCGCCAGTCCATCGCAGGGAAACACAGAGACAGACAGGACAAACAACCATGCACACACACTCACACCTAAGGAGAATTTAGACAGACCAATTAACCTGACAGTCATGTTTTTGGACTGTGGGAGGAAGCCGGAGTACCAAGAGAGAACCCAAGCATGCACAGGGAGAACATGCAGAAAGATCCTGAGTTGGGAATCGAACCTTCTTGCTGCAAGGCTACCTGTGAGGAATGAGAGAGAGAGAGAGAGAGAGAGAGAGAGAGAGAGAGAGAGAGAGAGAGAGAGAGAGAGAGAAAGAAATTGGCCCAACCTTGGGACATTTGAGCTCCCAGGGGATTCCAGCCATGACATCTACAGCGTCGGCTCCGCCCACTCCGATGCAGATGGCGCCAAGCCCGCCACCGTTTGGCGTGTGGGAATCTGTGCCAATAAGCATCACTCCTGGGTAGGCGTAGTTCTCCAGGATGATCTGTGGAGATGCAGATCATCTTGTTGGGGGAAATCAGGACTGCAACTAATGCTTATTTTAGCAATCGATTATTCTATAAATTATTCTGACAATTAATCAATTACTTGGATGAAAAAATTTAGAAATGCATCGAAAAATGCAAATAAACAGATTTTTTTCTTTTTGTTAATAAGTAAATTAGTTTTCTATTGCCTGAAATGCAATAACTTAAAATTCCTTAAGTGAACACTGGATCACTTATAGCAAAGGATGAATCTGCAGCTAAAACAATCCTTCTGACATCAACATGTGAGAGACTCAGCTCTGGATGTCTGACTCAACATCAACAGTGTGAGGCTGATGTGGTGAATTATAATTTTTTTTTTTTTTTTAACCTGTAAAATTCTGTCAATTTTACAGGTTAAAATTTGCAAGCTAAAACTATGCAAGAAATTTACAAGTAAAGGGTTTTTCATCTTAAATACAAATTGTAAAGAACTGTGTTGTTTTTTCAGTAAAGGTTGTTTTGAGTCTGTATCACCAAGTTAATGATTAATTGATGACTAAATTAATTGACAAATATTTCAATAATCGATTTGTCACGATTAATCGTTTCAGTCCCTATGGAAATACAGAGCTACATCTGTAGTAGATCAGATTGGTCTCAAAGTTCCTGTTTCACTGTACCTGATGGATGATTCCAGAGCCAGGTTTCCAAAAGCCCACTCCGTATTTTGCTCCAGCGCTGGACAGGAAGTTGTAGACTTCCTGGTTCACTTCCTATGGGAACAAACAGACCTGTGGCTCAACTGAGGGTTACAAACTACAAGCAGGGCCGGATTTACAAGGATGTGGGCCCCTTGAATCAGGGGTCCCCAAACTACGGCCCGCGGACCGTAGTTTGGGGACCCCTGCCTTGAATGGAAACCATTTTGGTGCCTCGTTCACTAAAAAGTTCTTTGGCAAACATAAATTACAATATGTCAATATGTAGTCCTATACATAAACACAGTATGAACTAATGATGGCAGGCTTAATCCCTTGGCCAGCAGCTACATGTTGTTCCCCCCAGGCGGGGGATATGGACTTAAAGTTTTATCACAATATTTTGTGGAACTATTGTGATAAGAAACAAGAATTATTTGCTACTTCTTTTTTTAGGTAACTTTATGGCTCTTACTTAATGGCACAGCAATCACAAACCACAAACACAAATACTGCACTTGAAATGCATTGTAATGCTATTCTATAGGACACCAGTCACACAAAGAAGTATGATTTGCATCACTAAACTGCATGTAGTAACTGCATTTATTCATATTTTCAAATTAACTGATAATCCCAACAATACGGATAGTTTGGCACCTTAAACATCATTAACTGAAATTTTTTTGTGACAACTATAAATGAAACTTCTTATCACAATAAGAAATTTATCACGATAATTGGTAAAAACAATACGATAAATGCCCATCCCTAGCATGAACACTGTTTATAATAATAAAAATCCCAAAATATCATTACATCTCACCTGATATGGGTCTATGACTCTTATATAAACTAAAATGTTTGCAAAACATGCATTCGTTACAATAAATAAATACATAATTAAAAGATAAAAGTTTGTGGGTATCCCCCACCCAAAAAAAATGTTTTCACCCTGGGCTACTGCCTCTGTAAACCCTTTGTAAACTCTGGCCCAGTTCATAAGGCCTTGCAAAAGATATTACGGAGGTAGACTAACACAAATAATCCACTGCAGAACAAGCAGAACTTCCTGATTCGATCGTCATGGTTTCACATCCTCCACTAGATGCTTCCTCACCTTTGCCCTGGCCAAATCCTTGACTCCGCCGATCTGGGCCTCGATCAAATGATCGCAGTGGATGGTTGAGGGCACGGCCACCCTCGGCAGCCCGCTGCTGATGAATTGCAGCATGGCCATCTGGGCCGTGGCGTCCTGCATGGCCACGCGGTCGGGACGCAGCCGCAGGTAGGTGCGGCCGCGGTCGATCTCCTGGTGGTGGGGGTCGTCCAGGTGGCCGTACACGATCTTCTCTGACAGAGTGAGAGGACGGTTGAGCCTGCAGACAGAGAAAACTTTGAGGATATTCCTGCTGGACTGAGGAGAGAAAATCCTGGTAGAATATACATCGACACAGATGAAGCAGAGCTGGAGGAAACCCAGAGCAATAGGCACTGACCTTTTTCGGACAATTTCGACGTTGCTATGGAGCTTGTCATAGTTGATGAAGGAAGTGGGCTCAAAGCGGCTCATGGCCACTTTGGCCTTGGCTCTGTAGGCAGCTGATACATGCAGGCGCCGTGCACCATGACCCAGGACCAGCTGGCGACACACACACACACACACATCGCAAACATCAAAAGATGAGTCCAAACACACAGCTGGAAATCTATTGAGGTCACCACTAACAAACGATTTCTTATTACAGTTCTCAACTTTAGCTGATAATACTAATACTAAGTATTGGCTGTTACTGATCCAATACAGAAAAACAGTGCAGAATTGACTAAAAAATATAGATATATTTTTTAAACATAGAAATAAATTTCCTTAATTACAAATTTATTTGATCACTTCAATACACCAACAGCTTGGTCAAACATGTAATAACCGCACAACTTTTATTTGTTTAGTCGCTGCTGCTAGGACTCAACAGCCAATGAAAAAAAGGAAAAAAAGAAGAAACTGAAACTGACTAAAACAATAGGTTTTGATTAAACATGTAAAAAATAAACTGTAGTGAACCTTCTTTCAAATGGTTCAGAAAGCGCAATTATAAATTCTAAATATAATGTAAAAGAAATAATAAAGCACGACATCAGTCAGTGCACAAAGCATAAAGCTGGACTGAATAGATCTGTCCTTAGAATTGTTTTCAATGTTGGGACTGATGCAGATATCACTGCTTCTGTAATAAAAACCCAAGGAGTTGATATGACACCAGACCAATAATAAAAAGATTTCAATCCAGAAATGTCAGCTGACTGAAAAGCATGTCCAATATATGCAGTCAGTATTTGGTTGGGCTCCTTTTGCACGATTACTGCATCAATGTGGCGTGGCATGGAGGCCGTCTGCCTGACTTTCAGGACTTTGGTGAAAATTCACAGTGCAGTTTTCTTCCTACTTGTGTTAGGAGTGGCTTCAGCACAAGAAATGTGACAGTCGTTCTCTATGTCCTGGATTTTTTCACCGGCATGATTTTTTTTTTTCTTCCACTCACCTTGTCATCAATAAGCTTGAACTCAGCCAGCTTCTTCAGCAATGACCTTTCATGTTACCAGCTGTCTGCTGAACAGGTTCCAGGTCAGCAGTATTTCAAATGTTTGTGTAGCCCATAACATGTTTATAACATATTTTTATTAGTCATAAGTTATATTGTATTTTGGAGTTTTCATTTAACATCGAGTGGGATCGTAATAATGTACTCATTTGCTGAGATTCAACTGTTTGTTGTTTCGTATGTCAAATTTAGGGAGGTATTACCTGATTGCTTGTGTTTTTTGATTTATGGGTGTTTATTTTGTTTTGTTATGGGTTTTTTTTTTGGTCACCTAAGGATAATATTCAGTAGAAAATCAACTGCTTGCAGCACAGAAATCTGGAACCTTTTAAAGGCAAAATAAACAGAAGACATTCCGCTAACTTCAAATAAAGCAAAGAGATTTGAGATTTTTGAACACCATAGCTTCTGTGTTTAAAGGACCCACTGAGAGGTCTAACCTTGCTGTTAACCTTGCTAGTTGTGACCAAACCCGAGCGTTAGAACCAAAGCAACCGTAGCCGTTTGAAGGCTTTGGGTGTCTACGATAACATCTCATAATAACAGTGAATAACAGTGATTTGCGGAGTCGGTTAATTTTGAAGCAGCTGTCGTCAGCTAGATAACGTTCAGAGAGGCTCGGGACACGATGACCTGAGCAGCTTCTTCGCTTCCAGCCACACTTCTCTGACCTCCAGCGGGCTCACTAACGCCTCCTACCAGGTTTATCCGCTCGGAGACAACAGCTGACCCCGCTCTGCTGTCGGCTGAGGGGATTTAAGCTGAGTTTTGAGACTCTTACCTGGAGCCGGGCCACAGTCAGACAGTAGGTTGCCATTTTGTTCACTGACAAAGATGTGAGGGTCGAGTGTGACGTCACGCGATTGTAAAGTCTTTTCTCTTCTTTTGTGGTTATGATGAGTTGGCGCTTTCAATGTGCCGCCACCTACTGGAGAAAATCAATTACTACAAATTAGTAGTAGTGGACTTCATGAAGCGAAATCCTTAACTGTGTACAGGTGGGTAGAGAAGCCAAATTTTGTACTCAAGTACGGGTAGCACTTCTACAACATATTTTTACTCAAGTAAAAAGAAGTAGCTTTCCAAGAAATTACTCAATTATTTGCTAAAATAAAATAATATATTATTTAATATTTTAAAATTATTTCATCACACATTAGCAAATTCTGATATTTGAAAGACAAATATAAATAAAAACTACAATAAATAAATTCAAATTCAGGCAGAAGAAACACTTTTTCATATAAATGTTTTAGAAATCAAAATTTACATTTAGGTAGTGTGAATATTATAACTAGGTAACATACTTCCAAGGACAATATGTAGTGTTTACAGTATTTTACTAATGGTAAAATAATGGTAAAACAGGCTTAGCAGATAGAAAATAACAAAAGAACTACAAAGTTGGTGTAGAAACAAGAGGACTGTATGAGTGTGAGTTTGCTCTCTTTTCATTAAAGTTATTTGTATTGGATAGAGTATCCAAACATTTGAGTCAACTAAGACTTATAATATTACTTAAGTAATATTATTAAAGCAAAAAGTAAAAATCAAAAAGCAGAGTGCAGTAATTTACTCCTAAAAGTATTTTTCCCCGAAAAGTTATTTAAGTAAATGTGAGTAAATGTACCTAGGTCTTACTCTCATCTGATTATAACTGACACTACCATAGGTCAAACTTGTTTTTCATCAATAATAATATTATTCATACCCAGTTTCAACAAAATATTATTTCTGTACCTTCAGCTGCTTTCTATTGGGAAAACTTTTATTTGGCTAAATTTCATGTTCACAGATCTAAACTTTCATCATCTTCACCTTTTTTCTAGTTTTGCTTTTTGGAAATCAAATAATATTTATATGCTATTTCTTAAAGTTCAAACAAAAAAATCTGTAAATACATAGGAATGCTGTAGGTCAACAAATATATTTAATTTATCATTGTGTCCGCTTTTTATTTCATGCATTTATTGCAGAAGCCTGGTATTTTTGTGGATATTTCTCTTACTTAACATCCATTTACGTGACTATTTAACTTCTTGTGTCATGTTATTATTTGGACAAATACTGATACACTGATTTAATTTCTAGCAATGATTTCCAAAGTTGTATTTCCTTATTGGAGCCGCGAGGTGGCGGTAATGTGTTAACAGAAACTCAGGACTCGGGTGAAAGGTTGTAGTTGAAACACACTAGCACCACTCGGTGTAAGTTAGCCTAAAATGGCCAAGCATCATCCAGATTTGATTTTTTGTCGAAAACAAGCCGGTGTCGGTAGGTCTGACTTAGTTCGTTTATAAATAACATACCAAGCAGTTCTACATCACCAGAGGTCTATCTCTATTACACTCTTACACTAGATAGCATTAGCTGCTAAGCTAATTGTTGGAGCATGGATTTCAATGAAAATGTTAGCTGTGATGTTAGCCTTTACGTTTCTTCGTGCATGTTTGCGCCCCTTACACACTATCAGTTACTTTTATTATGGTTTGTTTATCGAGCAAAAATAATCCAATTATGAAATGTGAGTTTTAATACATTTTATAGTTTGACTGACTAACCTCTTTGTTTCAATTCCGCAGCTATCGGGAGACTTTGCGAGAAATGTAAGTGTTGTCATCTACATTTAGCTAACACACCAACAACCCTGTTTCAGGAATTGTAGCGAACATCTACTGTAGCTGGTTTTATTGCAGCACTACTTTGGTTTCTTAGTTAAATGTACAGATTAAATATGGAGTCACCTGTAAGTTACTGTTTAGCAGAATCATTTTGTTGGAGGGGAAACATAAGACCAGATTCAGATGAAGTGTGTTGAGTTAGTTATATTTACCTAATAAAACAAAGGCCAAAAAACTCATTCACTGTTCAACATTGTAGCTTTGTAAACTATATATATCTTTTAAAAAATAATATAATGTAGTTATAGAATGACATGTATATTAAAAAAAAACTAATTTTGTGTGTTCTCCAACTACAATTTAAAAACTGACAAAAATTTGACCTGCCAGCACAGGTGGTTGAAACACATGGAGACATTTTGTTTGTAATTAGAGCAGAATTACAACAAACCAATTAAACTTTCATATTGGAATATATTTGATCCAATACAAAGCATTTACCTTTTAATAACCATTCTTTTTGCATTCTCCTTAATTTCATAGTATTTATTTGATGTCTTTTACTCAAAAGCAGTCTTGCCACGACCACTGTAGAAATATCTTCCTTAAAATGACCATGAATGTCAAATTCATACCTTACGTTTTACTTTTGGGCCTAACTGGAGTGAGAATTTTGAGAAAAATTGCCATTCTGACACAAGAAACGTCTAGGAACAACATGAAGTTTAAACTACAGTTAAAAGTTCCCCTTTCTGTCCCTTCCCTGGCCCTCAGTTCTTCACCTGGCTCCCTCTTTTCTTCCAGGTGATGGAAAGTGTGTGATCTGTGACTCTTACGTGAGGCCGTGCACGCTGGTGCGTATTTGTGACGAGTGTAACTACGGCTCCTACCAGGGCCGCTGCGTGATCTGCGGAGGGCCTGGTGTGTCTGACGCTTACTACTGCAAAGAGTGCACCATCCAGGAGAAAGACGTGAGTCTCATCTGCTGTGATTTCTGTCTACTGTGTGCTTCTCCAAACACTTCCTAAACTTTTTTTAAAATTTTTTTGATTCTGTGTGCAGAGAGATGGATGTCCTAAGATTGTGAACTTGGGCAGCTCTAAAACAGATCTGTTTTATGAAAGGAAGAAGTACGGCTTCAAGAAGAGGTGAAGAAACCGAAGTCTGGGCTTTTAGTTTGGCAGTTTTTCTAAAGCATCCACAAAAAGAAACATTGTTTTTCCTAAATAAAGCTTTTCTTTTATATTTCTCTGCATTTTATTTATTTTTGCTCGAGTCTTTGTGCTTGTAGAAGTCCCAAAGAAGGACTGATTTTCAGACTGTTGAATACTTTCTTCAACATGCTATATGTTTAAAATCTTGACAGAAACATGAGTTATTTCAAAACCACAGGATTAATATATACAGACCTGTATATATTACAGGGAAAGACCTGTCCAGGGTGTACCCCACCTCTCACCCAGAACGTTAGCTGAAGATGGGCACCAGCACCCCTCCTGACCCCACTAGGGACAAGGGTGTTAGAAAATGGATGGATGGGAAAGATGTATATCTGAATATTGGTTATCAGCAAAAATAAAATTGGATACCTATCTACTCAAATTGTCACATTGGCACATCCCTAATAAAGACATATTAATAGTAGTGGCTTTAAATTACATTGGTGAGATTGTACAAAGATTGTAATAATTTATTGGCAATCCTGCTAAAGATATGGTAAAAAAAATTAGTCTGTTAATATAGTAACATTATTTCATGCTGGAAAATCAGTGCTACTTCTCTAGAAGTAATCTTAGAAGCTTTACCTTCCTTGTGTTACAATTCCAGTTTTAAACATTTCAGGTCAGATGAATTCATATGAATAATATGAGTAAAACTAGAATACTCTGGAACACAAACCATCTTCTGGAGTTGAGCCATTTGACATAGGATTTTTTCCTTCATAAATAAAATGTACCTAATTTTAAAGCTGGTTATTATATGAGTGAATAAAAAATAATTTAACTGAATCTACACACTACTTTTAAATAATAAAACGTAATGTCTAAAATGGGAGTTGAAAGTAGAAAGTTTTCAGAATGTATATAAATATTTTTGTATCTCAAATAAAAGGTTTGATTTTAAAATAAAATCATTTTCACATGGTTTAAAAAAAATAGCAAAAAATCTCCCCAAACAAACTTTTTACAGATTTTCACAAAGAGGTGCTCCAACCTGTAGAGGGCGGTGTAGATTTTGTTTTCTTTACTTCAGCGCAAAATCATTCTGAAGATTTTTTTTCATCTGTTAGTTAGAATGGGAGAAAGAAAAACAAAAAAAACTCCAAACCTGTGTCAACAAGGCTTTAATTTTTCATACAATATATACAAGATGGCGTCACTCGAAATGCCATATGTTTAAAAAAGAAGAAAGAAAAGAAGTAACCAGCAAGTTAAGAATTTGACCTGTTATAAAGAAAAGGCAGATTCGGCCTCCATTACAGCACAAGGCAATCAAAAAAAAAAAAAAAAAAGCCAAACACTTATTTTTTTACCCACAAAAACCTGATTTGTAAAATATACTTCATTACATGACTGAAAATAATGAAACCTTTAGTTGAATAAATCTAGAATATTCCCCCAGTAATGACTTGTACGTCATAAACGTACAAATGCTGTTACATTTTTTTAAGTTATTATATTCCTCACATTTCAAACCCCTCTTCAAATTAAAAGGACATAGTATTGAACTTATCTGATCAAACCAGTAAAGAATGGAAGCACAAGAGCTAAATAAGAAAAGCTCCTTTCCCTTTTATTGTCAGAGCTGGAAAGTTAGATAACCTGAGGGTAGGTCAGAACTGGGACTGTAAACTGGGAGACTGCAAGCTGCATTGAAATGGCTTTAGACAAAGAAGAGCCTTTAGATTAAGAGATTCTTTATCTGTGGAAAAGAGGCCCCATCACAGAATGTATCAGAGAACACCAGTGATACAGAACGGACGCTTTTAGCTTACATGCTGCAGTAAAAATACATTTGGAAATAGTTAGCTTGATGTATGATCTTATGTTGCCGTGTGTTAGAGGTATTTTGCTCTAACTTGTATGAAACAACTGTAAATATGAACATTAAAATATCTGCAATATGATACATACATATGGTTTTATTTCCCTAAAAGGGCTTCATATTTTTTCTGAGCCTTCCCCCAGTCCTAAGAGGCATTGAATGGATCTCATGTGAGCTTTTTACGGTCCCGGCGGGTTTGCAGTTACACTGTCCCCACATGCACTTTTATCTGATTCTCTTTTGTTTGTTTTCCTCGTGGTTTTGGGAACTGATGGAACACCCCCCTTCGCTTCCCCACTGTCCGACCGTGACATCTGCTGCACTCTTCCTAAGCTAAGTCGAGCGGAGACTGCGGGAGGATTAAACCTGCCAGCTACGCTTACAGAGCCAACACAACATCTGAGGCTGACTAAAATGGACGAGTTGAAGCAGCAGACATCCTGTAGGGATGAAAGCAGGAGTCCAGTCTGGTGAGAAAGTGCTAGACGGACAGGCGACAGACATCAAAGCAAAGTTAGAAAGCAGTTCGCCTCTGGAGTGATAATGAAAACATAAAAAGAAGTGAGCACAGCTAGGTTCTGGTTTTTCTTGTCTTTTTTTTTTTTTGCCATGTCACTGAAATCCCCTGAAGAAGCTCAAGTTACTGGAAGTGTCACAGTCAGACATTCTAGTGGGCAAAGACAGGCCCAGCTCTTCAGAGCAATCTGGTATGAGAGAAGTATGAAAAATAAAACTGCAAACCAAATGACCTGATCTAATCTAAAACCACGGCATGGACTGCCTAAACATCACCGGACAAGACTTAAAAACTCGGGAGTTCTTCTAAAACAACTCATGGATATGATCTCTTTCAGGCTACAGGTGTACAAAACAGAAAGTGCACCAAACAAATAAGGCGTGCTGAAGAAGCACTTGAATATCCACCTACATTCACCTCATTCAGAAAGGTGGTAATACAAAGGATTAAAAAAAACAAACAAAAAAAAAACAACAGATGATATCTTAATATTTTACATCTCTATGGCAATGTCACATCCTGCCTTCACAAGCTCTTCCACTCCGCCTTGACGTCATCAGATCGGTTCTTGCGTACCCCCGCCAACGGTTTGATTTATTTATTCATCAGAGAAAATAAATGAATAAATCAACTGATGTCTACTCGTCATCTGGCGGCGCACTTGAAAGAGAAGAGAACAGGGATGAATGAGCGGGAAAGCAGCAGCAGGTGCCACAACTGAAGCAGAAAGAATACTTTTCTTTGTCCATCAACAGTGAATCTAACAGGAGAATTGGATTTTAATTTACCGCCTCACTCAGAGAACCTCGGTGTGTTTCATCAGCTCTCCTTTTGCCAGACCAACATAAGAAAGCTTATTTCACACATGTACCACTGAGCTGTCACTTCATTTTACTGTCCAATTTCAAGGTGGAAGACATAGTCCAATCATCAGTTTTCACTCACTGTGCCATAATTTAAAAAAAAAAAAAAAAGTCTTGTTTGTGGGGTGCACTGATTGATAGATTTCTGGCCAATCACCAACTTTGGTTGAAACCCAATTTATTTATTTTTTTCCCTTTCTATAACGGCACAGTCAGGTGCTATAAGGTAATAACACATATTCAATATTCCAATCTTATTTTATGGAAAAATATGAAACAATACAAATTTGCTTTGCCAGAAATTCAGCAGTGCTCTCAAATTAAAATGTTGAGAGCATTGTTGTTCAAACTACGAAGTAAACAGAAAAAAAATAAGCTCCTTTAATTTTTTTATTTTTCTCATTTCTACATCTTTTTAGTTCTCTTTCACAGCAAAGCAAAAGGAGACAGCAACTGATTTTCATTTAACATCTGTAGATAAAATCAGCTTGGCATGTAAGAATCGACAGGCCGGTCGATCAATTAGTGCACCCCGACTTATTTTGATAATTCAACAAAAGCAGAGCACTTCAAGCACACCAAGATGACGTTCAGGATATCTGCGAGGCTGGCCTGCAGTCGGCTGCTTGCTAACTGTAGCTCTAAAACAGGACAGTTCATCAGGTCAGGCTGGGTTTGCACCAGTTAACTACAAATCAGAAATGCATCCAGGTCACCCTCTCCACTCTACTGTCACAGACATCCTTCATGTTTAACCCAATAAAAATCGTGAAGAAAATGTCTTTTTTTTTTTTTTAGCAGAACGGATGATTTGCTACCTGCTACTAACAATCGGGACTCTGTGGGACTGAGGTGGGACACTGCGCCATCAACTGTGAATGTGTCCCACTGACACGTTCAAACACGTCTCCTCCTGACCCCTTACATTGGTCCGTATTTGGATTCGTAGCGACCCACGACGTTCTTGTATCGGCCGCACTCCTTCCGCAGCTCGGCCACCTCCTGCCGCAGCGCCGTGTTCTCGCGCTCCAGGAACGCCGCTCGGACAGTGATCTGGTTCTCCTTCAGTCTGCGGGCATCTCGCGAACGTTTGGCGGCCATGTTGTTCTTCTTCCTCCTCTGCCAGTACTTCTCGTCCTGGGAGTAAGAGATGGCAGAGAGCGGATTAGACCCCGAGTCCAGGGGCGTTATCGGAATACATCCGTTTGAATCTGATTCTGCCTTAAAGCAAGATGGCAGACAGCCAGTCTCCTTTTTGTTTACAAGCAGAGCTCTGTGTTCTGGGGCGAGCCTGGAGACCGAGACCGGAAATGTCAATTTCAGGAAACCGCTGAGTCACTGTGAGTTGCAAGAAGCACTGCTGCAGTCTATTCATTCAAAAGCACTTCAGCAATAACAACAGCTTTCTCTTAATTAATCATTTTAACACAGAGGCCAAAATTTAACTCAGTGAGCTGTTGAAATTTGTTGGAGAAAATAATATTCCTCCTTCACATCTCAGAAAATCAAAGCCACACTCATCTTTTTTTTCCCTTTCACATCTTTTTCTAAGAGGTAGTTTTATCACTAAAAACCATGTTTTTAGTATAGTTTCTAATTATCCACTATAAAAGACATTAAGCTAAGAAATTTACACAAAAACCAAATCTTTCAAATATGTTTCACAATAAAAGCTGTTCAAATCAGAGTTCAGTTTGTAGTTTTTATTATAATAAGGAAAGCGTGACTACAGAGTAATAAGTGACAGCTATTTAATCCAATCCTCAGTGACAAAAATGGTTAAATGATTGACAACATTGAAGATTCAAATTTTGCTCAACACCAATTTTTCTTTGTCGGAAAAGTTGCAAAATATAGCAATAAAGTTTCTAAGTTAGCTACAGTGGGGTGACTGTTTAATAGAAGAACATTAATTATTACACCGTCTGCTTTCTAAGAAGACTAGAGAAATCAATACAGAGTTCTGTTTTTACAAATATTCAAGAGAAATCTGAATCCACTACAATCTGCTGCGTTCCAGTCAAACCCACCAGACACTTCTTCTCCTTTAAATAATACAATGCAAAAAACTATTTGTAAAAATCACAAGCACCGACATGCATATTTATGTCGTCCTCTCGGCCACATCTTACCTTCTGTTCTTCAGGGACAAACACCTTCTTGGCCTTTTTGATCATGGGCTGCGGCTTGAGCTCCTCCTCACTGAACTTGTGTTTGCGTGGGTCGAACAGTTCACCTCCAGGAACGCTCGACAGGACCAGGTCTGTGGGGTCCGGCTCGTAGTTGACCTTCACTTCGATTTCGTCTGGGTCAATGGGCTCCGGAGTCGCCCTTTCCTGCGAGGTGGTCACCTCTAAGCAGACGAGCAAGATGAAAACAGATATCAGACAGCTGCAGGGATAAAATAAAAATAACCTAAACTGACAGATTTTTTTTATACATATATATATATATATATATATATAATTTTAATCCTTCCATGTTACTGTTCCCATTGTGTGCTACACTGGCTTCCATGTGTGCTGTCTGTAGATAGTACTGCAGTAAACTCTACCCTCTTCACTATGCAGCCAAAACCATTTTCACTCCTGGTTTGTTTCAAAGAAGTGTCACACTCAGGTCACAGCATATCATGTTTCTTAGCCATCTATAACCACCAGACCACCTAAATATTAAAGATTTTAATTTTATCATATCTGATGTGTACACAAAAAAACAGAAACCAAAAAATGTCAGAAAAAGCCAAGTTGTTACCAAGTTCCCCTTAAAATACAAAATGGGAGGAAACACAAAATCAACTCATAAATGGTGAAGTACTTGACATAGACTGATGATGTGCATAAGATTTTTTTATATCATTTCTGAATTGCACAATTATTATATAGTGGAGCAATTTTTATGTAAATAAACAATATTAAAAAGATGCAGTTAGGGGAAAAAAAGTTGGTTAATATCAGGATATTAAATAGAAATGATTAGTTTCAGCAAGTAGAAAAGTACAAAAATACTTCAGCTATATTTACACAGAAACGTTGCATTTTTACAGGTGAGACCACTTCTCTGATGAGAAAATACTGAGATATGTTGCTGATCGAAACTTGTCTGAAAATAATCAAATTGTGAATTTGCCCAATACATTTTATTTTTAGAATTTCTGAATCATAATTTGAACAACCAAACTGGGTAAACACCACCTCGGTTTACCGAAAAATGCCATTCCCTGCTTTCTACACAGGTTTCCCACTCACCTGTACTGACGTCGCAGGTAATATCCGAATCACTCTTTGTGATAATCACCACTTCCTCCTCGCACCTGTCCAGCTCCGTTATGGGCAGCAGGGTCATGGGCTTGCTCTTTACTTTCTCAGTTCCGGCCACGCTTACTTCTGGGACTCCCTTTAAAGCGGCATTGTCAGGTGATGTCGGGATGCCATTCTCCATGAGGAATTCTTCCAGGTCCATGTACTCCAGGTGGAAGCTCTCACCGTCGTAGGGAATAGTTTTATCCCAGATAGCAGGGGTCAGCGCAGCCGAAGGCCCCATGTCGCTTCCTCCTCCGGCCAGGTCGGCACTGCCTTCCAGACCCAACTTCTCCTTATCCGTGTCTGAAAGAGGTGGCAGCAGGTTACGGTTGCACTTCTTCATGAAAAACGTGTCTTAAAAAAATAAATAAAGAAGGAAAGAAAACATAGGAAGTTTTTTCCGACATGAAAACAATTCCTGAGCAGATCAGAAATGTGAGAAACAGCCAGGGGAAAGTGAACCGCGGGGTTGTGGCTTTGACAAGAGGAGACGATGCTGAGTCACGGACAGAAGCACTGCCCACTTTTAACATACGTTTAAACCTGCAACAGGAGTTAACATGTCTCTCCTTCAGTGAAACAAACGGGCCACTTCACGTTTGCCTCCAAGGCAAAACAAGAAGTTTGATCACCTACAGGGTGTTCAGATAGAAAAGCACTCAGGTTAACTATTTTTGTTAAATTTGTAACAACTCAAATTTGTGGCGCTAATAATAAAAATTTGGGTTTTGTAAATTGAAAAATACAAAAAACAATTGTTTTTTTTTGTTTTTTTCCATTAAGTGGAGTGGGAGGAGCTATGGGAAGTGCCCTTGGCTGACTTTTTGATGTTTGAACCAATCAGTAGAGGAATGTTAAAACCTGACAGGTGTGTCCACCTTCTTGGTCTGAAGCCATTAAAAACAACTTATCAGTTTAGGCCTGTCAATTAAATCAATTAGTTCCGTGATAAATTAGAACAAGCTCAATAATTTCTATGTGTCTGACTTAGACACATAGAAATTTGGTACAAAAACTTATTATTCAGTTTTTGTACCAAAAACTGAATAATAAAAGTCTTCAGACTGGTGCTTTGGTCTCAATCAGCCCTTTTTGTTGAAGGACAATTTTGTTTACAGACATTTCATAATTTCTTTTATCTGTTGTTCTGTCTTCCAGTTCCCAGTGTCAAAAATTTGTTAGAAATTATTATTTTTGTTGAAAATAGTCTCAAAATAACAAGATTTTTGTTCACTGCAATAACTTCTGGGACAATTTATCGTCCAGCAAAAGTTGTTATTGGCCTATATCAAATAGTCAATAAAAGTTGTTCACTTCAGGACATCCAAAGTGCTAGTGGAGCCCCCTAGGTCATGGCACCCTGGGTAGTGACCTACTCTAAAAATAATATCTGAGTGCAGTGAGTGGCAAACTATTTGGAAAATAGGACGGATAACATAGTCCAAAGCTTTACTGGGACTTTTACATTTTATTAGCTTACAGTATCATCGTGCATCCGGATAGCATCGTCACCCTACCCACGCAAGCCCCTCCCGCCTGAACCCAAATACCCGCTACCAGCCAGTACAGGGCGTCCTAGTTCTTCATCCACCATGCATAAACCAGCAGTATGGTTTATGCATAGCTGTGTTATTGTAGAAAACCTACAATAAGAAAACCTACAATAACGCAATATTTTTGCTAATCTCCAATGTTTTGCCTGAACAGTGTGTCCTCTCTGTCCTCAATCGCTCAGCAGGTGGCATTTAACAAGATGGGAGCGACAAGATTTCGAGGGAAGCTACACTTGCACCAAATGAAGTAGATACAAATCTAGAAGCTAAATTGAATATTTAATGTAGACGCCAAATAAAACGTCAGCATCACCGAAGCTATATTCAAAACACGGGGCGTGTCTAGAAACATCTAGACTGTGAGCTCTGTCAAAGGAGCAGAGAGGCCACTGTTTAAAGGGGCCATCCATATATAGACTATGCTATTGCCGTTATATCTTTCTAAGTCACTCGTATTGGAAAACCCGTTGTAGTAAACGGCGTTCTCGCGCTGTTCCCTCCGTTTTTAATGGGTTGAGAAGTAATTTTTTACAGGTCCACACTCTCTCTGCTCCACCAATGTTTTCCTCTTACCGTCGTCCCCATCCAGTATATTCGGTGGAGGCATTTCCATTATTTTCTTCAGAACCACCGGGAACGAGCTTGGAGGCTCTCCGGCTGTTTCCAGCTTTATGTGAATGGGCTCCACCGACATGTTTCCCTCTTCCCTTGTTGTTGTTGTTGTTCACGGCGAAAGAAGCAGTCACCGCTGTTTTCCACTAAACCCTGAGTTGAGCGTCTGGGATATTATTTATTCAGCCGAGACATAAGACGGCTTATTACCCCGAAAACACACTGAAAAGTTGCCCGAACAAAGAATCGCAATAAGTTCGCTTCTCTAAACCCACTTCCTCTGAAAAAAAATGGTATTCAAGGTTTTGGTGTACGGGGGAAACCACGCCTTCTTATTAACATGTCTGCTCTGCATCGCTTCGATTGGCGTACTGGACCACAACTCATTATTATTAATTGCATTGCAATAGTAGGCGGAGCTCTGGGGTAGTAGCCGCACTCTTATTGGTTAACCGTGTTACATGTTTCACGGAGTTGTGAAAAAAACCTAAAAAGATCTGTAAAGAACGTATTCATTTTTAGTCAAAACACCAGTAATTATACCCATTTAACCAGCTTTGTGACTTATTTCTGTCAAACGCACCAACTTATAAGTTTTAGTGTAACTTTTGCTTAGGAATGGCCTGTATGATATGTCAGTTGCTTAAGTTGCTCAAATTAACCCAATTCCCAAACTGACAGCAAAAGTGTAAACTAGAAACACTGACGAGATGTAAACAAATTCATATTGACGAGCCTCTGCTTTTGTGTTGCAGCGCCGCTCACGTGGGGACACACGTGCTGCTTGCCGCGCTTACATATCTGCTGGCTCCATCCAGTCCTGCGGCTCTGTATCTGTGTCTCTCACATACAAGGGTGTCCAAAAAGGGCGGCCGCGGTGGAGAACTCGTAATTATGCATGCCTGTCTGACACCTTCAGGTGTCAATTTCTCCTGCAGCCTAGCTGAGCAGACACACCAAGGGCAAAGAATCTGTACGTCTTGTCCAGAAGACATAGCAAGACAGAATTAGCATGACCAGGTTAGTCATGGGTAAAAGAGGGATTGTGATCATAATGTACATAATGTACATTCAAACACTTGTACCCATGCGGTTGCATATCTTGCCAAGGAAACCACTGCAAACTGCATATCCTGTTGTCAAACAGAACTTGTCTGACAACATGAGGTACGCAAAAATACCTCAAAAAAACAACACACCCTGCTCCGAAATTAAAAAATGAAATGAAGGAAAGATTAGATCCATCGGTATGGAAAAGGGTTTTAGGCATTGATGATTAAAGCAAATATCAGATTCACCACTGTTCCGGGGCCAATGAAACTCACCCTAAAATGTCTTGATGACTCATGAAGGTTGACGAAAAACCAAAAACTAAAGCTTTGCAGATCTCTCTTGGCTCAGATTAAAAAAAGGCCACTATCTCTCTGACATCAAACACTTAATGGCAGTTGTTGCCGCCAGAGGTGAAACAACCAGTTTTTTGGCATAGGGTGCATTTACTTTTTCACATAGCATCAGATTGTTCACTAGGACTTTTCCCTTAAATAAAATGATGGTTTAAAAAAATTTATTTAGCGTCTTTGTCCAAAATAAAAGTGTTTGATGGTCTAAAAAACATCAACAGAAAAAAAAAGAAGAAATCTGTAAAGCAGTTGATACTTTTTCACAACACTGTAGCAGGCAGGAGTTATTTGTCTGTAGCAGACAGTATGTACAAACTGTATGGTTTGTACAGTTTGTACATGCTGTACGGTTTGTATATATTTGGCCAGCATTGTGAGTAACTACAACAAGCACGCAACCCTAGAGCTATAAAAGATTTTTATGGCGGTAGTAGAAGAGGCCCCAGCTATTCTTTATGTAAAAAGGAAACACGTATGACTTCTTTTAGGTACTGTTTGTGCTAACAAACTGTTGAAGTCATGAGTTTGCTCAAGGTCATGCACTATATGTCATAACCTATAGTGCATGAAGCATGTCTCAATCACATATCTCAAGTGATTGAGATATGCTTCATGTCCTGATGCTTATCTAAAAGCAGTTCCAGTGGTGCCAGTCTTGATCATGAGACTTTGAATTTTGAGGCGACTTCTTCATCGCAATTCAGAACATTACTTCTCACTTCCTGGTAATTTTTGTCTTTCTCGCTAGAATTTCCAATTTAGTTTCACTATTGTGGTCAGCTTGAGGCATCCTACGACACAACAACGGCTTCAAAAGTGGAATTTAGCATTGATTTGTTACGGCTAAGCTCCTTACAAAAAGGCATCATGGGATACAGTGAAAGAAAGAACAAACTGGTGGCTAAGATGGGACATAAAATTAAGCCTATAGAAGGTTGTTTGCCTTTTTTTTTTTTTTTTTTACATCTCCTACATTTTCTCTTGCTTATTTTTTTTGTACTAAAGTAAGAAATAAACATAAGTCATACAGGATATATTGTGTGGCCTTTCCCATGAACCATTTTGGGAAATCTGCTAAAAACATTTTTTGCGTGAGTGTGTTTCTTCTCCCACACTATTTATCGTCACAGTGTCAGTCTGGACTAATTGTTGACTGGAAAAATGTCTTCAGCCTTTGATTATGGCAAATAAGACCTAATTAGACAAATGGAATCAAGGAACAGCTGCAAACAGAGAACACCCACTTCTATCTGAGACAACATTATTGTGTTATATCCTGTTCTAGAATAGCAGACAGTGGCCACCCTTGCTCAAGGAGGTTTACATTTAACTATTCCTGCTACGACTGAGGTTATTTTAGAAAGTTTTAGAGAAATTATTAAATTCTTGACTTATAGAAGATAATGAGTGTCCTGCCAGGGAGGAGAAGCTGCTTAAGCAACTGATGTGAAACAAGCTGACTGCGTGAGCACGCACAGAATGGGGTGTGCACTTTTTTTTCTGGTTAGGAAAAACGTACAACTGGTAACAGGAGAGGTTATTTACAGCTTTAAGCAAAACACAAAGTGGAGCTGCAAAAAATAAGAAAAACTTGCGACTGTAACATTAGTGAACACTGCTATGACGGCTCCAAGTCGTACAATTCAATTACAACATTGCCCACAGTTACTGCGTTTCCATTACGAATGTGTGCAAAGCTTTTTCGATATTTTAATGTTGAAAAAACTAATTTCACAAGTGCGGTGTTTCCATGAAGCAGACGTGATTTTAATTTGCATAAAAATCAGACGCGAATAAGTTTGTTAATCCAATAAGTCGTTTAAAATTACAAACGTGAGGTATAGCTCAACCATGGCACTAGCGCTCGTCATCAACCATCAGAAGAGGCTGAAAGCTAACCTCCATCTGTCCAGTTGACAAATCGATCAGTCTGCTGCTCAACATTTACTTGGTTTGGTGAATTCCTGAACTGAAACCAGAAATAGTATCCAAAGTAGCAAGTAGGGATGCAAGTTTATTGATTAATGAATTAATCTAAAGTTGATTGATCTTAAGCCGCCAGTTTAAAAAACAAACAAAAAAACAACAACTGAGTTTTCTCTTACAAAAAGAGGCTCAGCCATCTTTGGATAACTTAAAGGGTAACATTTTTCATAATATGCTAGATTAGAAAAAAAAAAACACCCTGAAACTTAAGGAGTATGTCGAGTTATTATATTTCAAACCAGAGCCTCATAAAGTGTTTGGACCACTTCTCTTTCCCATTCTGGTATAGCCCTGCCATCTTTGTTTCTGTATCAACTGGCTCTGCTTAATGATGACCAGCGGTGCCTTCATCTGGATGGCAGCCAAACAACAGCTGTAAAAGAAGGTGTAAGCTGACATTATTTAATTTTTAAATGCAGCTGATTTTAATCTAATAAACAACTAAACAACAATTAATTGAAAGTTCATTAATTGTTGGCATCAATAGTAGTGAGACTACCAACATTAGTCAGCTAGTAAAAAATAGTTGGCTACCATGGAAACCAAACACTGGTACAGTTATGCCCCACCACTGCTTCAGTGAAGTTGACTCTTCATTGATCTTCATCGGGGATCAATGAAGAGTCAACTTCATTGTTATCCTTCAGGCAAGATACTGCAATTTAAAATCAACGTGTATTACTAACATGTATAACATTATTGTGAGGTTTCAAGCAGAAAGAAAACAGAATGGTAATATAATTTAATCATAAACTTTCAAGGCTTCCACTCCCTTTTCCACACATTGACTCAGCAGAAATGTATCGGGCTCCACAATCACACGACACTTCAAAGAGACTTAAAACAGATATCACTGATGTCCGCTCATCCAAAGTAAACCTCTTACCAGTTTATCCCTCTCCTTTCTTTTCAGAAGGGGGCGTGGTCCTGTGCTTTCATACAGACGTGAATGTACCTACATTAAGTAAGTCTAAAAAATTGTATTTATCACAGCAAATCAATTTTGGCCACCAAACTGACAGCATTAAATGGAGGCAAATGTAACTTAATAGTGATTAAATGAATCCCATGCACTGAAACACCCTCCTCCACGAGAATTGCACATTCGCAAAGTATAGTGGCCATGTCCGATTTACAAGTAAAAGCCACTCGATCTCCGTAATAAAAGGATGTGCCACACCTTGGATTGTTCTTGTGAACAAAATCCCCCCCTCTGTGCTGAAACTTCAAACCCTCGGACTCCTGTCTGGAGCCAGGGGGCTCAGATTCCTGCAGCCCAGCTGACACAAAATTACACGACAAACACGCGGTGACCCAGAAATGTTTGCAATTTCTCACTATCCCTCAGATGTGACCCGCATTCCAAGCAGAAACAAACTGAGCAACGTTTTACCTGAGATAAATCATTGCTCAAATGTGCAACTTGACTTACCATTGTCGTCAAAGTTAGGGAGAGTGAACGGGTGGTCAAGGAGAGCCCTGAAAATCTCGGGGATTTCTGTAGTCATGTTTTTTCTCCTTTAAACTGGAATTAAATAAAAATAATAATAAATTAAATGTTTCAGGGTGGCAACTTAAGCTTGTAGGGTATTAAAATGAAAGCGAGGAGACAGCTCAGAGTCCCGCAGCTACACTGACTAAACCGCAATCTGTTGGGATAGTAACTTTAACGGGTGCCTCGCTGTGAACTCTGGACAACAAGTTACTTAACGTAGTCCCGCCTCCGTTTGCCACCGTCAGCCAATCAGCAACGCGCGTTATCAGGGAAATAAACGGAGCGAACACTGACTGGCTCGTGGTGTTGTTCATCACGACTTTAACAGCCAATCACGAGACGCAGTTACATTACTTAAGAGTAAAAAAAAACGTGTAATCTCCAATTGCTGCACATTGTGATATAAATCTTCCTTTGACCTATAAATTAGGCCAGAAGGAGACGTAATACCACCCAAGTGTCCACAGAATTTCTCAATCAGTTTTAAAACAAACTTAAAATTGTACTAGTGAATTCAGCTAAGTGTGACGTTACACTATAAGTGTAGGCCAACGTTACCTGAACTGTAACTTTAAACAAATACGTGGATTTGGTGCAAATTGAGGCAAATAAAATGACCAGATTATCATTTTGTTGATCAAAATGTTAGCACTTGGATTCTGCTGATTAAGACAGTTATAAACGTTTTGGTGTTCACTGTTTTCTGATCGAAAACACACTGCAGGCAATAATTATACCTGTATCTTGCAGAGCAGGTTCAGGCGGGGTCAGTGGACTTAAGCTTACACGTGCAAAAATGTTTGGTAGGATGTTCTACAGACACGTGCGAAAAAGCTCAAACATTTTTCAAACATTTTTTAGCTACTGTATTTGGTGTTAGAGCAGATGTCGTCCTAAACAAGAAAAACTAAATAACATAAAAAATGTACACGCATTTAATTAGTATTTACGTAGAAGAGTTTTTGTGAAGTGGAAGTATATGGGTCTTAATGTTTTAAATAATCTGAAAAGCGTAGCTTTCTTTTCAGCCATCTTTACAGATGGCTGTAATATAATAAATAAATAAAATTATATATATATATATATATATATATATATATATATATATATATATATATATATATATATATATATATATATCTGAGGGATAGTGTTGTAACTGTTGTATATATATATATATATATTGTATATATATATATATATATATACAACAGTTACAACAGTGCAATTGAGCTATGCAGTGTGGGTCCTTAGGCAAGACCCTTAGAGCTATATAGCCTACCTCATACCATGAGAGACATTGATAAGCACGACATGCCGGCTCAGACGTCGCCCGGCCAAACAAGGTCTGCGTCAGGTGCTGGGGAACCAGAGCACCTTGATGAAAAATGGGCTACTGGAACAAGACGGAAATGGGCGAGAGACGAAAACATGGATCTGTTGGAATGCTACTACTCAAGTAACCCTAGTCAGAGGGGTTACATGCAAAGACTGAGGGTGGAATGGTTACTTCGACACCCACAGTCTACAATGACTGCCAAACAACTAGTAGCTCAGTGCTCCAACATCCGCAAACGGCAACTGCTATCACAACTTGAGATTGACGAGGTACAACACAAATGCTACGGCAAAAGGGAGGAGCCCAAAGGTAAGGTCAGGGGGGAGTTAACTACTCCCCACCCCGAGACTGGGTATGCAGCCCCAGTAATGAACGAACTATCACAGCTGAACAAGACAGCAACTGACCTGAGAGAGAGAATCGTGGCCCGAATGAACACCAGGCAACCCCGACGCCAATTACAACGGCTGAGTGAAGTACCATCAGAAAGTCTCATTCAAGATGTGAATGCAGCATTGAGAACAATCCCTACCAACACCATAACAGAAACCAATGAGCTGATATACAACTCAGCATCAGTGATCCTTGAAATGCTTGGCTATAAGAGCAACCATGAGACCCAATATCCATCATGGAAAAGACGGTTAGAGGCTAAGATCAAGATAACAAGGAGGGAAGTGAGCCAGCTGTCAGAGCTCCTAAGGGGTGCAATGAAAAGATCAGTACCCAAGAAGTACAGCCAGATGTCCATACCTGAAGCACTCGAAACTGCCAAACAAAGACTCCAAGCCTTGGCCAGCCGCCTAAAGAGATACACAAGAGAGAATGAAGCCAGGAGGATTAACCGGCTCTTCTCCACCCAACCAGCTAAAGTGTACTCTCAATGGCAGGGTACTAACAACAGAGCAGACCCACCAAGGCTGGAGACTGAACAATACTGGAAAGGCATATGGGAAAGGGAGGCGTCCCACAACAGCAATGCACAGTGGCTAACCTCTCTACGAGAGGACCACAGCAACCTCCCTGAACAAGCCCCAGTAACCATCACTGTGGCAAATGTCCAAGACAGAGTCTCAGGTATGAAAAACTGGACAGCACCAGGGCCTGACATGATCCATGCCTACTGGCTAAAGAAACTCACTGCCCTCCATGAGCGACTGGCAGCTCAACTGAACCAGCTGCTACAAAATGGGACTCACCCTGAATGGTTAACTGAAGGGCGTACAATCCTGATCCAGAAGGACCCCTCAAAGGGTTCAGTCCCATCCAACTATCGGCCTATAACCTGTCTCTCTACAACATGGAAGCTCATGTCAGGCATCATAGCGGCTAAGATAAGCGGACACATGGATAAATACATGAGCACGGCACAGAAGGGCATCGGCATAAATAGTAGAGGAACCAAACACCAACTCCTTGTAGACCACACAGTCGCCCGAGACTGCAAAACCCGACACACCAACCTGTGCACCGCTTGGATTGATTACAAGAAAGCCTATGACTCAATGCCACACACCTGGATCATTGAATGCTTAGAAATGTACAACATCAATAGGACTCTAAGAGCCTTCATTGCAAACTCGATGGGGCTGTGGAAAACCACCCTTGAAGCCAACTGCAAACCGCTTGCACAAGTGTCCATCAAATGTGGCATATACCAAGGAGATGCTCTGTCCCCACTGCTGTTCTGCATAGGCCTGAACCCCCTCAGCCAAATCATCAACAAGACTGGCTACGGATACCGACTTAAGAATGGGGCCACAATCAGTCACCTCCTCTACATGGATGACATCAAGCTGTACGCCAAGAGCGAGCGAGACATCGACTCACTGATCCACACCACCAGGATCTACAGCACTGACATTGGGATGTCATTCGGACTAGAGAAATGTGGCCGGATGGTTACAAAGAGAGGGAAGGTCGTCCACACAGAAGGGGTATCACTCCCAGAAGGAACAATAGCAGACATAGAGCACAGCTACAAGTACCTGGGAATACAGCAAGCAAATGGCAACATCGATGAGGTCACAAGGAAAGGAGCCACAGCCAAATACCTCCAACGAATAAGGCAAGTCCTGAGAAGCCAGCTCAATGGCAAGAACAAGATCCGTGCAATAAACAGCTATGCCTTGCCAGTAATCAGATACCCTGCCGGAATAATTAGCTGGCCAATGGAAGAGATGAAGGCTACGGATGTTAAGACTCGGAAGCTACTAACCATGCATGGAGGGTTCCACCCCAAATCCAGCACCCTGAGACTGTACACGAGCCGTAAGGAAGGAGGCAGAGGACTAGTGAGTGTGAGAACCACTGTCCAGGATGAGACATCCAAGATCCATAAATACATCAAGGACAAAGCCTCAACGGACGATGTGCTCAACGAATGTCTCAGGCAATGGGGAACAGAGGACAAGGTGCTGGAGGAACCATCATGGGAGGACAAGCCCCTACATGGGATGTACCACCGACAAATAACTGAAGTGGCTGATATCAGGAAATCCTACCAATGGCTGGAGAAAGCTGGACTCAAGGACAGCACAGAGGCCCTCATCCTGGCCGCCCAGGAACAGGCCCTGAACACCAGAGCAATAGAGGCTCAGATCTACCACACCAGACAAGACCCAAGGTGTAGGTTGTGCAAGGAGGCCTCTGAGACAGTCCAGCACATAACAGCAGGGTGCAAGATGCTGGCAGGGAAAGCGTACATGGAACGACATAACCAAGTGGCGGGCATAGTATACAGGAACATCTGTGCAGAATATGGACTGGAAGCCCCGAGATCAAAGTGGGGAACACCCCCAAAGGTGGTGGAGAATGACCGAGCTAAGATCCTGTGGGACTTCCAGATCCAGACAGACAAGATGGTAATGGCGAACCAACCGGACTTTGTGGTGGTGGATAAAGAACAGAGGAAAGCCGTTGTGGTGGATGTAGCAATACCAAGTGACCACAACATCAGGAAAAAGGAGCATGAGAAACTGGAGAAATACCAGGGCCTCAGAGAGGAACTGGAGAAGGCCTGGAAGGTGAAGACCACAGTGGTGCCTGTGGTCATCGGGGCCCTCGGGGCAGTCACCCCCAAACTGGAGCAGTGGCTCAAACAGATCCCAGGAACAACATCAGACATCTCAGTCCAGAAATGTGCAGTTCTAGGCACAGCCAAGATACTGCGCAGAACCCTCAAGCTCCCAGGCCTCTGGTAGAGGACCCGAGCTCAGAGGATGAAAGAGACCACCCACAGAGGGTGAGAGGGGAATTTTTATATATATATATGGTAATGGCGAACCAACCGGACATTGTGGTGGTGGATAAAGAACAGAGGAAAGCCGTTGTGGTGGATGTAGCAATACCAAGTGACCACAACATCAGGAAAAAGGAGCATGAGAAACTGGAGAAATACCAGGGCCTCAGAGAGGAACTGGAGAAGGCCTGGAAGGTGAAGACCACAGTGGTGCCTGTGGTCATCGGGGCCCTCGGGGCAGTCACCCCCAAACTGGAGCAGTGGCTCAAACAGATCCCAGGAACAACATCAGACATCTCAGTCCAGAAATGTGCAGTTCTAGGCACAGCCAAGATACTGGAGGAGAACCCTCAAGCTCCCAGGCCTCTGGTAGAGGACCTGAGCTCAGAGGATGAAAGAGACCACCCGCGAAGGGTGAGAAGGGAATTTTTTTTTTTTTTTATACACACATTATTATGCACAGCACAGAAAGGAAGCGAGCATTTTACTTGCGCGCACACACACAAATACACACACACCTACACCTACAAAGGCATGCTAGTCTGTGTTACTGACATCGTGGAGATACTGGTTGGATTTGGCGTGCAAACGCCACTGTTCAGGCTGCGGGTCACCCTGGCAGAAAAAACACTGCCTGACCGATAACTAGGTGCTGGTGTTTTTCTGTACAGGTTGACCAGGAAGTACCAAACAAAAGCCACTCAGACCATCGATGTGCCTGCAGAATGTGGGACGGAGACGTACCACCTGTCCTCCATCATCTGTGGGGATCCAAAGCTGACAGACTTCTATTGTTACTTCCTGCCACAGTCTGAAATCTCCACTGAAATGATCCAGTAGGCAGAGGTGGACCCATGGAGGCGGGTCCGGCGGGCAAAGCCGGTGCAGGGGGCCCAATCCACCAGCAGGAGACTGGGCCCAAAAGGCCCAAAAGGCCCAGTCTGCTGCTAACCCCAGGGGGAGCACTGGGGTTAACACTGGGAAGCGGAGCCTTGGACAGAGCACAGGGAGGCAGAGGAGCAGCGGCAGATTCTGGAGGAGCAGCGGGAGATGATGTCTCTCTCTCTATATATATGTGTGTGTGTGCGTGCGTGTATATATTTGTGTATTATATCTATATGTGTCGATGGACAGACAGATATATCTACAACTAGACACATATGGAGGACCAAAACATAATATATCTATCTATCTATCTATCTCAGAAGTTATGCTAGCAAGTTTCTAATATATATATATAATGGAATTATGTTAAAACAGACTTTATACAAAATTCGGAACTTATGCTGAAGTCCTAGTTATGCTAGTAAGTTTGTGGTATTGAGGCTTTTACATTAGCCCTTATGGGCCACCATAGGTTTTCCAAAGTCACCTAATTTGCAAATAGTGTACATGTAAGTGAAGTACTCTCAGCATATAGATGTCCTGTGTATGCTTCAGAGGTTTGTCAGATAACGTTAGTGAACAAACATCGTGAATTAGCGAACACACCAGACAAGTCAGGATAAAATTGTGGGTCAGTGGAGTTGGATAATATTATCCAAGGATTTATGTCTCAGGAACCATTACCATAATTTAAACAAGGTACAACAAACTGGACAAGATGCAGCCAAGAGGCCCCCCAGGTATCTCTGGATGAGCTGCAGAGAACCACAGCTCAGGAAGACTGTCAACAGCACCAGACTCCAAAAGTGTATACAAAATAAGTTCAAAACTGTATAATTCACTTTACACCACCACAAAATCTGAATTAGACACAAATATTGTAATTCCAAAGTGAATAAATGAAGTTAATAGTTTTGCACAAAAAGAAAAAGCGCAGTCTTTAAATTTTTTTGCTAAAACATTTTATTGAACGCTTTCAAAAGATTTTGGTCCACTTGTGTGATCATGAACTTCCAACAAAGGAGGAGGAAAGGAAGATTTGAGGAAGTAACCAAACACATAAAACTTTAAAAATAAAACGTGAAAATAAAACCAATACAAAAACAGGCCTTCCTTCCACTTCCTACGTCCCTGTTGTCTTCAGTGAAATTCCAGAAAACAACTTCAATATGCTGATGACCAGCTGATGGTGAACTTCTTCAGTAGCTGCATTCAACCAAAGGAGGGAAAGCAGGCCATCATGAGTCACATGAATGTTTCCAGAGAAGACTGTTTGTTAGCTGAGGACTGTGTCATTTCACTGCAACGTGCCGTGTCCTGAAGTTCAAGAGCATCAGAATGTAAACTCTTTTTGTTAAAACAGACCTTCAAATTTAGGGAAAATTTAGCCCAAAGAGAATATTTTAGCTTAAAGATGCAGTATAACTTTTATAAAGAATGTTTTTTTTACATATTTGTTAAAACTGTCACCATGTCGTGACAGTATATGAGACAGAAAATTTGTGAAAATGTTGAGCTCCTCCACCTACTCTCTGAGCTACTTTTGCAGTCTGAAGAAATGCACCAAAAACAACCAATCGGAGACAGGGGGAGGGGCTTAGCGCTGTCAATCATCCCTGTGAACTCACTGTGAAATGTGTTAATGCTGACTCTGGTCCAGGAAAAATGTGCACCATCATTGGTGGCCATGCTAACTAGTCTTAGCATTCACGGGGAAAAGCTCTACAGCGCAAGAGCAAGATTGACAGCGCAAAGACCCACCTCCTGGCTCTGATTGGTTGTTTCTAGTTTGCACTGAGAGAAGGCACGGGAGCTAGATATTTTTTTTCCACAGATTAACCATCTCACACTATACTGTCACAACATAGTGACAGTTTCAACAAATGTGTAAAAAAAATGTTTATAAAAGGTGAGAAGTAGTATGTCAGCGGTACTTAGAATTACGTGGAAACCTAACAACACTCATCCTCAGAGTTTTTGTCATGATTCACATCCCTTCTAGATGACACATAGGGAGCAGAACTGATGTCTGTCATGGCTTGCATAATCATTTCTGGGCTTTTGCCAACACTAAAGAGAACACTCACCTTTAATGTTTTTTCTTTATTATCATTATTATTTATTTATGTTTTAGCTTTTAAAAAGAGGCTTAAAGTCATACATACGTCAAAAAAAATTAAATAAAAAATCCTGTAACCGTCATGCTTTACATTTTATTTAAACCGCTGGGATTTTCAAAATGACTGACATGTTCCTGCTCACCGCTCTGGTTGGGACTCATGTTGAAACGGACGTGTGTCGAGCTGAAGTTAAAGATAAAGAGCGTTAAGAGTGCGGCTCGGAGCTTTTTATCTTCGAAAGATAAAACCGATTTTCTGATCACAGCACTTTTCACAGCCACAGGGAAAAAAAGAAAGAAAAAAAAAGATAGGCCACCGTTTCTTATCTAAAACATCTTATAAAGGATGTCTAAGTATTATCATAGGTTATCAGGTATCATATACTGTATATAGTAAGTAGGATTATACAATAGGGGTATGTATGTATCTTATAGGTGTAGTATAACGAATAAGGCGCTATATGGGAGTATACAAGCCTCTTTGCACACCTTTGTTTCCAGATCTATCCTTGACTGATCAAACTGTAGAGACAGAGCTGTCCGCAGCGGCGCGCAGAGGCGTAGTTACTGTCAATTATTATATTCGTACATAGATACATATATAAAGAGAAAGGTATACATTGCAATTAACATACATATATCAATAGCATATAGAAGAGAAATAGGAATAGCAATAATTATAGTCATCATATTCATCATAATACTAGGAGTGATAGTAATACGATCCCCTCAAGGAAGCTAATACCTGGGCTGTTCCGGACGAAGGCAGGATTACGGAACGCAGACGAGTCACATTATCTGCAGCTGTGTGAGGCCGTTGCTTTTTTTTTTTTTTTTACATAATCACATTCCACTCTACGGTTTTCATGCATCGTCTTCCTTAAACCCGTGAAATAAAGCTCCACCGAGTTTCAGTTGACAATTAGATGAAAATGTCTTCAATTATCAATGGTGCTTTTGCCGTATTTATATATTAATAAGGTGGCCTCGTCTCTGGCCCTCTATTCTCAGTGTAGACCATCTTCACCTTTATTTTCAATTAACTAACCCCGTCTGGAACAACCCACAGTTAAGGAAAAAAAATTTTTTTTCAAAATAAAAGAACAAAAAAAACACTGTAGTCATCTATTTCGGCGATACAAGTCATACAGCAAAACCTCAATAACAAGAAGTTTATCTATGTAATCAATACAGGTTTTCCAGGTTACATATTTATTAAGCTTAACTGCTAAGTTATCATTTATTATTAGTAGTATGTATATTATATGTATGTATAATATGCATGTAGCCGAATAAAGACATACTCTCATCATGTCTACATTAGGATAAGATGGCAACATGTTTCCTGCCTGTTTTCGTGTGTGTGTGTGTGTGTGTGTGTGTGTGTGTGTGTTTGTGTCGCGTGTTTTTAGGCACGGTATGCAGCGTGAATCCTCTCCATGTCTCAGGCCCTCTCTGACCGAATGGGGAGAAAATATTTGGGGTTTATGGGGATCAGACGACAAACATTAGGTTTCCAAACTGAAGGCTGCAGGAGCTTCCAACTGAACACTTAAAGATAGCAGAAAACATTTCTGCTATCTTTATTTGGAAAAACAGGTCAGCGACTGGATGCTTAATGTGCTTAAAACTGGATAAAGTTTTCTGTGTTCCTCCTACCCCAACTTCAGTCAGTTTATAGGAACGAAATTTCTTCTTCTTTACGTTTCGTGGCCAAAAATTCATTTTAATCTCTTGGGGAACATGAATGTCTGTGTGATCCGACGCAAGGAGCAGCCGATGTGAAACTGAAATGTTCTGGGCGTGTGCGCACATACATTCTACAACATTGACATCCTAAACGACTCGCTTCCTTGTTTTTTGAAGGCCTGTGCAGGCGTTACATTCAGACTTTTCCACCAATATGGCAGATATTAACAAGGAAGCGCAACTCCCCTTGGGAAAGAAAAATAAAAAAAAATTAAAAAATCTTAATTTAGTTTGATCTCTCCGTTTAGATTCCTGTAGAAGAAAGAGAGCAGGATTTGGTTGTTGAAGTTTAGAGAGGCGTGTCCACATGATATCTCTTTTTGCCAGTGGTTTACAGTTTCAGCTCGCATTAGGAAGCACTGGGAGGTTCAGCGTTAAAAACAAAGCAGACTGACGGACTGCGACCAGCGCAGCCGAATGTGAATCGTTTCAGTGCTAAGAAGAAGAAAAGAGTTGCCAGGGGGACAAAACTCTAAAGATTAGGGAAGTAGACTTAGATGAAAACTAGGCTGGGGAATTCCTGCAGAAAGACAAAAAAACAAACAAAACAAACATTAAAGCCCGACTTTTAGGTCTCGCTTCGGAAGCCTTCTCTTCGTGATAACTGGTGCCTGTGGGTTTGTGTGTTGCATGTAAATGTCTGAGTGCGTGAATATGTGGTCATGGGGTTCGAACGTCGAGTGCGCTCCGCCCGGCTGCCGTCTTGCAGGTGGTCCGACTGGCAGGGTGGCGGGCGGTTCGGCCGCGCCTGGTCGTGGTCGGCTCGCCGCCGTTTTCGTCTGCGTCTCAGCGATGATCAGATGCGTTTCCAAAACGAGCAACCATCAGAGGTCATCGCCGTCTGACAGATGCTGGCCTCCCTACAGGGATGCAAAAAGAAAAAAATGATCTCTGATAAACCAAAAATTAAACCAATAAAATCCATTTATTCTCTTATATAAAGAGGAAACAAGTTTGTTAATTTCTCTCGACAACAAAATTAGAGTAAAAAAAGTACGTAGATAAAACAAAACATTGAAAGCAATATAAATTAATGTAACAAAGTACATTATGTGAACAGCAGTATGGTTTGGTGGTTTTGCTGGATAAAATTCCATTTTATTTTTTTTACTTTATTCTAAAACCTTAAAAGAGAAATGTAATGTTGGTTCTGTCATTTAAAAAAAAAAAGAGATAAACTAGAACATTTCTGAAGAAATTTAAAAGGGACCTGCTAAAATGTCAGGCATTCTGATGCCGAAAATTAGCATCAATGCTAAGGTTAGCTAAAACGTAGTAACTAGCACATGGGGAATCACTAACATGTATTTACTCCATTCAGTATACAAGGAATATTGTGTAAGCTAAAATTTGCAAAATTTGCTGAAATGCTAAGGTTAGCTTAAATGTTGTCATAGTACATGGACTTATATTAGACTTATATTAACTTACTCCACTGAGTATGCTAAACGTAGCTAATATCTTAAAAATAAGCACAAGTCTTATTTTAGCTGTACGGCTAACATTAGCTCAAGGGCTATTCACTAGGATGTAAAGTGTCTAGCATGTTGACACTACCAGTAGGATGCATATGTGAATTGTCATGACAGGCACCAATTAGCATCGGTTGTTATTTTTAAAATCAGAAGTATAAAAAGATACTAAAAAAAAAAAAAAACTGCTAGCAGCATTTTTTGTTGTGGGGTCTTTACCCACTTACCAGGTTTTCTGTGTAATCTGCTGTTATGGTGACCTGCTTGTCGTCGGGGGGCGGAGTTACAGCGGAGTTCTCCGTCCGTCTGTTCTGATTGGTGAGCTGCAGCCACAGTTCATACATCTGTTGCATGTCTCTCACTGGAAAAAAAACAAAGGAAGATGAATAGAAGCAATAACTTCAAAAACAAAGAAAGGTTTAAGCTCATCCTTATTTTAAAGAACCTGAAGAGTAACCTTAAGGTAAAAAATGACAACTCTGATAGTAAAGAAACAGATGTGAAGTAAAGGTGAGATCATTGGATAAAGGGAGATCAGCCCTACACTGCACTGATGTTAGGACTGAGTTTGTGTTTTCCAGATTCAGAACGATTCGATGCACCAGATGTGCATTCCATAAATTTACCACTTCAATCTTAAACAATTTCTATCATGTTTTTCTCATCTGCCTTTTTAATCTCTGAAAACTTTTATTTTTTCAAATACCAATAGCCATAGATTTTATATCGTAAATCTATGGCTTTAATAATGAAAAACAGTAAATTTTGTCTTAAGAATGTAACATTATCCTTTAAAATTTTCAGTTTTTTGGCAGAAATTTACTCCTCTGTGACCATGGTATTTTTCTTTTTTCTTTACCTCACGGCTTTAGTACTCTATCATTCTTCATAGGTGACCTTTCTTTATCAGAGTGTCCAGAGGAAGTGGGAACTCACAGTTGTTGTTCTTCATGTACGTCCACACGTCCCTTTCCTCCAGGCTGTGTGCGAAGGAGCAGTTCCCAATGTAGTGGCACTTCTTCTGCTTCATCACATGCACACACATCTGCTCCACACATCAACAGGGTTACAATTACTTACTAAACACTTTCTTTTGTTTGTTCAGTTTTACAGATCGCCTTGTTACCATCGTGCGAATGCTTTTTTTCATGAACTGTGGAAGGACTCACATCATATTGCTGTGGGTACGAGCGCGAGAAGGGCAGAGGTCGCACGACAACCCACTTCTTCTTCTCGAAGGATTTCACCAGCAGGACTCTGCGTTCCTTCGTCCAGCTGCAGACGAGCGGAAGACGAGGTCAAAAGACGAAGCGGGTCAGGAAACGGACGGGTCTGGACTCCAGATCCTACCTGTGCCGGGCTTTGGCTGTGCAGTACTTGAGGTTCTTGTCGGGCTCGTTGACCTGACCTTCTCGCCAGCACTGGCCACAGACGAACTTCATTTTCAGGTTGAGGGGGCGGCCCCTCCCCGCCCCTCCGACCAGCCCACCAACCCCAACACCTCCTACTGGACCCACTCCGCTCGCTACCACGCCGTCCCCACCCCCAAGGCCTGCCATGCCCCCTGCTGGTAGGCTGCTGCCCGGATGGGATATGTGGATTGGCTGAAAAAGGCGGAGAGGTTTCATGCTTTTACTACAGACAAGAGTCCTTACATGTTATAGACCTGATTCACTCAACACTAAAACTTTACATTATTAGAAGTTTGTCCAAGTTTAACGAGCCCAAACGTTTTACCGTCCTCAAATTATTTTTCTCCTCCCCACACTTGATTAAATCCCATCTCTATCTGAAACTGAACCACACCTTGTGCTGCTTCTGGGAGTTCTGCTCCAGCCTCTGCCAGTGTCGTTTGGACTCCTGCACCATCTCTTCATGGGTAATTCCTGGAGACAAACACCACACATGGCAAAAGAAATAAAGACACAACGTTATTTAACAGGATGGCATGTTAGAACAAAGAGTTAATACACACTGTTCATGACAAATAGAAAGAGAAGAAGAAAAAAAGTTAAAAAAAAGACAGGAAAAGGGAAAAAAGGACAGAAAGAAAAAGGACAAGATGAAAGAGAAAGGAAAAGAAAAAAGGACTAGATAGTAGATAGTAAAAAAAGAAGAGATAAAAGAAAAAGAAAGAAAAAGGGAAGAAATAAAAACAGAAAGAAAAGAAGGCAAAAAAGAGAGCATAAAGGAAAAGAAAGAAAAATAGACAAGAGGAAGAAACAAAAGAGAAAGAAAAAGGAGAAAAGGATGAGAAAGAAAAAAGACAAAATGAAAGAAAAGAAAGGAAGCAAAAAAGAAAAAGCATTAAAGAAAGAAAACTTACTTTCTTTTGTCTACCAAGAAGAGACAAAAGGAAGCGAGGAAGAAAGAGCTGGATGAATGAAGTGAGAGCAAGACAGAATGAGAGAGGAAGGTGTGGGTGGATGGATGGATGGATGGATGGGTGGGTGGGTGGGTGGGTGGGTGGATGGATGGATGGGTGGGTGGGTGGGTGGATGGATGGATGGATGGATGGATGGATGGATGGATGGATGGATGGATAGGTGGGTGGATGGATGGATGGATAGATGGGTGGGTGGGTGGATGGATGGATGGATAGATGGATGGATAGATGGATGGATGTCTTCCTGTGTGCTGCGTACCAGTGTCCTGCTGCAGAACCCAGCATTTGAGCTCGATGACGGAGTGAGCGAAGGAGCAGCTGTCCTCGCGCTGGCAGCCGTAGCGAACCTCGTGGCGACAGATGTCGAACTGGCAGAGCGGGTGCAGAGGCCGAACCTTACTGTAGCGCACGTTGGCTGACCTCACCACATGGACCAGGCACCTGCGGGTCCCATTCACAGTCATTCAGAGCAATACGCTCCAAAGAGTTATCTTAATTGCATATCTTTTCAGATTATTTGAATAAGTTTCAAGGAAAAAATTCATTTATACGAAGCGCAGACATTCGCTCACTTGTTATCGTCGAATGGGTGCCGTGCTGTGAGGTTTGAGCAGACCGCTAAGTTCTCTTTGCTGCGTTTACTGATGATCCGAGGCTTACTGTCGAAACATTCCTGTACAAGAAAAAAAGAAAAAAAAAAGAAAACTGATATATTAAAGCAGTGTTTGTCAAAATGGGGGCCCTCCCCACCCTGCCCCGCCACTCCTCACCTCACAGAGGAACATGAACATGCCCATGTGCAGCTGCAGCAGCCTGGTGACGCTGAGCGCGCGCCTCTCCGTGCTGCCCAGGGGGTCGAACAGCAGCTCTCGGCTCAGCGCTCCCTTCCTCTCCTGTGTCCACACGTCGATCTCTTCCTGGCAGTACGCGAATGTGCAGTTCTCCCCGTACTGGCACTCCTGGCGCTCCTGCACCTCTGTTGGACATGGTAGAAGTTGAAGATTCCCCCCCAACGGGCCGAAGCCGATACAACAGTCGATTTGAAATGCAGATTTAGATACCTTTGCAGAGAACGAACGCCCCCAGGAAGTTATTGCGAGCGGGCCTGGGGCGGATCCTCTTCCAGGTGGGGTCGTCTGTGTTTCTGAGGCGACACAGCAGAACATCCCTCTTGCAGCGGTGAGCTGCCTCCGGCTGGTACTTGTAGTCCATCACTCGAGGACCTGTAAACGAGGGCAAAGTTTTTACCTCTAACCTACATCTGATCGTTTTAATTAAACTCAAAAAATCTCCCTTAGGGCTTTATTGAGCCCTAAGGGAGATTAATAGTTGTCGTAACTGTAATAGAGCCGAAATGATTAATCAGATTCATCGTGATTAATCAATTATTGAAATAATCGACTAATTTAGTGATTAATTGTTAACCGGAGTTTTAGCTCCTCCAGTTCAAGTTTATGACAGGAATCCCCTCCCATAGCATTTCGTTTTTATTGTCATATGACTTGATTTTCTTAGCACAATTTTACTTTTAGCGGTATTTTTACTTGAGTAATTTTATTATGAAGTATCACTACTCTTAATTGGAGTAAAATCTGTGGATCCTCTTCCTACTGTGAGTAACTTCAGTGAATGAAGAACAAGTTTGTTTCAACCAAAATCCACCAGACTCAGACACACACCTGCAGTCTCTGTTAAAGTTTCACATTGAAAGAAACCGATTTAGAAAACTGTTTCTTTGGCCTGATGTTGTCAATTTGTAATTAAGATATTTAAACGAAACATTTTGGTCTATAAAATACCAAAAATTCCACATAACTTTACATTTTGGCCCGGCTGATGAGGTCATTTTTAAATATTAAATGATCAATATTTTGATCAGTTGCTCAGCACTTCAGTTACCTTTTTAACCAAATACTTTTTTATTCTCGAGTAATATTTTTTGGACGTATTTTTTTTTACTTTAGCTTAAGTAAAAATATGTTGAAGTAGTGCTACTCATACTTGAATACGACTTCTGGGTCCTCTGCCCACGTCTGGTTATGAACAGAGAGTAAAGTATCCAAACTTGAGTTTAAACCAGTGATATTTAAGGATCCTACCTATTCGGCTGTAGCAGGCATGACAAGCCTGGCGAAACTCATGAGTGGCAGCCAGAGGATTCCTGGAGAGAAGAGAGAGGTTGGTTCCTCCCGGTCCATTCTGAAGGAGAAACGGATGACCGAAGACTTAGACATACCTATAATCACAACTAAAACCCTAAAGTAAAGTAAATGAGCGTTTTACTCACCGTGTGCCCAGCGCTGTGGTTGCGCATTCCAGGGATGAAGCTGTGACACACTCGTCCCCCTGCAGACAGAAACAAGGACACTGATATCAGACGGTATGTTGCAGTGATGCTGACTCACCTCTGATGACAGCAGCACACCAACATAAAACACTGCGACCAATCGAATCCATCCGCCACAGCAACCGGGAGCATCACTCCCCTAAACTTCTGCACATTTTGTCACATTATTCAATTAATTATTTATTTATTTATTTCAAACGGGTTTATAAAAGCAAAACAAAAAAGAAAGCAAGTAACCAGCAGGACAAGAAATTATGAGCATACAAGGAAGAAGCGAACACTTATTTAATCCTGCTCCTTGTCTCATATTAATGAAATGCATCACTTACCGACTCAGTAATTATCAAAAATTTGTAATTCAAAACATGCTGTGGTATTCATACGCCTGTTCAATTTACTGTGCTAAAACACAAAGGTAATATTTAGGTAACAAGTTTATTTGAGTATTGATGCGTCTTTATTCTGATAATTATCAATCAACTTTATTTGTATAGCACATTTCAGTAACAAGGAGGTTCAAAATGCTTTACCTCATAAAATAACATCATAATTAACACAAAAATAGAAAGATTCTGAAGCAGAGTTGACCTGAATTCAAAATCCAAATAAATAGAAGCCATAAAACAAACGGTGGCATTGGGCACACTGACATCTCTCTGAACTATGGAGAACCAAGGCGTTCATTGGTGTGAAAATAAAAAAAACCCGCAGAATTTCCTAAAATAAAATCTTGAAAAACCAAGAATTTGATTAATGAATCAAATGGCCCCATAAAGACCTGCATGGCTCACCAGGTAGTGTGTACTCAGACAGCGAGTCCAGCCCTCCGGCAGCGACTCCTTTCCCTTCGCCATCTGCGGCTCCTGTAGAAAAGCTTCCCAGTGCGTCCTGCGCTTGGGTGGAGCCCTGGTCCCGCACTGGTGGGTACGACTCCAAGGGGGCCATATCACTGATGGGGGAGCTGAAGAAGGCTGGAGGGAGCTGGGGTGACGGAGCCGGGAGGCTGGGCGAGTACGGAGGCCGAAGACCAACGGCCGTGTTGGGAAGGTTGGTGGGGATGGCACCTTGAACCGGACTCTGGGGGACGGAGACGTACGTAAGCAACAAAACTGATGACCTCTTAAGCTAAAAAGAGGGGAGCTGATGATCTTAACATTCACTTAGTGTGGCATTAAAAGGGTTTCCTCCGGTGTATTATAAGCCTGGCGGGCCACCAGGCTGATGGTGCGTTCACACTAAAAGTGTTAGGCGGATCAAAAAGGCGTCTGACGCGTCAAGTTCGATGCATGTTGGACTTTGAATGCAGACGCTTGACATTTTGCTCTACACAAGTGCTTCTCAATTCCAGTCCTCAGTCCAGCCTGCTTTAGATGTTTTAGATGAGCTTCTATTTCAGAACAGCTGGTCCAAATCATTCCATTACCTTTGCTGCAGCCGTCAACTGCTCCAGAAGCCTGTTAACTCACCCACAGAGTCGTGTGGCAGAAGGGAAACACATAAAACACTGCTCTACACCTAGCGTTTTGCACGTCTGGTTTACATTCAAAATCTATGTGGAGGCGCGTGGAGGGCGCGTCAGATCTAGCCGTTTTCTGTTGGATGTGCTCAACACTTCAAAAGCTCAAAACGCTCCAAACTGTTCAAATCTCGCAGCACTAGACGCTCGAAATGCAACACAATGGCCCTCGATGCGCCTCCACATAGACTCTGAATGTAAACCTGACGCTCATAATGCTTTTGGTGTGAAAGCATCAAAAGCTCTGTGTTTTTTTTATTATACTTATTTTGTTTATACATCAGTATCAGTGGTGGCAAAGGCGGATTAAATTGCTTCTCTGTGAAATTCATTGTCCTTCCACAATAACTGAATCAGTTTGTGACCATAATGTGGCCACATAGGGACACTGAGGTCAGGTGTCCTTTATTATTCATAACCACTTCCTGTCTTTACTGCTCTACACGCCAACAACTTCAGCAAATGAAGTGACAAGTCACAAATAAAGGATTAAAAGATTTTGGACACTTTAAATAGAATGAAACAACTGAAGTGTAAGAATTTGTGTTTATTTTAATTGTATTTTTTCCTTAACTCAAAAACATGAATGACTGACTGGGCTTAGCGAGTTTTCTGGGGGGGGGGGGGGGGGGAAACTGATGTCACCAGCATTCGATGATGACTCGGTTTCTTTGCGTCCTCACCTCACTAACTTTTTTTGGCATGCAGTCCAAGATGCTGTCCAGCCCGTCCTTCATGACGCTGCTGCACTCGTCCATGTGCTCCGACACCGGGACGGAGTACGGCATGGGCGGCAGCGTCTGGCTGCAGGGGCTCTCCGACAGCTCCGTGCACGAGGTCACCACCGTGGTCGTTGGGTCGTCGCTCACTGGAATGGGCGTGGCCAGAGGGGCAGGGATGCACTGCGCGTTGGACAGGTCCGCTAGAGTCCGGAGACAAGGGGAAAGCATTTAACGGGAATGTCGGGAGCGGGACTCGGATCGTGCGGGCGCGTCATACCTGGTCCCATGTCGCCCAGGGACTCCAGCCCGTTGGAGGACATCTAAAGAGCGGGAAAACGTCGGGTTTAAGTCGCTGCATGACAGATGTAGGGTTCAGGGAGTGAGTAGCACCTACTTCTCCAGTGGGTGGGGAAGTCTCTCCGAGACTGTCCCCTTCTGTGGCGGTTGACTCTGTCTGGGGGCTGACGTAGGCTTTACGGCCCTTCAGACCCAGCTTGCTGGCCAGATCCTGGGCCAGGTCGATGACCAGCACATCCTGCAGCAGCAGGCAGAAAGAGACCGTTTAGAACGGGTGTCGATGCTTTCTACTAGTAGGAAAGTAACAGAGCTGATATGTTCAAACTTTATGGCAAAGCGCCCAAAAACAATCAAATTCTTTTAAATTACAATGAACCTGTTAAGCAAACTAAAGCACACAATATTGTGAAGTAATAAGTGGTCAGATTTCTGCAGACAATATCCCAACATTCTCAGGTTTATCATCTATTCTAGATTTCTTTTGTGTCGTTTTAGCAACAGCAGCATTTTGCTCACTCTTGCTTTTATTTTGCAAAGCTTATTCAACTTCTATGCGCCACAAATCTGGAACACACTTCCAGAAAACTGCAGAGCAGACAAAAAAATAGAGTTCCTTTAAATCAATGCTAAAAACACCTGTTTAGAGTTGAACCATAAGAAATGGAGCACTGACCAACATATTGATATGCATTGATGATTTTGATAACAGCACACGTCATTATCAAACCAGTTTCTCAATTGGTGCCTGTATGTCGTCTTTGACTTTTTATTTTTGTGTTTTCATGATGTAAGATACTTTAAACTGCTTTGTTGTTAAAAGATGTGATACAAACGAACTTGACTGATGAAATGTTTGCATTTTAACTAAAGCAACTTGATGCTTCTGGTAAGCCTGCCGCAATAAGAGATTAATCAATTAATCGCATGGTAAATTAAAATTAGCTTGATCATTTCTATTCTGACGAATGAGATTTTTCTTTGAAGGGCAAATTTGTTTACAGAGACATCATAACCTATTGTATTTATGTTTTTTTGTTGTGTGTGGTTTCTATTTCCCACTTGTTGTTTTTGGTTGTCGTGTTTTATTTTGGATAGTAAGAATATCTTCCGGTTCCAGTGTTAAGTGTTCTTAATTTAAAAAAAAAAGAAGTTTATTGATCTCTGAGAGAACAAACTTGTATTATCTTGCTATTATCAATGTATTACTGGAAAATTGTCTCAAAGCAACAATTTAATCATTTATTACAGTAATTACTGGGAAAATTACATGTTTTATTGTGACAGACAGGTCTATTTTTTGGTTTCTATTACTAATAAATTAAATTAAATTAAAAGGAAAAACCTTGATGAATACTTTGTGCTGCACCTCACATTAAGATTTTAATTATGTCTTTTTCCAGGGAATATTTCACCCTATCATTGATTTTACATGTGCATCTGCATCAGCTGCCTGAACTGTGAAACCAAACTTAGGATATTCTTGAACTGTGATCAAAGTCTTGAAATAAATCAGCAGTGCTTAGGCTGCAGAGAAAAAGGGGGCAATTCTCTATCGGTCTATCACTGATCTCAAAAAATTAAGGAAATCCGAGCAGATTTATCGATGCACCCTTGCCGAATATATTTGCCGGAAAACGTAATAAAATATCAAATACATACATGTGGTGCTGTCAGCAGACATTTGGTTCCACTCTCGTAAGCCTCTCTGAGCCGCCCCAGCTCCCTGAAGCAGAGCGCCTTTCGGTACAAAGCCCTGCGGCTGCCCTCCGACACACACAGTGCGCTCTCACAGTCCTGAATGCCCCGCTCATACTCCCTCTGAAAAGGTAAAAAAAAAGAGAAAAAAGAAAAAAAGAGCATAGACTATCAGGTTTTCACATTCAGAATAAATTTTTGTAGATAATCCACTCTGCCCGTTCATATTCGGCTTCACCATCTGGTAGAAGGCGGCGGCTCGATTAACGTAGAGGCTCTCCAGCAGCTCATGCGGGATAATGACGGCTTCAGCCTGCGCGTAGCGGGCAACGCTGACCCCCTCCCCGTACTGCTGAGCCGCCTGACGCCAGTCGCCGTCTCGGAAGCAGCAGTTCCCCTCGTCGAGCAAGTTGCACACCAACTGCATCAGGAAGGCCTAACGGGAAAGTAGGTAAAGAACAAAAGTGCAATAGGTATTAAATAGGCCAAGGTGGAAGAGAAAGACAAAGATAAACAATTTGCAGACAAGGATCAAGTCTGACCTCGTAACTCTCTGGTTCAGGAAAGGGCAACGACGACCTGGTGGACGGGAAAGTGAAAGCATATTAGGATTTCAGTGCATTTAGCATGTGGTTTGGCTATGGTGTGAAACTTTGGGTCGGTTTTATGCTTCCTACTGGATAAAGCTCATTGCCCTCTGGATCTCTTCTCTTCGCCTCTGGCGTTCTGGATCCATCATCTGAGGATAGAAACACAACTGACTCCAAACGGCTGAAAACTCCACAAAATGTGCACAATCTTTTCAGTTTTGACACAAACGTGATTTGGAAACAACTTTTATTCTGAGATGATGGAAGGCCTGTAAATAGATAGAGGCTAACCAATCCTAGTACCCGTCTTCAACTAACGATGATGTTAATTAGCTTAGCTCCATTAACCTTATGAACCACCACATGTATACTACTAGTTCATTAAAAATATATAAAACAATTGAAGGCAGATTATTTTAAATGACAGCAAGAAAACAAAATTTTAGCAACATTTGCTGATGTAAGTCAGCACATCACACACATGCGTGTTATCTGCTACCTTACATTTTACACTGACTATAAATAAACTATATGAATTGAGAAAGTAGCTAATTCAGTTACCATAAGCACCCCCACCTGAGTTTACCTGGCGGGGGTTGTTAGCCAGCTAATGCTAATTGCTAATTTTGGCTAACTCAGATTTAGCTTTAATGAATAAAGCAGTAAAGGCTAGTTATCGCGTTCAACACCAGCCTCTCTGTAACTAGTGTATTATCTAACACAGCTGAAGAGTTATCCCGCGGGATTTAACTAACGTTCAAGTAAGTTAGTTGGCTAAATTAGCCAAAGCCCTTGCAGAGCATAGCATGGCAACTCACCGAGAAGTTACTGCGCTTTTCAGATCAGGGTTAGCTCCCCGATGCGTTGGAGACAAATGTTGGGGAATCTGGGTAACCGAATATCAGTCAATAACCAGGAGCATTTTTGTACGGTGAGTATCCGTGTCATTGGAGAGTGGAACCAACGCCAGTTTCTCTGCTTCAGCTACGAATTGGACTGGCTTCCTCACGTAGCTAGCGGCTAGCTGCTTCAGCCACTGGTTAAATCGCAACAAGTTTCCAGATCCAGTTGCTACCAGAAGATGGTAGCAAAACCTCTCAAAGTTTCAAAAATTAGGGTTTTCCAGGTAGTTTAAATTGATTTATATGGAGGGTTAAGCCAGAGTACAGGGAAATCAAGTTTAAAGGATATATTATTTCAGTTAAACAAAGTTGAAGGAAAAGAAAAGATTTTTCGTTTCTTGATTGATATTGGTCGTATTATGAGACTTTAGAAAATATGTAGTAGAAGTGTGATGAATGTCTTATCCTGAAGATGGTGACAATGCAACAAATTCAAGACCAAGTTCCCTTAAAACCCCAAAGAAGTAGGAGAAAGCACCTGCGACTGAAAGGAAACCATGGAACAGTTTTACAAAAGAGCCAGCAGATGGCGCAAACGTACCTGTTGTTTGAGCTGCTCGTCAACGACGCTGACGAAAACGTCGAACTGGGGCAGCGTGACGTCAAAAGGTTTAGCAACTGGCACGCCGCGCGGAAGCAGCGCGTGTTTCTATATTCACCTTAATTGATAAGTCTTTAAAAGGTGAGTTTAATAAATGGTGATGTTCTAACGAGAGTTTATATTATTGTTAACGCTGAGACAGAAAAACCGACTTCGGCAAGTTGTGTCCAAATGGCTTTTTTTTTTAATTATTGCTGCGCACTTACCGGTAGTTAGCACCGGTAAAGCTATTACAACTAGCTTCTAGACTTATTCTGGGTGCCCGGTTTCTCCATCGGCTAACTGATAAATATTTGCATCACCTGACGCGATTTTACATAGCTGGAACTTCACTTCCTGTCCTTTCTGTTCGACTTTTCAGCAGGTATAGAACATGGCTTCAGATGACATCGCTCAGCTGGCTGATGCTCTCTCAAAAACTCAAGTTGGTGATGGAGAGTTGAGCTTTAAAGGTCTGGGACTGAAGCTCGACGACTCGGAGTCAGGTGAGAAGACGTGACCTTTTTTTTTTTTTTTTGGAACCGTTCGATTTCTGTTTCACCTCCTCTGATCTGACGAGCTGCTGTCTGTGTTTTCAGTGGCGGAGCTGCTCGGTAAGATAGAGCAGTACCCAGGTCTGAGAGCCCTGCGCCTGGAGGGCAACACTGTGGGAGTGGAAGCTGCCAAAGCCATTGCTAAAGCTCTTGAAAGCAAAGACCAGCTTCAGGTACGCATCGCTTCATGTCTCACTGTCAAAGGAAAATACACAACGGATTTCATTTGGATTTGCCTGTAGGTTTGCCAAACACCAAGACTCTAATTTTAAAAAGATTATGAAGAGATTTATTACTTTAACTGTAAACATTACCTAGCATTTTTAATGTTGAAAGCGCAAAAGGCTTTTACTCCTAACTGTAAAATGGTCGTATTTAAAAAAAAAAAAAAGTTTTTTTTTTTTCCTCTGACAAGAGTCAACTTATAGCAACTTGTTTACAGAAGAGTGTTGGTGTCAGTGTGAAGTGGTAGTGATGTTTAGTTTTTGACCAAGCGATCATGGCCTGTCAAACAAAACTCGTCCAGCCGACTTTTTGTTACCTTCCTGTTCATAATGTGTTCCACTCTTTATCCCAAAGAGGCGCTTTCTTCCTATTTAGGCCCAGACTTGTTTTGATTTTGTCAATCATTGTGTGTTTTTAGAGATGCTACTGGAGTGACATGTTCACAGGAAGGCTCCGCTCTGAAATCCCCACCGCTCTGGTGAGAAAAGCTTCATCCTTTCTTTACTCTTCCCCCCCACCATCATTTAATGCTCCTGCGTTTATTTTATAATCCGACTGTGCGTTTATTAGATGTGTTTGAGTGGTGCACTGATGAGCGCTGGTGCCCGGCTGACTGAGCTGGACCTGAGCGATAACGCCTTCGGGCCTGATGGCGTCAAAGGCATCGAGCAGCTGCTGAAGAGTCCCTCCTGCCACACGCTGAGGGAACTGAGACTCAACAACTGTGGCATGGGAATAGGAGGGGGGAAGGTGAGTCCGCGCAAACGACAGCGTCTTTCAACAACTGAACAGAAACTAAAAGGGTTTCTTTTCTCATTTTTATACCAACAGATCCTGGCTGAAGCTCTTATTGAGTGCCACAAGAAATCAACAGCCGTCGGATCTGCTTTGAGGCTGAAAGTGTTCGTTGCGGGGAGAAACCGTCTGGAAAACGATGGGGCGAGTGCCCTGGCCAAGGCCTTCCAGGTAGACTAACTGAGCTTTCTTTATAATGGTCACATTGATGTTTTACATGTTTACATGTTACTAACATTTTAAATAAATTATAAGCATGTCACAATAAGCAATAAATCAGTTCATGGCATAATTAATTAAAATGAACATGATCATTTCCATTTGGACAACAGCCAGTAAAGAGATACTCCTCTTTAATATTGCAGAAAAGCTGCCATTTTGAAAAATGCTGCAAACATTTGACACTAGGCACAAAGTAGTTAGGTTGCACTTCCTGCCACTTCTGCCTGTTTTCTCCGTCTAAGTGGAATGGTTATTATTTTTTGAAATATAATTTTGTTTAACAAGATTTCATAGTCAAATTTAGTTATTGTTGTTTCGGTTGTATTATTTAGTTATTTTGGGTATTTAAAATACTTTCCAGTTAAAATGCAATTTTAATTATTGTTGTTTAGTTTTTTTATTTTGTATATGAGTGGATATACTTCCAAAAACAAATAATAAGCCGTTATTATTATCATTATTATTGTATTTGTTGAAAATGGTCTCAAAATAACAAGATTATCATTTACCACAATTTATCATTCAGCAAAAATTTTTATTGTGACAGGTCTGGCTATTATAGAATATACTAAGTTAAAATATTGCTACTCTAGCCTGACTACAGGTTTAATTTTACTGTTCTAATCTTTATAATATATATTTTATAATCTAAGCTGATGGGCAGCCTGGAGGAGATCCACATGCCTCAGAATGGAATAAACTACGCCGGTGTGATGGCGTTGGCTTCAGCCATCCGTCACAACCCCGAGCTCCGAGTCCTCAACTTCAACGACAACACCTTCACCAAGAGGGGAACGCTGGCCATGGCCCAAGTGAGACATGCTCCTTTAAAAAAAAAAAAAAAAACTCCCCATCAGATATCCATTTTGTACGCCATGTGTTTAAGCCACACCCACCATGTTGACTCTGCAGGCTCTGAGGCACCTCAGGAACATCCAGGTGATCAACTTCGGCGACTGTCTGGTCCGGTCCGAAGGAGCCATCGCTCTCGCTGCAGTTTTGACAGAAGGACTGCCGGTCCTGAAGGTGAGCGAAACGTCTGGCTCCTCTGTGCCAGAACCCTTCATGATGCTTCATGGCGCTCTTGTGTGTCTTCAGGAACTCAACTTGTCATTCGGCGAGATCACAGCGGGGCCGGCTCTCGTGGTCGCTCAGGCCGTCATGGACAAACCTCATATGGAGAAAGTCAATCTGAACGGTACGAGTACACACCAGTGGACTGCACTACCTGTGGCTATGCCACATGGTGACATTTTAGATAGAACTTATTTATGTCTTTACAGTTATGACTATAAAGCTTTAACATTATAAAGAACCGGACAGGTTAATATGAATAAAGTTTAAAACTGCATTTTAACAGGTAACTGTCTGGGTGAGGACGGCTGTGATGTCCTGAGAGAAGTTCTGGACAATGTGCACAAAGGAGAGATGCTGGCCTCACTCAGGTAAGGCATCTGTCCAACACTTGGTCGTCATGGAGACGATGCTACGCTTACTTCTGTAGTTTTAAATCCATGAGCATGTGTATAGTAGAATTAAATGTCATAAAGTACATGTCATGATGAATCAGATTAATTGTGATGAATAAATTATTGAAGTAACTAATCTTTACCTAATTAAATTATTGTTTTATTGTTAACTGGAGGATACAGACTTTAAAAGGCCAACTGGTGAAAGAACAACACAATCAGCAGTAATTAAACCAAAACAGTACAGTAATATATACATTTAGCATCTAGAATTAAAATAATCTGACTGTAAATCTGTACTATGTAATATTCCCCAGCAGTAGATTTAGCTTCACTTGGTTAAAATTCTGTAAAAAACATAAATGAATAAAATACATTTCCTGTTAAGTACCTTTTGCTTAACAGGAAAGTTAAATGAAAAATCTGAAGACTGCCAGTTCTGTTAGTCATCAGAATAATTGATAGGATAATCCATCCATCTATTGTTTTTTTTTTGTTTGTTTTACTAAATGAGGAATAAATAGAACCACTGTCTTCTCTATTCGTCTGCAGTGAGGATGAGGGTGAGCCAGACGATGAGGAAGATGAAGACAGCGATGCCGGCGATAGTGATGGGAGTGATGAATGTTATGAGACTGGCGAGTGTGAAGAAATTGTGAAAGAAAACGGAGGAGAAAGCCCAGAAAAATCTGAGAGCCAAGTACGGAAAGTCACCTGCATAACCAATATGTCCAAATATTAGATTGATTTAAAATCATTTATTTTTCTAAACCCTCAGGCAGAAATCCTGTCATTCCTCAGTAACCCCTCAGCAGAAAAGTTGTCTAATATGAAGATGAACCTTCAGCAAGAGGCAAGTTTGTTTTCCTCTATTTATGCATAATGTGTTGGTAAAATCAGTTTTTAAATGTCCATCTATGTTCTCTCTTCTCTAGGTTAATGTGTCTGAACCAAACAAAGCTGCAGAGCTCTTTCTGAAGATTGGCTCCCTGCACAGCCAGGACACTGTGGCTAACGCAGTTGTTTTTGAAGTCATTGGTAAAACCACTTGTGCACTACAAGTTTCATACAGGAGCTGAAACATATATGAAAAGACATCTTTCTTTTTGCCTCCAGACACGAAACTGAATTTTTCCTGTTCAGCTCATTTTTTGATCAGCAAAATTCCCTATTAAATATTTTCGGTAACACTTTATTTGACGGGTTGTGCATAAGACTGACATGACACCTGTCATGAACATGAAGTAGTCTTTATGAATGTTTATGACTGTTGTCATGAAGTGTCATTCAGTAAATAGTTGCACTTTTAATGCAAAGTTGCTCAAACAGTTGCCTTGGAAGTCCATTAAAAGTGCTTACTTTGCATTAAAGTGTCATTATTTGCTAAATAATATATTGACCCAAATGTATGATTTGGGTCAAACATTTGTGTACACAAGCTACACCCAACAGCTTTCTGAAGTTTTTGCCCAGTTTCCTAGTTGCTCATCATGCTAGTGATAGCGCTCATGCTAACATTAGCTTTATAAGTAAAATAAGCATTTTAGCTAATTTATGATTTAACAGCTATGTATATCATACTGAATATAGTAAGTCAACATGCTGGTGATAGCTCAACATGCTACTGACTAGGATAACCTTAGCATTTTGGCTAATTTTAACATGTATGCTAATATTTGCATACTGAGTGGAGTAAGTTAAAGTTAGTCAACATGCTAGTGATAACCCACATCCTGCAAGTATTGTCAACATGCTAGACATTCTACATGCTAGCATTAGCCTTACAGTTAAAATAAGCATTTTAACTAATTTTTGACCAATTGTAGCATATTGAATGGAGTAAATCAATGGAAATCAACATCCTGGCGATACCCCACGTGCTATTGACACCAGTTAAGCTCACCTTTGCATTGTTGCTATTTTTTAGCATCAAAACGTTGGATTCCAACCAACATGCACACTTTGGCAGGCCCCTTTTAAATTTTCTATTTTTTACTGTTTAGACAATGTGGATAAATAGGGTATATTTTTTCATGAAACATTTAGAAATATCTGGTTTAACTGGAAGTAATGGGATTTTAACTGGAGAGTGAAGCTCTTTTCAGGTTTTTCTATGTTGCTTGTAACATCATTACTTTTTTTAACAGATGGTGTTTTGAAGAAGGTTCTCTCTGCTTCGGCCCTCCAGTCACACTGCTTCCTCACCACCCTGCTGGTCATGATCGGAGTCCTGAAGGTACAGTACATCTCAGCAGCCTATAGTTTATTTATTTTATTTTATTTCATTTATTTATTTATTTATTTTTTGAAGGATTGCAAAAAAAAAAAAAACTCATTATACAAAAGCACCGCTGAAATCAATCGGTAAATTGACTATCCAAAGAAAAATGCTAATTGTTAAGCCATTAAAACCAAAATTTGTCATTGTTCTTTTTTGTATTTTAAAAATTCCATTTTGTAGGTTTTTCTTTTTTTTTTTTTTTTTTAAGTCAAATGGACATTTTCATACAACAGCGTATCAGAACCAGGATAATTTTTTTTTTCATTTTGGCTATAATTATAGTATTACAAAAATACTCATAATAAAACAAAAAACTGAGTAGTGAGAAAATCATAATAAAGCGACAAAGTCCTAACCAAGTAAGGAAGATGCAACAGTGACATTAAACTTGTATAATACAGTGACAACGAAGTGGTAATCTTAACAGAATAAAGTAGTAATGAAGCTATAATTTTACCAGAATATAGTCGTAATAATGCAAGAATAAAGTCATGTTACTAGGATAAGGTTGTATTTAAGGACAATAAAACAGTATTTTATTTATTTATTTTTTTATTTCTCCTTGAAGAATAAATAAAAGTAAAATGAGGAATGTTTAGCATCTTGTGAATTTGAGCTTTGGTATCGGTTTTACAAATAAGGAAATTTGTAATGTTTTAACACATCAGCATCAGATTATTATCAGTAGCAGGAAAGCATGCAAACGAATGAGTTTATTTCAAAGAAGGAACCACAGAGTCGCATCAGATTTTATCTCATTAAAATAACTTTTTTTCTCATCATTTAAGAAATTTCTTTTGGTAATATTGCCTCGTTATTTTTACTAATATGACTTTATTCTCCTAATTAAAAAAATAAATGTTAGCCTATCTCTAATACCATATAATTTTCGTTTTAGGGAGAGGGCAAAGTGAAGAAGGTGCCACTGGTCCCAGGTCAGCTGCTGTGTTTGGAACATGCTGTCCAGCAGGAGTATTTCACTCAGGACCACGCCTCTGTGTTGCACACTCTGCTGTCCAGGTAATCTTCCACCATCACCAGCCTGTTTTGGCTAAACTAAGAAGGCATTTCAGTCTATTTGCTCTCTGAGAAATCATGCAGAAATCGGTGGAGTTCTATTTACAGTCTAACTCTAATCTGACTCATTTATCTTAATGAATGCGCTCGTTGGAGAAGTAGGGCTTTAGTCTCATACTTTGTTTTTCTCTGTGCAGAAATGGTGATGCTCTGAAGTTCTGCAGCAGCGCCAGAGACAGGCTGAGCTCTGCTCTGGAGAAGAAAAGCCACAAGTACCACTGACTGATTAAAGCCAGTACCAACACTGGGACATAAACACACACTGTTCTTTATTTATCTGGATATGTAACCAACAGGGATACTTCCCACTTGAACAAAGGGATAAGTAATGCCACTATTTATGCCTCCTGATTTGTATATTTTACAAGATGCAATGTCTTAATCTCTATTTTTCTACTTTTTGCTTGTGACATATATATATATTTTTTTTATAATTAAAATGTCCAAATACTAAAAACACAAACCACGCATAGGCAGTTGAAGTAGACGATATGATGTGAAGTAGGCAAGCAAATGCTAGAAAGACGATAAATTAACTGCAAGGTGGCAGACATGTTTTATTAATGTAAAAAAAAAAAAAAAACTCACAAAGTGTGAATCAGGGATGTCAAGAAAACCTCAATTTGTCAAAATCAGGTTGCTTTGTTTTGCTTAAATGTACACCACTCTGCAAAAGTATTCACATCTCTTCGCAATCAAACCACAGCGTATTTTATGGACCAATATAAGGTGGTGCATAAATCGTGACGCCAAAGGAAAACGGCACATTGTCAAAATGTTCTTGGTGCCCTCAGATAAAGTATCTCAAAGGGTATAAATGCTTTTGCCAATAAGTTTTGTCAAGATTAGAGGAAGCCTAATTTGTTGGCCGATATTTGTCATTTATTTGGGAGCTGGCATTGACGGTGCAATTGGCCAATAATCAACGAAGCAGCTCATTTTTATCATATCTATTTTTGTCGTCGTAATTGCGACGACAAAAAAACATCTCCACCAGATCTATAGAGGCAAAGAATAAGAAAGCTACTTTATGTCCAAAGAAAATAACACTTTTCTGACTGTAAATTAAAAACAAAAAATGTAAACATTATTTCATATCTGCCATATAAAACAGCATATCAGTCCTTATAATGCGGTTGACATTCTGCTGCTTCAAACGTCCAGCTGAATCTGAATCTGTTCATTAAACATATAGGTCATGTGACCAGCATGAATGTGCAATGTTGTCCTTCCAAAAACACCATATCACATCTCCTTATCACTTACCGCTGCACATGTTTGATCATCCTGTCTTACCTCATAGATGTATCTGCCTGTTGATTAGATGGATCTCTGCTGTGAAAAGGGAAGAGAATATAATGTTATATATAATTTTGTATAACAAGAAGCTGTAGAAATGGAAAAAAAAAACTTTTCTGTCTAGATAGTTTTGTTTACCTAGTGTTCATTTATATTGAATATAATAAATACATGGAACATTTGAACATACTGGAATCTGTGTGTTTGCTGTTGTTCTTTTTCTGCCACCAAAGTATCCTAGAAGCTTATTTTTTGTTGCACTTGTTTAATTTATGAAGGCGGTGTAGTTTGTGGAAGCAACAGTTGGGTGGAAATGACTTCACCTTGAAGTGGGAGGTGGTCATGTGGTCAGGGGGTTGGATAAGCAGAGTTGGTTTTGGATGAGGCACAGCCGGGTAAAGAGAAGAGGAGACTTTGCGAGCTGCAGCGAAGTAGAGGTGAGCGTACCAGAAATATTCTTAATTAAAATCATGTGTGAATTTAAAAACTTTCTGTAATCTTTTTTTTTTTTTGTAACAATTGATGATGCAAAAGATGTGCTTCATTAGCCAGTGATGTCTGCTTTATTTTCTTCAATTTGTTTTTGTCCCAGCTTTGCTGGCATGTGTTAAGATGAACCGGTGATGGATACATTTACCTCCTGGCTTTTAATGCATGGGAATGTCTAAAATCCGTGTAAAATAGTTTTCACACCCTGCTAGCTGAAAGGACTCCTTTTTTTTTTTTTTTTTTTACAGAGGGAATACATTCTTGGCACATTGGCAGGAATAGACACTGCGTCTTTGTACGCAGCTTCCGCTCTGCAGTTTGGACCCCAGTAAGGGTCCGAGCACACATTCCTCCGTCTCTAGTTTCTGAGTCCCTCAGTGTTTTCCCTTTACTTTAAGGGACAAAGCCATATCATATTTAACTACTTCATTTAGACAAATAACCTACTTTTAAACAGGATATTTTTTTTGTCTAACCAAGTTTTTAGATATTTAAAACAATTCTACATTTATGTTTTTGCTGTTTGGTTTTTCTTTACGGTTCTGCTGGTGTAAGGTTGAGGCACTAGCTAATGTTTTAGTTCTCCAAATCTCTGAACATGAAACTGTTAAGCTTTCGGTCTCCGCTCCTGTGGATCAAGGCTTTTGATCCAACATGGGAATGTGGCTTCAGGGCATTCCAGTGGAGACTAGAGCAGGGGCAAGTGGCATAAAGGTAGGGATTATGTAGCATTTTCATATTTAAAAGCTTAAGACTTCTTAAGGTTTTCAATACTTTCCATATGATTCTTAACTCTTTCGGGCCTCTTTTGTAAAAATCTGATGTTTTTTCCTCAAAATCGATATTTCTTTCTCAGAATTCTGTCTTGATCTCTGCAGATTAAAATCTGAATTTTTGAGGAAAAAGTCTTTTTCCTTTTTTTGTATCAGTGGCTCTAATCCTCTTCTGTATCTCTCAAATTAGAGACTTGCAAAAGTATTTGTACAGCTCAAAATTGCTGGCATTGTGTTCCAAAAACAATCCATCCATCCGTTTTCTTACACCCTTGTCCCTAGCGGGGTCGGGAGGGGTGCTGGTGCCTATCTCCAGCGAGACTTTATGGGCAAGAGGCGGGGTACATCCTGGAGAGGTCGCCAGTCCATCACAGGGCAACAAAAACTAAAAACAACCCATCAGTGTCATTTATTGGGATTTTATGTCAGACCCACATAAACAAATACAGAATCACAAAAAGGAAGGAACATGCTTTTCAAAACCAGAGAAGATGACACTCTCCTCAACAGACTTACAAAAGAGCTGCACCATCTTACTCCAAACACTAAAGGACCCAACATTCTTCAAGAAGCGCTGGACGTCTGTGGTGTACACAGTGACAAGGAATGGTGAGAGTACAGTCCCCTGTGGTACACCTGTGCTGCTGACCACCTGGTTAGAGACTCAGTCTCTAGAGTTTATGACAAAACACCTCAATTTCTCTTAAACTGCTCTGTATTCATCATATCAGGCTCCCTGTCCTTGCTGAAGGAAATCAACCACCATGTTTCACTCTGGGCGGGGTGTTTTAACTACGGTGCTTTGTCAGTTTTCCTCTTTGCTGCTTTTTTCAATTAGGCCAAAGATTTCAGTTTTTGTGTGATCACAGTTTTCAAACTTTTTTATGCTTAAAAGTGAGTTGCAACTGCATATTGAAGTAATCCTCTTTTAAATTCTCTTTCATTACAGATGCCCCTTCTGGACTTACTGAACCCTTTCTGGGCTCTGTTGCTCAGCTTGTTGCTCCTTTGCATCCCTGCAAGTCTCACAGCAAAATGTCCACAGCAGTGCATTTGTGACCAGATCCAGCTCAGAGTGGCCTGTGTGAACAAAAACCTGACCCAAGTGCCTTCCACTGTTGATGAGGTTTCTCCTCACACACTCATCAAGATCTCTACACTTACAGTTTATGACTGAACTGTAAGGCTACAGCTGCGGTGTGTTTTGTTCTAGATAACCGTGAAGCTGGATCTCCGAGGCAATGACATCCAAGAACTTCCCTCGGGGGCTTTTAAACACACTCCCTATCTGACTCACCTTTCACTGCCAAGGTGTAACATCCGCAGAGTTAAGGAGGGGGCTTTCCGTGGCCTTGGCCGCCTGGTCTTCCTTAACCTGGCCAACAACAACATAGAGATCCTCTACCAGGTGATCAGACAGTCACAGCTACAACCTACGTTGTCCCAAGTTCTCCCTTTTGAGTTGCTGCCATTCTTCATGTCAATAAATTCTCCACCACTCTTCAACAAATGCCATTGATTAGACAAGTCCAATTTAGATCCACTTTCAAAAGAAGTCCAGTTCCCTTCAAATGAATCCAGTTTATCAATAGTCAGATCAGATTAAAAAATAATACTTACGTTTTTAGGGCAAAGTGGGTAAAACTATGGTGTATGTCTTTTGAGTCCAGGAGTCTTTTGATGGCCTTTCCTCGCTGAAGCAGCTGTTCATTGACCGTAACCGTGTGGAAGAGATCCAGCCTGGAGCGTTCTCTCAGCTGGGCTTCCTCAACCTTCTCTCTATCACTCACAACCAGCTGGTCTACATGCCCAATCTGGCCTTCCAGGTACACAGTCACAAAAATTTCCCAAAAGGGAAACCAATCAGAAAATGGCACATGCGCCTCTTGTAGTCATTATTGTTGATACAGGCAAATGTTCATCCTTCAAGGGCTTGCAGAACATCAAGTGGCTTCGTCTCAGTCACAACTCTCTGAATTACCTGGACACTGAGGCGTTCGCTGGCTTGTTCACGCTCAACCGGCTCAGCCTAGACCACAACGAGCTGCAGTTTTTCCCAACTGACACCATGACAAGGTAAGGATGCTCAGAAAAATGACCTCTGGTTTCAGTGGGGAGTGAACTTAAACAATTCTCCAAAGGAGATACCAGACAGCAGATCTACTGCAGTAACATACATGTTTAAGTCCTGATGTTTCCCTCTTCTTCTCTACATCTCTTCCTTACTGTGTCCAGACTGCCAGAGGTGACTCGTCTGGACCTTAGCTATAACCCCATGACGTATCTGGGAGAGAACGCAGTGTCCATGGCGAAGCTGACACACCTCTTCCTCGACCACATGTCCCTGCAGGACCTGGTCATCACCGCTGTATCTAAATCTCCCAACCTTGTACATCTGGACATCAGCCATAACCAGCTCCGTGTCCTTCAGCCCTTTTCTGAAGGCTCACCCAAGCTGGCCCGTCTCAGCCTGGCTGGGAACCCCATCAACTGCAACTGCTACTTGCGTCCACTCAGGTGCAGCAAAAGTCACTGACTAGTTTTTATCGACCACGGGGATGTTTATTTTTTATTTTTTACCACCTTGCAGAGAGTGGGCAATCTTTCGCAAAGTGAAGCTGGTGGGGATGTGTGGAGGACCGGCCCATCTTTCAGGGGAGAGCCTGGAGGCTGTCTACCCTAAAGAGCTGCGCTGCCAGAGCCAGGAAGCCATGCTGAAGGCAGAGTTTGAGGATGCAACCAGAATAATTCCACCACCCACCCAAGAACCAGAAAACAAGATCAAATGTCCTGCCAACTGCGTCTGTGAGGTGACTGGGTTACTTCAGGGGATTGGATGGATTAATGAAGGGTTTCAAGTTTTGCTTTGTTTTATTCTTTTTCAAATTTGTCTTGTCCTCTGGCAGGCGGAGACACACCACTCTTCATGTGAGAACCGCGGCCACACCAAAGTGCCTCGAGGTTTCTCTCCCGAGACACGTCTTCTTGACATGCGAGGCAATAACTTCCACTACATTCCCAGCAACAGTTTCCCCGGTGTGGCCCAGGTGATATCGCTGCACTTGCAGAGCTGCAAGATTGTGGATGTGGAGGATGGGGCTTTCAGTGGTATGAAGGGACTGATATATCTCTATCTGTCCGAGAATGACCTCACGTCCCTCAGTCCTGAAGCCTTTAAAGGTGCTTTTTAAGAGGAAAAAAAATCTATAAGGTTTATTCTTTCAATAATTACAAGCTTGGTTAATCTTCTGAATCCACAGGTCTACCACAGCTGACTTACCTCCACCTGGAAAAGAACCGCTTTGCTGATTTCCCCAAAGGAGCCTTTAAATTAGTGCCTAATCTGCTAGCACTTCACTTGGAGAACAATGCCATCACCAAGTTGGAGGCTGGTATTCTGACTGGAGTTTTGGGTCTCAGAGCTCTTTACCTCACTGGAAACAACATTAGGAACATTTCGCCCAGGGCTTTGGATCAGGCTAGTAGTCTAGAAAAGCTCCACCTGGGGGGAAACAAGCTGAAGGAGGTGCCCACCGAGGCACTGAGCAAAGCAAGGAACATCAAGGACCTCAGGTTGTCCGGTAATTTGATCCGTTGGGTCGGCCCGAACGCTTTTAAACCGCTGGAGGGATCTCTGAAGGAACTGTATCTGGATAAGATGGGGCTGGAGAAGGTGAGCTTCTCCCTTAAAGAGCTTATCCAAGTGCATAAAAATGCTTTCTGATGATGTTTTCCAAACCGCAGATGTCTGAGAACTCCCTAGTTGGTTTGGGTCCAGGGTTAAGAAGTCTGTTTCTGGAAGGCAATAAGTTGGAGGAGGTGCCTGACTTCCACCAACTCACGTCCCTGGAAGTCATCAACCTGGCCGACAACCCTCTGATGTGCGACTGCCCTCTATTGCCGCTACGCCTGTAAGCAGCTTCTTTGTCTTAGACATTTTGGCATTGCTAATGGAGAACGGGGACATTATCTGTTCATCTCTTTCATCTAGGTGGATTGAGAAGATTAATATTAAGGTGAGAGCCACTTGCGCTAATCCCCCTGAGGTGAAGGGTCAAAAGGTCAAAGATGTCTACGTGTTCAAGGCATGTCCTGGTGGAGAGAGTCTTCCACACAAGGCCACTGGCTCGGAAAAGCAGCACAAGAGGTTATCCAGAGCCCCTATCAGTATTATGTGCTGCTATAGTAAACATAAGTTCGGGGGATGTCCAAGCCAGAGGTCGTGCTAGAAGTTTTTGTTGTTGGACATTTTAACCGACTGCGTCAAAAATATTCCGTCGTATTCTATTTAAATGACATCAACATCGGTTATTCTGTTGCATTTAATGTTTATGCGGTTTAATTAATATTCAACAAGTTGAACAGACAATCCAGATCCCATCACACATCAAAAAAACAAAACAAAAAAACAACCATGGTGTAATCGCAAGCTATGCTCCACTATTGCCATCAATAGACATGTATGTCTATGTTCTCTACTGTGTATGCAGGGACACTTTCAGGCAGTTTGCAACAAGCACATTTAATTGAAAATATCTTTGAAACTTAGCAGGTGTTGATGCTGCACTTTTGCCTGAGTCTGAACGTCAAAGCAATAAGTGTTCTAGAAGATGACACGACATATTACTTCAGTACTTGCATTGTACCATCTACTTGCTGTATTGATCGTTCTGCTTTTTCCTACAACTGTGTAGCACTTTGCCAAAGACATATTTCCCTTTGGAGACAATAAAGTATATTCTAATCTATTCAATTTTACAGTACCGTATTTTCTGTTTTAAATATAAGCAATATGGTCAATCTAGATGTTTTTGGTGGAAATTTGGTGCTAAAATCAAACCATATGCATTTTTAATCCAATTTATCACAAGTTGAAAATCCCCAACCCATGTCAGACAGTTCTTTGTTTCAAAATAAAATTCTGTATTAATATCCTGACAAGGGTTTAAAACTTTTAACTGTCGTTAAACTCTAATCTAATATGCTCAATGCCTTAGCTTGTTTCTGTCTGGATAAGCTGAATGACTCCATCTGGGCTTTGCGGCTTTTGCTCCTCACCCATAAAAACAAACATTTCTGGTATTACTTCTACAAAAGACGACAGCAAATTAGCTGGTTTATTTGTAACTGATAGGAAATTTAGACAAAAGTGATCTGCGGAAGACAAAGTAAAACAAAAGTAAATAAAAAAGAACTTTATCATTACAGCCAAAGTTATCCGTCATGCTTTTGACATGGTCAAAGTGAGGTAGTTCCTAAACTCTACAAACTCTACTATTTGTCAAAACTAATATCTTGTTCTAAGCTTGTGAGGTTATTGTCCATTAAAGCCTCTCCCCCTCACACTTCTATGTCTTCAGTTTCTCCGGCCTGGTCCTGCTCAGTGTTGCTCTCCCACATCCCATCCTGGCTGCCGTCGTTTTCTCGACTCCCGGCCTTCAAGCCTTCTTGATCTGTGTTTTTATTTTCACTCTGAACGGTAGTTTCTCTGAAGTTTTCCTTTGGAGATCCAACCTCCTCTCGGCCAGGTCGCGTCGACTCCGTCTGCTGCTCCGTCTTCTCCTGCTTTACGGGTCTCAGGGAGGCCTGCTGAGTCTTGTGAGGACTCTCGATAGGAGTCTCCATCTCCTCCACTTTCACCTGGACCGGGACGACTGCAGAGACAAACCTCATTCAGCTGGTTGTTTGAAATGCAGAAGTGACGGATCTGAGAGCCGGTCACTCACTCTCTTGTTCCTCCGCTTCAGTTTTGATGGCTGGGATCTCCGGCTGACTACTCTGAGAACTTTCTGGCAGCTCGTTGGAGGCGTCGCTCACTTGTTCCTGGATCATCCGCTTCCTACCGTACCTCCTTCCTGTAGCAGGGAATAGAGTAAAATAAAGGAACATAAAGCAGATGAATCTGTAATTTGCAAGGATATTTAAATATTTTATAAAACAGAGCAAAAAAAAAAAAAAAAAAAAACACACTATGGGGCAGATTTTTGTTAGTCGTTTAGTCAACCTGGGTCTACATTTATAGCCATCAATTCAATCAAAAAATACTTTAGTGATCAAAACACAAAGTAAATGTTTCTGTAACTCATACACGATCACAATAATATACTTAGAGCTTTTGGAATTGTGCACCAAAGAAATTAAAGTATTCAGAAAAACAAACTACTAAGACTAATAAAAACTAAGCTAAAACTAAGCAATATTTAATAACTAGATTTATTGATGGGGTAATCTAATGAATCTAATTGAAAAAACCCCAAACTATTGTGACCCTGGTATGTAGTGGGGAAAGCATTCACATACTCTTTCTGCTGTGTACGATGGGTTTGGGCTTCTTGGACTGCGCCGAATGGTTTTCAGTCAAATGTGCTGGAAAACAAAAGAAAAGAAACCTTTGTCATTCCATTATCCAATGCACCGCTGAGATGGGCTTAAGAATAAAAGCTAAATATATATATAAAAAAAAGAAAGACGAAAAAGCTCTCCAGATGTTTTCACCAAGTCCTGGAGGCGGCTGCAGCTGGTAGCCCACCAGCTCGCACCATCCGACAGGGTAGAGGTCCGGGGACTGGTGGTCCACCCACTGGTCGAACTCGTCCTCCCAGCCGTCGAAGTGGATCAGCAGAAGGCGTCCCACGCAGCGCTTCACCGTGGCGACGCACACCAGCCGCGGCTCCATCAGGTCCACAGCCTCCAGCTTCATGTTGGGGGAGAAACCGTGACCTGGGTTCTCCTGAGGAAAAACAACAAAAACAAAACAAAAAAAAAACACCACAAGGTGTGATGGTTTATAGTATTTACACCAGTAAAACCTTTCCTCAAACTTACTGGAATTTTAAGTGACGAATTGTCAAATGGAAAGAAAAATTATAACTTTTAAACATTTTTATTCTGCCCCCAGTTACTCTGACACCCTGAAATAAAGTCCAGCACAACAAACTGGATTCAGAAGAAAGAAAGAAAAAAAAAACAGAACTACCAGGATCTGCAGCCTAAATGGGGGAAAAATATCAACAACTTCATAATCCTGCTTATTAGTGATGACAACTATTCAACTGTTATTGAATCTAAGGTGCACCTCTGGTAAAACACAGTGGTGGCAGCATCAGGCTGTGGGGAAGTTTTTCTTCAGTGGAGACCAGGAAACTGAGCAGAGAATTTTTATTCACCTTCTCTTAGCATTTAACTGCAGTATCAGCTCTGAATCGTTGTGAGGTACGTCTCTAGTAACTGAATGTTTTAGGCGTCCTGATTCAACAAGGCTTTCACTAAACTGTAATCATCTGAATCAGGTGTGTTAAAAAGGCAGTATTATGTATTTTCTAGGCCTATTTTATAACACAATCATGTAACTATGTTAACATCAGTTGCTATAAAGATGTGGCATGTCAAACGTAACTCAGAAGAAATCTGACTTTGTATTTTAGCATCTTGACATTGGGTCTCTGTCTCTTTAAGAAGCTCCTGCTCTTTCTGAAACTCCGGCTTCAGTAAGTCATCACATCATGGCTCCTCTATTAACCCTTTGACAACCTTATTACCAGCTTTGCTCTGGGAAGTAGCTCCTATAATGAGCTCAACAGATGCGCAGTTCCACCAGGTGTTTGCTAATGGCTGCTGGCTAGTCTGAAGGAGCTGAGTGAAGGACAAACAGGGGAGGGCTGCTCTGTGAGGCAGAAACTTGGAAACTGCAGCTCAGAGAAGATGAGGCTAGGTTCAACCAGGACTTTTGCACAGATGAATGGTTGCCATGGAGATGAAAGGATTTCTTAAACATGCATGACGGAACCAAAGCAACACTGAAGGTATGTTTTTGATGAGGGAATAACATTATAACATGATATAAAGTTAAGAAAAAAAGTCAATTTTACATAATACTGCCCGTTTAAAACGGTGAAACATGTAAAACCTGCAACAAACTGAAGTTTTTCCAAGGTAGTTTGTAATCCTTGGTGGTTTAGTCTATCTCTGTTCAAACTGTCATAACAAGGACCAAATTCAGACGTCTGCCTCCCAAAGCAGAACTCACAGTGTTAAACAGTCGTGCTGGTGCAGCTGTTGCTTTAGTGTCCTGCAGATATTTGTCCCAGGTGAAAGTCTGAGGATCAGAACCTGCCAGGACACAGACACAGATCACGTTTCTTGATAAAACAGAAGCTGATGAATCACAATCCGCAGAAGAACGAGTTGTTTGGAGCGCTGATGAGGCAGCAGACGATCACCTCGGGGCACAGTGAGGGTGATGTCATTCCTTTTACAGAAGTTGATGGGCAGTATGGCGTGGGAGGAGGCGTGGTAGCAGAACCAGTCGGCGCCGTTGTTCAGCTCCGTCCCGTCGATGCCCACCATGAGGTAACCGTCCAGCAGCACCTGCAGATGACCAGGTACAAGTCAGGAATATCGATTCTGATGAAAGCAGAGCCGACCAATCAGACGCAAGCGCCTCCCCCAAACAGAAAAACCAACAAAGCATTGTTACCTTGTGAACAGTGGCAACACAGATGTTTCCCAGGTTTAGAGGATCAATGGCTTCCAGCTTCATTCCCTCCTCAAAGAATCCCTCCCCCATGTAGACAATCCTGGGCTGCAGGTCGCACGAAAACATTTTCAATTCATACAAACAGGAATTTAAGATTATTTTACATCTAACAATTTGAAGCTAGAACAGCTGAAATCATCCAAGCAAGCAAGTCATCTTTTAGAACATGATAGTTTATGGGGGGCGGGGGGGGAAACCCCTATAAAACCTAACCAAAGACAGGAAAACACTGCCAACTAGTGGCGAGTTAAAGTAGCACAAACATTTTAAAGTGGTAATCTCTAAATTTGCCCAGCCCAGGTGGTTGATTCAGATACTTTATTCATCATTAGGGCAAAATTGTTACACATAAATTTTAACCTTCTTACAATGGGAAACATAAGGAACACAACATGTCGGTAGTTTAATAAGAAGACTTTCTGAGTTTGCTTTAATCGTACAGTTAAAAGGATTAGATAAAATTCATATGATGAATTTTACTCAAAAGCAGACTTTGTTGCACCCAAATCTGCTTTTGATTCATCATACTTTGCTAAGTGCTTTCAAAACTAATTTCTGAAAATACATAAAACTTTTGTTCTTTCTTTAATTTAGCATACATAAAGAATGTTTCAAACTGAATGCTCTTATTTTAATAACGCACACTGGCAAAATCCTTTTCAAGTTAAACATCTCCCATGCTTTAGACATCTGACAACCTTATTTGTTGTAATAAAATATTTACTTGATCCATCTTGAGTTTAACAGGTATATATTATTCACAGTATATTTTTGTGATGCTGGTGTAGTATTTTTATTTATTTATTTTTTTCAGAAGTTGGGACGCCGCTTCTTTACAGAATGCGAGACAGGAGTCAAACACTTAGAGATTAGAGACACATTAGAGATACAGCTTACCTTTTTAAAGAGTCCCTGGAACATATTCTCACCGTTTCCCTTTGGGTTGCTTGAAGCTTCCACGTTGCTTCCTATAAACAAGAAGACTGAGTAACTGACAGTAAAAAAATAAAAAAACAAAACAACTAATTACTGTAAGCCATTATCCACAAGTCAAATTAACAGTTTTTTTTTATGTTCCCATGACTGAGTTGTTTCTAACTTTACATGAAATACACAACAAAGTGGAAATAGTGGAAACCACCACAGCAAAGCAGTGGTGTGACATTAAGGTCTGTTAAGCTCTCTATGATGACGAGAATTCATTAATATGCAGCAATAATAATAATAATAATAATAATAATAATAATCAGTTTTTCCAAATTCAGCTCCCCATGAACATGTAAAAAGAAAAAAAGACAAAAAGGAAAACTTTAAAAGCCATGACGTTTTTAGAAAAATCTAAGCAATGAATGAAATGAAAATGAAATCTCATGTTTTTCTCGCTTTTGAACTCACCATACGCTTTAATGGTGTGACCCACGGTGTTGGACCAGCCCAGCGGGTGGACAAGAGGACTCCACATGTGGCACCAGAAGTCGAAGACCACGTTGTCGGGGACGTCGCTCTGGTCCGCGTACACCAGCCGCAGACGGCCGCCGACGACGGCGTCGACGACGGCCAGACGGGTGCGGCTCACGTGTTTGGGGTCCACCACCTCCACGCGTGCGCCGACCCTGAATGAGGGCTTCATGCTCTCCGCCAGCTGACGAAGCCAAAACAAACAGTTCGGCTTCAGTTTCGTCTTCCAGGAACAGGAAACGCGTCAAAAAGAGCGAAGCGTCTACCTTCACGTAGAAGTCGACGGGCAGAGTGGTGGAGCCCACCAGCTTCTTCATCAGATACGATTTCCAGTCGGAGATGTTATTCGCATCTGCAAAACGGACGAATGCGTTTGTTTTTTGTTGTTGTCGTTTTTATTTTCGGTAGCGAACGTGGCTTTCTCGCGCGTCGTTTTACGGTTAACTGAGATTCAAATCTGGAAAAAGGAAAAAGCAGGAGCTCACCCTGTGGCGGCACCAGCAGCTTGCTGGTCATGGAGCACCACCCAATCGGGTTCAGCTCCCCCGACACTATGCTGCACCAGAAGTCATGGCTGCTGTCGTGTTCGTAGCCTTCGTATCGAAGCAGAGCTTTGTAGCCTGCAGACAGGCGAGCGGAGGACGGAGTTAAAAGCACAAAACACTACATAGCAGCTCGGGACGGGCGTGAAGGTTTTCATACGCCGTCTAGCTAGAACCATAAATTTCTTTGGATATCATAAGAGGACTGTCACAATAACAAATTTTGCTAGGCGATAAAAGATAATGTTTTGAGATCATTTTTGAAGTAGTGGCCTGTACCGATGTTGGCATAATAATGCGAGGTCGCTCTTTTACAAACCAATATATTTTTAATTTTGAAAAGAACACTTTGCACTGGATCTGGAAGATATTTTAAATATTCAAACAACCAAAAAAAAAAAAAAAAAAAAAAAAAGCCTGGAAATAAAAAAACAATCAAAAACACAAATAAAATGACATGGGGCAGTATTATCTTTTTCCAGCCACACAGTGCCATTTTATAGCACAATCAAGTGACTATGTTAATATGAAAGGAAATCTGACTTTGTAATTTAACACCTTAAAATTGGGCATCTGTCTCTTTAAGAAACTCCTGCTCTTTCTGAAACTAATCATAATTAGTACCTCTATTAGCTCCTCTATTAACCCTTTCACAACATTTTTACCAGCGTTTCACTGAGAAGCAGCTCGTATAATGAGCTCAGCTGATGAGTACTTCCACCAGGTGTTTGCTAATTGCTGCTGGCTAGTCTGAAGGAGCTGAGTGGAGGAGGAGCAGCACTTATCAGTTTGTGATCTGTAAACAATGTTTTGAATCATGTATACTTTTCTTACTACTCCACAAGTGTACAGCACTTTGTATTGGTCTTTCACATAAAGTTCCACTGAAATACATTCATGTTTGTGGTTGTAATGTGTCAAAATATGGAAAAGTTCAAGGGATGTGAACTTTTCCATATACACTTTGCAAACAAGTGTATACTGGTTACACAGAGATGATAAACGTTTGGAGTTTCCTCATCATCATCTACACCAAATTTTAGAATTGACAAAAACACATTTGTTAGCAGGTATTAAATAGTACAACTTGTGGTGATTGAAAATGAGCAGAAAACTTTAAAAACCTGCGACCTGAAGAACAGTAGCAATCCAGTAGACCTTATTGGACAGGACAGCATTGGTGTTGAGGACCTCCACCTTCATCCCGACGACCACATCGTCCCAGTCAGAGCTGAGTGGAGCCTGCAGAGGTGAAGACCATGAGCCACTTTCTTTATGCACAACACAAGCTCACGACTACCCATAATCCATTTCTGGTCATTTTCTCTTCTCTGTAGAAACATGTAGTCTGAGCAGTATTTTCAATCTAAAGACGTTCTCTATATTTCACCAATCAGCTCTTAAAAGCAACATGGGACATAATGTGTGTGACTTGAGGGACGTAGTAAGGTAAACTCACATGCGCGAAGCTGGAGACGGAAGCAGCCAGCGCTGCTTCAGTCGTCAGGTAGGAGCCCCAGTCAAACACCGAATGTGCTGCAGAGTGAGCAGAGCAGAAAGCTATGTGTATGCTTGAGTTATTAAGAGAAACATCAAGTATGAGAGATGCTGGGAAAAAACAAAAAAAAACAAAACAAAAAAAAAAACGATAAGCCAATCACCTGCTACAAATACAAAGGCTGGAAGCTGGAGAAATTCTCAGTTTAGCAGAGTTGACACCAGTTATTAATGCAAAAATGCAGCTGAATTTGTGGAAAGTATGGGTAGCCAGGTGTGTATGTGCATGTGCACCATTACCTTCTACTCCTGCAGTAGCGGAGGCTTTGTTCATTCTGTTCAGAACTGTAGCTTTTTTTGAGGGTGGTCGCCCCTAAAGAGATGAAAGCACATTATGTATAAAGTTAGATCAGTTGCTCTGCTCTCACTACTGAAACTACTGAAGAAAATTTATTGTTTAGTGGCATTACATGTATGGCAAGGTGAGGCTCCATACTTTCAAGAAAAGGGACATACATTTTCTGTTGTATTCTTACATCTATCTTCAATAAAATAATCAATAAGACTTTGTTTTTCCTCTTTAATATTTTGTCATGCTTAGATTCAAATTTAGAATCAGTCAAACCCAGGCTCAGCAGGTCAGACCTGAAAGAGAACCAGAAAAAAAAAAGAAAAAAAAGAGAGAGAGCTGCATTTCTGCCAACATGAAGTTAATGTCCATCAAAAATAAATATAAACGTAAATAGGTGTTGTCAAAAGCTCTGTTTTTTAGTACATTGATTTACTTTTAGAAGATAAAATCAGGTATGTCGTCATGAAACTGAAACATTTTTCCAGTAAAATGTATTTTTGCATTGTTCTCCAAACTTGCAAGAATGATATAGAAGTATAATACTTTTCCAAACTTTTTAGGACTGAATAGATATTTGAATTATTTTTTCCCATATCAAATATAAACATTTGAATTCTCAGATATCCAAGTCCCCATCAAACGGTGGACAGACGCTGGTTCAGTGTGAGGTCGCTGTTCTCCAGCATCCCGTCCACCGTGGTGACCGCGGGAACTCACCACCTTGCGTTTGAATCTAACACTGAACAGGTCGTCGACGCACTCGGTCGGGACCGCGGTGATTTTGAGCATTGGGCCTCGACGTCTCACACAGGAGTCAGTTTCTAGGTAATCGTCCGGCTGGAAGTGTTTCTGGCACACGAACATCTTGCTGACGACGTGGACCGGTGTGTTCGGGTCCATTCCCAGCGTAAACAGCCATTGTCTCAATCGCTCCGGGTCGTTGAGAGGAAACCGATGGTAGACGAAGTCAGACCGCCTGCTCAAGCAGGAGTCCACGCAACAGGTTTTGGGCATTTCTGTGAGGGAACGGACGGTTGCGAGCTGAGCCCAAAACACGCTGGCTCATATCAACAACAGTAGCATTTAAAGTCTAGCGCGCTCTTCTTCTTCTTTATTTATTTATTTTCACCTGAGTTGGGAGCCGTAAAGTGCTGCCACCTACTGGTCACTGTAACAATAAGACAAAAAAACTAGGAGTGTTGAAAAGTTGTTGACGGATTTCCGATGGAAGATTAGGGCCGTTGTGGATTAAATAAATAAATAAATAAATAATAATAACGTACGAACGAATTAGTACATTTCTGCCGAAAAATGTCAGGCATTTTTAGATTAATTTCACACATTTGAAAAGGGGAAAAAATTGGGATATTCTTGTATATTAAAAAGTAGACATTTTCAATGAGTAAATACAATTTACTATATTTTCACTAGTAAACTAAAATATTTTTGACCATTGTAAAGTCTTAAAATTTGCATGAAAGAAAAGAGAAAAAAAAACTCAGAAAATTTCTGAGAAGATAAAAACAGACATTTGTGAGAAAAAAAATAAATAAATAAAAACACCAGAAGTTGTCAAGGATTTTAGATTTTATAAAGTGTTAGTACATCTGGTCTACTTTCCTGAATCAAGATGATGTTTCCTGAGTGGATAAAATTAAGAATTTTGTTTCCTTACTAATTTCTAATTAGTAAGGATGTCCAGATTGTAAATGTATGCCTTCAATTGTGGAAAATTTTACCTGTTTCTCATAAATGTATTACTCTTAGACATTAAAGAATATTCCATTTCTCTTTTTGTAAAATTACTCAAGAAATACCCCCCTTTTTTTTCAACAAATGACTCTTTCAGATCAAAACCTTTGAGCTAATTTAGTGTGTAGATGGGCCGCTAGATCTGACTATATTGGAAACATGTCTAACAAAACACCAGGGACAACTTTTTAATTTGACAAAAAGATTTGAATGGCTCAATACAAAGGTTTCAAGCTGAATCTCAAACCCTGATGGAAGACACTCAGATGTGTACAAGTTGAGTCTAAAGCAGGAATTTGCAAAGGCATAATACAGGATGTGTGCCAAAATAAGCATTATGAACTTTAAGAGTTCTCTGAAGTTTGGCAATTCGTTAAAACAGAATTGAAAAGAAGACCCTACCTAAAATATGGCATAAGCCAACAGAATGTACTTCATTCTAACCTGCAGACGTGCCAGTATGGACGACTTCTTGGAGTTGGATGAATAGGACCGTGAACAGGATAAGCTGCAAAAACGCTTTGATTTTGAAAAGAAGGTGCTGAAAGTGCCGGGCGTTCCACACATCTCACAAATCACTGCAAAATGGAGAAAGTAATCAGAGCTTAGTTTTTTGTTTTTTTTTGCAAAACATCTACAAATGTTATTTTCAAATATCTGTTCCTCACATGGTCCATCACTTCTTGCTTTTTCCCTCCTCATCACCCGTACTTTTGGCAAACATCCTTTGCGAATGTTCTTATCCTCATCCTCCTTTCCTTTGTGTTCTCCCTGTAAAGAAATAGAGCTGAGGTTTATGTTGAACCACTGAGAAAACCCCACAATTTGATCGGTTTATTTACACTATTCCTACGCTCTGCTGTTTCTGCTGCGGAGGCGCGGCGCTGGATAGAAGGCAGGCACTGTTTGCAGCCCACTCCCCCGCAGGAGGAACAGTGTGGTCGGACGAACACTGTGGGAGCTGCTCCCGGCCTCAGCTTCAGTGTCCCTGAAGGCATCTTGTCCTCAAAGTACTCTTTGCCAAAGTGCTCGCTGCAGAGGTGAGAGAAGCTTGTGGCCACCCACTTCACGCGGGTTCTCTGAACCTGCTTTTCCCACTTGCGGAACTCATCTGGATCCTTTGGGAACCTAAACAAAGTCACCCCATCTTCGACAGTTTTGCCACATCCGTAGGCCACGCAGTGGTAGGGCATCTTAAAGATGGGTCCATCAGCTTCTCAGAGCTTCAAGCACAGGCCTGGGTACAGTGGTGGGTTTCTGGCTTTTTTTCACATGTGAGCTGTTTCCAATGAACGAAAATTCATGCTACAAAAATCAATTTTCAAATGCAAGGGTCATATATCCTGTAATCACAGCGAAAATGTAATTTTACAGACAAAGCATTAATGAATTCGTTTTATAAACACTGTAAGCTAAGTTTTCATAAATAAATACTAAAACAACGAACTATCTTAGCTTTAGCAGCATTCTGCAGGCGCTTCACTCACACCGAACCAAAATGTGGCAAACTGTAAATCAAAGCTAGATGCTAACCGTATGAACACTTCCTCGTCTGTCCGTCAATAATACAACACGTCATTCGATATTACCTTCAATTACTACTTCCAGTATCTAGTAATGTCCATAAATTTGGTGTAAAGATGTGTAAAACTATAACATGCTAACACATGAGCTGTTCCACATCTTTAGAAGCACAATATCTGTACAGTAATGACAGCTTCTTCTTCTTCTTGTGACAGTTATTGGCGGTTGGCAAACAACTTAATGGTGCATTACTGCCACCAACCGGTAAGGATTGTATAGCAGAATTAACATGTTAGTACACCGAAGAAACTGCAATATAAGTAAATAGCATTTCTTTGCCTCCAGCACTTCTGACAATTTAACTAAACTTAACTAAACAGTTATTATTGTTCGAGACAAACGGCAGATGTCTCAATACTGCCACCTGCTGTTACTTTAAGCTTTTTAGTAAATAATTGTGAAGTGGCAGAAAAGGATGCAACTGAAAATCTGAACAGTGTTACGTGAATTTGTATTTTTAACAGAAATTTTAAGTTTTTTAATGGGTAGTTTTATTAATATATTCTACCCTATATATTAATATGACAGAATATTAATATATTCTGCAGATATGTTCTCTCTCAGTAGAAGTCTGAGTTCACTGTATCAGTCAGCCATGCCCCCACTGCCACTACTATCAATGTGGGATGATTGTGGCGACGTTAGTAGGAGTACATCGTCTAATCGGTAGGCTGCCAGTTTGATTCTGTTGATGTGTCCTTTACCATTTACCATCAGTTGGCAACAATCAGTCTAAGTAATCTTTTCAGCCAAGATATATGGTTGTAATTACAATCACGTGAATCAGTCTAGAAGAAAGTATGGAACAGACTGTACGTTTTGAGGATGCTTTGTATGTTGCTGCTGAAGATATGCAGCAAGATAAATCCATTGCTCATCATCCATTGGGGTAACAGCATCAGAGCCAGGGACTTAAAAAGGGTCAACAAGCTGACAAAAACAGATGGTTCTGTTCTGGGGACAACCGTCGATCTTCTGGAGACGATGCAGAAAAGGATTATTAATAAAATGAAGAATATTAGGGACAACCCTGAGCGTCCTCTTTATGAGATTATATGACAACAGAGTGTCTTCGGTCAGAGGCTGCTTCATCGTCCCTGAGACACTGACTGCTTTAGGAGATCCTTCCACAGCCATCACAATATCCAATGACTCTTTGAGGAAACTTGACTAATGTGAGTTACAAAATCACTTAATTCCCCTTTGGGGTTAATAAAAATATTTTAAATTTGAAGTTTGAAACTATGGGGCTTATAGACCTGTCTGAATTGTGAACAAACAATGATGTTCAAGGCCAAAACATCATTCTGGTTCTTATTTAGCAGCTCTCTTGTACACATTACATCAAGTTACAGTGCCATCACCTGTGTGGTTGCTGATATTCCCATAGGAAGTAAGATAACTGAGGTGTGTATGTAGATACAAGATTCTAAAAAAACATTCCCACACATGAAAAAATACCTGTTTAGTAGATGAAATGTACTCGCTGTTTCTCAGACACTGCTTATTTTGAATGGATAGCATTGATCAAATTTGATTACACAGGTAAAAATATGAAAAGTGTGGCAATTTGATATAATCTCACTTTTAATAAGTGCTCTTAAATATGTTTTTTTTTTTTTTTACATTATCTTGCAAACATAGCAAAAGTTAAATTTTATTATCATCATAACTCATAACACACTCACATTCTGTTTTGGTGAAATGTGAGACAGTATTTTCATACTGTCTCACATTATGAGATGTGAAACATCTCATAATGTCTCACATCATTATGAGATGATGTGAGACATCACATCTTGTTTTATTTGATGATATGAATCAATATACTGTAAACACATCCCTGTTGTAAAATATAACTGAGTGGGGGAATAAAGGCTATGAGATCAAGAGTAACTAGTATATATGTGGAATAACAACTACTGCTTGAATTAAATTTTGAAATTTCAACTTTAAGAGTTGTTTTTTTAATGCATAGCCAATTCTTGACATTACTTATGGGTTGGTTCAATTTTATTTTGGAAGTTATGGCACCTATTAAATAAGAAAAAAAATATTACTGAGGACTATGCATGAAAGGTTATAAGATACATCTTTGAAATAAATTATACATGAAATGTTTTACAAAAATATTCCCTCTCATGGAATTCCTTCACATTTTATGTTATAATCCCATGTTGATGTGACAGATCAACATAACTATTAATTCTAACTTAATGAGAAGATATATGGAGTCAAATTTCAGACAACAGAAAAAAAAACATTAAGATGTCTCAAACAACTTAAGATTTTGCTGTATGTTCACTTTTCTATGATAGATGAATAGTTGAAATCCAAGTATATTCATTTTTTCTAATCGCCCAGTCAAAGTTTAGTCTTAGTGTGCATCCCAAACAACTTTCAACAGTAATTGTGGTGAAAGGTGGTTATAGAATGAATTAACCAGGGGTAAATACAAATGCAAATTTGTATTAAAAAACTTAAATCAAATGAGCAGCAGACAATGGTTTTCAAGGCGGGAGGGGGGGGGAGGGTTATTGTGAAAAAAAAAAAACTGTATCCCTTTTCTTCCCAGTATAATTATGAACTAATTTGTGTTACTGTATTGTTATAAAATTGCACCTCAAAACATTCCAATTGGTTGGAACAAAAATATGACTTAATTCAGTGGGTGTGAATACTTTGTGAAGGAACTGTGGACTACAGATTTGTAGAGTTGGAACATCATCTCAGGTGTTGTGGGCACAAAGTTTGCTTAATATCTCAGTCAAAACAAAACAAAACAAAAAAACAAAAAACAAAAACACACACACATTAAACCAGTCAGCTTTTGTCAAAGATAACTGGTGAGTGGAATAATTCAAATCTCTTTGCATATGGTTACTTAAAAAGGAGGATATGCAAGTTTGTTTCTGCGTTAGTAGACTTTTTTTATTTACCTGTAACAACTATGGCGAAAATATTATTGAAAATACTTTTGTCCATTACTGCTGCACCTTTGTCAGTTTTATACATTTGATTTGCATCCCATCATCCTCACCCGCTGCCACCAGCAGCCACACCACCGTCACTTCGCAGCCAAGCGAGCCTTTCTGCCCGACATTATCTTCATCCTGACTCCGCAGGAAAGGAGGCTGAAATGACGGATGCAACCATGGAGGCGACACCCGGGGACGGTTTATTTACACCAGAAGAGCCGCTTTAAGTTTACTAGAGGGAAGCAGATGCGTGTGTCCCCCTCTTTACTTTCACGGACCCCCTCCTCCTCCGCTGGCAGAAATTTATAAAGAACAAAAAATCCGACGAGGGAGGGGAGGGGGGTTGATATGCGCCGAGGCTGAAATCGAGAGGCGAACCCAGGGAAAGCGGAGTAATTTGTACACGGGACTTTCCCCCTCTTAGTACCCCAAACGGAGGGGGAAAAGTCGCAATATTGGCAACGAGAAGGAATGGGCTTCTAAAGGCGTGAAAACGTCTGCAATTGTGGATACTTTATATATTTTTATTTCGAAAAAATATGGCCGAGAACGTTCTGGACTCTGGCCCGCCTTCAGCCAAGAGGCCTAAACTCTCCTCTCCGGCACTTTCCGCCTCCGCCAGCGATGGAAATGGTAAGTTTTGATTTAACCTATCCACAGCTGCCGTGATATTGGTTTACATAAATGGTTTTCGGCGGCGTTTGGGACTGAAAGAGGACGGCGAGGCGGCATTATTTGGCTGTTTTTGTCGCGGCTCGCTAACGTTAGCTTGCTATGAGAGTGTGTGTGTCGGACGTGAGGAAGGGCTCCCCTGTTAGCTCCCGTGCTAACAGCCATTTTAGCCGGAGGAAGCTGCGTTAGCCACGGGGCTAACTCCAAGCTCTGTACGGCTCCACAGCTGACGATGTCGTGCCTAATGGCTACTTCGCTTTGGATGATTAAAAGCTATGTCCCAGGGGAACTTATGCTAAAGTTTTGCGAGCTTTATCATTGTGTCACATAGGCACTTGTCTGGATAGACTGATATATTATACAAGGCATTATTAAAGGCTCTGCTATCTGTCTCACCTATGATGAGATGTCGTTGAAAATGTTAGAATGTGAAAGCAGAGTGTTTAAAATGGGACTTCTCGGTGTATGAGATGTAAATTTGGGCTACAGTTGTTAAGCTAAAATTGTAATTTTTATCCTGCTTTTTTTATTATTACTAATCGGTTGATGGTTTGTGACAACAACTGGAATAATGGTCTAGGAGAAATTTAGATCGCCATGCTTCAAACATTGCTCAAATTCAAGGATAGTTGTTAACAATAAACAGTTTGTGATTATTGTTATTTTTTTTACTTTAGCCCTTTCTAACAAGATCAGGCACGATTGTCACCAGCTTGTCTTCAGGTTGACAGGTTATCCATCCAGAATGCTTCACACATGTCACGCAACTCTCTCTGGTATTTTGTGAAGGAACTACAGAGTCTTCAAGAAAATCTTAAGGTTTCAAGGATGCAATATATTGTTCCTGCTCTACGTGACAGTGGCATGCAGTACAGTGGCTTGCACAAATCAATCTACAACCGTACGCTTTTTATGGGAAAGGCCAATAACAAAGTAGCGCATAGCGGTGAAACGCAAAGCAAACAGTGCATTAGTTATGTTTTATTTAATATATTAAGCTGAAGAGTGTGGCCATCTTTACTCGAATACCCCAATATAAAATCCAGTGCAGCTGGTTTCCTTTACACAAAACAGGGTTAGCAAAATTCAGGACAGTCCTGGGAGAAAACTAAGAATGCACTGATCTACTTTTTTTTTTATTTATTTTTTTTACTTCCAATACCAATACCGATATCTGAGGCTTAGTATTGGCCGATACCAATTTGATTCAGAAAAACAGTGCTGAATTGATTTTTTATTTCTTCTTAAACACAGACACAAATGTACTTAGACATTTATTTGATAACTCTGCTTCATTACATCACACTTAGACACACCAGCATCTTCACAAGCTTTGTCAAACATGCAAAAACAACGTTAATTAGTTCGGTCAGTACAGTACAACCAGAGCTACAATGTAATGATTTAGGTCATAACATAACTTTGCGTTTAAACGTCTAAGTCAAAGTTCAGACTGGGACTCAAATCAGTTGAGAATATACTTGGAAAAAGTGCTGCTAAGACACTGAGCTGAGAACTATTCTGGGGTGGATTTGTATTTTTTTTTTACCTGTCTCTTATCACACTGACTCTAATCTTACAGACAGAGTTGTGACGAAATGATTTGGATTAAAATGTATTATTGTATTAGAATGGCCCAGTCAAAGACAACTGAGAATTTGTGGCAAGACTTGGAAGGAATGCTTGAAGAGACGGTCTCAGTCCTTTCTGACTCAGCTTGAGTCTATTTTGCAAAGAAGAATGGTGAAAAGTTTCTGTCTGATGTGAAAAAGTGGTGGAGCCAAAGCCCAAAACATTAGCATCTGCAACTGCAACCAACTGCAGATGACTGCAAATGCATGCCATACTTTTCTGATTTTTATTTTTAAAAGTCACAAAGCTATTATTTTCTTTCTCTCTTACTATTGTGCACTAATGCGTCATTTAAAATAAATTTCACCAAACGTATGTTGCTATTTGTGGTTCTAAAGTAACAAAATATGTAGATTGAATACTTTTGCAATAACTACATTGAAGTGTGCAGTCTAGAGCACACTTCAATGTAGTGTGCTCTAGACACTACATTGTGTCTAGAAAATGTAAATTGCAAAAAAATACAACATTTTTTTACATCTAAATTTCACTTTGATTTTTGATTTCTTTCTTGGAAGGTGAGGTGTGTGCTGTCATGGTTACATGGCCTTTTACATCTGCAGAAATCATGAACAAAATTCAGAAAATCCTTTAAATAAACACTAATTTATCGTCATCAGTTGTTTTTTTGACAAAAGTGATTTTTTTTTGTTAAAATAAAAAAAGAAATGTGACAAAAGGCTGGTTAAAAATCTCCACAATCTTTCTTTCCAAAAGATGTTCAGACAAAAAAAAAAAACTTTTGTCAAAATGACTTCAGAGTATTTGACAAAGGTGACGACGTGGTTTTAGTTTACCTTCTTAACAAAAATATTACAAAATTGAGTTTTGTGTAGAAATTGGTGTTGCACGTCATTCTTAGCTTCTAGAAACTTGACGGGTGTTAAGAAACAGCAAAGAGCTGGATTTGCAAAGACTCTCATCAGTTTTCTTATGTTTTCACTCCCTGTGAGAACTCATTTAAAATCTGCACAGTAATGAAAATAAAATTGGATTTTCATTTCCTATGATTCTTGTTTTGAGAAAAAGTGGGTTTGTACATACTGTCCATTGGGCATCTGATAGTAATGAAGGATGTTTAACTGAAGCACAGAAACAAAGTCAGTGGTGTTTCTATTTTTTACAGTGTTCAAACGGTAGAGAAATATATATAACATCTGTAAATATTGATAACAGTGATATTTATATCAATATCTGTCAAAATGTTTGTTCGGTGCTAAACCTGCTATCCGATAAATTGTCTAGTAATTGCGCTAAACTATAATATCGTTGTTTGAGATCGTTCTTAAGTAATATATTATTAGATTATTATTATGTTAATGACATAATGCAAAAACACATTTTCAAATGACAATAAACTATAATTCTAATGTACATTTAACACTGGAAACTGGAAGATATTTTAAATATCCAAAATAAATAAAATCAGACACAACAAATAAAATGAATTATAGTTTCTGTAAATAGTTCCTCTAAAAAGGGCTGATTGACACCAAAAGCACCAGACTGAAGGCTTTTATCATCCAGTTTCTGGTGGAAGATAGAAAAATGATAAATCAAGCTTAATAAATGGGATTTATTAAGCTTGTTTTAATTTATTGTGTGACTCATTAATTTTTTGCTTATTGCGACAGGCCTAATCGGTACATCAGTAGTTGTGTTTGTGTTTATTCCTGAATGAATATGATTTATTAATTTTGTCTTAATGGTTTACTGCATTTTTTACTTAATCATTCTGGAAATTGGACTACTTATTATATCTTAGCATGACTGTGTTGATTTTTTTTTTCTTTTTCTTTTTTTGCATTTTAATAATGTCATCCAAAGTTTCCCCTAGAAAACTTGCTAAGCCCAGTTGGTGAGTGTTAGGGCAGTCATTCATCCAGCAGTTAAAAAAGGTTTAAAGTTGACAGGAAATTTGAAAAAAAAAAAAAAAAAATCACTTGATAATTATGTGTTATAAAACTTAAAAAAATGCAAACATTTTAAAACGACTTAAATAAATAAGTAATGCTTAGCCTGGTGGGGGCACAAGTAAAGCCTGGTGGCCCGCCAGGCTTATAATAGACTGGTGGTAACTCTGTCACTTCTTCTAATCTTTGATTTAAAAAAAAAAAAATTATTTATTTATTTTTTGTTCTTCCTATTTTCAGATTTCGGGACGCTGTTGGACTTGGAGCACGACCTCCCGGATGAGCTGATCATCCCCAGCGAAGCGGTTCTGGTCAACGATAGGGACCTGAACAGCAGCTTGGGACGAGACCCCACAGGTGGAACAGCAGGGGGAATGGGGCTGGGCTTCGGCCCCGGTCCAGGGGGGGAACCCGGCGGGATTGGCGGGGGCCAAGACGCAGTGGCCAAGCACAAGCAACTGTCGGAGCTTTTGCGTACAACCACCTCCAGTCAACAAGGACATCCGGGAGCCATGGGCGGCCCCGCGGTGATGGGGCAGCACCTAGCCAACATGAAGGTATCCTCAGGTCAGGGGCCTCAGCAGATGATGGGGGGGCAGCAGCAGCATCTCTCCCAGCAGCAGGCCAACATGATGCAGCAGCCGGGGATGATGGGTAACAGGAGCATGATGGGAGTGCAGCAGAAAGCCAATAACGGCCAGCAGCAGCCGGGCATGATGGGAAGCCAGGTGATGAACGGCTCCCCTAGGATGGGCTTTGGGAACCAGGGGATGGCCAGCAGCGGCAACATGTTGGCCGACACGCTGCAGCAGCAGGGAGCCACGGGGCCAGGAGCCATGAGGGGCCAACAGCATGGAGCCATGAACAAGGTAGGGGCCCTGAGCCTGTTCACATGGAGAGCTGATGGAGTTCAGTCACATCCACCTGAAGATGCTCATGTTACATCTGGAAATCAACACATTACTGTGTTAAAAGGAAAAATAAAGTTACTTTTTCAGTTCTAATTAAATTATTAGCTAACGGTGTTAGCAATTTTATAGTTGATCAGCACGAAATATGAACTTATTTAAAGGGTTAGTTTATATACTGTATCAACAAAAATCACATTTCTTACCAACAGACATGCTTGGGGGAGGGGGGAGCTAATCAGTCTACCGATAGAAAATGTCTTTATATTAGGAAAACAATAGTCTTACAATATTTAATATGCTATCTAATCAGGTGAGGCTTTTGGATCATTTAAGTTCTTTGCATGAACGCTACATGGGTCTGAAAATTAATCCTCTGATGTACATTTACTATTAGAGACAGATCTAAAACATCAAGTAGAACGACTGCGTAGTGAGCCTTGCTACAGGAAAATATGTAAGAGGAGCCGCAGTATAAGTTCATAAAATACCAATAATAATAACAGTGTATTGTATTGCAGGGTTTCCCCCAGAAAACTTGCTAAGCCCGGTGGTGGGGGCGTCGCGGCAGTCCACCGGCGGTCCACCAGCGGTCTACCGTGTTTTTGTATTAAAAGATGTTACGTTGACAGAAAATATTAAAGTATTACTGTGTAATTATATGTTACAGGAAAACATCTCCAGTGAAATGCTATTTAAACCTGCAACTTGTCTAAAAACAACAAAGTTGCACATCGGGCCCCCAAGAGCTCCAGGGGCCTCATAAATGCTAATATTTTAAAACAGACCACAGATACATAAATGTAACACTTGTTTATTGAGATTATCAATGCTGTTAAACTTTATTCAATTTCAGCATACATAAATTAAAAGATTTTAAATTGTTTAATATTTAAATGCAAGATTTTAAGAAACTGGCAAGTTTACTTTGTAAAACTTCAAAGAACAATATTCATAGTTAGAATGTTTTGTTACCATAGCAACAATCTAATGCTGTGACTTTAATCTTTGAATTTACAAATACAAATTAGTAAACTGCGATTATAACTTATTGCTTTTTAGGCTGGCCAGTTACACTACTCCCTTCTCCCATATTTCACTAAATCTAACACAGAAGCTGTTAGAGGTGGCCCTGCACAATGAGTAAATACGCTGCACTGCGCAGAGATGCGCATCAAACGGGAGTTTTGGCTTTAGTAGCTCTTCCATTTCGTGTCTGTTGAGTTTTAATTGTCACAGAAACTATTCTGGTTGGTCGAGTTCCTGGGACTCGACCGTGCCTGACGGTCACGAGTTTCTCACATCTCGGTGCGGCCGCGCGCATTAACTCTAAGTAGACAGCGCATTTGATATGGTTTGATGCATCGTGTAACCGGAAAAATAATACTAAAAATAATAAAGTAATAGCGTGATGCGTGACTCCGAGGAGAGCGCGAAAGCTCCTCACCGGGCTGAACCTGCATGATCAGGTTAGCGCTGCTCGTTATCCACAAGCTCTTCGGCCAACCGGGACCACAGACATAAACTTTACAGGGAAGACAGACACAGAGCCACACGCTGGGCAGCGTGTTGAGATGTAAACGCCGCATATAATTGTTCGTTCACAAAGATAAATCATTCTCACCGCTCCACAATGCCCACCTCTGAATTCGCTACGAGTTATTCCTGTGGTTCACATAGAGCTGCACAACCAGAGCTAACGCGGTGGGTCTTAAACTCTTACCTAGAGTTCTCCAAAGGTTCATAATTCCTCACAGTAAGTTGACGTAAATATCCATACAGATCAGCCTGTGTCCAGTTTCAGTGGAAGGAGGCGCGCGAGATCCCGCTGAGGTAAAGCAGCGGCTGCGCGCAAGGCAAAGCGCAGAGGCGCCAGCGGTGTGATTGGTCCGCGCGCTGTCGGGTTTAAATGCATAAACTATAAACCTATCTATTATAAAACTATCCTTTAGGAATAAATCTGCTCTGCTAGTGAAATGCTCAGAGAAACGGAGACGCTTGCAGCCTGTCATTAAAAAAAAAAAAGTTATTATTTTTTTTTCTATTTATTTTCCTCGAAACATAAACAAGCAACACTTAGCCTGGCGGCGAGGCCAGTAAAGCATGGCAGGCCGCCAGGCTTATATTACACTGGGGGAAACCCTGGTATTGTAATGCACCAGTCAGTATTTGTCCAGTGATCAGCTCTGATTGGTGATTAGCGGTCATAAGTAAATGCATCAAAACAAAAATTGCCACCATTCTTAAAACACATTAACCAAGTTTTAAACATTATTTTAAAAACAATTTTTTGGAATAATTATGCAAAACCTTCCAGATGAGATTATTTTATTAAAGAAAGGGTGCTAAATGAAAAAACAAGCATTAAACAATCAATAATTAAAAACTTTAAAAGCACAAATGACGGTTGCTGTTGGACTCGGCATGTTTGTTTCTTTGTTTTTCTGATTCCAGTCTTTATTTTCAGGTTTCTAATCATTTTAACTTCATAGTAAAATATTTTGAAAAAATAAATAAATCAGCACGGACACTGGTGGGCCATATCTTCACATATACCACGAAAAAAATCTCATCACAATTTAGTGTCTTGTATTAATAATAATAAATTGTAAATGTTTTTAAACCTCAATGGTTGATTATTTGGTTGAGATTGTTACTTTTATTGTTCTAAGTGTTTTATTTATTGTTGGTTGAGGGCAATAATACATGTTAAAAACTGGATTAGCTGTAGCCGTGTCAATAGAGGCTTCACGTCATGTGACTTGGACTCGAGTCACACATTGAATGACTTATTGATTTACCAGAATTGATTTATCAGAATCAATTAGATTCGTTAACAATTACAGACCATGTCTGATTAAATAAACTTGATCACATATTTCCTGTTCATACAGTTGTTATACATAATTTGAGTTATTTTAATAGTTTGATGTTACTCAAATGCTACTACTGTTGTAGTTGGTTAACATGGTTATAACTTTTGTAGAAATCAGATTTTCTTAAACATTGCCATCATTGATCAATTAATTCATAATTTTCTAAATTTATTGGATGTTTTCATTATTTTGGTTAATATGTACAGTAAAAAGCAACAACATCTCTGAATTTCAAATGATTCTGAAGTTCATTTATTTTTGCTAGTTCTAGGAAACAAAATTACCCCTTTTCAATTCATTGCAAAAAGACTCAGTTATTGTTTCTTTGATTAAATTACATAATTGATCAAATAACTTGTTAAAAACCTTAAATGAAAAGTTTAGGACTTGAACTACAATGACTTGGTCCCACCTCTGTTTCTTTAACTGGTGTTTCTAAGCATCTAGTCTGAAAGCAGTGAAACATTTGTCTCAAAAAAGACTGTCTTTGCAATACAATCACCAAACTATTGTGATTAAAACTTCAAATTCATACTTCCCATGCCCGACACAACTTGTATTTAGCATCTTAAGTGTGTTTGGAGATTTATCCCAAGGAGTCATTTTCCTTTATCCCCAACTGGGCTCATTACAGCTGGAAGACATTTAAGTCTAAATCTTCACTGATGGTTCATATGCAACTATTGCATTGTGTAGCTGAGTAGAGAGAAGCAGGTTTATTCATTTATAAAGCAGTAATAACACACAATACGCTTTACTGGACTTTAAAGGAAAGATTAGAAAGAAAGTAAAGCATGAAATGGAAGCTGTTTGGATCATTTCTGATTACTTAATTGCAAGATATTGTAACAAGATTCTTCTGTAGCTAAAGTTGTAAGTCTGTGCAATTTTAGTGATGATGACAATGCCAAAAATCCCACATATTACCAAATACTTTTGGTCTAGTTTCTTGGTAGACTTGAAATAAGACTTACAAGTAACTTTTTAGCATGGTATAAGTTCTTGTTGAAGTCAATAATTATTTATATTGATAAAAAAGCTCTAGTTCACAGACGGATAATTTCACTCTTTTTCTTTTGACGCGTTGTGTTGCAGCCGGGCATGATGGGAAACCCAGGTGGCTCGTTTGGAGGTCCATATCAAGGAGGTCAGGGTCTGGGAGCTGCAGGGCTGGGCCCTCAGCTCCAGAACAAAGGGCCCATGGCCAACAACCTGGGCCAGTTCAATGTGGACAAGAAGACCCAGCCAATGCAAGCAATGGGTGCCATGGTAAGGCATGCACTCAGATTTAATTATGACGAGCCGAACACAGTAATTGTTTTTACCGCTTCTTCAGGATACTTTTTATGACCCACAATTTTTTTCCTCCCCTCTGCTGCTTTCTCTTTTTTGGGCCACTGAGCAGTCGCAGACGGGTGTGGGTGGTCCAACGGGCGCACCGGTGGGAGGAGCACCAGGGATGGTCCCCAGCGCGCAGCCGGGCCTAGCAGGATACAACGCGCAGGCCTCCGCTGCGGCCGGAGCGCCACCCACAGCGGACCCTGAGAAGCGCAAGCTGATCCAGCAGCAGCTGGTCCTCCTGCTTCATGCGCACAAGTGCCAGCGGCGGGAGCAGGCCAACGGAGAGGTCCGGCAGTGCAACCTGCCCCACTGTCGCACCATGAAGAACGTCCTGAACCACATGACCCACTGCCAGTCCGGCAAGTCCTGTCAAGGTAAGTCACAGCGCTGTAAACATGTTACCTTATGTCAGACAGATTTAATATGATGACTGCGCTTCTCTGGAAGTATGTTTGGCTCTACTGAAGTTCAGCTCTTATAGCTGCAGTATGTGACTTTTGTGAGAAAAAAAAATCTATTTTTTCCATATTTGGTTAAACTGACATTATATCCTGACAATGTGGTTTGAGATCCCCGAACTACTATTGCTGTCAGAGCCAGGAGGAGGGGCTTAGAGCTGCCAATCAACCTCGTATATGCACTACTAAATGTGCTAATGGCAGAGAAACAACTTGCCATTCCAGGAAATGCTAACTAGTCTTAGCATTCATGGCAGACTCTGCTGTTGGGATTCAGCTTTAGCGTAGCAGAGAGAAAGGTGTACATGAGCATGATTGACAGTGCTAAGATACTGGGTGCTAATAAATTGGTTCTGATTTCCTTAATATTGGGCGATCGGCTGATTCTATTTCTGATCTTATCTACGTCTGCAAAGGTCTGAGAATCAGCCACTTCTCCCTTTTGGTCTGCTGGAGAGGACTGACAGACAGAGAGGTCACGTCTTCACATTAATGGTTTACTGAAATCAGCCTTCTTTTGTCAAATTAGACAGTTTTACACAAAGTATCAGTATTGGTCAAAATCAGTATTGGGCATCTCAGGTTTTGTTAAAGATCGATGATCGGTCAGAAAACTGAAATCAGTGCACAGATAATTTTATACCGTTCTTTATGTGCTCATATTTCATTTTCACATTTCGTTGCTCTGTCTCCCCCCCATCCCTCCTTTCCCTTTGCAGTGGCTCACTGTGCGTCCTCCAGACAGATCATCTCCCACTGGAAGAACTGCACACGCCACGACTGTCCTGTTTGTCTGCCACTGAAGAACGCCGGGGACAAGAGGAACCCGCAGTGTGAGTGTCTGTATCTGACCAAACCGACACATCTACTCTGTTTCTTATTTTGTTCCCAAATACTGTACATCTGCTTTCTTTCTATTATTTTATTTGCTTTAACTACTCAAGTAGTTTGTAGAGATTTTAATGCTAGGATTGTCCAGGTTTGCTTGGTAATGGATTAGAACCAACAACCTCATTTTCACCTAATTTGTAAACTCTGCTCCTTTTGAAGCTTTTGTATAGACGTTTTAAATGTATTTGTTGAAATCACTGTTGTTGATACTTTCGAGCAGAGCAAATAAATGATCACTGATCCAATATTATTCTTGCTGTCCTCACAGCTCTGCTGAGTGCAGCAGGTTCAGGACTGGGAAGCTCGCTGGGTTCGGTCCCCGGTGGTCAGCCTAGTACTCCCAACATCAACCCACCCAGCCAGATTGACCCCAGTTCAATAGAGAGAGCCTATGCCGCCCTGGGGCTCACCTACCAGGGAAACCAGATCCAGGGTCAGACTGGTCCACCCAACATGGCCAGCCAAGGTCAGGCCAGCATGAGGCCTCTGAACCCAATGAGTAAGTTAAAGGAAACAAGCTAAGCTAACAGAAAACATTCAAGTAATTCAAGAATAATCTGTTCTCTACCTGGTTACAGGGCTGGGCAATTATCGCATCGTTCATAATTTATCATGATAAATTTATCAGAAGAATTTATATTATGGTTATAATAAATTCCAATTAATGATTTTTAAAAAAATCAAAACTGTCCTTCTTGTCAGTTTTACTATTTTCTCCACTGAAATGAAAACGTTAATAAATATCAGTAAATCTGAAAATAATGTGCGATACATGTCACACTTTTTATGTCACTAAAAAACATGCTGCACCATCATCCTCAAACTACTTCCTGTTATCTTCTTCATGGTTTGCACCAACATCTGGTTGTTGGTCATGTGACTTGCGAAGAAAGTGTTTCTCTCACGGTTTGGAAAATAAACCAATTTTCATACAGCCAATAACACCACCTCACCCTAACGCCAACACGTTTTATGAAAAACTGAAATATTTTCAACATTTCTATTAAGCAAATTAATTTTTGAAATGTCAAATTGTGTAATTATATGTACCATGAAAACACACTTAATGTCACAGTCGTACAGTAACCTAAAAATGAGGAAATAAATACTTGTTATCATCACTTTTATCATTATCGCAATAGTACGGCAAAATATTGCGATAAAACTTTAATTTCGTATTGCCCACCCTGACCTGGTTAATGCCTTATGGCCAAAATCTTCCAGATAATTTAAATGAAACCAAATTATTTATAGCAAAACTGCAGACAAGTCACCCAATAAGAGAGTGCTCTATTAGGAAAGAAGCAATGTCATCAGAGTTGTAGAGTTGTATATAAGGCCGATCTCTTATCTGTGTAGGTGTGAATCCGATCGGGGTCAACGGCGGCGTGGGCGGCCCCCCTCAGAGTCAACAAGCCAGTTTACTACAGGACACCATGATGCATCTTAATGTGAATAACCAAAGGTAAGAGATGGCACCACGATGTGGGATGAGCAGTTTGACTTAAAATATCAAGAACTCAGTTTAATGATAGTCTATTTTTATTTATTTATTTTTTTTATTATTTCCAGTTTGATGAATGATGCTGTAGGAGTCGGATCCATGCCCACAGCAGCCCCTCCCTCCGCCACAGGGATAAAGAAAGGCTGGCATGAAGACATTACACAGGACCTCCGGAACCACCTGGTGCACAAGCTGTAAGCGTCACCAGCAAAACACAACACATTTCGACTTGTGTCACCACTTCAAAAAGCCTTTGTGCTTTTATTGTGACAAAATGTAGAAAAACTCAAACATCAACTTATTTTATTAGGATTTCATGTAAATACTCCAAATTAAAGTGACACATCACTGTGGAGTGGATTGGAAATGACGCCTGATTTTCTGAGTTGTTTGGTAAGAAAAATCTGCTAAGTGTGGCATTTATTTGAATTCAACTCCCTGAGTCAACACTTCGTGGAAGCGCCTTTCAGTGTCTCCAGCAGCTCTGCACGCTATAGTTTTATTTCATTTATTCAGTTTTTGCTCTTTTTAGTGTCTGAGTAACTTTCTTTTCAAAGCCTTTCCACAGTTTCTCATCTGGATTCAAGTTTTTACTTTGACTAGGATATTTAAACACATGATTGTGCTGTAATCTAAACGCATCAATTTCCTTCCACATGACAACTATCCACAGCTTTCCAGCAGTCAGTCACAGACTCTGCTGTTCCCTCGTCCCTTAGCTTCTTCCCGTCTGCTTGTTTACTCACAGTGTCCAGGCCATCTTTCCGACTCCGGATCCCGCTGCGCTGAAGGACCGTCGGATGGAGAACCTGGTGGCCTACGCCCGGAAGGTAGAGGGAGACATGTACGAGTCAGCCAACAGCAGAGTAAGCTGCTCTCTTTTCAACCTCACCAATTACACAAAAAATATATAAATGGAATATGCAGAGTGTAGTAACGTTTTCAGTCTTCTTCATTTGTGGTTCTGCCGTTCTGATTTTTTTGTCTTTTGTTTTTTTCCAGGCTGAGTACTATCACCTGCTGGCGGAAAAGATCTATAAGATCCAGAAGGAGCTGGAGGAGAAAAGACGGACTCGGCTGCAGAAACAGGGCACAGCCGGGCCCGGCATGGGTCAGTCACCAACCGGGCTGCCTCAGAGTAAGTGGACATCTAAATACTCATGCCAGTGCCTAACTTTTTATTTGTGTTTTTATGCGTTGCGTAGAAATCTTGGGTTTGCAGTGTAAATAACTTGTCATCACATCTGTTTTCCTTTTTCTAACTTCTGCAACCTGCGCCTCAGTAAATCAATTCTTCTGCAGTTTTACTTTCTCCCATTGTGCACTTATGGATGTCGTTGTCTGTCTCCTTTCTGCAGACGGCCCTCTCTCTGATCCATCCATGGTGCGGCCGCCTGGACCCAATCAGATCAACAGGATGCAAAACCCAGGTAGAGAACATCCTCCAAAGATTGTTTTATCTGCTCAGATATGATTTATTTGCACAAAAAGTTCAATTTTTCATGAAACAATTTTTGTTCCTAATATTATGTGGGTGTTTTTGTCAGGTATGAACCAGTTCAATCAGATGGGGATGCCAGCTATGGGTCAGAGGTCAACACCGCCTCTTACTTTGGGATCATCTGGCAACCAGGTCAGCGCTTTGCTCCGTTTTGTTTTAAGCTATAGCTAATAGAGCCATTTATTGTTTCTTGGACAAATCTGCTTCCATAGTGATGACTTTTTAATAAAAGAGAATTTAAAAAAATGTTTTACACATTTATTCACTTAGCTTGGGATGGTTGGGCCCAGAGTGGGACAGCCCAACGTCAACACAATGCCGACCCAGTATCTGTCCCATGGACAGTTTCCTGGGTCAGGACCTGGAGTTGGAGCACCTCAGCCTGGACTGGCCCAGCCTGGAGCCCAGGGCGGGATGGCACAGGTAGAAAGACTCGCATTCCTTTAATTCTTCCCTGTTGGCCATGTTTGTTTACTCTGAACTCATGTTTGGTCTTGACATTATTGAGAGGTTTTGTGACATTCTCTGTCTGAAATCTGAATGGTGGTGAGTGAAATCAGTTTCACAGGTGTGTTAGTCCTGTCTTGTGGATCAGCACCAAACACTGTACAAGGAAACCTGCAATAGCTAAGATTTTTCTTTTTATCATGTTCATGGTCTCTTAGGTTTTTAAAATCAGACGCTTGAACCAGACCTTAGCTTTTCTCTGAGTATATTCTGAGGATATGACAAACATTTTCAGTAATCTCTTCATTAAATAAAAAAATCATCACCTCTTTCTTTCCCAAAGATGTTTTAGGGAACAAAAAACTTTTGGCAAAAAAAACAAAACAAAAACAGGCATATACTATATGTAGTTCATTTTTTTAGCAAGACTTTTCTGTCAGGCAAAATTTTGAGTCGCATTCAGACATCTTCATTCTGTTCTCTTACTTGAGCCGACTGAGGCTACCGCTAGTTAGCTTTTTTGCGTCCATAATGAGTGCAGATTATTGGCATACTTGTCTTTGCCATTGGCTCATTTCTGTTGCCAGCTCATATGACGCTCCATTGACACCATAGTATAAAATATGTTATTTTCTTTTGTACATTACAGCTTTACATTTAAATTTCATTCATCGTGGTCTTAAAAAAAATCTTAAAAAGTTTTAAATTTGAGTTGGTGAACCTTGTCCTCCTCCTTCTCCCTGTAGGCCCAGATGGGAACTCCTCCGTCTCTCTCCGTGGCCAGTCCTCTGGCACAGCCCGGTTCAGTGGGCGGTCCTAGTGGGGTCCCCACTGTGGGGCCCATGGGTCCCCAGAGCGTGGGAGGCGGCGGTCCCAACGCATCTCTTGGCACCCCCACTTCATCCATCACCTCATCTAACTCCAACCAGCAAGCCAACTCCATCCCTCACCTGGGACCCATGCGTGGCAGCTCCCCCTCCCCGGCACATAGTCGCTCCCCAACGCCCCACCAGACGCCTCCCAGACTAGCGGGCTCCCAGACACCGCAGCCACACACCCCCAACGCTCCTCAGCTGGCAGGGCCCCCACTGGGCCTTCAGCAGAATCAGCTCAGCCAGGGCCCTGGCTCCAACAAGCCCCTCCAGCAGCAACACATGGGGCCCTCAGGTTCAACCACTCCATCTCATCCCGGACTAGCCCCCAGCTCCACGCCGCACGCCGCTCAGCTACCCCGCACTCCGGTTAGTTAGCACTGCAGCTCCTCCTGTTCTAAAGGAAATAATTTGATCTTATTAGTTTATGTTTTATTTGGAAGACGTTTCTCTTTTTATTTCAAGTATAAATCTATTCAGTCCAATCATAAAGCAGGGCTGGGTCATTAATCAATTTCATTGAGTTTTTTTGGCTTTTATAGATTGAATTTTTGGAAAATCAGGATTTTTTTTTCACAAATATGAAAAAAAATCTGGTTTCTGTAGTTGAGTCTTGGGGAAAAATAGTCCACTTTTTGTAAATATTTTCTGTTAATTTAATACAATTAACTGGAGTTTGTCTGTAATGGTCCCTGCAGCTGTCCCAGAAGGGCTCGTTCCCAGCAGACAGCCAGGCCATGACGCCGGCCTCCGTCGGCAGTCTGGAAGCCGCGTCCCAGCAGCCGCCGCTGGACGCCTTCGCCACCAAGATGGAGCCCAAGGCGGAGGTGAAGCACGAGGACGAGGAGGAGGAGAGCGACACGGGCAGTTGTTCTAAAGGGGGGAAGCTGAGCAACCACAAAGCGGAGGAAAAACCCGTCAAGCTAGAACCTAAGAAGGAGGAGTGTTCCGGAGACGGAGGGAAAGGAGTCCCCATGGACACGTCCACGCCGTCAGCGGCCATGAAGACCGAAGAGAAGAAGCCAGAGGTGAAGAAGGAGGTGAAAGAGGAGGAGAGTTCAGAGGCAGCTGCTCCACAGGCTCCTGTGAAGAAGAAGAGTAAGGCGTTGTTTTACAGAGCTGAAAATACTACGTCAGACTAGTTGAGTTAAATTTAACTTTTTTCCCTCTCCATAATTTCATAGTCTTCAAACCGGAGGAGCTTCGTCAGGCCCTCATGCCCACACTGGAGTCTCTCTACCGACAAGACCCAGAATCCCTCCCGTTCAGAATGCCTGTGGACCCAAAGCTGCTCTGCATACCTGTATGTATTCTGAGTCAGAACGATGTCCTCAACCCGTTCTCTCTCATAGCTACCATAATTACCAGTTCCATGTTCTTAATATAGCTGGGTTTCCTCTAGAGGTGGGCAGATCCATCCAAAATATCAATGACATCAATACCAAGTTGGTATCAGTATTAGCACTAGCATGCTAAGATAAAGTTCCACCTTGAAATTTTATTTGGGCTTTGTATTCTCAACTCTACCTCAGAAATAGTTTTGTTTTGGCTTTCTCTCACATGATAATTTTTCTACTTTGTTTAGGAAAAATGCAAAAAAAAAAATCATGTTATGTGATTCAATTATCTTGTAGATACATATATAAACTTTGTCCAAATTCTGTCCCATGTTTGAACAAAATAATTCAAAGAAAAAAAAGAAACAACAAAAACGGCAGTAGTTTGATTATATATCAAAATCAAACTTGAATAAAAAGTATTGATATCAGCAATACAGGCCCTGTATTTACTTGGTATTGGATTGATATCTAAATATGCAGTATTGCACACTTTTTCTTTCCCCCAGTAACCACACAGCTGCACTAATTGGAATCACAGGAATTAATTTGCTTAATAGAAACACAGCAGTTTCGAAAAGAGTCAGAAGTTTTGGCGCTATCATGAGGTGAGTTGTTTTTTGGCTGTATCAAAATGAGTGTCTTTCACGAAGCTACAATAGAAACACATTTTTTGCATCACAAGTCAAAAACCAGATTTCACTGCTGGTGAAGAAGACAGAACAATAATAAGTAGTTGGAGGATCATGTTTCTTAATGACTTATCACATGAACAAATTTATTCACATGTGATTTTAATTGTGTTTCTTATTTAAAGGAAACACAGTGGTTGCGAAATTGTATTTTTGTAATTAGTGGAATATCGACAAAGTTTTGCAAACGTTTGTAATGGAAACAAAGCTTCTGTCTGGACTGTGTCAGTATGTGTCTAATGACATTTCCTCTGAAACATTTGGACAGGACTACTTTGACATAGTGAAGAACCCGATGGACCTGTCAACTATCAAGAGAAAGTTAGACACAGGTGAGTGTCTGTCTGCTGGAATACACACTTTATCATACTTACCTTATCAGAGGATTTCTACACCTGTAACCACAAATTTCACTATATTTATTTTCCAAATTCCATTTCCTCCCTCCCCCCCAATTCCATTTTTTCCACTTGAATTTTTCAGAATTCCTTTTTTTTTTTTTTTTTTTACAATTTTGCCATATTTACTAGCCCAGAGTATTTGATTACAGAATGAATAGAAAAAAAGATGGAACATAACGATGGGAAGAGGTCAACATTTCCTGCTATTTTGTATCACAAATGAAACAAACTGCTGTGGTTTTACAAGCTGTTAAAAAGTTTCCCCTTCATTTTTTTCTATTTTGATCATTATGAGCAAAGCTAAGAATCTTGTTCTTAAAGTAAGAGAATATCCCTTATTAAAATGCTTTAGAGTTGATCAGAATACTAAAAAAAACAAAAACTAAATAGTAAAAGCTCATGCACACTTCCCTAAAGAAAAGGACCTTTTGTTCATTTTTATTTCTTCCATCTCCAGTGAAGTGATGACTGCCAACGTTTTGGCTTAGCTTTCATGTTCGTCCCCACTGAACATGACAATTGCAGATTCCATATTGTTTATTAAATTCTGTCTGCGCTTTCTGCACCGCGGAAATTATATGTCTCTCCATATTACTTGGATTTGAAGTGATAAACCGATGCAAGGCAACTTAGACAAGTGAAGTAAGAAGTTTCACCCCCCTGTGCTGTGGTACCCCTAAATAAAGTTTCGTGTAGTCAAATGTTGGTCAGTAAACGGAGCTCAGTATGTCCTATCAAGTGACAGCAAAACTTCAAACCAACAAGTGATCCCCTCCTTTTATATTTTAATGTAAAGTTCTTATACTTATCAGAGTCATTTAAAACTCTGGATCTATCAGTGATCACGCACTAACTGACCAGCCGGGGTTTTGCTCCGTCTTCGTGGCGTTTGTGTCGTCGATGCAGGTCAGTACCAGGACCCGTGGCAATACGTGGACGACATCTGGCTGATGTTCAACAACGCCTGGCTGTACAATCGCAAAACGTCCCGTGTTTACAAGTACTGCTCCAAGCTGGCCGAGGTGTTCGAGCAGGAGATTGACCCCGTCATGCAGGGCCTGGGCTACTGCTGCGGCAGGAAGGTGTGTAGGCACACACTTCTTCTTTCAGCAGGAAATATTGCAAAGTATTTCTTTTATCAAACATACTTTTTGTTTTCTCTTTGATTCCATAGATAATAAGGTTAATAAAATGACTTTTACTTAGAATAAGGTTTTGGAGAACGAAAACCTTCTTTTTATTAATTGGTTATACCTGGATTGATATTGCAAATAAAAATGTGGGACCCAAATTCTGTTTTTATTGCTGAGAATAAGCTGAATTTATTCTTTTATGTTTTGTTCAAGCCGAAAATAATTTTCAAACTGGAAGCTTTCCTTTCAATAAACTGCAAAATCCTTTTAAAGGTTTGGGTCTACAGTGATTTAAACAATACAAGACAAACAACAACAACAAAAAAACAGAATTCTTTAATTGTTTCTTTAAAATTGTTGTGTGCTCGGTTTGTTGTTGAGCAAGTAAAAAAAAAAAAAAAATAAAAAAAAAAAATATATATATATATATATATATATATATATATATATATATATATATATATATATATATATATATATATATATATATATATATATATATATATAAATATAAATAATATAGGGGTGCAATGAAAAGATCAGTACATAAAAAGTACAGCCAGATGCCCATACCTGAAGCACTCGAAACTGCCAAACAAAGGCTCCAAGCCTTGGCCAGCCGCCTAAAGAGATACACGAGAGAGAATGAAGCCGAGAGGATCAACTGAACCAGCTACAAAATGGGACTCACCCTGAATGATTAACTGAAGGGCGCACAATCCTGATCCAGAAGAATCCCTCAAAGGTCCCATCCAACTATTGGTCAATAACCTGTCTCTCTACAACATGGAAGCTCATGTCATGCATCATAGCAGCTAAGATAAGCGGACACATGGATAAATACATGAGCACGGCACAGAAAACATTGAGGACAGTTACAAGTACTTGGGAATACCACAAGCAAATGGCAACCTTGATGAGGTCACAAGGAAAGGAGCTACAGCCAAATACCTCCAACGACTAAGGCAAGTCCTGAGAAGCCAGCTCAATGGCAAGAACAAGATCCGTGCAATAAACAGCTATGCCTTACCAGTAATCAGATATCCTGCCGGAATAATTGGCTGGCCAATGGAAGAGATGAAGGCCATGGATGTTAAGACTCGGAAGCTACTAACCATGCATAGAGGGTTCCACCCCAAATCCAGCACCCTGAGACTGTTTACGAGTCGTAAGGAAGGAGGCAGAGGACTAGTGAGTGTGAGAGCCACTGTCCAGGATGAAACATCCAAGATCCATAAATACATCAAGGACAAAGCCTCAACGGACGATGTGCTCAGCGAATGTCTCAGGCAATGGGGAACAGAGGACGAGGTGCCAAAGAGGTACCATCATGGGAGGACAAGCCCCTACATGGGATGTACCACCGACAAATAACTGAAGTGGCTGATATCAGGAAATCCTACCAATGGCTGGAAAAAGCTGGACTCAAGGACAGCACAGAGGCCCTCATCCTGGCTGCACAGGAACAGGCCCTAAACACCAGAGCGAACAATAGAGGCTCAGATCTACCACACTAGACAAGACCCAAGGTGTAGGTTGTGCAAGGAGGCCTCTGAGACAGTCCAGCACATAACAGCAGGGTGCAAGATGCTGGCAGGGAAAGCGTACATGGAACGACATAACCAAGTGGCTGGCATAGTGTACAGAAACATCTGTGCAGAATATGGACTGGAAGCCCCGAGATCAAAGTGGGGAACACCCCCAAAGGTGGTGGAGAATGACCGAGCTAAGATCCTGTGGGACTTCCAGATCTAGACAGACAAAATGGTAATGTCGAACCAACCGGACATTGTGGTGGTGGATAAAGAACAGAGGAAAGCCGTTGTGGTGGATGTAGCAATACCAAGTGACTACAACATCAGGAAAAAGGAGCAGGAGACACTGGAGAAATACCAGGGCCTCAGAGAGGAACTGGAGAAGGCCTGGAAGGTGAAGACCACAGTGGTGCCTGTGGTCATTGGGGCCCTCGGGGCAGTCACCCCCAAACTGGAGCAGTGGCTCAAACAGATCCCAGGAACAACATCAGAAGTCTCAGTCCAGAAATGTGCAGCTCTAGGCACAGCCAAGATACTGCGCAGAACCCTCAAGCTCCTAGGCCTCTGGTAGAGGACCCGAGCTCAGAGGATGAAAGAGACCACCCGCGGAGGGTGAGAAGGGAATTTTTTATATATATATATATATATATATATATATAAATATATATATTAGGGATGTGCCGATCAGGTTTTTTCCTGCCGATACCGATCACCCATGAGGGCCGATACACCGATACCGATCACATAATTATTATTATTATTTTTTTTTTTTTATCATAAACACTACCGGTTACATTATGTGGAAAAAGGAACCATGAATTCACCTTAATTTAGACAAAAACTTGTTTTTAATAACTTTTTTCAAGAAGAAAACTAAACAAAACAGGCTAAATAACGCAAAGAGCCAAAATAAAACCTCTCAACATTGCCAAAAAAATTCAAGTATAAAACTTTACATTCAAAGGCAAAAACATACAATAAGCAATCCAGAGTTACTGAATGAAAACTTCCTGATAGTATGGCGGCTAGCTGATTACTGCTAGCTCTGAGTGGCTGTTTCTGACTGAGCGGAGTAATTATGCAGATCAGGGAGGATCTGCATAATTACTGTCTCATGTTAGGACAGCGAAAGTTTTAAAACGTATGTAAAATTTATTTTTTTAAGTTAGATGCTGCAGCTTTAAGCAGAGGTTTGGTGTGAGAGTCACTACCAGGTGGAGCAGAAGCGAAGCTCCGTCTGTGAAATATTACTACCTGTAGCGTAGCAGCGGTTCAACAGGAGAGCAGAACCAGCCTCTTACATCGCAGCTCGATGACTTAAATAATTTTGCGGGTTATTTGTTTAGCTTTCTGACCATCATGCTAATCCGGGTGAGTGTTTGTAGCTGTGCGCTGCTTTACCTGCTATCTGATCCTCCGTATGTCTTTTTTACTGCAGTGAGCCTCGATGTAGCCAAATTCCGTCAAGTATGGCATTGTTTTTATGTTGTATTAGCTTCGTTGTAGGGCTGAAACGATTCCTCGAATGATTCGAGTACCTCGATTACTAAAATTCCTCGAGGAAAATTTACCTGCCTCGAAGCTTCGTTAATTTATGTTTTATTAGTTAGCGCACCGTGTTCCGGCCGGGACTTCATTTGCGTTGCGCGGAGCTCTCACTTCCGCCTCTGAGTTGTTGACAAAAGCTAAGTCTCAGCGGCATAAAGTCCAATCTTCAAGATTGGCCCGTGGGGATTTTATTGATTGATGATAATGCCCGACTTTTTATCGTTTTTGGGGAACCAATAAGCATCCTTAAAATGACTGGGGGAATGCCTGGAGTACGGCAGCATTTCTCCTCCGGGGCTGCTGGTTGAAAGCGAACGGCGGGAAGAGCGCTGAAGTGAGCGGATAGACTGAACAGGGCGGGCGGCTGAGTAGCTGATGCTTACCGTGTAAATGTAGCTTTACCGACGAACCGCACAATAAATTTCATATCCCGGTCTGAAGAAACGGGTGGCGGAGCGCATCGTACATGGCTGGTAGATGAGTTTCTGAGTGTGACCAGTGAAGGTGTCGTAAATATCCCGTATTGCTTCCCCCCGTGTTCGTCCCCCGGTCTAACGGTTCGTCAGTCCGCTGGTCTATTTCCTCCCCTCCACCCATCTTACGTTCGTTCATTCGCCCTCTCCTCCCACTCCAGGCGGCATTTCCCGTATTTTCAAACCCAAAGCGTGACAGGTTAGGTGGCAAGGTGAGTTTAATTAATCTATTAAACTCACTGAAGATGAATACATAAACTAAAAGCTGGATTGTAGACATTTTTATAAGCATATTTGTGAGCCTGCCTCTTTGTTATTAAATTCAATATAATTTCAGATTTTTCTATAACTTTTCTTCTGGTTAACTTAGAAAGTGAGCTATTATTGTTACAGGTTAGTTTTCTAAACTACAAAAAAGCAACTGTTAGGGATGCTCAAATATGAAAAATTGGACTGATATTGATATCTGATAGTAACACCGGTATTATGCCAGATTTACCAATATTTCATTTTATAATTTTTTTTATCCGATTACTCGATTAATCGTAAGAATAATCGATAGATTACTCGATTACTAAAATATTCGTTTACAACAGCCCTACTTCGTTGTGTTGATGCATTTTGACCTGCTTCAATTTTCCGCCGCAACACGCAAACTTCCCCATTCACTCAGTGCGTTATAGTTCCACATCGCTTAGGATTTGTTGCTGCGCGTTTGCGCAGAGTGAAGGAAAGAGGAGACCAGCTGCACAGGCAGGCTGGAAATGAGATGATCGGTATCGGCAACAAGAGCCAATGATCGCCGATCACCGATCATGCACTTTTTCACGAAAATCGGCCCGATTATGATCGGTTACCGATCAATCGGCACACCTCTAATATATATATATATATATATACATATATATATATATATATATATATATATATATATATATGTTTGTTTTTGTGACTTTAGTTAAATAGTTAATTTTTGGCTCAGAAATGTTTGACTTGATGATTTTGTCCCAAGTGACAAAAGGTTTAGACTTTTTGGTCACACAAAAGCGAAAGGAGACAAAGTTTGGACAAACAAACAATATAAAAGGCAGAAAATAAGCAGAATAAAATGAAATGCCCAGTCAAACCTCAGTGACACCAACCAGTTCTTGCATATGCAAAAACGATTCAGTATACAAAAAGTTCTTGGCACTTTTTAATTTAACCATTCATCCATTTTTTCTTTATATTCTTTCAGTTTTCTAATTGGTTTAGAAGCTTTGGTTTTCTGTCAGTCTGTGTGGACAAGTCATTTCTTCCATTAATGAAGCCTGATCCGGCTCTCAAATGCAAAAATGAAGTCTGCTTCACCTGTGACGTTGGTTCATAACTAATTTTAGTCAGGGCCGTACTACTGCAATATCATGTTTCAGTTTTTATTGCGGGGTCTATTTTTGTTTTTACAGACAAATACCCAAACCTACTGTGTGTATGAGGAAAGCCTGGATGAGTGGTCTACGTTTATCGACTTAATATTAGACGTTTTACCTCTAATAGCAGACTATTCAGAGGTGGAAAGTTGAAGTTTGGAATAGTCTTTGTCCTATTTTACTTATTATTACTGGGTGCATTTGCTAAATGCTTTTTAAATGACAGCATTTTTAGTTGAAGGTGTCTTGATTCCTGATGATGTTATTCTTTAACCTTCAAGTTGTAGAGAGCCATCAGACTGACGTGTCCCCTGTCCTCTTGTCTTGTGTCCATCAGCTGGAGTTTTCTCCGCAGACACTGTGCTGCTATGGGAAGCAGCTGTGCACCATTCCCAGAGATGCCGTTTACTTCAGCTACCAAAACAGGTATGTAGACGAGATGATGACTGAATAACACAGGGTCGGGTTTCAACTAGGTATTTTGACTGGTAAAATTACTAGTAGTAATTAACTACTATACATGAGTGTTATATGTGTATGTTGATCTGATTTATGGTTTCCCTAAACATTTCACTTCATGTTCTCCATTTCTATTAACCTCCCTGTAATTCCTGACTCACTGGCATTTTAACAGTCAGTCCTATGATCACATTCTTTATGATTTTCTGAAAACTCAGAGAATAATCATTAATTAATAATTATACCTGTCATGATAACAATTTTTTCTGGACAATAAGTTGTCCTAGGAATTGTGTGATAAACAATAATATTGCTATGAGACAATTTTCAAGTAATGTAATGGTAATGGCACAATAATGGGTAACACTTTATTTGAAGGGGGGTGAATAAGACTGACATGACACTTTCATTAACATGACATAACACATATCATGAACATGAATAAGCCTTCATGAATATTTATGACTGTTGTCATAAAGCGTCATTCGGTAAATTATGACACTTTTAATACAAAGTTGACATTATTCAAAATGTCTTTGTTATGACAACTTGACATTAACCAAGAAATCATTACTGATATAAATTTGTTATAAAAGTGTTACTGATTGCACTTTAAAAATTAGGTAACTTTATGTTATTAAAGGTAAAGTTTAAACAGTAATGATTTCTTGGTTAATGTCAAGTTGTCATAACAAAGACATTTTGAATAATGTCAACTTTGTATTGAAAGTGTCCTAATTTACCGAATGACGCTTTATGACAACAGTCATAAATATTCATGAAGGATTATTCATGTTCAAGACATGTTATGTCATGTTTATGAAAGTGTCATGACAGCCTTGTTCAACCCCCTTCAAATAAAGTGTTACCCAATAATGCAATACACTGTCAAAGATCAATAAACTTTAAATTTTAATGAACATTTGACACTGGAACTGGAAAACATTTTAAATACACAAAGTAAATAAAAGAACATAAACGATAAATAAAATGAATTATCAGTGTCTGTAAACAAAATAGTCATTCAAAAAAAGGGCTAGTTGAGACCAAAGCACCAGACTGAAGACTTATCATTCAATTTTTGGTAGAAAGAGAGAAAAAATATAAATCATGCAAATGGAAATTATTGAGCAATTCATTGAATTTTTTGCTTATTGCAACAGGCCAAACCACAACTACTGTTTAATAATTTGAAGCAGCAAAGTGGAGAAAATTTGTAATTTTTCTGCTGCTTCTGTTCAGCCTTCCTGTTACCAGCTGAAACTCCTGCTCCTTTTTGTGGCAAAAGTATGTCGCAAAACAAACTCATCAGTTTAAATAACATCTCTATTTCTTCTAACATCATTCCAACAGAAATTAGCCAACTTTGAGCTCTCCTTCAGTAACGACATCCCCACTGAAGATTGTTGTTAACACAATCTGGTAGCAATTAATTGGTACTTTCAGTGAACACTAAAAGATTGGATTTTTGAGTTTTGAAGTGTTCTTTGCCAGTCGAGAGAGGAAATGATGCAGTTTAAAGCTATTATTTGAACATCTTGGCATCTACCTTCACTTTCATCCTTCACCTCTGACCTTTGCTAACCAAAGTAAACCAGTTCACTGTAAAAGGACCGACTTTAAAATGAGCTGCTTGAATGAAGAGCTGAGCCGTCTCCTGGGCTTCCCTGTTGTTCTGTGTAATCTACATGTCCCCTCCCCTCGTACAGCGGCTGTTAACTCTGCTCCTGCTTCGTTAGCTGCGATGCTGCCTATTGCTCATCCTCTCAGGTCCAAATTGCTAATCTGTGCTTTGCCTCGCCTCTCTGCTGTCCTTGGTGTTCGTCTCGTCCTGTTCCGTCTCGTTCTCCTGTCCTCTCTCCCACTCACTGTGACATCAACACTGGCTTGTCCTCCCCCCAATCCCTTCCCTTACCCGTCTCTCCTCCCCATTGAAATCATGCCTGGCTATGTTGACGACGACTCCCCTGCCGTCCTGCTGTCCTCCTCCCCGCCTTGTTCGGTGGCCGCCCCCCCCACCCCCGCCCCCTCCTATGCGCTGTCTGTGGTTGACTGTGCTGTGGGGGAATGGTGTAGTTCACCAAAATTTGGGCTTGTTGCTGACAGGTACCACTACTGCGAGAAGTGCTTCAACGAGATCCAGGGAGAGACCGTTTCCCTGGGCGATGACCCCACCCAGCCGCAAACGTGAGTATTTCTGTTTTTCTTGTTAACATTCCGGAGCATCTCTGCTGCGTCTTAATCGTTTCCGACTCCATAGCTGAGGTTTCAACCTGTCGTACTGCTCTCATTTCAGGTCTATAAACAAGGATCAGTTTGAGAAAAAGAAAAACGACACACTGGACCCTGAGCTGTAAGTCTAGAGCCATTAGACGCCACGGCGCTATGGCAACCTGAACCTAACATGTCTGTCTCTCTGTCCAGGCTAGTTGAATGTATGGACTGCGGACGCAGGATGCATCAGATCTGCGTTTTGCACAATGAAACAATCTGGCCAGCAGGGTAAGCGACATAGTTTTCTTATGGAATAGCTAATTCGTTTACAAATTGCTTCTTCTATTGATTTTTACCTGACCTGTTTTTTTTTTTTTTTTGCTTTGTGCTTCATAGTTTTGTTTGTGATGGCTGTTTAAAGAAGACAAACAAGACGAGGAAAGAGAACAAATATTCTGCCAAAAGTGAGTAATGCCTGATGATGTTGCTCCTGTTGTGATGTGTTCATGGTGAACCAACTCTCTGTACAAATTTATGGTGAGGCAAAAGTGAACTCAGTTCAGTTCATTTATACACCACCAATTCACAAGAAATGACGTCCTATGGGACTTTACAACAAATAATTTCAGTTCAGTTCAATGATACATGAATCATACATTAGTCGTAGTTAGCAAACAGCGTATTAAGTTCATTTAATTATGAATTAATTAGACTTTATTATTAAGGACAGAGTTCTTTTACATCTTTGAAAAGAAGATTTTGGAGTGGAATTTAAGTATCTTCAAAGTCTGAATAGCTGAAAGAATATAAATAATATTTATATTTCCAAACTTGATTCCATATCTAATTGTCTGAAGGTCCATTCGTCCATCGTTTTGTCCATCATCCATCCCTTCGTTCTTGCAACATTTTGTCTTGTAGCTCATCGACTAATTCTTCCTTTTGCCCATTGGTCCCTCTGTCCATCCATCCATTTGTTCGCTCTGAAGTCATCTTTTTCAATCCCAATGATGGTTATCAATCATCTTTCAATCCATCTGTCCATTCACCATCTCTTCATTCATCCCTCTTTTTTTGTCTGTGTGACCTTCCATTTCCCGCTCCAGATTTCCAAATTCCATGTTTGAAGCTGGATCATTATAAAAATATCTCCATAAATTTGTAACAAGCTTATTTAAATTATGACTAAAAGGGAGCAAGGCAGTAAATTTGAGTGGGAAAACATGAAGTTTTTACATGAAAAATGTGGTGGGACCCTGAGTGTTGCCTATAGGCTGTAACAATAATAATAATATTGACTCCAGATTCCAGTTTTTCTCTTACGTTCTTACCTTCCAGCCAACTGGTGATGCATACTAGGTAACGGTCTATATACACATGATGAATGAGAGGAGAATTGTCCTTTTGTGTCATCGTAGTTAGAAGTGATGGCTCTTCTCTTTACCATTCTCTGCTGTTTGTCCTACAGGGTTGCCCCAGACGAAGCTGGGAACCTTCCTGGAGTCAAGAGTCAACGACTTCCTGAAGCGCCAGGCCCATCCTGAATCCGGAGAGGTCTTCATCCGGGTCGTCCACGTCTCTGACAAAGTGGTGGAAGTCAAACCAGGAATGAAGTCCAGGTAAAAAAAAAACAACAACTAAAAGACTTGTGAACATCTACAAGTAGGTGGTTTTACAGCGATTGCTAAAACGAAGGAGTTAACCTTCAGATTCCTTGAGCGTTTTTAAGCTAAAAGGTGTCGTCTTAAATGCAAAAGCATGGATGTTGCTCAATATTTGTTCTTTTGGTGCTTTTCTACCTCAGAAGATGTTGGTTTATGCGTCACAATCATGACTTCCTGATGTTTCTGCTCTCAGGTTTGTGGACAGTGGGGAGATGTCCGAGTCGTTCCCTTACAGGACCAAAGCTCTTTTTGCCTTTGAGGACATCGACGGTGTGGACGTCTGCTTCTTTGGTATGCATGTTCAGGAGTACGGCTCCGACTGCCCTCAGCCCAACCAGAGGTACAGAAACCCACCTTACCGCACCTTTTCCACCTATTATGATTTTAGCCTGACTTAAAATCAGATGAATCAGTTTGAATCAAGTCGGCATCATGGTTTCCTTCCAGGAGAGTCTACATATCCTACCTGGACAGTGTTCACTTCTTTCGACCTCGCTGCTTAAGAACAGCAGTTTACCATGAAATCCTCATCAGCTACTTGGAGTATGTCAAGAAGTTAGGGTGAGTGCTGCAAAGTGGAACTTATTTATGAGTTCTTGGATGTCCTTTTCTTTGAACACAAACTTTGTTGATACACACACAATGTAAGTTGATCACTTTTTGTAATTTCTTTCCAATCTGAAAGATAAAAAAAATTCTACATTTCAGTTTCATTGATTGTTTAGGTTTGTGAGTTTATTGGTGTAAAACACACAGATAAACACCTGCTCATTAAAAATATCAACAGCCTTGACTTTTTAAACTCTTTTTGCCTCTAAACCCCAAAAGACCAGTTTTACCTAATATGATTATCCAGTCCAGATTTCCTAATTCAGTATCAATAGATTGTGATCCAATCAGAATCTTTTGTTTTTTTCCCCTCCAATATCTGAACTGGTCTCAAATCTAAAGATTTAAGTGTGTCACAGTGTGGAATCTTGAATTGAGTAAGGAGCCACTGGTTTTGACCCGTTTTGGGTTTCTCTTTTGGCCAGTTACACCACCGGTCACATCTGGGCTTGCCCGCCTAGTGAGGGCGACGACTACATCTTCCACTGCCATCCTCTGGATCAGAAGATCCCAAAGCCCAAGCGACTACAGGAGTGGTACAAGAAGATGCTCGACAAAGCCGTAGCGGAGCGGATAGTACACGACTACAAGGTACATACCACTGAAACCTGTTTTAGTTTCTATGTTTCCTTTTCCTCTAAGTTTTACCGGAAAAAGTTTAGGACGTCAGAATAAAATCAGTTTTGCAGAACATTAACTTTTCTTTGTTTCTTGCATCAAAGGATATTTTCAAACAGGCGACGGAGGATCGTTTAACCAGTGCCAAGGAACTGCCTTATTTTGAGGGCGACTTTTGGCCCAATGTGTTGGAGGAGAGTATCAAGGAGCTGGAGCAGGAGGAGGAGGAGAGGAAGAAGGAGGAGAGCAGTACTTCTAATGAGAGCATTGATGTAAGGCTGAGTCTCTTCCCTCTCTCTGCTCTTTGATTTAGATTGTGTTTCTGGGAAGAGGAGTCATGAACTGGTTCCAGAATGCATCGATGAAACAATCACGGGTTTTCTTCTTTTTCTTTCTCCTTTGTGCAGGATGCAAAAAGCGACAGCAAAAATGCAAAGAAGAAGAACAACAAAAAGACGAGCAAGAACAAAAGCAGCTTGAGTCGCTCGAATAAGAAGAAACCCGGGATGCCCAACGTTTCCAACGATCTGTCGCAGAAACTTTACGCCACAATGGAGAAACACAAAGAGGTATGGAGGCACACTCAGCGCGGCCCATCTAACCTGCTGATCACTGCTAAATATTAGACCAGTCTGGCATTTGTGCTCCAATTCTGACATCTATGTCAGCCAGCGGCATAGAAGAAGACCTAAAGCAAATTAGTTATCACTTATTTATATAAGGAAGAGAGATGGTGTCACACGTCTGTATTAGAATGAAGTTGCTGTAAATATAAATTAAACATGGACTTACATCTTTTGTTAGCTGTTTGCCTGGATAGCGTCATAGAAAAAGCAGTCTTCATCTGTATTCTGTAAGTGGACACTAACCCCAACTCTGATCTCTCTAAAACACAAACATTTTGAATTTGTTCAATATTTTGTTCAATAACAAATATGGGCCAAAAGATTTGTTTTTTATTACTCTTTATTTAACCAGGTGAGTTAAGAATGAATTCTCATTTTGAAACAACGACCTGGCGGCACAAACACAATAAAACCCAAAATGTGCATACATAGAATGAAATGTAATATTTTAGCTGAACTGTGTGCAGATTTAAGACAGCATCTTCATTAAAATATCTTTAAAACTTTCTGGTTATTCAAAGGTAAAATAGAATATAACATTTGAATCACTGTGGATTGGGCTGGTGTTCGTCCAATCACGAACACCAGCCCATATCTCTCGGTACCTTTACTTAATAATAATCTTAACATGGCAGTATATAACTATATAAAATGTGTTTTACATATTTGTTAAAATTAGTATTATGTTGTGACAGAACAAGTATATAAATAATCTGTGAAAAACTTGAGCTCTGCACTCTCGCTGTGCAAACTGCAGAAATGCATCAGAAAAACAATCAATCAGAGCCAGGGTTAGGGTCTTAAAGCGCCATCAATCATGCTTGTGCTAGCCCCTTTACCCTTGCTCTCTGCTACACTACACATGTTTCAACACAATATAGCCTGCCAGGAATCACAAGACTAGTTGGCATAGCCTTTGTATAAATGTGGATAAGTGGTTTTCCTGGAATGGTAAGTTTTTCTCTCTGCTATTGGCACATTGAGCAGCATTTGTTGACAGTGCTGCTAAATTGTCAATCTGATTGAGAATTGATTGGTTGTCAGTCAAATTGACCAGTGTTTCCCAACCTTGGTCCTGAAGGAACACTGTCCTACATGTTTTAGGTTTCCATGATTTAATGTGCCTGTTAATCAGACAACGATTTAAATCAACTGGGCTGAAGCAAGGAAATACCTTAAACATGTAGGTCAGTGCCTACCCTGGTGCCTTGAAGACCAGGGTTGGGAAACACTGAAATTGGCTGTGATTGAGTGGTGGAGCTCAATCTTTTCAGATTACCTGTCTCATATTATAATGTTAGAACATGGTGACAAATCAGAAAAAAAACAGAAAAAAAAAATATTACTGCAGCTTTAAGTGAACTCCTTTGTTTGTCTTGTTTTTTTAAAGACTGCTAATCACCCATCCCTCATCTCTTCCTGCTGCCAGGTGTTCTTTGTGATCCGGCTGATCGCGGGTCCCATGGCGAACGCCTTGCCCCCCATCGTGGACCCGGACCCCCTGATGGCATGTGACCTGATGGACGGTCGGGATGCGTTTCTGACACTGGCCCGGGACAAACACCTTGAGTTCAGCTCATTGAGGAGGGCCAAGTGGAGCTCCATGTGCATGCTGGTGGAGTTGCACAACCAAAGCCAGGACCGCTTTGTTTACACGTGCAACGAGTGCAAGCACCATGTGGAGACCCGCTTCCACTGCACCGTCTGTGAGGTGAGTGTCAGGGTGGAGGGTCGGATGTGTTGAAGTTGGAAGGTATACGGGACAAGTGTGGACATAGATTTCTGTTTCCAGACTTTATCTCTTACCCCATAGTTTAAATGTCACCTATTCTTTACTTTTTATATGCGAGTCTGGGAACGCATTAAATATCTCCATGAAAAATGTCTATAAATCCCAACTTTCCCATTCTGCAACTTTCATCTTAATTGTTCTGTCTGTGGCGTTTGCTACAGGATTACGACCTGTGCATCACCTGCTACAACACTAAGAGGCATGAGCACAAGATGGAGAAGCTAGGCCTGGGCTTGGACGATGAGAGCAGCAACCAGGCCGCTGCCACCACCCAGAGCCCAGGAGACTCGCGCCGCCTCAGCATCCAGCGTTGCATCCAGTCCCTGGTCCACGCTTGCCAGTGTCGCAACGCCAACTGCTCCCTGCCGTCCTGCCAGAAGATGAAACGGGTCGTCCAACACACGAAAGGCTGCAAGAGGAAAACCAATGGCGGTTGCCCCATCTGCAAGCAGCTCATTGCATTGTGCTGCTACCACGCCAAGCACTGTCAGGAGAACAAGTGTCCAGTGCCATTCTGCCTGAACATCAAGCACAAGCTGCGGCAGCAGCAGCTACAGCACCGACTGCAGCAAGCCCAGATGCTGAGGAGGAGAATGGCCAGCATGCAGAGGGTTGGCCAAGCCCCTCCGGGCGGCCCACCTGGGGGGAACGGGCTGCCGTCTCCGAGTGGCAACAACGGAGCAACCGGTCCGGCTACCCCAACATCCATTGGTACGCAACCTCCGACCCCGCAGACCCCCACCCCGGGCAGCATGCCTCCACTTCCTCAGCCACAAGGAGTTCAGATGGGCGGGATGGTCACTCCGGGTCAGCAGCCAGGTGGTGCGATGACCCCTCAGCATCACCACCAGCAGTTCCAGGCAGAAGGTATGATGATGTCTCCTCAGCAGCAGATGGTGAATCAGCAGCAGCAGGCACCCAACGTGCAGCAACTGCAGCACCCTGGAGGTTTACCTCCGTACAACCCCAGACCACCGGGGCCGGCGTCTCTCCATCAGTCGCTAGGGAAACCTGGGTTGGGTCCAGCCACCCCACCCCAGCAGCAGGGGCAGGGGTCCATGCCTGTACAGAGCCAGCCGCAGGGGCCTCCTCTAGCTGCAGTAGAGACTGCCCTAAAGATCCAACGTCTAGCAGAGACCCAGAGTCGGATGGCTCAGGCCCAGGCGCAGATTCGTGGCTTGGGGCAGGGCGGCATGATCCCCCAGCACCCCCACCACCAGAACAGCCCGGCACAGATGGTAATGCCCCACATTGGGGCCCAGGGCATGGCCCCCCAGACTCAGGGAGTGGTCGGCAGGACTATGTTGGAATCGCAGCAACACGGGATGGTAGCTGGCACACAACCCCAGCTGACCTCTCAAATTCAGCAACCACTTCAACCAACAAACCAGCAGTGGGGGGGCCCCAGAGGGCCGACCATGAACCCACAAACAAGGACAGCTATAATGGGGTCTATGCCCCCCCAGCAGCAGGCTGCCATCACTCAGCAGCCACCGCCAATGAATCCGCAGCAGACCCAAGCAGGAAACCGAGGTTTGATGCAGGTGTTGGGTGTATCAGAAGGGGCAGCAGGGGCCCCTGGGCTGATACAAGGAGGTGGAACGGGTAACCTGCCCCAGGGAGCAGTACAGGAGCTTCTGCGTACCCTCCGCTCCCCAACCTCACCCCAGCAGCAGCAACAAGTCCTCAACATCCTGCGCTCCAACCCAACTCTGATGGCCGCCTTCATACGCCAGAGAACGGCCCGGTACCAAGGTTCTCAGGGAGGCCCTGGGGGGCCACCAGCTGGGGGCCCTGGAGGTGTAAGGTTCCCAGGCTCTGCTGGAGGCTTGCCCAATGTAGGGGGACCTGGAGCCAACCAGCTTGGCAACTTGGATGGGCAACAACAGGTTAACGTTAACCAGATGGGGATGAATATCGCTCAGGGTGGAGCCGGGGGAGGCAACATGCCCACTATGGCTCAGCTGCAGCAGCTGCAGCAGCAGCAGCAGCAGCAGCAGCAACGTCCCTTGTTGCAACAGCAGATGGCTGCTCTGCAACAGGGAGCAATGCAAGCTGGACAACAAGGCAACCTGGCAAATATGAATCCTCAGTTCAGAGAGTTGCTAATGAGGAGACAGCTACAGCAACAGCAGCAGCAACAACAGCTACAGCTGCAGCAACAACAGCTGCAGCAGCAACAGCAGCAACTACAGCAACAGCAGCAACAAATGGCGAACCATGGGCCGTTCCAGCAACAGCAGCAAGCGCAGCAGAGCTTCATGCAACCTGGACAAGGACAGGCAGGGATGCCTCCGTCCTCTCAGCCACAGCCTGCAGGGGGTGCTGTAGGGGTCCATCAGCAGCAACAAGGACCACAGGGGGGGCCAGCTCAGCAAGGGTACCCCATGTCACAAGTAGCTGCTGCGCTGCAGCAGAGGCTGCATCAGGTACAGATGCAGCAGAACATCGGTGGTCACCAAGGACCAGATCTGAGTGGGGGGGTTTCCGGGCCTCCCCTGCAGCCCGGACAGGGGGCTTCAGGGCAGGGGCAGGGGCAGGGTGGAGTGGGAGTGCCACCGCTGTCCCAAGGCATGGTTCACCAGAACTTCCAGCAGAGACTGCTGCAGCCATCACACCTGGGGGGCGGCTCGCCCGCCCAGCACAGCAGCCCCATGAGCCCCCAGATGGCCCAGTCCCCCCACATCCCGGGCCAAGGCGGCCTCGGCCCGGCAGGCTCACTGGGCAGCCAGGTCCGCTCCCCTCAGCCCTCCCCCCGGCCGCAGTCGCAGCCACCACACTCCAGCCCATCCCCGCGCATGCAGCCCTCCTCCCAGCCGCAGCCCTCACCTCACCGCATCTCCCCGCAGACACAGAGCGGGTCGCCTCACCCGGGCCACCTCGCCCAGCACCACCCCAGCATGGCTCCGCCCCAGCCGCCACAGGTCCAACAACAAGCTTTGTCCCAGCAGCAGCAGCCACCAGGGGGCTCCGTGGATCCCAGTCAATTCAGTGACCAGAACTCCATCATGTCCCAGCTGAGCGGGATGGCAGGGATTCACGGAGGGCAAGGCACGCAGCCAGACATGCTGGGGGGAAACAATAACAGCGGCAGCAGCAACAGCCAGGAGCTCAACCACAATCTCATGTAGCCTCGCCTCGACTTTTTGCTCTGACTTGTTGCCCCTGATGACAAACTGCCACACAGCGAGCTGGGGCTTTTAAAAGTTTTTATTTTTTATTTAAACATTTTTCTGATGTATAAATACGAACTAAAGCTTCCTTCCTATGGGAGATGCGACTTTAATCTTAGAAATCAATAAGTGGATAAATTAAAAACAATGGTAAGTTATTGCTGTTAATATATATATATATCTATATATTTTTGCCAACTGTGTACAAAAAGGCAGAAGGGTAGAGTTTCTGGTGGAGATATTTCTTCCTTAAATATGACAATATTTTCGGGGACTGAGTATTTTGCCTTTTTAAGAAGATTTTTAAGATTTCAAATGTGGTTATAAAAAAGTTAAAGTGAGTGATGTGTCTTTATATATATATATATATATATATATATATATATATATATATATATATATATATATATATATATATATATATATATATATATATATATATATATAAAAGTTTTCCCCTGAAGCACCCTGTCATGATTGTATTTTCCAGTCTGATTATTTTGTATTTTAGTTCTGTCGATGAATCGTAAAAGGAACACAAACATATCTTCCGTTACAGCGGTCTTCTTCATAACGGTGAACACAGCTTTGTACGTGACTGCAGCAAATTCCAGATATTTATTACTTTGAGCAGGTGGGAGGAAATCTATGTGTGTGTGTGTGTGTATGCGCATGCGCGCGCGAGTTTTATTTTGTAGGTGTGTGAGAGAGCGAATCAGGGGTTTCTATTACAGGTTTTTGTCAAACATTTACCGTGTTTTGGCAGATTTTGGCCACATGTACCTGACGGATTGCACCCACTTCTCAGCCTTTTTGTGAATATGCATCCCTCCGGTCCCTTCTTTGCCGATCCGCAACAAAATGTGGAGGAATAAAAAGGCATATTGCCGTTTTGTTCTTTTTTTTTTTCCTCAAAAAGGTTGTAAATATTTTCCAGCTCTGTTTTTATGTGACATATTAAAGATTGAGCAAGCTCCGCCTTCGCCCTCTACCTTAACGGTTTTCCTTTCAATTATTTTGCCTCTTTTGTTTCCCATTTGCAGCAGCAAGGTTTGATTTGTTAGTACTGTAAACATAGGAAATTGTGGAGTTTGATACAATTTTTTGTTTTTCTTTGTAAAGAAATGTCTAAAAAAGTGTACATATTTTTAAAAAAATCTGTGCAAATGATGTTTTTGCTCCTTTTCTTCCCCCCCTTCATGGAATATTTGCTGTGTCTGAAACAAAAAGACAGAAGTGCTCCTAAGCTACTGTACAGTATTAACCTTCTTTTCTTTTTTCTAAAGTGTACAGTATGGGTTGTTGTAGGTCACAAGCACCAATGCGCCTTTTTTTTAGTGTATTTTTTGACAAGGTTTTGGAGAGGTAGGGGCTATCGCACCCACGTTATTGTAGACAAAAAACAAACAAGAAAAAAACTTCCGCGGTAAACCTGCACAAAACGGAGCCAAAACAAGGGATCGATCTGAAAGACCGAACATTTGGTTGTTTAGCTTTTTCCAGAGAGGACTGAAGACACAATATTCACACTCTTACTATTTGTTTTTCTCTAAAAGTCGGGCTTGTTGGGTATGGGGAAGGAACACATCAAAACCAGGTTGCAATATATCTCGAGACTTATTTTATAAATAAGAAAAAAAAAACATGGATGAACTGTCTTTTATATATAGATATATTATTTAATTTTATTTTTTTGGAAATAAAACTTGAAGCTACAGGAGTTATTAGATAAAAAATGTTTTGTTTTCTATTAAAGGTGTTATGGTGATGCATAAAGACACTGCAGACAGTTATTGGATTTGCCCTGGAGAGGCTGTGGAGTTCATTCTACCATCCTTTTGATGAGATGTTTTATGTACATGAATAAAGTTGTATACATATTGAATCACTGTACAAACAGATGGCAACTGAACAAATTTTTGTCAATTTCTTTTCCTAAAAAGAGACTGGAAATAAGATATTTAAATTTGTTTAGTATTCAAATGGAATCGCTGACCACTCTTTTTTTTTTCTCCTTTTCTTCCTCTTAACAATTTTGTGCTTGCTGAGAGAAAGCAAAAATAACTGTTGCTCAATTTTTTTTAAGTTATTTTGGTGGTCTGATTGTTTTTTGCCAATAAATTAATTGTACAATAAAGTATGTTTGTACTATTGGGAAAAAAAATTGCTTTCTTCTTTGCCACAAATATCAAATCGGTTTGTCAGCTAGATAAGTAATTTATGTAGAAATCCATAAAGGGCAAATATAGAAAAAACATGGTCTAAAATAGTTTCCCGTTTCTTTTACGATCTGACCATTTTGTTTCTTACAAAATGTTTCTTAAAAAAAGCTGAAGCAGTTTTGAATCCAGTAGAAAGTACAGAAATTGACATTTTTCAAATACATCAAATGTGTGAAAGTTAAAATTTTAAATTTCAACCTCAGACTCTTAGTTTGGAGCTCCTGACTGTTGAAGTGAGGATGATACCATGGTGACATCCGAAGGGCTGTCCAATTCAACAGTGTTTGTGCTGTTGTAGATAGGGGGGGGAAAAGTACACTTATGCCCAAAAACAAGGAAATTTCTGAGCTTAACAAGTTGAAATTTTTCTTATTTGAAACTCAAATTTCCAAAGCAATTTCTTGTTCCTTTTATTTTTAATGAGAAACAGGGCTAATTTTTGGTGCTTACTGATAAGTAAATAACTTATAACTTGCCAATAAATTAACTCTGATAAATAACTTGTCAGTGGGTCTCATGACTGCATCTACCTATAACTTCTAGCTGGTTAATGTACTCGAAAGTGCATCAAAGAACATGCAGTGGATTTTTCCATTTTCGGTATTTCAGATCACCGATAGCTGCTTACTCACTCCACCTCGATAAAAGATGGCCGCCAAAGTCATAGTAAACATGTGCAACATTTATTTTCGTGTTACCCAACAAGCAGTTGAAACACGACAACACTTGATAGACTGGAGCAGGTAATGTGCGGATTCACATCACGGTACTTCTGCGCTCGGTGGTGGACAGATGCGGCGCAAGCGACAAGAGGCAACAGTAAGCCCTGTAGGGGGCGCTTGTTCTATCACAACAGTACAGTTTCTCTGGAAATGGAATCTGGTTATAACAAACTGTATAAAACAATCATGTGCAGTTATATGCAGGACCCATATACAATAAATATACATTCAGGTCAATGTAGAAAAATGACTAGAAAAATGTATTTCTGCTTACGGTCCAAACAGGCGGTCTCCAGGCAACCGTTTCTGTCTTACATCAGTGGAGAGGAGAAAAGTAAAACACTGGTAGTAATTAGTCATGTGGAGAGATATTCTTAAAAGCTCCACGGTTACATCAAAACAGTGCAGTGGTAGGCACTTTCATTTTCACTGATAAACACTCCATCATCAGCAGCAGCAGCAGCAGCAGCACGACATCATCTCAGATCCTGCGTTCACAGAGTCTGGCTAAAGCTACTGGGTCATTATATGTGCAGTGCCTCACAACCCTGGATCTCTTTAACACTTTGTCACCTTACAGTCATAAACATCAGTGTATTTTAATAGTTTTTCATATAATAGACCAACACTAAGTAGTGTATAAGTAGATTGTTCTGGAACAAATCTTGAGAAGCTGAGTTCATGCTGAGATTTCCACATATGTATGACTCTGTGAACTCAAAGTGCCTTCTGAGTTTATTTATAGGTAGCAAAGTAAATGGGGCTGATTTCAAATGCACACAGTTCTGTAGGCCTAAAGCAATTCATCGGTAGTAATTGTCAACTAATTTATTAATCGATTTATTAGACTCAAACAGCGGCCAATTGCTGTAAGAACAACAGCCAGTAATTAAGCTAAAAAATATATAACTTTTACATTTAAGATAAAAAAAACCCCAACTTTTGTCTACTAATATGTTCTACACAGAACTCCAGTAGCATAGTCTTAGCTTTGTCTGATCCAAGTGTTTTGTAATACAATTTATTGAGTACATTTTAATTAATCATTTAATCCAAAAACTCGTCAACAAATCAGCTTTACACTGTATTGATATTAAGTAAAGCAGAAATGGCTGAGCTTTTCACTTTACTGTTAGAAACATTGTTTTGCTGCAGGTGCATCTATGCTACAAATGTTTAATTTCTCATTTAGAAATGGAACTGAACTATTTGTTTATTTGCATCTTTTAATGCATTTTTGATATTGTACAAAAAAAAATCCTTAAGTGGTTTAAAAAAAAACCTTGTAGAATATAGCGATGGTTTAGTCAGATTAATCGATTAATCATCAGAATAATCAGTTACTAAAATGGTAGTTATTTGCAATCCTACCACTCTGTCACACAAACATTTTTTTTGGTTTTTAGAATAAAGGTCAGAATTGTTTCTGTTTGTGTTTTTTTTATTATCTAAAGCTGCAAACAGCAGATAAAACCAAATACATGAGCCTGGTAACGTTACACAATCGTTGTAACGTTGAGATTCTGAAACTCTGAAACTGTAATGAAACTTTCTGGTCAAGCTCTGATGGACACACACCAGTGTGACTGTGTTTAACATTCTGTTAAACACAGAATGTTTAACAGAATGTTTCAGAGTTCGGTCCGTTTGTGGCTTCTGCTTTATGTTGTCATGATGTAAGCTGGGTGGTTGAGAGAAACTACGCTGTGTGTCTTTGAACTAGAGGAGAGAGGCATGCGGGCGGATCAAATCGTCTCTCAGTAGACTTTGAAACACTACAAAACCAGATTAGGTAGTTTGGAGTATGTACAACATGTCTGAGTCCAGGATAACGCCTGGTTAGATTAGGGTAGAAGAGAGGAACCGGTGGCTGTGTTTACATGCACAGAGGACTCCTCTTCTTCACATGGACTCACCCAGATCCCTTCTAGTTTGTCATCAGAGCTCTGATTCATTCTGATATGTTAAAGTGCATTTCCTCGCCTTATGTCTAAAATGGCTGCATTTTATGCTAATATTTTGCTATGAATTACACAATTCCACATGAGAAAATATTATTTCAAAATAAGTTGGATTGGGTATTAAATGTTCAATTAATCAAGTATGTTGATCATTATGTAAAGAAATACAAACATAGCACCTAGCTAGCTGTTAAAAAGTTAGCTAGGTGCTAGCTGATGAGTTTTCCTCCTCATCAGCTCTGCGTTAGCATCAGATAGCTAATGGGTCCTTGAGGTTGTTGTGGTGCTAAATTTGACACACTTTACTGTTAGATACAGAATCTGAAACTATGGAGGGGGAAAGAAAAACGAACACAACTCTGGAGTTTGGTTACATTTAGACCCTGAGGGTTCTCAGTTCACAGGAGATACAAAAACATTGTTTTGGTTAAAATTCCCTCTTCTGACTACATCTTTCTCTGTTACAAGCTGATTCTTTCTCCATGTTCTAGGTAACTGCAACCAGCATGACAGTAACAGTTTGACCTGCTTTGATTAGTGGATTTGGGAGAACCCTCCCTGCGATGGACTGGTGACCTGTCCGGTGTGTACTTGATGTTGACAGCTGAGGAAAGGCATCAGCACCCCTCCTGACCCCGATAAGGGTGTAAAAAAATGGATGGATGGATGGATGGATGGATGGATGGATGGATGGATGGATGGATGGAGAACCTCCATGACAGAAAGAAAATGTCACAAGCTAAATGAAGCAACCCTTTTGGACACCAATGTTTTCTGGATTGAGCAAAAACAATAAAATTATTTCATCTGGTCAAGAAGTCTGTATGTTTTCATGAGTAAAGAGGTTTTATTGCTGGAAATTACTATCCACCAGCATAAACAGAAATGTGTTATTTAAAATGTTTTTTTTTTACGAGTGTTATGATTCACTGGAATGAAGAAAACCTTTAAGCCAATCACCAGCTGCTCTCAGCTGTCTGTGCTTGTGTCATTTCCTTCCTGTCAGCTAGAAGTACATGATGGTTTTGAACTCCGATGTATTCCACTTAAAGTGACCAGATCAACCATACATTGCAAAAATATTCATACATTTTGAAGATTTCCAGCTTTTGGTCATGTTTAAACCATAACTCTTGTGCTTTATTACAATTTTACAAGAGAGACCAACACAGGGTGGAGCATAATTGTGAAGGGAAAAGTAAATCATGGTTTCAACACTCTTACTTGTTGAAATCTGGAAAGTGTTTTCCACCAGAACCTGCATCACATATAATGATGTGATGTTACGTTTCATAATAAATGAACTGACAAAATGAAAGTGCGGACACAGCATTTCTTTAAGTCTTGTGCTTTTCTGCTGCACACTGACAACAATGTTTGTAGAGTTTTCCTCTGAACACTTTCTAAAAACCCGCCAAATGTTCCGCGAAGCAGCTCAGACTTTAACAGCCCGCCCCAAGCTGCTTTTTCCAGCCCCAAAAAAGAAAACCCGTCTAATCTGGCAACACTGTTAGGGGTGTTGTAGTGAATTAAAAATGGATGCCACACTAAGATTTAGACTTTTAATTGTAAAAAATGTTGATAACCAGACCTGATTGTCTTTTGATTTTCTATGTCTACCCTGTGTGTTGGTTTGTCTCATTAAATCCAAATATTACACAGTGACGTCTACAGTTGTGACATGACGAAAAGTGGACAAGTGCAAGGGGTGTGAATACTTTTGTAAGGCACTGCTGACTCTGTGCATATAAACCAAGCGGCTCCAGCAGTGTGTCAGAGTCAGTGCCTCCAGCAGCTCCGAGGGGCCCCATCACCAACCTGCTCCCACACCTCCAGGCCCCAGTCCTGGAAGAATCCTCTGGCTGCTCTGGACTCCCTGAAGGTCACTGTAAGGGCGTTGAGGGTGACGTCTGTGACCGTCACCTCTCCTGGGCACACCAGGGGTCGCCACAGTTTGTCTGACGTGTCTGCGCCACCTGACCCCACTGCTGTGCTCCAGTTATCTAGGCCCCTGTGTCCTAAAGGAAAGGTCAAGGGTCAAACAGAAGATGAATGAAACTCGTATATTTGCATCATTTTTGGATAACATGTAGCATATGATAACAGAGAAAGCTATGCAACGTGAGGAAAACTCAAAGGTTTTTATTTAAATGTGAATAGAAAAACGTGCCTTTAAAACAGCAGTATGTAATTTTTTTTAAATATATTTTTTTAAATACTTGTTGAAACTGTCACTATGTCATGACTGAGAAAATCTGTGAAAAAAAATGGAGCTCCTCTGCCTCCTTCCAGTGCTAACTAGAAACAACCAATCGGGAGGCGGGTCTTAGCGCTGTCAATCATCATCCATGCCGCCCGCTTCGCTGCAGCTAACAAAGCCTGTTAGGAATACTAAGGTTAGTCAGTAGGACGGTGGATAAAGTGTTTTGATGGATTGGTGAGATGTTTCTCCATCACTAGCACATTTAGCAGTGAGGTTGATTGACAGCGCTAAGCCCCTCCTTCTGGCTGTGATTGGTTGTTTTTGGTTGGGAGCGGTGAATTTCTTCAGACAGCAATAATAACTGTGAGGAGGAGGGGATTGTTCTTTTCACAGATTATCTGTCTCATATTACCCTAACAAAACATGCTGACAGTTTTAAAACAAATTTAAATAAAAGTTACATCTTGCAGCTTTAATGAGCCTCTGGAGGATTGGTTCTATAATCAGCTCAGGATGACGCAAGGCGTTGGCCGTATGCCCAGAAAACAAGCCAAACTGGGACAAGACTGGTTGGATTAAACTCTCTGACCAAGTGACACACATACCGTTAAAAACACCTTCTCCCATCTTAGCCTCCTCTTTCTCCTTCTGGCTGTGATTGGTTGTTTTTGGTTGGGAAAGGTGTTCACTATCCTCTGCGCTGTTCTTCTCCTCTTCCTCCTCTTCTTCTTCCTCCTCCTCTTCCTCATCTTCCTCTTCCTCCTCCTCCTCCCAGGCCTCTTGTGAGGGTCTCTGGAGGTTTAAGCCAAGTCGTCTGCTCTGCTTGCTCTTTCGATGCGCTGCTTGCGTTCGAGAAGGAACGCAGGCGTCTTCCTCATCCTCATCCTCATCCTCCTCATCGTCAGGAACCAGGGAGCGCGTCAGAGAGAGACGCAGGCGAGGGGGAGGCTTGGCGGGAATCTTGTGAGCGCTGCGGAGATCCATGGTGTAAACGGTGTTCTGAAATGATAAAATGAGCTAGAAAAGGTTTGGCAACATCATAATGTGGGGAGGTTTTTCTATGAAAGCAGCATTGAAGCTGTAAAGCTGATGGAAACTTATAGAAAGGAGCAGGAGTGTCCAAAGTGCATCCCAGGGGCCATGTGTGGCCCCTGGACTGATTTCATGTGGAAAAAAATCAAGCGTCTGGGAAAGTTTTTGGAGACTTTACCTGCAGCAGGAGTCGTTTTGACTTGGACCCTTTCCTCCTGTGGCCAATGACTCTGTCTCTCTCTTCTCTGGGAAAGTGAACAAAAAAAGGAATGGGTTAGTTGAATTTAGATTCTCTGCATGTGGTTTTGCTGTGTCATTCCTCTTGTTGCAATAAATGTCAGTGAAGCTCCGCGCTAGCATGCCTGCATCCTAAGTGCACTAAGGAATGTTAACATAGATCCTTCTTCCCCAGCAGCTGTTAGCCTCCAGAACCATCACTGCTCCCAACAAAATCAAGAAGTATTTACACCCCTGCTGCTTTTTGAACAATTTTGCCCATTTCAAGCCAGGTTTCACGTTTCTACTGTGTTCACACATATTTTTTTTCTGTTTTCATAAATTGTAAATAGACTGTTTAATGTGCATTATGTGCATTTTTTTTAAAAATTGATCCTTATCAGCTGCACATTGTAAAGTATGCTATTTCTGAATTTCCCCACTGTGAACATTTCAGTGAGAGATTAGAAATGCTAAAAACCTACAACACCAGAGCAATGTCAGAGTGGCTCATGTTGTTTGTGTTCCGTTTGAAGGAGGGTCTCACTTGTCCTCGAACGCCTGCACCAGGCGCCGGTCCAGGATGTGCTCCTCAGGTTCCCAGGTGCTGTACCTGTGAGCCATTGCAAGAAAGAGATCTTTATTTTTACATAAACTCCATCTCTTTGTCTTTTTCATTTAGTTGGCAGATTAAGCGACTCAAACCTCATCAAAGCACATCCCATTAAAACGAAGACTGAAAAAAAAAAAAAAAAACTAAGCTAATCTGAGCTCCATCTTCTTGAGCCAAAGGAGAAGTTTTGACTGAAAGACAACTTAGTCAAAAAATGAAAAGGAGTTTGCTTCTTTAAAATCTTTTAAAATTTGTGGAATTTATTTTCATTTTTCATACTGTATGAAGAAAAAAAAAAACCCTGAAATCCAAACATGTTAAATCTTAAAACCCAACAAAATATGTTTGAATTTGATGTGTACTGCGTCGCAGTTTGAGAGAGCAGCTCATCTAAAGTTATTGTTTTGGAAATTCTTCACAGAAACCTCTGAATGCATGCATAATTGATTGGAGCGAACTTCCATATCAGCTTAATGTTTGATCAGGCTGAGCTTCCAACCGCAAATGAAATGAACAGGGACAACAGAACATCTGGTGAGTTAGAACAGCAAAAAATTAAACTAGAAATATCAATTTATGCCATATTTTTAAATCAGTGAGGATGTAATTATTTTTATTCAGCATCTCTAGAGCATCTCAAATTTTTCACTATATTAAAATTTAACAAGCTGATATTAAATTTTTTTCTAGAGAAACTCCCCCCCTACTCTTTAGTTGAAAAACTGTTGGAACCACTGGAACATTTGTATCATTTGACATTTTTGAGGGGTGGGGGGATTCTGAAATGGCTGTCAAACTTCAACTTCAATTCAAGTCTGAATGAAGCTGTTGCAGAACAATTAATTGCAGGATACATTAAATTGAGCTAGATCATTTCCATTCTGATGATTAATATTTTTTTGAAGGTCAATTTTGTAAACAGAGACATCACGATCCATTTTATTTATGGTTTCTGTTGTGTGTTTTATTTATTGTTTTTGGTCACTGCGCTTTATTTTGGATATTTAAAATGTCTTCCAGTTCCAGTGTTAAGTTTTTTGTTTTTTTATTAAATTAGAGTTTATTGGTCTTTGAGAAGGGGGGATATGCATTATTATGCCATTATTGATATATTACTTGAAAATGGTATCAAAGCAACAATGTTATCGTCTATTGGAATAACCACTGGGAACAAACTCAGTATTTACACCCTGCTGTTATTTGCAATGTTCTTTTAAATTTTCTGCAAATCGTCTATTGCTGTTTTCTATGCACATCTTTTTCAAGATCCTATATCCTACATCGTTGTGTTACTTTATTGCACATGTTGTGCACGTGATTAGATTTTTGTCATAAAACAAAGGCTCTCTTTAGATGAAATATTCCATGCTTACATACTCACTTTGGAGGCCATCCTTTCCACTTCAGCAGGTACTCCACATTACCCTGTGGAGAAAAGGTTCCAGACCAGCATCAAAGGAGCAGAAAATAACACAGCTCTTAGAGCTGTGTTGCTTTTATAATTCTTCGGTAACTCTGCATCATTGCTTTGCAGTTCATGAAACATATTGCAGACTGAGTGAAAGGTGCCACCAAGCTTTGTGAAATACAGTTGGTTTACTTCTGATCAAAATATTCCACCCAACCTTCACTTTTAACATCCTTCCTGTGGCAACTTGAAATATCTTATTTATCTTCTGTTGGATCCACATTGAGTTATTGAGATGACGCTCTTTCATCACATGATGTGTAATATAATAACATTAATATACCAACCGAAGCACTCAGAGTTCGTCATTTCTTGGTGAAGTCATCCTCGGCTCTTAAAAATATTCTCAGTGGATGAAGTCACCACTTTCCCAAACTTCATCTAGATCCCTTGAGGACATGAAGGTGCATTATAATCATGAGTAGATATATTTGATCTGATAAATCCATCTTAATATTTAACTTCAAACTAAATAGAAAATTGAGTATATAAAAAACATGTTTATATTGTAAACTCATGGCATATCACATGATATTGAGCACATCAGTAAATAAGTTTAATATAGCTCTTACTCATCAAGCTTCATTCTGAAACTCTATTGTGTTTGTTGTTTGGTTACTGTATGAAATTACCATGAACATCAGCGGTTCTATATTTAAACAGAGTGTGAATGACGTCTGTAAATCGAAACACAGACCGTTAGCTCTTGTGAACTCCTAAAATTTACAACCATCTAAACATATTTATACAAAAGCATAAATTAACTGCTAATAAATCTGCTAATAAATCTTAATAAAATGTTTTTTTTTTCCTCACTAGTTTTTCAGATTTGCCTTAAACTAGCTAGACTTGCTAAAATGACCAATTACAGTCACAATTTCAGTTCTGTAAATGTGACATTTGAAGTGTCTGAAATTTCTTACAAAAACTCCCCAAAACATGAATTATAATTCAGAAAATAAATGGTAGAGGAATCAGGTTTTGGTGGAAGAGTGACAACACGGATTTTATTGCATTATTACCTTAATGTGGCGCCAGCAGCTCCAGCTTAACCTTGATGTGGCCAGAAATGCCCAAAGACTTGCATTGAAACTGCATTATTTTGATCTTAGTCATTGCAAGTGAAGCCAGAGAAAACTCTGCGCATGTAGCATTTAGGATCTCTTTACACAGACTTTAAACCGTTGTAATTGTATGACAGATCATTTTTCCAACTTTAAAACAGTAACATTTTAAAGGGGTGGAGTAAAATTTTGTTTAAAGTCTAGAGTTAATCATAATAAACAGATAAAACATTTTTTAATTTTGCTCAATTTAAATCTGTGCTCACATTTTAGCTTACCTCTATAACCAGTTCAATGCAAAAAAATAAAGCAGAAATGACAGTCTCTCAGGTTCCTCTTTTGTGCTCCAGAACCCTTAAGTTCTAGATACGCACCTGTTAATGTCAACAACATGGCACGAGACCTACTCAGCAGGCAGACAGGCCCATAATAACAGTTTGCCTGAATGTTTCCTCGTAGGGCTTAATGAGTCAAACAGCTTACGCCACAAGATACTGCGCAGTTACAACTGTTAAATTCAGGGGACACCTGACCCCCTTAAAAAGCCTCTTAATTAGCTAACCAGGTTAAAAGACAACTGTGCTACTAATCTCTCAGGCATTAATTAGCATCCTCCCTCCCAAAACAAACACATGACACCGCAACGCACGCTGACATTACCCCGCTGCTCATCACGTCATTAATAATTTACGTCCCACTTTTGAACCCTTACCTTTCGAAGTCTTTTCTTCAGAATTGATTCCACGGCAAACACTTGCTCTCCAATGGCAGAGAGCTCCATCGATTGTGCGCACCAATCCTCCGTGGGGATTTAACTGTCAAACTAACGTCCTTCTCCCTCACAAACTAAGCTAACGGTAAACTGCTACTGAGGGCGCGTGCCTCGGCTCCGTCCTCCCCTCTTCTCTGTCGCCGCTTCGGTTTGCTCCCACTTTCAGAGGCCGGTTTATCTGGAGCGACTTCCTCAGCACGCGTCCAGTGACTTTACAAAATCTGCGACACATCTGCACACCGCTTCGCGCGCGCTCGTGCCATGAAAGCGCGTTCCCCGTGAAGGATGAGTCGGCGCGCGCCACTGGCTGCCTCATCATCCTTGTTATTTACTGGATACCAAACGGTGGTAGTACTCTCATCCTTTAGCTCCCTTAAAGCAGCAGAGCATCAACATGCTAACATTTATCAATGGGAATATAGCCACTTGTAAAAGTATTCACATCCATTGAACATTTTTCACGCCATTCAACAACCACAAACTCCAGAAAAAAAAAAAGAAAAAAAAAGCAATGGATCCATACATCTCTGCAATTTTCTATCCTTTTAAAAGCACCACACATCCTAGTAGGTGAAATAAATGTACAAATTTGCCCTTTATTACCAATTTTAACACAATGACACATGAAATGCCAAATATGAGGATTTTATTTATTTTTTTTATGAAAAAATAAAGTACACTGATAATCAGGATTCCTCCAAGGGGGAAGGACTTAATGGATTGTCATGGCAATAAAGCAAAGGCATATGAACGCAAATGTGCAACACAGGTCGCTGTGTCCGTGTTCAGTTAATAAAAATATCTGACAGTTCAACGCGGTTTCTCATGGATGCAATGTGACATCACAGGATTATAGACAGGCCTGGAACATGAGGATGTTGCTTCAAATTTGAAATAAAACATGCACAACTTATATACTTGGATTGCTTATTATATATATATACATATATATATATATATATATATATATATATATATGTATATATATATATATATAAAAAGAAGTGTAACAAATTCCTTGGCAGAAAAAATTGAAAACTCATCATGGGAGTAGTTGCTCTGCAAAAATGGAAGGGTGTCTACCATTTCACCTCCCAAATATAACAAACTGCTCCTTTGGATTTTTTGATATGGCGCCAAACTCCAAAATCTACATACTTTTTATGTAAACAAGTTAAGGCCAATTCAACCACTAACATGTATAAACGAAGATTTTAACGATTGGAGACGAGAACTTTTAATCACCTGACAAACTACCGTAAATCTTTCTTTCTTTAGACACGACACCAGATCGCCAACAACTTTCACTTTTCATCCGACTTTCTAGATTAATACCTGCAAAAACTTTTTTTTTTTTTTTTTTTTTGCTCTCCAGGTCCTTTCAGGTTTACAAGCAAATAACTTTCTTCACTCAACTACGCTTTAAAAACTACTTCCTTTGACCGAGATTCCTCCGATTACAGTCAATAACTTGCTGGGACAGTCAGTGATTTCCTTTTAAAGCTGTGTTTGGCTGCTTTTCATATATGGGGGGGGGGGAAACTACAGGAAGATGAGGAAAAGCCCTTTATCTGCTGAGTTCCTGTGCTACAGAGGGCTGCTGTGATTGGGACCCTTTGGAAAAGTCACTGAGGCAAAAAAACAAAACTCTGGCAACAACAAATCAGGACAAAGGGAGGCATTTGAGTGATAAAGAGCTAGCGTCCAAACCTTTAGTGTACAGTTGTGATTTTTACCATTGATCATTCCGTCAGTAGGAGTAAATAAATTCACTCAGTAAAAGGTTTTGCAGGTAAACGTTAAATCTGAAGTCAGCATGACTCAGCATGAAAATTATCCTCCTGAATTAGTAGATGCATTTTGCTGCATTTGATCCGAAGAGGAAGAGAGTTTTAGCATCAAACCCAAAATATATATTTCTTTACTGACAGGCAATGTTTGTGTGTAGTGCAATACGTCTTAAACAAATAACATATTTCTTTCCTTTACAGAAGCGTCTATACAGTGAGAAGAAATTTAAAAACACGACTAGGTGATCATTGATACAAGCAAGCTGGAGCAAATATCCACTAGAGGGAGTACTTGGCCTGAGTGTTGCATTGCTTTGTTGTCATAATATAAAAAGTGTTGCATTGACAAAGATTCTACAGTAAAGGGTGAGTCGGTGCCACAAGTGTAGGGAATTGCTGAAACACACACACAGTTGGCGATGTGGTAAAACCTCTCTCTCTGTGCTGGGATTCGATAAGATGGAGATGAGGGAAAAAGAAGTGAGGGTGCACTTTGGTGAGAAAGATGGGAAAATATGGAGTAAAATAAAACATTAAAAAAAGAGGAGGAAAAAAGAATAAACATAAAAATCTGCATTTTCCTTAGGTCCAAAATTCTCACAACTTTAGAAATTTGGGAAAATGAAAAGGGCAAGACAGAAAAAATAAGCATCGAAATATAAAAAGGAACAGAATAGTCTCAGTTGTGATTCTTTGATTCGCTGTATAAAGTGTTTGCCTCCTTCATTACTTTGCGTCTCGGATCAGCTAAGTGTTCAGCAATGGCCGTGTAAACAAAACCCAAAATAAGAAGAAGAAAAAACAGGCTGGGTGGGGAGGAATTACAACTGCAAGAGTGCATCGATGCGATTGGCGGTGCACAACGCTACTTCGTCTCCAGTTCGTCCTGCGACAGGCCCGTTTGGCTGATGCGATTGGCTGGTTGAACCCTCAGCCGTCGGAGCGCCATGTTTGGTGGACCTCCACCTCTTCTGAGACAACCAGCAGGAGTTCACAGTTCTTCCCTCGTAACTGCTGACGGAGAAACTTCCTGAGTTTGTGATGAAGGAAACAAAACAGTCACTTGCGAGAATGATAAAAATAAATAAATAAATGAGCATCAATATTTCAAGAGGCTAAGTAAAAATGTGCAGAGTGAGTAAAAGTAAAATAATATTTTGTTACGTTTTCTGTCTACAACAGTAAAATAATTCCAGGGTTTTTCCTGCTTGTCTGAGAGAGGGACACACCGGAGATTCCTCTTCCTTTCAGGAAAATATGTTACTTTTGTATTGCTAAATTGATTCAACCTATTAATATGCTTTGTACATTTTTATTTCAAATATGACATTATGATCACAATAATTACAATGGTTGAGCCGGATGATCCACGTGGCGGGATGTTGTTCTGAACACATTCTCAGAACACCTTGCCTCTCACCTGAGCTCATCAGGACTGCCAATAGGCTGAGGGTTGCGTAGCTTAGAATCCAGGTTGTAGTAGACACCTCCCACCTCCCTGACTCCAATCCAGTGCTGGCGTTTAAGTGGCAGCCGGAGGGGCCCCCAGCGCAGGTTGGACGGCACGTTGAGGATAAAGCCCTCCACGTTGGACAGCTCAATGCTGCCGACATCCCTGGGGGAAGAAAAAAAAAAAAGCTATTTAAGCAAAGAACATCATAAAACACAATGGATAACATACCATTTGGATGCTATGCTGTGGTGTCATACTTGATGAAGTCATTTGTAATTCTGTACAACAATATCATATTGCACACATTGGAAATCTTCTTGAAGTTTAAAACATTACGACATTTCCCGTCGCAAAGATTTTACAACTTAAAAGTTTTTTTAATGAAATCCGAGATTTTAACTCTGGCCAAAAATCATTTTTCCCGTCCAAGTCCAAGTCAGATTTTAAGTTTCTTGCCTCCAGTCCAAGTCAATCTTTTGCCTCGAGTCTCGTCTTTCACTTGTCTCCAAGTTGAGGCTCTGATGATTAAGATGATGTTTTCTGATTTAAAAAGTATACCATCTAGTCCACTTATAATGCAAGTTAGGAATCCAAATTCTGTCTTTTTATCTTAAGGCCTATTTTCACAAAGTACCACAATTGGCTTTTAATCGGTTAACATTTAACTCAACAAGCAAAAAAAACGTTATGACCCGCTTTAAATTACTTTGAAAACTAAAATTCATCCATCCATCCATCTTCTTTACACCCTTGTCCCTTAGTGGGGTCGGGAGGGTTGCTGGTGCCTATCTCCAGCTAACGCTCCGGGCGAGAGGCAGGGTCACCCTGGACAGGTCGCCAGTCTGTCGCAGGGCAACACAGAGACACACAACCATGCACACACACACACACTCACACCTAGGGACAATTTGGAGAGGCCAATTAACTTGACAGTCATGTTTTTGGATTGTGGGAGGAAGCCAGAGTACCCAGAGAAAACCCACACATGCACAGGGAGAACATGCAAACTCCATGCAGAAAGACCGGGGCTGGGAATCAAACCCAGAACCTTCTTGCTGCAAGGCAACAGCTCTACCAACTGCACCACTGTGCACCCCCAGAAAACTAAAATTAAATGAATTAAATCTTCATTTCAAACTCAGCAACAGATGGTTCCACAAAGTATCGACTCAGTGTGGCTAAATACTTTTGCACACCACAGAAATTTTTTGAATGGTGTAGAATTTCCTTTCTACTTCAAAATTGTACACCACTTTGTGTTGGTCTTTCACATTAAATTCCAAATAAATATATTTATGCTTGTGGTGGCAATGTGACAAAATATGGAAAATTTCAAAAGGGTTTGAATATTTTTGTAAGCTGCTGCAAATCAATGTGCTGAGCTCAGCGGGAACAGAGCATTCAGTAAACATATCAATTTTTGGATTCTTCCCAATGTTCAAAATCCTCTTCAAAGATTTTTAGTGGTGTGCAAACAAATGTGCAAACAAGCTTTGTGCTGCATAAAAAAGTAGCAGAAAGAGAGTCGTGTCTATGTTGTCAATTGATTAATAGCAGTGATTATGTTCCTGTTTCAGCACAGGCTACAAAGACAGAAACTCATTTTCACAGAAAAAGGCAGAGACTCCTGATTCCGTTAGCAGTCCTGTGAGACTGATAATTAAGAAAGCACAAATACTGATAATAAAAAAAAGGCAAACTGATGGATCTTTGAAGACGCGGCTGATTAAGCTGATGTAGTTTCAGCAGAGGAAGCAGAGCCTCTGAAGAGCAGACCTCCTGTTTACATTTAGGATTTTAGTGAAGAATGCAGATGTTCGAGTTGGTTGAGAAGTTTCCTGTCCTCAAGAGTCAAGATTAGAAACAAATATGAGGGGAAAAAAAAAAAAAATCAACCAAACATGTGGACCAGAGTAAAAGTGTTTATGTTTTGGCTCTGCGGCCTCTGCCCAACCCCCCCACGGATCATTCTGGGAAATAAACTAAGACAACAGCGGAACATGGACTACAAATACACAAGAAAAATCTCAATTACAGAGAGATGCAGTTTCACCACTAGATCTAAACTAGGACTCAAACAGAGATAAAGGTTTTTGTTGGTCTAGTTTTAGACAGCGATGTCAATCCAAGAAACAATACATTTGATAAATGCATCCACATCCTGCTGTGATGATTACAGGTGTGTTCAAAACAAACTGGAGTTACTGGAGAGAGACTAGAAGATCATCATGTGTGGCACAACACATATTTATAGCTTGTGAATTTTTGGGGGCTTGACTATTTTATTATTCATGCCAATGTTTGCCTTATTTTCAACAAACCAGTTAGATTTATTTGGTTTGGTGCTGCAGGATATTTATAATTCGAACGGAAACACGCAACTGGTGTTTCGCCAACAGCTCAGAAAGTGAACCTTCAACCAACACAACTGACCTCTTTGGAGATTTTACCCCAAAAATAACTATGTGTAATTCTTAGAGTTCCTAAAGATTCATTCTGGTAGTTGTTTTACATTATTCAGAAGTAGAATCACAACAGGGCTGAAACGATTAATCAGATGAGTTATTGAAATAATCGTCAACCGTTTTAGTAATCGATAAATCGTATGCAGACTCAAAAAGAGGCAATTTGCTGTAAAGACAACACAGTCAGAGCAGTAATTCACAAAAAATATTAATATTTTGCATTTAAGATAAAAAGATATGCATTTGTCTGTTAATCTGTCCTACCCAGAACTTTTCAAGAGGGTGTTTTGATTTCACCTGGTTCACATTCTGTACAAAATGTCATCTTTACCAACTAGTTAATCCAAAAATAATCAACAGATCAGTTGTACACGGTGCTGATAACAAGTCAAGCAGAAAGGATTGAGTTTTTCGCATGCTGATGTTAAAAGTTTTTCTTTTGGCTATAGCTTTACTAAAATAATTGTTTCTTCAGCTTAGCTATAGGTCAAAAAAAGCAGATCAGGAGCAAGAAAAAAAAATTAAAGTTAAAATAAAAATAAAAATAACCTTCCTTTCCAATGTAAGGAACTCTCTTTATGAAACAATTAATCATTTGTGAAACGATTAATCGTTTGTGAAACGATTAATCGTTTGTGAAACAAGTCCTCTGAGACAGGACTTTCACCCTCTTACTGGAGAAAAATACATATTTATATATACTGTTAAAATCAATATTCAGAAGGACGAAAACATTTGTGGTGTACTGGCCCAAATAAATGAACTGAATTGAAAGTATTGTTTTAGATTACTGTGCTGAGCAAAAACCAAGTGAGAAGCATAAAAATCTTAACACAAGTTATTCAACCATTTATCAATTGATATATCTGTGAATTTTTTTTTCTAATTTCTTTTGCTTCTGTGGCAATAAAACTTAGACACTGTACTTATAAATCCTATAATTTCGACTGGACAACAAGAGCCCCCTGGTGTGTTTTGCAACACTTTCCACTTAGTGTGTCTGGGTCCAAGTCCACAAAGAACCATGTCACCTGATCAGTTCTGACCTGAGCAGAGGAACCGAGTCTGAGATTAATCAGCCGATGTTCTGACAGTGTTTGGGTCTTCACAGACAGCCAGCAAGTGGCTCATCCAACATACTACAGCCTGGAAACAAACCCTGCATATCCATTCCTCACACGACTTGTTTCAACGACAAGCTGGTATGCAAACCTGGACTGTGTCAGAGCTAATGTCCAACTATTCCCAGAGAAACATGACATCCATTGAAATGTTTTGACAAACTTTAGAAATGGCTAAATTGAAAGCACAAAGTGTCTGTGACTGTTCATACCATTGTGGCTTTGTCGTCGTTTGATAAATAATTGCATATTTGGAATCTGCAGAGTTTTGTACATTTGGACTTAGATTTAAATGACATACGTACCTTCTTTTATCCCACCAGACTGCCTCAAACCCTCGGGTCTGCAATGCCGCCATGATGACATTTACATCATAGTTCCCGTTTCCCAGCATGCTCTTTTTGTGAGGCGTCACCATAGTGCTGGGACTTAGCCTGCAACGTGTTGAAAACGAGAAATCAACCACAGTCCGTCATGTTTACTTGCTAACATCAAAGGTTTCTATTGGGATTTTATGTCATCAACACAAAGTTGTGCCTAACTAAGAAGACATGGCTTTCTAATTTTTGCTAATTATAAGTGTGTAAAGTGTAATGTGCATTTGAACACAGCCCTTTTTACACCTTTAACATGACTTATTGAAGAGCAAAACCAAGACTCTAAATCAGTTTCATTTGGCTGCCGTGAGTCCACAGCAGCTCTTCAGGTTGTAAAGGTTGCAAAGCCCTGCTCTAGATATGATATGCTCACAAGATATGTCAGATATGACAAGAGATATGAAAAAATCCTTTGTAAGAATGGCCAGTCAAATACCAGGAATATAACCAACTGAGAATCAGTGTAAGCCTTAGAACACTGATTCTCACTGTTTTAACCCAAAGAAGAACAGGTAAACATCTGTCAAGTGTGGATACAAGCATAAAACTTTGTTTGCTCAACCCTCAGGATGCACGTTTGTCATACCGATATCGGTGCACCGATTGCAGCCACTTAGATTTCAGGATGACAGCCATTTTTCAAAATGGCTGCCATTTTTCTGCCTTTTAAACCAGTTATTCGCATAAAATGTTACCCATTTTCATGACTTGGATGAACTCTATCTCACATCATTTGTTTTCAACGATGGTCATCCTAATCACAAAACTCACTAATAACAGGCTGCAAAATCTGATGCCAAAACTGAAGCTGAGGTTTCTGCTGTTAGTCTAACACCAGTCGTCAAGGAAGGACAAGAAGACTGGACTGACAGTCATCTTAATGACTGTTCTTGTTAGCTCCTGCAAATTTTTTAAATTGGTTTAGTATTAGCTTCCGTTAATGTTTTCATTTCTATATCAGTTCAGTGTATATTTTTATATTTTCATTAGTTGAGCAGTTCAGCATTAGCTTTGGCTAATACTTTTATATGTTTAGTAATAACGTCTGCTAATGTTTTTATGTCTTTAGCAGGTTAGCGTTAGCTTCTCCTTAAATCTTCATTTATTTGCTTAGTGGTTTAGCATTGGCTTCCGCTAATGTTTTTATTTGTTTAGTGGTTTAGTTTATTTTCTTCAAATATCTTTCTGTGTTTAGCAGTTTTGAATAAATGGCCACCATCAATTTTTCAGTGGCTAACTTTTTTTTCTCTTTTTTTTTTTCCAAAATACATAGCAAGACCATGGGAACGCCTGTGCCAAGTAGGGTTCTTGTATCCACATGTTAAAGATTTTGCTGAAATATTCAATGCATTCAGCTATACCTCAAAAATTTTGCAGCTTTAATTGCAGAAAGCAATTAAAGATGCAAACTCAGTGGGGCTAGATACAATTGCATCCCACACTTTTGTCACCCACATTCTTTTTGTTGTGAGCATAATTTCTAAAATCATGTATCATTTTCCTTTCACCTCACAATTACATGCTACCTTGTGTGGGTGTACCTCATCAAATCCAGAGGCGAAAGGTGGAAAAGTTCAAGAAGCATAAACACTTTTGCAAGACAAAGGTGATTCTTGGTGCATTTTAGTAACCCAGCTCTCTCACCTTTGGTATATCTCCTGCAGGGTGTCCCGACTAAAGGCTGTCCCATCCTGGAAGACGTTGTTGAGCGCATGCAATGCACACAGCTCCCTCCGCTGCTTCTCGTGATATATGGCCGGAGTTGTAGGAGAAGTCTGCTGGGGAGCCGGCGGGGAGAGGGAGGACGACGACGACGAGAGATCCTGCTGCAGCTGACCGTCCCTCGGATCCTTGCTCCTCCTCTCCGCTGCTCCTGAAACCGCTTCCCCCCCTCCTCCGGCAGCTTTCTGCTTGCTGACCTTCCAGGGCATGCAGCCCAGCTCCTGCAGTCCGCCTCGGCCCTTCTCCTTCCACTCGCTGGCTGGATATGGAGTACTGCCCATCCCTGGACGTTCACCACCGCCGCCGCCACCACCACCGCCACGTCCTCCTCCTCCAGCTCCACCACTACTGCCCTCAGGACGCTACATTGAAGGCAGGACAGCCGTTCCCATGGCAGCCCCCTCGACCTCCGGGAAGAGAGGAGTCTGTGTGTTGCTATGTAGGCTCTCAGAGGAAGGTGGAAGGTAAATAAACACCACCTCTCTCAACAGGAGAGGACGTAGAAAGTAGAATTCAGGACAGAATTTAGACAGGGGTGGAAAAATAAAAAGTATGAGGAAAATGGGATCCTCCGATAAAAATCATAAATCAAGTTGTCATCCCTCTCTTGTGTGTTTCCACTTCCTCCATCCTGTGAGTGTTTGTGTGCGTTGACCGTTGTGTCCCTCCAGTCAGCAGACGTGCCGTTTTGCAGGACTTTCCATCACCAGAAAGCTGAACATGAAGCTTCTCTCACGTTGCTCTGGAAGCAGATGTTACGACCAGTTTAGAATACTGAACGCAATTTGAAGTATTCCGCTTTGTTGAGCTACATTGATTCTGATCTAATCTCTTTTTCCTTTTCTGTCACCCTTAAGCACATTTTTAGGGGTGCACCGATTGCAGTTTTTTTGTCCCATTACTGACCTTTAAAAAGTCTTTTTTTTTTTGTCTGAAAAGTTGCTAAGCACGGCGACAGAGTTGATACATCAGCAAAAGTGGAGTGACTCTCACGTCTGAGCAAAATGGGGGCAGCTACTGAATTTCAGATATTTGTCCAAGTAGATAAGATCGGTTTCACATGCAAGTACAAGCTGATCACAGAAAATTAAGGAAATCTGGACCGATCTATAAGTGCATCCCAAAGACAACCAGAAAAAACACAATCACTTTTTAAGTTATGCTATAATTTAATAAGGTTCAGACTAATGATGTCATCCAGGACATATTTTTGTACAACATTGTCTTTGCTGTCAGCATGTCATGATGGTCACAAGACCAACAGTCTTCAGTCAGAGGTCTCTTCAAATTTGTTGCAAGACGGACTGCTACAGCAGATTCTTCCTGCTCACAGCATCACTGTCCACAACCGCTCTTTGAAGATGCTTTGATCATATGATTGCAACATTTCATTTCCTTTTGGAAATTTTTTTGAAATATCCTTTAATTTAATTGAATTTGTATCAGAGCTGTCGTCACCCAAAAGGGTCGTTTTTTTTCCATGTAGGGCCATGTTAGCTTGGACAGCTTTTTTCCCTATAATATATGTACTGCTTGTTATATTAGGCAAATATTTATATATCTTTAATGATCTGAAACATTTAGGTGAGATATAAAGCTAAAGAGAAGAAATTTGTAGGGGGCAAATAATTTTTTTCACAGCAATGCACAACTGCTAAAATGTTAAAAACGAAGAAAGTGGGAACATATTATTATTATCAGCTACAATGTTCTTTAAAGCTATGCCGAATCTATTTAAGGTGTATGCAGATGGTTAAAATACAACAATAATAGGCTTTACTCTTTTTTTCGACCAGCGGACCTCAAAATAGGCAGAAAGTAAATATCTCCAGCAGCTAGTTCTGAATAGAGGAAACAAGCTGTCCAGAGAGAACTAGCTAAATGTGACAGCAGCCAAACACAGGTCACAGCAATAAGAAAGCAAACGCTCACACTAACCAAGAACAGCTGCTCTTAGACACTAAAAACACACTCGTACTGTAGTATTGAATCCATGTTGGCAGCAGTTTTTTTTTTCGCCGTTAGTCCTGTGGATGTTTTCTACGTAACTCCGTCTCTACAGCCAACACAAACACAACGCCTTCCTCTAACTTCATTATTTCACAACGAACACTTACCCGTCCGGTTCCGACCGGTGGTGAGACAGTCGAACCTCTACAAAACGGTCTAGGAAACTAACTGAGCTGGTTTTTGCTTTCCCTAAAGGCTGTCCGGTCCTTTGTCTTTAACACTTTTTTTCCTGTTGTGAGGTCTGTTTCTCCGTCCGTGAAGATAACGCGCATGCGCAGTAGCGTTTCCCTGGCTGCGTCAGAAAGCACAGGAGCAGTTCCTCCCCTGAGAATAAAACCCTTAAAATGTTCCACTTTAAGTCTCGACTGTGAGGAGGCACACCCTGGGTTCTGTTTACGGTGATTAAAATTAAAATTATACAGGTAAGAAATGTTTTAATACCACAGGAACAGTGGCGGATGTTCCATTTTTGGCGCCCTGGGCGAATCTTTTTCTGCCTCCACAACCTATCAAACCTCTGTCTGCAAATTAATAATTTAGGATTTTTTTTATTGGGCATCTGTTAAAAGGATATAAGCAGTTTATATTTTACCTGTGGTGTACCTCTTTGGCCTCTTCAGTTAATATGAATCCAGGTATGGGTTAGCAAGTTCTATTGATTATTTTGAAAACTTAAAACTAGGAAGCCCCTCTTCACACAATGCTTTTTAATAACAAACTGTGGTCGGATGCAACAATAATCACTAGAATAATTATTTAATCCTGGTTTGACCAGTCAATATATTATATATTTTTTGCTTCTCTAATTCTAAAACCAGGAAAGCACTGATTCTTTTTCTAAATAGAAAAAGTATGTTTACTAATCTTGTGCCAGGACCCGCCTCCTCGCTTTGATTGGTTAGTTTTGGTTGGGAGTGGTGCATTTCTACAGACATTAGCTGAAAGAAACACCTTATAAAAATTACATCCTGCAGCTTTATAGGAAATGCTGCAATTAATAAATATATAGTTTTTCGATAAAAAGTTTTGGCGTGATGGAAATGAAGACATTTTTCTGGAGTCACATGTTCAACAACCGGATGTTACCACAGGCCCAAACCACAAAGAAGAAGACGACAGGTAGTTGGAGGATGTTTTTTAATAACTTATTGTGTGTACAAACTTATTTCCATGTGTTTATAACAGCATTTGTTATTTCATGCAAACACCGCTATCACAAATGTGTTTTTTCGACATTATCAGAACATCGACAAAGTTTTACATACATTTTCGATGGAAACACAGATACTGACAAAACCACAGGGCAAATGGAAATATATATATATATATATATATATATATATATATATATATATATATATATATATATATATATATATATATATATATATATATATATATATATATATATATATATATATATATGTGTGTGTGTTTTTAAAATTTTCTTTGGCCAAGGCTAACAAACGCTCCAACACCTCTCGCCGTGTAGTTCCCCTATCTACCTGTGGCCCAGTTGTTGAGCCAGTGCGGAGGACATGTCATCCAGCAGCGTCTCCCTCAGCTCGACCTCCCTCTTGTACACCTCATGGACAAAATGGCCCCTGTTCTCCTTTACATCTAACACACGCTCAACCAGATCTCTGTAAGCACAGTCTTTAGACCTTCTACTTGAATACTTTCCTGTAGGTGGAACGTATCCGCTGATGTCCACAAGCTCTGGACTCTGACCACAGATAGAGCAGGCCTTTTCCAGCCCCTCCAGCAGCTCATCCATGGTGAAGCTTTGTCTGCCGTCCACATAAGAGATCACCGGGATAATGTATCCCGTGACTCCCTCTCCAAACAGTTCAAGGGCGCCTTGAATGGCTCGGGTGAGGTCCTGGCCAACCGACTCGCCGGAGCCTTGAGCCTTGATAACCAGCAGAAAGGCATGCGGGCCGGGACTAGTGAGCTGGAGGCTCCTTAGGGCCTCCCTGGCGCGGCTTGCGTTCCCCATTGACGACCCTAAAACATCGGGGGTGTTGATTACTGTAATCTCTCTGCCGTCCAGCACCGTGCTCTGCTTGATGCCCTTCTTCACCACGTTGCTGAATGGTCTCGTCTTGTTGCTGCCTAATGCTAACAAATTGTCTGCTATGATGTTTCGGTCTGCTACGTTTGGCCCCAGGAAGATCAACCTCAAATCTGACTCCCTTGAAGTGCCACTGATCTGTGGTCCATCATCAGACGATCCTGTAGACGTGAGAAGTTTTAGTGTAAATGCTTAAACAATGTTGTTGGAAAGTTGTTGGGGTGTCGGGGGCAGACGGACGAGCTCACCCAGGGTCACATTCATGCAAGAGCCACCACTGTTAGTAGACCCTATAATTAGAGCTTTTCAGGAAATAAAAGGGCTGGAGGTGTGATTGCAAATACACTCACTGACGTAAAACATTTTCTTAGTTTATATATTTGCAATGATGGAAGTAATTACTGTCAATCCAGTTGGAAGACTGAATAGTATTCTTACAAAGTTTGCTATTTTGGAAGGACACATTCTGTTTTTGTCAGTAAATTGGCAACGCATTATCAGAAATTTAAATACCTTTGTAAAAACATTAAAGTAGATTTACTTTTCAAAATATAAGTGCGTGTTCCCCCTAAATGAGGAGGATTATCGGAGGTAAGGAGAACCCTTGGGAAATTACCACACAATTTAAAACAATAAAGAAGAGTATAATGACCTGTGATGGCTCTGATGATGGGAACCATCCACTTGAGTTTGGAGGAAAATGCTGAGGACACATCAAATGAAGACGTTAGTCTAAGTTGTAATTACAGTCTTTTGTGTTTATGTTGCTGGAATAGCTGCTAGTTCATTTTGACTTGAATTTATGAAACACTGAAATATCACCCTACAGAAGAGGAAGAGGAGCTCACCGACTAGAAACCGCCAAACCCGAGAAACCCATTTCAACAGGTTCTTGATTCCTGAGACAAAAAGGAGAAAAGTAAAAGCATTTTATTTAGGCTGCTTTAACTTCTCGTATGGAAACTCGTCACTGGGAATAAGACTTATAGTTCGTACCGCGGAAGGTTCCGACCAGGCGGCTCACCCAGCCCCAAAGAGCTGATAGACCTGAGGCAGGACCAACAAAATGTTTGCCTTGTGATTTTGGTTCCGGCCAAACTTCGTCAAGATGTCAGAGGGAAAAACAAATAACAAAAACTCACCGGTTATGTAGCAGAAGAAACGGATCGGCCAACGGATCAGCGCTGGGAGAGCTGCAGGAAAACCAAACGGCTTAAAACATCTGGATAAAAATTACTCACACAGTCAAAGAATTCCATATAATACTCACCTTAGTCCTTTATTATAATATATTATCAATCCTTGTATCATGAAATAGAAAATAAGGGGAATTGTGGCAGTATTTAAAAGTGTCTTAAGTTTTGTCAAATTTGGTGACGTTACAATCACAATGTATTGTACATATGTATATGTATTTTCGTGGGATTTTACTGTATCTGATAAAGGAAATGATACATTTGATGGCAAAGGCCATAACAGGCAAATATGCTTTAATTAAAACTTTAAACATCTACTAAATCTTTTGTTTCACTCTTTGCATGATTTGTTACCACATTCAGTATGTGTAAGGTTGTGTCATAACCTCTTGATGTGATTTAAATTTGGACATTGATCAGACCACCACACACACATGCACTGTGTCCAAGCTCCAGACTTCAGCAAAAGACACATTAGCAGAACAACACAGCTACTCTTTGAGTACTTTTTGTTTGTTTAAAATGAGATTGTGAATATGCGAGGTCGTCGTGGCGACTGACTTTGTGAAAATCTGTAGAGAAGGTAGCCCACCACAGCGAAGCCTCCCATCTGGACGTTGCTGCCTCCCATGAACCAGCCTACACCAAATAAAGAAGGGTTATTACTACAGTACTGCTATTTCCCACTTATTATGTAGGGTGTGTGTGTGTGTGTGTGTGTGTCTTCACATGTATCACGAGTCACACAGCATTCCATAATTAGACCGATTGCAGCATCTTTTATATGCAAGGCCTTCTGAGGTAAAATCAATTTCTACACTGTGACATGTTTAAATAATGGCTTTTTTTTCTTGTAAACTTTAGTTTCCTACCAGCAGGGGCAGCCTCGGCGTTGTTCTCACACTGACACTCCATTTCAGCATCAGTCTTTACAAAAACAGCACAAACACACATTACAAACCTCACACCTTTATTTTGAAGCAACAATCCGGAAACGCATGGTTTCAATAAGCAAAGATCAACCAAGCACAAAGTCCATGTTTGCCTTTCTGAACAGTAAAAGGGATCTGAAGAGTCGTTACCTTGTGTGTGTATGTGTATGTGTGTTGGCGTAAACCTTCCTGAGGAACGTCGTCTGGTTCTGACAGCTCACACGCTGGATGTTTCCTTCCTGCTGAGCGCGGAGACGCTCCCTCAACACGATCAGCGCTTCTGAATTATTAACCTGAACTGAGATGCCAGAACGCCTCCAGGTGTGTCGCGCCTTCTTTTCCGGCAGAACTGGAAATGCTGCCTGAGACCTACGATCTCTTTCAGTTTGAAATAATACAAAAAATAAGAGTCGCTTTTATAAAGAAACGTTTTAATGTAACACATTATCAATAATCATCACTTGTTGTCTGTTTAATTACAGGCGTGCGCCAGTGGTTCCGCCTGGAAAAGAAGATCTGGGATTTTCACAATACAAGTGAAGACGTTCAGCTTATTCTTCCACTTAACTTTCACTACTTCTCTAATCCGGCGCATAAAAAAAATACAACCTCCCTGAACATCTGAAAGCGTCTGAAAGCGTCCTCATGAACCCAGTCGCTCGCTCAGAGCGTCTATCAGATCCTGCTTCTTGGTCCCGGTGGTTTTGATCCCAAACTGCTTGCAGGCCTCCTTCAGCACCGCCACGGTCAGCTTTCCCAGAGTGCCATTCTGCATGTGGGCCTTCAGCTCATCCGCCGTCGCCCCCACTTTGGGCTTCTTCTCGGCCCCGGCTCCGCCATCGGCTGCACGCAGAGAGAAAGACACCATCAGGCTGGAAACGGCGTCTGATCTGAAGTACGGCGGCGGAAACCGAATCGAGGGTCTAACCCGTTTTCCGTTTGGGAGCCGGTTTGGTCTCTGGGTTGTACCCGGCAGGGTAGACCAGATCCTTAAACTCGTCCACCAGAGGGCCGAGCCGCTGGTCAATCTGGTCCACTTTAGGCACTGAGGTGTGGGAAAAGAAAAAAGAAAGAAAAAAAAACACATGTAGAAGAAAGAAGGTTAGAGAGTTAAGATAGAAGTACTGAATGTGGGGAACAGAAAGCAAAGTAGTCGGCTTCTTACTGATTAGATCCTCAATGTCCTCTGGAGCCAACATGTCCAGAGCCAGGGCCTCCAGGTTCCTGAAGTGCTGCTGCAGGACTGGGTTCTCGAACGCATCACTCCTGCATGACATGGAGGAGGAAGGAAGCAGCTTATGTAGAGGACTACAGTAAATAGAATAAAGAAAGGAAGTATAATGTGATGTCATCACATCTATACAACGGCGTGTCAAGGGCACTGCAAACAGACCAAAATAAATTAATATAAATGAATTCCCCCCCGAAAACAGTGCAATCAATAAAAAGAAATTAAAATGAAAAAAAAAAAAAAAAAAAAAAACATAGAAATTTTGGAGGCACAAAATTTGAAAATTATGGACTTCTGAAACTCAAAACAGCAAAACAAACAAACAAACAAAAAAAACAAAACACACTGGTGACATGATTACCGGCAGCTCCCTCCCTCTGTATACTCCAAGCTTCTCAATGTTCTGGGAGAAAACTAGAAACTGGCAAAACTGCTTGCTAACAGCAGAAGTGTAAGAAATATATTTTACATGTGAGGATTTTTCTAAAATCTGTGTCTTCATAAACTGACCTGTACTTGAAGCGGAGCTTCTGGATGATCTCCTTCATCTTGTTAACCTGTGTTTGTGAGGCCGGCGGACATCTAGGAGGATCGAGAGTTCGCAGGTCGTCGGCATACGGCAGGTAGATGACATTGAAACCTGATGAAGGGAGCAGAGAGTAGATCGACATACATCCATCGTAGGAAAAAAAAAAAAAACTTAATATGAACACTATCAGAGACTCCATTTATTAATTCAACTTCCTGATCTAGGTTTAATCTTTTGGGTTCTTGCAATCCTAAAACCACCAAGATTCACAGCAAATACGAGAATGCCAACGGTTGTTCACCTGGAGGTGTGATCTGGACCTTCCCTTCGTCGACTTCTTCCGTCTGAGGCACCAAGGCAACAAATCTGGGTGGGTAGTTTCGGCGGAAGACGGAGCGACACAGAGCAAAGACGTTTCTCTCAATGCACTTCTTCAACAGGGCCGAGAACAGACAGGCACTTCCTGGAGCAGCAAAACAACAACAAACATGCAAAAAAAGAAAACAAAACAGTTTTAAAGGGGCAGTGTTATGTATATTCAAGACACATAGTGGCATTTTAAAACACAATCAAGTATCTATGGTAACTTCAGTTGTTATAAAAATGCTACATATAGTATATATGACTTAAACGAAATTGGACTTTAAAATTTAACATCTTGAAATTGAGCCTGTCTCTTTAAGAAGCTCCTGGTCCTCCTGAAACTCCGCCTTCAGGAAGTCATCAAAACATGGCTCCTCTATTACCAGTGTTGCTCAGAGAAGTAGCTCCTATAATGAGCTCAGCTGATGAGCAGTTCCACCAGGTGTTTGCTGCTGGCTAGTCTGAGGAGTCAATTCTACTCCCTTAAATGCAGACAGAAGATAAGAGGAGTTTTTAAACTACATAAAATATCAGAACAGATCCACAGTTCTACCTTTCACTTCGCCCTCCTCAGGGTAGATGAAGACAGAAGGTCGGATGTGATGATGCAGTTTGAGTTTTTCCATTGGCTTAAATCCGATCAGAAACAGTCCCGGGTTGTGAAACTTCTTGATGGCATCCACTTCATCCTTCTCCATCACTATTTGTTTCCTACCGTACACCTACAACACACACAAGTCAGTATTTTTACCCGTATTTTACCCTGTCCATTCATTTTAATAACTGCATTTATGTCTAACCCAGACATTTACCCTAACCCTTAAACAAAACTTAACTCACCCCATACCTCTCAACCTGTCTCTCCCAAACTGTGGTCAGCTGACGCCCCCTAGTGGTCGTCATTTGCCGTGATGTGAGCTCAAAGTGCGAAGCGTGCATTTAGCTTACCAAAGGATTTTATTTAAGTGGTTTAAAAGAAGATGAAGATGCCGAGGGGAAGAAAACATCTGAAGGAATTGATGTCTGCAGTAACGTTTCTCAGATTCTTAGGGTGAGTTGTAGAACTTTTGTTTTTAGAACACAATTAAAGATACATAGCGTGCCACTATGCCACCTGAGCTGAGTTCGATACAGTGGTGACGAGGCGGTGAGCAGCGCCACGCCCCACGTTGACTAACTGCATCTTTACACCTAAAATAAAAGAATTATTTATATCGGATTTTCTTTGAGCTGAAATAAAATGTTACTTTCTGCCATAGCTTTGTTTCTTTTATTATTATTCTAAATTACAAATAGCCTGAAAATGTTACTAATGCACACATGTGAAGTAAAGAACAACGTATTTTTTGGGACCGGGCTTTGGCCCACATAAGCCCCATCAGGCTTTCAGAAATGGTCCTAAGCATTACAGCTAAACAATGCTAATAATTTCATTTAAAGAAGTTCATTCATATTTAAACCCAGCTGCCACATACCTGGGCCTTCTTTATCTCGCTGGGCAGCAGCAGACTGCCGGTCTGCGTGTGGAAGGTGCGGGTTTTGCTGCGCACCGGTTCGTTGGTTTCCCGGTACAGTCTGACGGAGGCGGGTTTCCGAGCTGACACCGCAGTTGCGTACACACCCACCGCTACGTTTAGACCCTCACCAAGAGTCAAGCTTAACCTGAACAACACAGCACAGGGACGGGCAGGGTGTGAACGGCACTTGAGGAGTTTTGGGTTTACAGAAAAAATTGTTGTTTGTTATATATAATTTTTTGTACAGTTTTGGCTTAATGAATAATGACAAAAAGTCATCAGTGTATGTAAATATCTGGTTTGAACTGCAGATTATGATCTGTCTATGTCCTATTTGTACTAATACTACACAGTTGCCAGTCTGCTACTATTTGATCTAGTACAAGTAAAGGGCAAAATGGAGACAGATGTTTTTTCTGTGTAGAAACAGAAAAAAACTTTTTTTTTTTCCTGTCACCTGGCCAAGGCTCTCTTTTTGGTCTCTCTGGCTCGGACCCGTTTCTGAAGGTCCTCCAGTTTGTCGCACGGCTCCAGCTGCAGGCCGAGCTCGCTGTCGTCCTCGGGCGGGCTCACGATGTCCCGGAAGAAGAGCGACACGTCGAAGCCGCCCGGTTTCATCAGGTGCATTAAATCGATGAGAACACCTGAGAACACCCGGAGGAGTCGGGTCAGATCAGACAGGCTGATCAAACAAGAAACTGTAAACTGTTTGTGTGTCAGATGCTGCTGTGAACTTAGAAAACAGCTTTGATTTACCAGCTGCACGTTCTTATGGGGGTTTTCCTACCATATTTAGACACCTAGATACTGTAAATTTGAATCCACCATGAATTCTACCAGGGGATCGTTGGAGGGATATGTGACAATAAGTCAAAATACACATGAAAATTCAAGTTGAGAAATGGAAAATCCATGGCTAAGTCAAAGGCAATATCTGATACAACAAAGTTATTTGGGATTCATACCTGTAAGTAAACAAGTAAACCAAGGAACATAAAATAAAAGCTAGGCATCAATTTGATGGATATGTGAATAGTTCCTATAAAGGAAGTCAGCAACCTAATGTAATTTCTTGACAGAAGACATTTTTCTAACCATATAAACACAGGCAGCTTTTTCTCCAAACTGACCGGTCTCCTTCAGGTCACTGGCTTTGGTGCGGGCCTGTCGGTCCCTGGTGCTGTCGCCCCCGTGTGGATCGTCCCTGCAGGTGAAGATCATGAGGCGTTTGTGCGAGAGGCGCAGCTTGATGTCGCTGTAGAGGTTGGCGCAGCACCACAGGGCGTCGCCCAGAGACGTCTCCCCGCTCCCCAGGGTCTGCGCCGCCAGCTGCGCGCCTTTCTCGCCCCGCAGAGCATCCACGTCCTGAACCCGCTTCGCACCTGAAGGGGCACAGGTTTAACGTCTCACCCTATAACTTTCCCCTTTTCGTCGCCGTGCGACCTCTGACCTGGTTCGTCGAGATCGTGGTACACGTAAACGTGTTTGAATGAGTTCCTCTGGTTCTTGCTCTGCTCTGTGCCGTAAAACACCAGAGCCACCAGGTCCCGGTGGCTGCTGATGATCTTACTGGTGTACACGCTCCGCACGACCTACGGCAACACGAGATGCGGATGAATTCTTCTCAGCAACTTGAATATTTGAAAAGATTTCAAGAATGTTTCACTGAAAACACATAAAGATGTGAGTTTTTAGTTGTTTTAAGGGAATACAGAAGTAACAGAATATCAACAGGATGAAAAAAAGCTGAAGTTCTTACCTGCATGGTCATGTCAAAGTTAGAGGGTTGTCCATCTTCGCCTTTGATGAACATTTCCTTTGAAGCGTCGACCAAGAAGACCAGGCTGTCTCTGCCTGACACTTTGTAATCTCCTGTCATAGACAGACATGTGATTCGGTTTGCAATATTTTACCTTCAACTTTTCTGAAATCCAGGATAAAGAACACGACTAAACACTTTAAAAAGAGAAACTTAATAAAAACAAAAAACAAAATGCTAGATTGATTAGTGGCATTTTGTGATGTCACCATGACCTTGTGATTGTAGAATCTCGAACTTATTTTCAAGAGAGGGGTGGATGGAAGTATGTTAAGTGCATGCCTGAGGAAAGACTGCGCTTTAAGTTAGAGCTATATGTTGGGGAATGTCAAATATGCTACTGTGTGGCACAGCACACATATGTGCAGTCTGGAGGTATATCAAAGAATAACCGTTTGTCACAAGCAAGGTGCACAGAATATAATCTCTTAAGCTAAATATGAACTACAGCAGCAGAAGAAGACACTGGGTCTCTCTCCATCAGATAAAGAGATGAAATTCACAACTTAAAAATATTTGATCATAACAAAATTGGAATAATGTTGTCTGGTCTATTGAGACTCGACTTCAGCTACAACATTCAAATCAGAATTTGGCACAAGTGATGGTGTAGTACCTTAGGAATTTGTTGCAGAACTTTATGACCTTAATAGTGACCCATTTTCTGACGACCATTTCCACCATATTAACCTACGTCAATCTGTTTTTGTTGTTGTTGTTTAAATCAAGACGATAAGTTCACTGGACTCAGGTATGGATCTGGACATATCAGAGTGTTGGCAGGCAGCTGGCTCAGACATGGACGTGGTCCGGTTTTACCTCCAGACAGCTCCGCTTCCTCTTGTTCTTGCTCCTCGTCCTCATTCTGGTAGTAAGTGTTCCACTCCGCCATCTGGCCGGCTTTCAGCTCTGCACCAGGATGCAGTCATTTCAACAAGACATTATTCACCCAAGCTTCGTACGTAAGCAACGTTGCTTACGCAGAAACTTCGTATTCACAAATCCATTCCAATGCTTCAACTGTTGTGCAGCAAAGTGTTAAGCGAAACTCTCCAATACGCACGTTGACACTACACGCAAGTTAGAAATCAGCTAAGATTTACTTAGTGCCATTATTACCACTAAAATAAAACCAACTTAAGCCTAACAATAACGCTAGCTAGCTAGCTTAACGTAACCAATCTATGTTAATAAACTGGTAACTTCCACCTCCTTTAATGACGCTTTCGTCTCCCTAGTGATGCGTATAAACTATGTCAACTAAAATAAACACAAGAATAAGAGATACTCAGTGGTACTCATCACTTACCGCGCTCCACAACTTACAAGTCCAGGATAGTTTCAATGGGAGATCAGGTACGTGAACGCGCCAGTTTGGAAGCGAAGTGGTGCCAAAACATCTTTTTCTTCTTGTTTTTTGTTTTTGTATTATCGCCATCTACTGTGCTGGAGTGTAAACCAGAGTATCTGTTTTACCTAATTAAACTATATTCTTGAATATGTATTCCCATTTCCTTTAGAAATGTAATAAATATTTTCATTATCTTTTTATGTTCAACCAATGCCCTACTCATCCTTAATATTTCTTTAATTCTTGTTTTAAATCTCTCTCCACACACACTATGTTGTTCACATTAAATTTTATGTTTTACTGTCCATGCCACATTTACCTATTGAATGATTACCCTCACTGTTGGCTACAACCTTGCATGTTGTAGCTGTAACTTTGTAATCGCTGCTTGTTCTTTTCAACTTACTTCAATTGTTTCAATTCTCCCTACTTTCTTCTGTATGCGAAACAAATGTTGATCTTTAGTTCCCTCCTCCCAAAGCTGCTGTCATCCAGATTTAACTTGGTACTTGATAATAAATTTTATTTCAGATTTACTAAAGGCAATTTCCATAATTCTAGCTTCTTCCAAATACAATTTAGCTAGATGATCTGCTCATCAATTCCCTCAATGCTTTTATTAGCAGGGTAAGACATAAACCTAAACTTTACTTTAAATTGTATAAGTCTAAAAACATTATTTCATAGTTGAGAATGGCTTTTAGAGAAGAAAGACAAAATAGAAATCCTTTGAGCTATATAACAAGACAGGATGTACATAAACTCTTAATTCTATTACTTACTAAATCTACCCTGTTACAATCTTTATTAATCTGGACTTCTTTATGGATATCTAAAGTCTACACTCACATTGGGAAGCAAACAAAGAGGAGATGCCAAATTGTCCTCTTGGGTTTTTCCCTTTTAATTTCAAATGTTGGCACATTTTCTTGCACGTTGTTTTTTTGTGTACAATATTTTTATGTAAATTACCAGTGTTGTGTTCAAGACCACCTAACCCGAGACCAAGACAAGACCAAGACCAGAGTGTATCGAGACCGAGACAAGACCAAGACTTTTGGGGTCCGAGACCAAGTCAAGACCAAGACCGAGGGAAGTCGAGACCGAGTCAAGACCAAGACCAGCGGCCCGCGCTACATGACAATAAAATGTAAAATATGATCGAAATTGCTTCTCAAAATAATCTGAAAGATCCATATTACCATAAAACACCTAGATATTAAATACTTAATACATTTGACCAATATTAAATATTCCATTTATGTGCTAAAAAGTGTGATGGTCTCGTGCCATCCCTAAAAACATAACGCCCTGGGCATTTGCCCATATTGCTCATATAAGAAACCACCACTGTCTGCACCATTAAACATAGCAATTGAGGCAATGCCCTGATGGTAAATACGCTCAACTACGAACACTGACCAAGGAGCAACAAGCAAGAAGTAACCAAACAGAAGGCGCTCTTCGTGACTGTTTTCACTCTCTATCCCAGTACATGAAGCCAGGTAGTCTGACACCATGGTAGACATTACAGCTGCCACTTTGAACAAAAACAATCAAAGAGCAATGTGCATGCTCTGCGTGCTCTTTCGTTCTTGTGTTTTAGTTATTTGTTAATTTAAATATTAACGTACATAATAAAATAAAATAATGATGCAGTGTATACAGAGCATTACAAGAACAAAGAACGGGTGTTCTGTCAGGTCAGATCATGGTGTTCTGTCAGATCAGCATACGTTGTCAGATAGTCGTACGCTTAGCTCAGATATGCATACGCTGTCATTACCATATGATTTTATTTAATCAGCAACATAGAATCATGACGTAAATCATTATTAACAGTTATTAACAGTTGTATGGCATCCAGCTGCAGCCAGACCTGCTTTAAACACACTTTGAAACCACGACAACGCATGTATATCCATCTAGTTATCACATTATGTCATATTATAAACAATTTAATTACTTATTTTCGTCATAACTTGTTGCGTATACTGACAACTCCACTGACGGTCGGACTTAATGCGCATGCGCTGGCATGGTACTCACTGCATGTATGCTATTCTGACAGCGTATGGCTATGTGATAGAACACCGGCTATATCTGTCAGACACGTCATTACCATAAGATTTCATTTAATCAACAACATAGAATCATGACGTAGATCGTCATACACTTTGTTATTAACAGTTGTATGGCATCCTGACTTAGCGGTTAAGTGAGTTTTACACGGGCATGTGTTGTAGCTGACTCCAGCTGCAGCCAGACCCTGCTTTAAATACACTTTGAAACCATGACAACACATGTATATCTATATAGTTATCATTGAAAACAATTTAATGACTTATGTTCATCATAACTTGCTGCGTATGGTGAACTGACAACTCCTCTGACGGTCGGATTTCTTAATGCTTAATGCATGTTATGCTATCCTGACAGCGTATGGCTATCTGATAGAACAACGGCTCTCACTGAGTGACACTCCAGTCCTATCTAATAAGTAAAGAACCGTGGAGAAGAATCGACTGTTTCTGAATGTCACCTCACTATATTGCAGACTTTTGGACATAGCGTTGTCCCATATATGCGACAAGTCAGTCAACACCTCCGCACAATAATTCAGCACAGTGAGTGATAACATTTTTCATCACAATGCTTATGTGTCTCTGTACAGCTAGCTTTGATAACATCACGTTAACGGAGCTTACCTTCTTTGAGCTACTTTTCTAAGTGACGAAAAAAGTTAGACGTTGTCCCCACCGTCTGTGAAAGCGAAGCGCTGCTGAGTTAGCTGTGGCCATCGGATTTCTTACTATTTATGCAGCGCTATTATATTACTGACGATTAGACAAACATTTTCTGCCGCTGAGAGGAAACCACTGCGCATGTCCTGGAGTGCCGCGCACGAGTGAAAGGTGGGGAGGGGAGGAAGAGGGAGAGTAAAAGGTGGGGAGGGTGGGGGGAGTAACAGAAACATGTAGTTGCTTGGATTTTAATCGGTGTGTTTTGCATCCACTGAAAACAAAGATGTTAACAAATAAAGTGGACAGAATGCTGTATGTTTAGTGATATTTTCACAGTTGCGGTCTTGACTGGTCTTGAAATAAAATGCCGAGTCCTCAGAGCCCGAGACCGAGACAAGACCGAGACCAAATGCGGTCGAGTCCGAGACAAGACCGAGACCATCAAAAATTGGTCTTAAGACCGGTCTTAAGACCAAGACCAACTTCGAGTACCACAACACTGTAAATTACAGATTAGTAAATAAAGTAGTTTAATAACTGACACGTTCTAGTTCACATGTAACTGTTTTACACATAAAAAATAAGTCTTTATATGAAAATATTTGTACATATACAGTACACAGCGTAAGACTGAAATCATTGTCAGGGCTGGTCCAGGGTTGTATGGGGGCTAAAGGGAATTGTGTTTTGGCACTGCCAGCCTTCCATTCACTTTAAAGAAGAAGAAGAAGAAGAAGAAGAAGAAGAAGAAGAAGAAGAAGAAGACCAATCACAATGAAGGGGGTGGAGTTTATTGTGCAGAATGCGGAGGCACTTTTTGATAGTCATGTTATGATTACATTAAGACAGTGACACAGCACTGACTCTCTTCGCCCATCAATCTAAGGCTGGATTTGACTGAATTTTCTTTCTTTTTTTTTTTTTTTTTTTTTTTTTTTTTTCCTGAAAGATAAGTCTGCACCTCGTCGTTATTTCTATAACACTGCTTCCACTTTTCGTATTCTGTTGCTAGCTAGCTAGCCGGAGGTCAACTTTTGTCGAGTCAGTCAGGCAACTTCGCCGTTGGTTTCAGTTGGAAAGGACTCCTTGTTGCACCATGGCCCAAAACAACTCTTTCCCGGTGAAACTGTTCATTTACGACCTGTCCGGGGGAATGGCTCGCCAGCTGAGTCCTGTTATGCTAGGTACGTTTGTGATTTTCTTCCTTGTTATGAAATACGCTGAAAACTATCGAGAATGAGCCTAAAGCTATATAACCTTATACATTGCTGATATACTGTATGTGTTCATCTTCACAGGGAGACAGTTGGACGGCATATGGTGAGTATATTTCTTGAATGACTGCTTGTTATCCAACCTTTCATCTGGTAACAAGACGTGTTTTTGCTTCTTTTTTTTTTGTTTCCAGGCACACAGGTGTTGTTGTCCACGGAAAAGAGTTTTTCTTTGGTGGAGCAGGAATCAACCACTGCCTACCTGTAAGAATCATCTCCATATTTTCAGTAATGGATCGAGCAACTTGTGTTTGTTTCCCAGCTCGACGTCCACTAAACGTTTGAAATGTTTGTTCTCTTTTTTGTCAGTGTGGCACTATACTGGGCCAGCCGAACTCAATAGTGGATTTGGGTTACACCGAGGTGAATGAAGATTTGTTTCAGGAGTATCTGGACTCTCTGGCTGAGTCAGAGTACAGGTAAAGACGTAGCAGTGGACATTTAAGTACATACAGTGGACCTCAATCTGGTTAGAATAGGCGAATGATATAGAAAAAACCCTGTGATAACCTGATTGGACGCCCTTAAACCGTCTCATTGAAGCAGCTTTCTTAGTTTACATCTGCCAATCTGTTCTGCAAATCTTCTCATTTTAATCTTTTAGCTAAAACCACAGATTGCAAAGATATCAGTCAGGAGAAGGGTACAAAATTACTCCACAGCACTATCAACTGTATTCACCACGGCACAGTGAAAGCAGGAGAAAATAGGGTACAAGGGTAGACGTAATAAGGGTTGCAGATTTCCTTCCTCTCAAAGAAAACATCCAGACTTGGCTGAAATCTCATGATTGACCTGGCGTGATGAAGCTGGATGTTTTAGGCTAGGATTCCAAATTCTGCATTTTTCACAAAGGAAACCCGGCGGGGGCATCATCACGCTTAAGGGTTTCACGAGCCTAAGGGTGCACCAATTGCAGTTTTCTGGCCGATTATCAACCTTTAAAAAAAATGTGTAACATATTCACTAAAAGACATTAAAATAGGACACCATTGTTTGGACAAATAAGTAATTTTACTGGATGACTTTTAGTAAAGCTGTTTTGAAATGTATGTTGTTGCAGTGCATTGCAATAAGATAAAACAACAAAATCAATGTCTTTGTTGTTTTAATTTATTAATTAAATGTTTCATTTTTCCTTCTCACCTTTCTCTCTTGTTGGCTGAGTTACAATTTCCCCAAAATATAAAACTTGTTTTTCCTCTTCATTCTCCTGCTGCGAAGAGGCGACACGTATAACATGTTTGAGCACAACTGCAACACCTTCAGCAACGACGTGGTGCAGTTCCTCACCGGTAAAAAGATCCCGTCGTACATCACAGACCTTCCATCTGAAATACTCTCCACGTACGTTTTCACCTCCTCCTCTCTGGGAAAACCATGTCTAATTTGTTTGTGAAATATTGTTGTCACAACTTCTTAACATTCTTTGCTGTTGGAGAGCATCTGTGAACGTTAAGCTTTTACGTCTCATCACAGATACTGAATCAGATTTGGGTCTGGACTTTGGGCCATTCTAGCACATGAACACATTGTGATAAAGCGCAAAGTGAAAGTAGAGGATTAAAGTAGTGAAGTGGTGATTTGCTCATCTCAAACAATGTACTGAACCAAAAAGCCAACAGGAGTGGAGCTTCTGATCCTTCTTTTAACAAACTCAAACTTTAACAGATTGTTCTACCTGAGCTGTTCGTCTCCTTACCTCCTCCAGAGCCATCATGGACTTATTGTTTGCCACAGAAAGTCCCAGTAAAATGCATTAAAGTTTGTGTTTTGTAAAATGAAAAAAATCAAGAGGCACTATAAAGTTCTCTAAGCGAATGATTGTTTGGATTTGTTGATACGTTTTGACTTCAGTGTCCCTCTCCCTGCGTTCATTTTGCAGTCCGTTTGGCCAGGCCATCCGGCCGCTCTTGGACTCCATGGCCGTGAATCCAGGAGGAAACAACATCACTGGACAGCGATAAATAAAGCTATGCATACAGAAGAACACACTTGATAACCTTTGTGCCAGCAACCTCTGCTACCAGTCACATTTACAGCAAAGCTGCTGTCATCAGGGCCCTTTACTGTACTTAAAAAAAATAATAATCACCTTCAAGGTTTGTTTTTGAAATTGTCTCATTAAAGACGAGATTTGTCGAGCATTTCCTTAAGGTGCTTTGTTAGGAGAGGTTTTAACATCAAAAACTTTTATAAAACATCTTCCTGCCATGTATTGAACTTAATCTATAAACGGAATTTATCTTTTGAGTGCAGTACAAAGCTTCTGTTACTAAATGTTGGCCATTTTCTGTGTCTCTAAATGGGTGAAACATGGTTGTTGAGCTTACGCATAAAATAAAATGTAAAACTTAGCTAGCTTAGCTACACAGCTAGCTACATATCTAGCTAGCTACCGGGTCCACTTAAAAACATTGTGAAGAAGCAGTTTAAAAATCAACTTTATGTAATGGTTTCCCTTTAGAGTTTATGAGGACAGTTTGTTTTTTTAGCCTCTTATAAGTATAAATTAAAAATCTATGAAGTTTTTACTGCTTAGGTTGTGGTATTATTTTCATTTTATTCCTAAAGCTCAAATGCAAGGGTTACCCTCACTGGGGAAAATAGCTTAGTCAAAACTGTTCTGCTGGCTTTTTATAACATTGTCTAAGAAACCTGTTTTTACCAATTTTAAGGTATCTATAAAATGTATTTAAAAAGCCCTTTAAAAAACAGACGACATATTTGAACCACATGTCATTTAGTAACATCGTTTTTACTTTTTTCTGAAAACTCCTGGACCAATCAGCTACATACCTCTGATTTGCTACATTTGGATTTTTATTATTAGCACATAATGTTTTTATGCACTAAGTACCAGAATCAGGTATTTGTACGAAGAGGCCTTATCAATGGTGTTGAAACAACATCAAGTTCATCTGAAGTAGTTTTTTCTTTTGGACTCTTGTTTAGATCCTAATCATAGCTTTAATTTTTCGATTACGACTAAATTGTGTGCAGGTCACTGTAAATGAAAAAAATATATATATTAAAGATTAAGTATACAATACCTACAGAAGGCTGTAAGGGTGGAAAAACAGGCTTTACATTTTTTATTTTATTTAAATGTTATTAATCCCAATTTTAAGTGTGAAGTTGTGTAAGTGAAACATATTCTAAAATGATGCTAAAGTACCTCTTTCGCAATATGGGTTTTGTTAAATGTTTGAAAATGAAGCTCTGATTCTGAACTATTAAAGTCTCTCTGCTAAAAGCTCTCCGTCTTCCTTTTATGTTGAGAAAAACATTCCGTTTCACTGCATTACGTGAATTTTGTGTCCATGTAGTACGAAAAACGACCACAAGATGGCTCCACAGTCAAACTTAATATGTAGGAACTGTGTTGAGGTGCATCAGGGATTATATTGTAAATGCATATTCCAGTGTATCATAGTACATAATACAACAGAAAGCACGATATTAACAAGTTATAACCCCTCAACAAAACCTTTTAAAAACATTTAACATAAAAATAAAATAGACAAAGCCTCACATATATTATACGGTCTTTACTATTTCATCTTTAAAAGTCGCATCCATTTCTAAACAAAGTCTTATAAAGAACATTTTGGGTATAAATTAGTTGTAAGAAGTACAGATGAATACAATATATATATGTACACCCTTTTCTGCATATTGTCACACCAATGTGCTGTATTGATGTTTTGCATTTATATAAACATAATTAACATTTATCTGTCATGTATTTTTTTTTAATTATGCTACAGTAGATTAGCTTCAAAGTCTTGGAAGCAGGCTTTCACATGGCAAAGCCTGCAAGTTCACAAAAACGGATGCAAATATGGATCTTCTGCAGGTCTGTTCAAAATCTGTTATATTTTGAACAGGAACATTAACACCGTTTACATTTGTCCCCTTTTCCTCTGTTCTATAAATATTTTCATTTTTCACAAAATTGCACATAAGAAAGTTGCACCACTCGTCAATGAACAGTCATTCTGAGCCTGACATGGAGTAATGTTACTGCAGTTACAGATACTTGTTTACAGCCCTTATAAAAGAAAGGAATACCTTTACATAAACAGTGATTATAAATAGCAGGATTGTTCTAATTTGATGCACTTCCTCAAACAACAAAGGACAATGTGCATAAAAGAAATTGTAATCTACACACATGGTAAAGATTTTTTTATAAACACACAACAAACAGGTTAATGAGTTTACCAAAGCAGATACAAAAATGTTTTTTTTTTTGTTTTTTTGTTATTTTACAGTAATAGAAAACATTTCTCCCTGAAACTGGGAAGGATGCTAAGACAATTTTTAGAGCATTAATAAACAGGAAACATAGACAGAACTCCTGCATTGATGCTCAGAAAAATGGAATGCAGAGAAAGATAAACAAGAGTTTGATTTATTTTCTGTCACATCACTTATAAATACTCCAGTGATTACAGCTAGTGGTAAAAAGCAACCAAATCATCAAAAAACATGGAATATAGGAGTTTTTGAAAATACTTCAAACCTGCAGTAAGCTGTTTTGAACCATTAAGATGAAGATGAGATTCTGATTGGACGATGTGTGGAATGAAACAGGATCTGGATTTCAGTTTGGACAAGAACGGATCCACATTGAAACATGCACTGGGTTTTTACCAATAAATCAGGTGAATCATTTCTGGGTTTAGGCCAATAAGGATGACTAAAAATATTCCCCTTTTTTAATCATCAGATTGTTGAGGCATCTTTTGGATACATGTTATTACTGTTTTTAGAGTCAGATTATGCCCTTTAATATTTTTCACAAGTCATATGTGATTCTAGTCGTCAGCTGCGACAGACAGAATGACAGTTGTCTTAATGGTTAGCGTTAGATATCGATCATTTTTTTTATGTGTTAAAGAGACCAACTTCATCTACCACTAATACTTTTGAGGGTTTGGCAGTTTAGCGTTAGTTTCTGCTAATATTTTTATGTGTTTAGTGGTTCGTCATCTTGAAAAATGGCTGCTTTGTTAATTTTTTTCAGTTGCTCACAGTTTTTCAGTTTTTTTTTTTTTTTTTAAAAAACAAGCCCCTGGGAACATCTTTACCAAGTTAGGTTCTTGTATCCGCATGTGAAAGATTTTGCTAACATCTTCAATTACCTGCTGCTCTACAGTTAACAAGTACTTGTAAATCCGGTTGGCTCAGCTTAGAACAAAACAGCATCCATGCTGCCACCCAGTCCCAGTTCACTTTTTCAGTAAACTCTGTGTTCATGTTTGTGATGGTAGGTTGGTTGGTGTTGTATGGCTGTCGTGAAGACTTGGTGACCCCAAGTGATATTTCTGAAAATAATTATTTCTTGAAATAAATAAATGAATTTAAATCAATGGTTGGATTTTTTCCTAAATATTTCAGTGAGATTATGCTGCTGCAATAGCACAATAATTCATTCTAATCCTCTTTCAACGTCTTACCCAGGAGTTGATAATTAACAATTCAGACTCTTTTTTCATGTTGCGTCTCACCTGAATTGTTTTTACCTAATTCCAAAACTCAGAACCCACGCAAAAGAATCACTGTTTTATAAAAACAAAACAAAAAACAAAATGAAAATCTGCCAGAAAAAACAACAGAAATCTCATTACCGAATCTCATGGGAAGCATTCCTGGATGGATGTGCCGAACACTGCAACGGTTCCTGCGGGTTTCGTCCGCTGTGAAGTCCAGTCGAGGGATTCCATTAGCTGCTGCGTGAACCTAGCAACAGCTGCGTACAACGTCCTTTGAAATCCAGGCCGCATCAAATAAAAGATGTCAAATCCTCCAGGCCTGGAATAACAACCCGCGGGTCAGAAATCACACACAGGCATCTACACACTCGGAGTTATGACTCAGACAGTTCAGGAGTGAAAGACCCAGATCTACACTGACTTCCTTTCCTTTCCCCCTCCGAGGAAGGAAAACACGTAGCAATGTACGTTTTGTTGTTCTATTTTCCTCTACTCTCTACCTCCTTTATTTCCTCTTTCTAAAGAGTCTTAGCCTCTGGCTCCTTCGCTGTCCCCCCACCCCTCTCCTGTTGGGATGGAGGCTGATAGAAGCTGACATGACGGTGGAATTGTCCTCACCATCGAGTTAATGTGACCCAGGGGAAGCTGTCCATGTACGCTTGGCCTGATTGCAAAGGATGCAGTGTGTTTTATTGTGGAAAATCTGGGAAAAGGGCGACGGATTGGAGGTAAACTGAAAGAAGGGTGAGTGAAACTCCTCAGCTGTACAATAAACCGTTTTTTAAATCTCTCTAAACCATAAGCAACACAATTTCAACAAACTGTCCTCATTGGACGAGCAGATTTTCAAACTTCTTAATCGTCACTAAAGAATCTAAACTTACTCCGATCACTACGGGATGCTCATTTTATTTACTAGAAGAGTCACATAGTTTGGAAAATGCTCTTTTTTCTGACTGAAACGTTATCTTACACACTGATTTTTTTTTTTTTACTTCTTTTTTCTTTTTTTTTTGTTTTTACTCTAGGTCATGAATGAAGTGAAAATTTGACAGAAGTCAGCCCCATAAAGCTAAGATAAAAACATGTCTAAAGTTGCATAAACCTCTACACTATTTGAACAAAAATAGTTGTTTGCATCTATTAAGTTAAAGAATCAATGTATATTTGACCGTTTTATTACTATTTTTATGTTTCTTAACAGTGCAACAAAAGAGACATGAAAGAAAAAAAAGAAAAAATACCCTTGTTGGTTAAAGGAAGTTGTCACTTCAATGCCTTGCAGAAGTATTCACACTCTGAAGCTTTGAGTCGCTGCCTGTTAGAACCTGGCTGCAGTTACAGCTGCAGGTCTTCTGGGCCGTTTCTACCAGCTTGGTTCACCTGGAATCAGAAAACGCTTTTTTTTTTTTTTTAATTTATTCTGAGATTAAATTGGAAACAAAAGAGGACTTCTCAGGGGAGTTGAGTTGATTGCGCAGGATTTTATTTTGGGGTGTCTGTGTAAAGTGGCCAAAAATTCACTTGTTATATTCTTAAAAAATATAGATATACATTTAAAAAAGCTGTAACATTTCCTTCTAACTGTACCCATTATGTTGTTCTATTACATAAAACCACATAAACTACATTGAAGGCTGTGATTAAGTGACTAAATATGACATAATTCATAATTCAGGTGCATGATTCCTTATTCTATTGCTCCCTATGTTTATTGAAAATGCATAAAATAAACACCATGTTTGAATTATAAAACTCAAAGGAGCAGTTTTATATACATAACCCCAAAACATAGGCCAGTTTGTACACAGGCTAACTATAATTTACTATGTAACTATTTCTGAAATAAACCTTTATTTACTTCAACTACCTGGAGACTACTTTATTTTAAGAATGAAAATTGTATTTAAGAACTACTATTAATGACAAAAACTGTCCAGTTTCTCAGATAGTTGAAATTTCTTTGGACAAACAAGTTAGCAAAAAGGCTAGTAGTAATATTAGCGTGTATGCTAGCTTTTCAAATGATTTGCTTGACAACCTGATCACATTATTATAAACACAGAAACAAAAAGCAATTATAGTAAGCCAATTTTGAATTTTATATGCTTCATCCATTGGATGAGATACAGTACATCTTTCTGTATCATGGTTTATGGTGATGTAAATAGCATATTTCATTAAAAAACAAAGAAAAATGCTAAAATTAGCCGTTTCCTCTTCTGTTATGAATATATACTGGGGGTTTCTGTGTTTTTTGTGTCAAAGCTCTGGGCCGTACCAGACTCTGGTAAAATGAGAACCCATTGTTTAATCTCAGATTTAATATGATCAGCTGGTTAGCTAGGCAGCTAACTCCACCGGAGTTAGAGCTCCATCTACCATAATATAAGTTCCCTAAAATGTGGTTCTTTTTTCATACCTGGGCTAGCTACCAGAACCTTTACTTGGCTAACACAAGTTTGGAATTTGCTCCTCCGACATCCATATTAAAACCAAAACATTAAAAATAAAAACATGTTTGTGGACAAAACCAAGCTCCGACTTCTAAACTATAGACAGAGAAACATTGGTTTTATCCAGACCGGATCTCTACAGGGCTTGATCAACTGTAATCCTGTGATATAGCAAAACTGCAGCGGTTGAACATCTACAAGCCCAATGCAGCAGAGAGGAGCCTGAGGCTGTTTTTAACTCATCTTCTAGAGTGAGTAGCAATGAGTCTGTCTCTTGGTTTTTTCCCACACATTGAAAATCTGAGCTCTTGTTTTTTCATGTACATTGGAAGGCGTGTCCTTGCTTAACCTCCGGCCATGTTGGACTGTAAGGAAGTGCAGTACCTGGCTCGCTCCAAAGTTTTTCTTGAGTTTAGCATTGTGGTAGGTCACTCTCACTGAAACACTCAGACAGTCACCTCGGTGGCGCTGTGGGTGGAGTAACTCTTCTGCCTGGTGTGGTTGTAGTATGAGGGTTGAGAAGTGTGCTGGCCGTGGCCGTGGTGACCCTGCCCTCCTCCTCCTCCGTACATACCTCCGTAGGACTGGTTAACCACTTCTTGCAGGTTCTCTATGCTCTGCTGCCGCCGTGTTGAGTAGCCGTGTCTCCGGGTGGAGCTGTGCAGAGAGGAGGAGGTGTGCGCCGGAGCGGAGGTCTGTCTGTGGACGTGGCGGGCGGCCGGCTCCCAGGCTTTGAAGGCCGAGTTGGAGATGAACGGGTGCGTGGTGGTCTTGGGGAGGCGTGAGTGCTCCAGGTGGTTGGATGGGATGGAGATGGACAGAGGGGTGTGGAGGTCGCGGTGCCCAGGCAGAGGCTGGTGGATGTAGGACTTCTCCTTAGGCTGCGAGGGCTGGAAGGCAGGAGGCGCTACGGGTTGGTAACTGGAGAAGTCCATGACAGGAAAGCTCTTATAGTAGCTACGGGAAGCGGTTTCTGCTGCATAGGGAAACAAGAAATATTTCACTTTCAGGTCAACTCCTCACTAAAAAAGTTTCTAGTCGAATCATTATGAAATTGTTTAAGTTTATCATTATCATGACTGTAGTGGTTTTATCTTCCCAAACGTTAGCATGCTACAAACAGCATTAGCTTCAAGGTTATTTTCTTGGGTACAATTTTAATATTTTTTTCCTAATGGGGATAAAGAATGGCGTTTTTATTTCTATATATATATATATATATATATATATATATATATATATATATATATATATATATATAATTATTCTCAGCCTTAGCTTTTCCCACAGAAAGAACATTATTCTTAAATAACTGCAACAAATGAAACAAATGAATTTTCATTTGATAATTAGGCCAACAGTGGAAAAACTTTTTTCTTCTTCTATTTGGCCCCTTTAAACTTGTTTATTCTTTGGAGTCATGTTGAATTTGTCACAGTGTGTTTCAGCGCTGAGTCATATGGAAGCAGCCCTAAACGTACCGTCCATGTGAAAACACAGTCTGTCTTGGGAAGAACACCCATCTTTGAATCACACTTAATCCGCGATGCGTTTAGCTTCATCGCCCTCAGAGCCGAAACTTTTGTTTGCCAACACAAAAATGAGGTTTTTGTCAAGTTTTTTTATTTGTCTGCACCTGCTTTTCAAATCATTTGTTTAGGGGGAGATGAAAGCGTAGTTCCTCTAGCAGAGTTTGATTTTGTTTTTTCAGAAAATAAAGAAGTCTGGATTGGAATTTAAAAAAAAAGAATAGAAAAGAAAAAGAAGGTCAAGATGAGAGGAAAGGTTTGAAGAAGATCTGAGGGTTTTCAACTGTTTGCCCTGAAGGTGAGCCAGCAGCTTTACTCATCCTCTGCTGAGACCTTGGCAGCATATGGCAGCCTAAGAAGGACAGACTTCCTGAAAAGTGCAACGGAGATGATGAACGTGAAGATATGCGTGTCGTACAGTTTCATAAATCCCCCCATCATAAGTCTAAAAACTGTCTGTAAATATTTGTCATTCTAAAGCAGGAGAGACGGATCATTTAAATGAACCAGACACTACAGTCATCCCTGCATCAAGTCTAAGTCTAATTACAATACCTGCTTTATTTCATTTAAAGCAATTTGAACCATCTTTTACTACTTTATTAGATTATTGCTTGAATGGGATGACATTTATGAATCAGATTTTGAAGCGTCTCATGTCATAAGTTGAATCTAAAGGCTCATCCTTTCTAAAAACAAAAAAAAGCTAAAATGTTGTAGAAACGCTTTAATTTTTAATAACAGTCAGCCTCTAATTACAGCTGTTTGATCATTGTGGTGGTAAACCCTGTCGCTTCCATTTTCCCTGTTGATATTTTTTAAATATAAACTAAAATATTTGGCTGCATAAAAAAAGTACATAGCTACTGAAATAAATATTATTTTGGTGTAAAACATCTGAATTCCCCTTTTATGTAATTTTTCTAAGCTTTGCATCACCTGATCTTGTGGTAAACCTGTGAAGTTTTCGTGGTGGAGTTATGGACCACAGCCACCGACGAACAGCTGAAAGTCACAAAAACTTGAGACTGTCTCTAAAAATGCTGATGACTTCCTATTTTAATAGTTCAAACACCAAACATACCTTAATATGAATCGATACACGTAGTGGAAATTTTCTTACCCCAGAAGCTAGCATCCATTTCTTTTTTTAGAGTACAACTTTTAGGTGTACAGCCTATCAGCGCCAAGCAAAACAAATGGCGCTCCTGGATTGGCTGCTTTGCAAATGCCAACAGACTTTCAGTGCTTTTGAAAACATTTTTTAAATCATTTACATTCAGCACTCCTTTGTAAAACCACATTTTCTGGCTAAATCAGAAAATGGTACAACCTCTCCTACAGAATAATTACTATGCTCGCCCAAAGGGGAGTTTCTATTTGGAAAAACAGCAAGATTTTAGATCCCTGTCGTTGATAATTAGTGGAAAAATGATGCCATGGGCAACATGTAGAGTTGAGTCTTTAAGATCAACGCCTGGTGTGTCCAGAGGGAAAGGCAGCCTCTTCTTTATGCGGGTCATGTACTGCTGTCTTAAGACTACTGTAAAGGTTACTGTGTCGGTTGCAGTCAGCATCATTTGGAGAGTGTGAGGGTGTTTGCCACTTACCCACAGCTTTGAGGGAGGCGTACTTGTTGAGTCCCAGTGTGCTGTGGTTATTATGCGGCTGCGGAAGCCCCTGTCCAAACGCACCATAGGCTGCGTTATTCAGCTGGTACTGTTCTGTTATGAGACACACACACAAGTAAAAACGTTAGAAAACATACAGTAATATACACTCGCTGGCGGTTTCTGATATGGGCGACATTGGCAACCGCACAGGGCAGCATGAGGCATGAGCATCCTGGAAATGTCTGAGTTTCTTCTTGCAAATTTTTGACTTTTCAAACTCGGAGATTTCTGAGTTTTTTTCTAGAAAATTTCAGAGATTAACCTCAGAATTTGATTTTTTTTTTTTTCTTGCAAATTTTCGACTTTTCTAACTATGAAATTTCCAAGATTTTTTTTTTCTAGAAATCTCAAAATTTCAGAGTCTTTTTTTCTCAGAAATGTACTCCTTTTTTTTCTATCCACACTGGCCCTAACGCGCCGTCGTTTTTTCTGTAATTCCTTCACCTGTTTCTGCAGCAACCTCGACTCTGGTCTTGATAAAGTTTCATCAGTAAAATACATGCTAACTAATGTCGAATATAATATTTGTATGTGTTTTCATGGCAACATTTTTCATGGGAAAATGAAGACAGAACAAAGTGGAAAACATCACAGGAGTGTAAACACATTGACTGCTGTGTTTTCAGGTCTTTACTTCACTCAAACCAGAACCTCTTGTCTATTTATTGCATAACCAACAGTGCACAGCAGATGAGACAGCATTCCTATGGGATATTCAGCATAATAACATAAAAAATAATAATAAAGAGATAAAAAGAATGTATAAAAATCGGAGTTAAGGGCAGTTAAACAGCACATAATCTTAGCATTCAAACAGCCTGAGGCAGAAAGCTCTGCAGCAGTCTGGCGGTTCTGTTTTTGATGTTGCGTTACTGTTTTTCTGATGGCAGCAGTTCAAAAAGTTTAGGGAGAGGATGTGAAATTCAGAACATCAACACAATGTCTCTGTAGAATGCTGCTGGGATGCTGGAAGGTAGTGATGTTTGTTTCACTTCCCCCTTTCCTTTACGGCAGCTGTGTTCAAAGTGTGGGTGGCGGGCCCATTTGAGACCATAGGAATGATTCTGTGTGGCCTTCGCCCGCATTTCAACAATAATACAGATTTACATATACACCTGCAAGCGATCCATAGAAAGAGATTGTTGTAGTATGATGCAGTTTAAGGGCCAAAATTAAGACTATTGCACACCACTACTGCTTCCTCATGACAGTAGGTTGTATCCATTCCAAAGCTAGCAGCTGAGCTGATTAATTATAGGCAGACATCAGTAACTGAACGGCCAGCAAATGAGAAATGAGAAGGACTAGTGACTCGCATTTCTAGATTGGTCATGCTCTTAACTGCCCTCCTGTCCATTAGCATGTATAGGCTAGCGTTAGCCTTGGATATGGATAGGTTAGCCTTTAATAAGCTACTGTTAGCCTTGGATAGGCTAATGTTAGGTTTTTATATGGATATGTGTGTCACTTTGCATATCAAAGGCTTTTAACACTAGTCCAAGGTTAGGCTAGTGTTAGCCTTGGATAGGCTAATGTTAGCCTTGGCTAGGCTAGTGTTAGCCTTGTATAGGCTAATGTTAGCCTTGGCTAGGCTAGTGTTAGCCGTGGATAGGCTAATGTTAGCCTCAAATTTGCTAACATTAGCCTTGGTTAGGCTGACAGCTTGCATGCACAGGCTGGCCACCTGTGACTCATAACCTTTTTCATTAAAGAAAACTTTATCAAGAAAAATGGTTGGCTTACAATATCTGTAAGCGTCAAACATCAGAAGCACTGATGTGTTCTTTTCATAGAGTTTCCTGTAATTCAACATGACAACAAGCATAGTATAGGCTTGCAATAGCCTTGGGTATGCATATATTAATCTTGAAGAGGCTACTGTTAGCCTTGGCTATTGTTAATTAAAGCTAACTCTATTGCCCTAGCGTTAGCCTTGGTTAGGCTGACATGCCTAAGCTGCTCACCTGCGACTCGTGAATTTCATCAAGAAAATGGTTGGCTTAGAATTATTGCAAGCGTCAGACATTAGAAGCACTGACATGGTCTTTTGACAGAGTTTACTGAAATTCAATGTGACACCAACCTACTGTATAATAAAGAGCTCAGGTTAGCTTTTTACTATGAGGCTGGTGACTTTGAGGCAGAGGTACATCCCAGATGGCCAACCGGCCTCGTGCCGATTGAACCGAGGTTAATGAACAATGGAACAAACGGGTGAGGGAGTAAAGCTCTGACTTTTAGCATTAATGAAGCCCACTGATGCACCCGGCGCACTTGGTGTCCGCCGCAGGGATGGATAAACACATGCACAGCACTCATGGATGCTCACAGGGACACTTAAGTATCCAGGTCATTTGAGAAACACAAGATCTGCTGAACTTTTATGTCTCTGTTTAATCTAGCTTGTGTGTTCAGCTGACAGAGCAAAATGATCAAGTGTATTGATATGCTTTTTAAATCAAGGTCAGATGTTTAAATGTGTGCACACATTTAAAAAAAGATAAAACAGCATGGCATTGAAGACACAGTTTCAGACGGCATCTGATCCTGTCACAGCTGGGAAGGATGGAGAAATATGTGTAAGAACAGCAACTTATGAATGCTAAGTACATTATAGGCTGACATAAGAGAGAAACAGAGTGGAAATCATGAGCACAGAGAAAGAGACAGATGGTAACTGGTTGTTCTGCTTTGTTTGTTGTTTTTTCTAAGAATTGGTGATTTTCTGCTATTTGCCGCAAATGAATGGGGTGCACTGTTCTGTGAAATTAAAGAGAATGCAAGAAAGTGTGGTTATTAAACAGCAAGCATTTGTGTCGTACCAAATATTTTCCATTGTAATGCTGCCCTGTGTTAGTTGGCTAATTCGTATCATGTTTTAACTGCAGTCATGGGCCACACAAAATCAGTCCAGGTGCTGCAAATGGCCCTCTGGCCGCACTCTGGACATCCCTGGTTGAAATGTGGGAAAAATGGGGAAATATTCATGGGATATGAACGATTTATAAAGGTGATGTAAACTACACCAAGCCGATTTTAATATTTCTGTTTGTTTACTTTTTTGCTTAGTTATAAGAACCTGAATATAAAAGTTCACCTCTGCAGATGAGGCCCTTCACCTCAAGCATCAAATGCTGAGGCTAATGTGGATTCTGAGTCATCGCATTAGAAAAGGTTGAAATGTGGAATAACTTCCTCAATTTCGCACGCTTGAGGTGGTTTTTAGCTTTTCCGAAAAACAGTTAATGTGCTAAAGAGGAGATGGAATCACATTTGCTGAATAAGTTCTGACGTTTCCATCCATTGGTGGGTCTGCACCGGAGTAGTGGCACAAAACTCAGACATTTCAAAGTCCAAACCTTCAACAACTCAGAGGGGAGGACTATATGCTAACCTGTATCCTCTATTTCCTGTTTATTCCAGCGTCAACATTATGCATAGCTTAGTTGATTCACTCTAAACCAGTAGATAGAAACAAGCCGAATTAGCATTTTCTCTCTCTTTTTTGGGACATTTTAAAAATCTGCTCAAAACTTGCTCTACAATTGGATGGAAACATAGCTAGTGACTGTGGAGCAAACTGAATTCTTATCAAAGACAAAGAGGACAGCGGCATCTTCAACAAGCTGCATGTCCAATCTGCTGCTCTGTATTAAGGAACGGAAGCTGATAGGCCAGCATTTAGAAAAAAAAGCTTGTTTTACAACAAATAAGTGTGCTTAATTTTTTTGTTTTTCTCTTAGCCAGTCGCTGAAATACTTAATAATCATTTTCTACTACTACATTTCATGTGTAGGCTGCCGACTGCATCCAGCTAATACAGACAGAACAACTACATATTGTGAAATAATGAGATTATGATTATGAAGCATGAAGTGGTCAATTATCAGTGGGATGTTTTAGCCACAGTGGACACAGATGAGCGTAGCAACCTGAATAATGACTGATTAACAAACAACAACAATGGTTTCAAGGATTACGTACTATTCTCAGTCTACTTCAGGTAGGATACTGATTGCTCAATACAAACTAACGTTGACTGTCATATGTTAAATTTTAAATACATTTTAGTTGCCCAGGGATACATGCGCGTTTCCGACTCAGATACACAAACACATAAAATATAGGTCGACATTATGTGGCCGTGCTTTGAGCTGGTCTTTAGTGAATGTTCAAGACCATGAAAAAGTATTTCTTTATACGTTTTGTGTGTGCCTGCCGTGGGGAAAAGGAGAGAGTGTAATACCAAAAAAAAACTTGCATTCAAAGCAGGAAAAGGTGAAACTCATGTCATCAAGTGGGGCTTATTACTGGGTCACTCTACTTCTGCAGTTGTCTTTTCATATTTAGGTCATTTCATTTCGCTTCCAGCCTCCTTTCAGCACTGAGTCATGCTAGCTGGAGGTTTTCAGTCCAAATATTTGCCTCCCGTACAGAGATTAGAACAGGCACAGACTGCTAATGTGAGTCTTCACGGATGCAGCTCCAGAGATCTGTGACTCCTCTGACATGTCAAAGTTATGTTTCAAGACCAAACGTAACTAATGTGGCAGATTTAATGCATTAAGGAGAATGAGTAGGTTAAGTTTAGTTTTAAAAACAGGAGTTCAAAGGACACCCCATACATGTGTGGAAAGCATCTTTGGCCCTACATAAGTCTGACATCATTTCATTTCATGATGTATTATAATCATCTGCTATTCTAGTTTAAGAAGAAAAAGTTTTTAGAAGAAATAAATGCTTGAAAATGTCAGTATGTTTTAAAATGAACGTTTAAGTAATGTCAAACTAAACTGTCAAAAATTAGATTTATTCTCAATCGTCATACTGGTTAGCTAAATCTTAAATAAAATAAGTAAATAAATATAATTGTATGTGGCTCAGTGATAAGTCTTAAATAAACTAATATTTATTTGTTTTTATGGTCACCCCATCATTCTATATTTATTTAAAAAAATAAGGTAACACTTTATTTGAAGGGGGTTGAATAAGACTGTCATGACACCGTCATAAACATGACATAACACATGTCATGACCATAAATAAGCCTTCATGAATATTTATGACTGTTGTCATAAAGTGTCATTTGGTAAATTATGACACTTTTACTACAAAGTTGACATTATTCAAAATGTCTTTGTTATGACAACTTGACATTAACCAAGAAATCATTACTGTTTAAACTTTACCTTTAATAACAAAGTTACCTAATTTTTAAAGTGCAATCAGTAATACTTTTATAACAAATTTATATCAGTAATGATTTCTTGGTTAATGTCAAGTTGTCATAACAAAGACATTTTGAATAATGTCAACTTTGTAGTAAAAGTGTCATAATTTACCGAAAGACTCTTTATGACAACAGTCATAAATATTCATGAAGGCTTATTCATGAACATGACATGTGTTATGTCATGTTTATGACAGTGTCATGACAGTCTTATTCAACCCCCTTCAAATAAAGTGTTACCAAAAATAAATAGAGACATTATCATATGCTTTTTAAAATGGACTTATTTTCGTTTTAGTTCAATAGGTATTTTTAAATATATATTTTAAATTAGACACATACCAGTAAATATCCCATTAAGCCAAATATTTAGATATACCTCTTAATGTAATTAAGATGTAATTATCCAATGATGTAGTTATCCTTTTAGATTTTTTTCCCATTTTTGCTCTCCATGCACTGCAGGGGTCACATCATGATGAATCTGAAAATCATCTTTTGACCCCCAACTTGGTGTCTCATGACCCCCTGGGGGTTCCTGGCCCCCCACTTTGGGAACCCTGGTAAATATGCCATCAGAACGTCAAACAGCAGCGCCTGGATGTTTGTCTTCAAGTTGCTTTTCAAGTGGAGCCATGTAGGAAATTAAGCAGTAATTAAGCGATTGATTATCCTGCGCTAACTGCATTAGCTGTTGGCGCAGGTGAACAAAATGGCCTCCGTGTGGATGTACCCCTGAAAACAAGAGACTTTAGTGACACACTGACAGGCGTCACAAATGAATCCCTTCCTCCTGCTTTTGTTTCCCATGACAACGTGATTAGTTTCTGTCTCCGTATTTATAAAACCAGCGTTGGGCCACAGAGATCAGCTGCAGTCGCTCTAACAGAAACACCGATCAGTCCAAATGGGTTCAGTCACTATGTCTATTGAGCAGAACTTTTTTTCCAACGCTTTGTCTGTTGTCTCACCTGTAATGGAAAATCCAATGCTGTTCCGCTGGACTCAGCTCTGTCCTGGGGCTCAGTTAGCAACGTTTTTTTTTTTTTTTTTTTTAAACCACCACCTTATTATCCTAAAATGCTACAGAAACATTTGTGGACCTGATGCAAACTTTAGAGTGGAGAGAGGAAATAGTGAAGATCTAGGACAGAGTGAGTGATTCACTGTAAACACTGAGGTGTTCCAAATATGGCTGAAAGAAAAAAACAGAAAACCAAACAAAAAAACAACAATATATGTAGATCACTAGGTGATGAGTTATAGTTACTGTTAAGGCAATAATCCCATTACTAACTTTTTAATTTAGCAAGAAAACCTCATATGATGAAGCGAACTTTGTCTTAAAGGGGCAGCATTAAGTGTTTTCCATGGAACATTGTGCAATTTTACAGCACACTCAAATAACTATGTTAACTTCAGTTGTTACAAAAATGCTATATATATCAAATATGATTTAAAAGAAATTTTGCTGTGTGATTTAACAATTTGCAATTGAGCATCTCTCAAACATGCATGAAAGAATCAAGGTAACACTCCAGGTGTGGTTTTTATCTGGTAATAACACTATAACGTGATGTAAAGCTCAAATAAGTCTATTTGATCTAATTCTGCCTCTTTAATGGTGCAAAACTTTCCCTAATTTTGTCGACTGGGTTTTTCAACATAATTACCAGAAAAATATGTTTTGGGTTTCAGGAAAACTTCTATTACTATTCAACTCAAAATGGGCAAAAATATCATGTTTCAGATATGGAAAGCTGGTAAAAAAAAATACACCTGTAATTGCAGGACGAATGGTTTCAATAAATACTAAGTCAAGAAGACTGAAAACAAGTGCACACCACACTTTTCAGCTTTTCATTCATGAAAAAAAAAGTTAACTGCTTTGTGTTGATTCATCACATCAAGTCCTGATAAAGTACATTAAAGTGGGTTATTAAAATGTGTCACATATGAATGATCTGTTGATTGAGCACAAAGCCAACCTGAGTCTGAGTGAAACATAAGGAAAGACAAGCTGCCTAATGGGGCTCAGCTTGATTACATTAACATGATGATTATGGAGTTCAATACTAACAGACAAACGTGCTCAGGGTTTGAGTTTTGAATCCATTTCACAAATATTAATATTAAATCAGGAATAACAGAAGGGCATGTAATCTCTGTAGATGTACACATTAAAACAATATGTTTGTTTATTTTCATTAAAGTGATTATTTTTGTTGCACAGCCTGATTCTGAAGATTGTTTACCTTTTTTAAAAAGAAGAAAAAACATCTTTTGTTTTTCTTTTTTAAGAGAAACAAGAAGATATTGTTTTTTTTTAAAAGAAACTATGGATTATATCTTAACTGTCTGAACTTCCACCTCAGTTAGATTTGACAGAGATCAGAATAAACAGCAGTAGGCCCATCAAAAAAAACTATACTTTAGCCGCAATGTGTGTTTTCTGTAATCTAACAATAACGTGGGTGTTTTTTCATGAAACCCCAAATATTCAGGGCTGACATGTTTAATTCCTCACACGGTGTCACACAGTGAGCAGTGGAGGAGCTTGTTGTGCAGGCAGACTGTTAATAAAAAAAAATATGACAGTGGGGATTTGTTTAGTTATTTCCAGGAAAAGCAGCTTAATGAGCTCCTCTAAAGTTGTGCTGCCTGCTTTCCAATATATATTTATTTATTAAAAATGACTGCAAATACAGAAAATAAGAAAAAAGACTTTTCCTAAATTTTTCATTTTTTTTTTTTCTTTCTTACCCGTAAACACAGATTGCATTACCTCCACCACCAGCAAGTTCCCTTTGGAATCAATAAAATATTTTTGAATTGAACTGAGCTGAACCTTCACAATAATAAACAACATTGATTGAAAATGTACAGAAAAACAAAAACTAAAATAAATAGTTGTTATGGAGACCCTTACCATTACCATTATCCTCTCTGTGCATTTTGGCAAGATAAACTCAGATTGTCACATTTAACGATCTAATCCTTTAAATTATTAGTGATTATGGGTAGTTGCATTCTAACAAATATGTCTATGTTATCTTGGTTTTCTCTTCTAGCTAAAAAATGAGCCTTGTAGTAAAAGATTACCAATTAAAAATCCCTTTAGACTCTGAACACTGTAAAAATGTGAAGACTTAATAAAATGGATTAAAACAGAAACACTTCAGCTACATTAATTTAAGAAATTCATAGGAGTCTCAATAATTGTATCAATGTTGATTTTTGTTTCTTAACATGAATTCCTACGCACACACACACACACACGCACACACACACCTTTGCATAAATGCAGTTTAAGAGGCAGTATTATGTATTTAAGCTTTCCATCATGTTATAATGTTATTAAAGAAATACATGGAGTGTTTCCTTGATTCGTTCATGATGGTTCCTTCAGACTAGCCAGAAGTGATTAGCAAACACCTGGTGGAACTGCTCATCAGCTGAGCTCATTATAGGAGCTACTTCTCAGTGCAACACTGGTAGAAATGTTGGTAAAGGGTTAATAGAGGAGCCATGTTGTGATGATTTCCTGAAGGCGGAGTTTCAGAAAGAGATGGAGTTTTTAAAGAGACAGAGGCTCAATTTCAAGGCGTTATATTGCGACATCATATTTGGTGTATACAGCATTTTTTGTGTTGACTGTGCTATAAAATAGCACTATATGCCTGGGAAAACACATGATAACTTTAAACTGAAGGTTGGATTTGTGAACTGATGCCTCCAGACGGCGGTTCTGCACTCACCACTCCTGCTGCGTGGCATCCTGCCTGAGACGCCGTTGGCTCTCCCTCCACTGGGCGATCCAGATGCAGCGTTCTCTACGGAGTTCGCCTCGCTGCCCTGCTGCTTCAGCAGGTCCGTCAGCGTCCTGCAACCCACACAAACTTATTAGTGAATGAACTGAACAACTGAAGCTACACAGAGAGCTGCTATTTGATTTAATGTTGTACAAAGACATCAAACAACTGTTAAACTTGCAAGTTTTAGTACTTCAAAGAATTTGATTTTCTACTTAATATGTCGACACGACAGAATCACATCTGTATTTAGGGCATCGCCACCCTCAACATCAACATTATTGTCTTGGTTTATTAGTTTATGAAATAATATCCTAAGTGAAAATGTTTAACCATCGGGGTTGCCTATTTTTACCCATTCTTAATTACTAAATCACTCTAAATTGTTTGGAGGAAAGAAAATTGAGAATGGAAAAATGTTTAAGTTTCTTGATTTTATTTCTTTATCTATTTTCCTTAAAGAAATCCATCAATTTTCTATGGCAGGATTCAAACCCAAGATCTTATTCCTGCAAGGAAACATGGCTAACTACTGCCCCATCGTGCAACTCCTTTAAAAGTAATTTTAAAAGAAAAAAAATCTTCTTAAACATATTATGTCTGTATTTGATTTGCCCTTAGAAAACACATTAACAAAGCATTTCCAGGCTAATGCTGATTTGTGATTTTCTGTGAAATTTGACCCAAAAAGTCCAGTTTTAATCAATTGCATTTTCTAAGCACAGTAACTCATAAAACAGAGAAATGTTCTGTTTGCTGTTTGATTGAAGCAGTCCATCATGTTCGCCTTCAGTGTCCGTGTGTGTCCTTCAGTATTTTTTATTTTTTTTGGAGCACACATCTCATCCAGCTGAACATGACCAGAGGCCTTTTTGCTTCATGACATCCGTGCAATATGGCCACATTTAGACTCTCTGGCTCTTGATGTGTTCCAGGAGCAACACAACAAATGTGACTGCACACACACTTAGTGTGTTCATACTAGTGGTGGGACTCCATTAAAATTTTTCACAGAGTTAATTGCAGGGTTTGAAATAAATGAATTAAATCCACATATCGACAGAATTTCAATCCAAACAACATTTTTGCCACTAAATTATTGAATAAATAAAAATATAAGCTCAATAAGAAAAATTTGTATTGTTTTTAATCTATTATTTATATCAATCAACCATCAGATTGTTGCAAACTGCTATTATACCAAGTCAACTTTCAGGTCTTCCAGGGATCTCTGATCGTTCATGGAGCTTCTTTAGAAATGTGTTAGAAATGTGAACTGTGGATGCTAACGTTAGCTTTGGGGACATCTGTGCTGCTGCAGCATGTGAAACATTGAGATGCTATTTTAGGCTAACTCCTCTTAGCACAACAATATTCTTTTCCAGCATCCAATCAGATCATTCGTTGCAGCAGAAATGAACACCTGGTGAAGCAGGTTTGTTACCCATCGCCACTGTTAGCAGATGTCGCTTGTGAGTCAGATTTACAGACGTACGGGAAACACGCAAATCCAAACGTTCCAGTGGGAACTGTGTATGTGTATATATATCTAAACTTTTAATGCGTTAAAATTTATTAATTGAATAATGTCATATGATGTTAAAATGGAACAGAGTCCAGACCTAAATCCTATTGAGAATGTGCAGTGAGGCTTCAAAGTCGATGTTTTACTACTACAGCTGTTATGTGGAACCCTGAGGTTACACACACAGAGCATAACCGACCTGACAGCTACAGCCAGGGGGCGCTTGTTCACACTCAGCCACTTCGCTCATGAGCTGTCTGCAGGTGTGATGATGCTCTGCAGTGTCACAGTCACAGAGGCTGCTCCACGTTACCCTGCTGGTCATCACCTAATTACAGCTGAGTATTAAGGCAGACTAAAAGATTTTTCTTTATTTATTTTAATCAAGAGAATAAAGTCATAATATTATGACAAGGAAGTGATAGCATTGGCCGAATAAAGTTACAAAAATACTGGACGAAAGTCCTAAAATTCAAAGAAAGACTCGGTCGTTTGCACAATCATTTCAAAGTTCTGCTGGTGTGTTGAAATATTACAATATGTTCTATTTGTAAAACCGATATCAAATAATAACTTCACAAGATGTTTCACATTCCTCATCTTAATTTGTTATTTTTTATGTAGGAGTTATGAAATTACTACTTCATTCTACTAATGTTGCAACTTTAGTTTGGCCATACCATGACTTTATTCTGGTACCATTTCATATTTGTAATGCGACTTTTCAGGTAATATTATGACTATTCTCGTATCATTGTGACTTTTTTCTTGTATTATTATGACTTTGGTCTCGTAATATTGTGACTTTTTGTTGTATGACTTTAATCTCAAATTATTAGAACTTTTTTCTCGTAACATTTTGAGTGTATTCTTGTTTTATTATAACCTTACTCGACTTGTAACATCTATTATTTTAATATTGTGGTTTAATTCTAGTATGATTCCTTCTTGCTATGTTACGACTTTGGTCTTGTTATTTAAGATATTTTTTCTACCCTGGTCTTAATACTCTGCCGTAATTGATGCATGAGGTGAATGTTAACAATCCCAATCATCAGGATGAGTGTGTTAGGGTTCGGAATCGATGAGAGCTGCATGAATAATGTTTAGGTTAGCTCTGTTTACAGAAGTATCAGGAAATTATATTCATTCATTTAAATCGATTCAGATCTCAGAGTGTTTGTGAATCCATTCCTACACACTGAGCTCTCTCAGGTTTTTGATCAGGATGCATTTCTCTGCTTACTCCACATTTGAATTGCACCACAAAGACTTAAATGTTGCATAAAAAAAAAAACCTTTTTCTTTACTTTTGGACTCTAACACTTTTCTCTCTCCGGCCCATTTCTACCTGGATCCAATCTAAAAATTCGTTTTATCTCTATCCTCTCTCTGCCGCTCGTCCCTCTTTGACTCACTGCCTTCAAGCTACGCTCTCTTCTCTTGGCTCACCGCTCAAACAACTTGCTGATTTAGACGTTTAATCTCCAACAAAATCTGCACCTGTCTCCAGGCTGGATGGTGTTTATAGACTTTTCATTAGAATTTCAGATGATGCCTCCAAAGGAGTTAAGCTAACCCCCTTACTGAGAAAAGAATTATCCATAGCAAGGTGTGGCAGATAACAGTGGATTTTGTCAGACCAACACTGGAGTATATGTAAGTATACTGATTGTGATCAGAAGACAGCCGTGGTTAATCAGCTAATTTAAACAGAGAAAACATGTGAAGGTTGGCTTTTTTTGTGTTTTTTTTAACTGAACTGAAGCACACTGAATTCCACAACACATCTACATATTAAGTTTCTCAAAGTCAAGCTAGCATCTCTGACCAACTTCCCTCTCTTTCACTATTTTTTTAAATTAAAACTTTTCACAGACCTGTGAAATGCTACGGCCTTGGACCTTGTTATCTAGTAGCAAAGCACTGCATCCCTTTTCCTGTTATACATTACGAATACATTTAAGATGTAGCGTGATATGTTAACAGCTAAAACTAATGCTAGTCATCGTTAGCGATCAGTCTTGCATGCAATGCGTCACGTTGCAAAGTGACAATACAGCTACCATGCAGACTGAGTCAAGATCTCTTCTACCAGCATTTAATAAGTTATATATTTTTTATTTATCTCTTGAAAGAGTGAAAATAGCTCATATTAGCTGTAGCATTTTGTGGTGGGGAGCTGAATATGATTTTTTTTTTTCCCCATCTGTGTTGTCTGAATTTAAAGCCAGTTCTTATGACTGACATGCAAACACTGTCTCCCTCTTTTCTGACTATTCTTTACTCAGTGTTCAGTAGGAAGAATTGCGTTTATTGCAGCCAAACTGTGATGTGAAGTACGTTAAATTCTTCCACTGTCCATCAATGCTCCGCCGATTAAATCAGCAACTGCTCTTTAGTAATCTGGATTAAATTATGTAACTGAATCTGAGCCATGTTCTCTTCATGGTTCTTAATCACATTACAGCTTCAGTGAGATGAGTCTTTGCTAATATTCTATAACAATCAATTACCAGATTAGATCACACACACTGATTAGTTACAATTCTCATCCTCACAGGGTTTCACTTTTTTTTTGTTTTAACACACCAGCAGTTCACACTGCATTAAATAATTAGTATCTACAATAAGAGAATAAGATTAAGGGTTATGTTTGTGTAATAGTAGGAACAATGTTAGCGTGTGATGTCCTTTGCTAATTTCAGCATCTCTCTGCTGCTAAGAATGACTGTCTGGAAAAGTTTTACTGTTTACTAAAAACCAGGAAACAGTTCAGGCTACCGACCCTGTCGCTGATGTTTAAATTACCATGACAACACACTGCTAAAACACACATATCTCTGGTACTTCTTTATTTGTAGATATCCGTGACCTCTGGTTTAAAATAATTCTGGCAGGAAGTGTTTGCACTGCTCGTCTGCTTGTCTAAATGAAATCAGCGTAAATATATTTGTTGTTGCTATAGTGTTGTGTTCTAGTTATGATTTCACGCCAACTATTAAACAAAAACCGGGGTTAAATGCGTCTGAATATGTGTTAAAACAAAATCTGTGACTTTCAGAACGGAAGATGCTACAAAATGCTACAATTAAAATGACCAGAGGTTTTCAAAACGTTTGGAACGGTTTGGCGTGCATGTATGTCCCTGATGACTCACTCCTGGACACACATCTGGTCTCTGTTATTATTATCATTAGATGACATCTGAAGGCTGGCGGTTAGACTAGATTTTATTTTAGGCGTCCAAGTTAAGTAGAGTTTGAATCCCATGCCATGCTCGCCAGAACTAAGTAAAAAAAAAACTACTACCAAAAACCAAATAGATGTTTAATCCATATGAACTGCCACTTTAAAAATGTGGTGGTCTATTACATAAAGAGACAAAGTTTGCAAAATGATTGTGCAAATACAGAAACACACTTCTGAAAATGAATTTGTAGAAACAAAGGTAGACTTTGCTCCCCATTAATATATTATAATTTGTTCCTTAACAGAACATTTATTTTTTTTTTACGCAATATTAATTATTCAGGTAACGTTTTTTGACTGCGGGTATTTCAGAAACCACAGAAAAATGATTGATTCAAAGTGTGGGAAAATGATAAGACGGAGCCAGTGGTGTGTATGAAAGCACCATCATTTCCATTTTCGTATCGACTGCGACACACAAAATCTTACCTTTGGGTAAAATACAGAAACACTTTTTTTATGCCTGAGAAACCAAGTTAAGGCCATAAACCCCCACCTTCCTATTTTTTTATTCCCTTTACTCCAATAAACAAAGCCATCACGGAAAAAAACAAGCATAAACAGCACACAGCCAGACCCTCCAGTCACTGTGGATGCTGCTGACCCACATTTAGGTTTGTGTGGGCCCAGTAAAGCCTGGAAGGTAAGACGGAGGAAGAAGGTGACGCCGCTTGAGGGATTTGGGTGGTTTGTCACTTCTGATGCAACCAGAAATCCGTCAACATGTTTGTCTCTTCACTTTGGGAAGAATCGTGCCAAACGGTGATGCAGGCACATACATTAGGTACGCTTTAACACGTCTGCATGGAAGCGTGCATGCATGTGGACCAGGCTGTGGTGACAGAGTGACAGCTCAGCCCTGCAGCCAGTCAGTAGGTGCAAGTTTAGCAGAGAGGGAAGAAACTTTTCAAACACTTTAGATTGGAAGATTAAAAAATATTATTTAATTATAAATGCAACAATAAAGTTGTTTAATTTCTGCAGTAAATGCATCGTCACCTACAGGTCAGTGGGTTTGTTTATAGCTTTTTAGAACCAGTTTGTTCACCTCAGTTAGCATTAGCCTTATGGCTCCGAAGTAGCTAGCTCATGTTATTGCTAACTGTGTTCAACATTCTTGCCTTAAATTAACCAGCCATAAATTCAACACAGGGTTTAAGCATCTAATCCAGAACCCATAATCCCACCCTGTTTGAATGAATCAACTGTGTTTGGTTTGTTTTTCAGCCACAGTTCATCTCAGGGTATCTGAGTTGTGCCAGCAGCAGACATGATGCTGCAGCTTCGCTTCACTAAAGTAAGTTCTGCTGAGTCAGAGGTTTGTTTTGTCTGCTTGTCAGCAAGGGTATGCAAAGTCTACCAAACCAGATTCTATCAAACTTACTGAAAATGATGAGCAGAAGCAAAAAAAAAAGAAAAAAAAAAGAAAAAAGAAAAAGGAAACCTTTGAAATTTTGATGCAGCCTAGAGCCAGATTATTATCTTTAACTTTGGAAAATGAAGCCTTGATCTCAGCAGTAAAGCTAAATGTGCACAAAGGTTCATAACCTGCAGTCAGACCTCAATATCATTTAACAGAACTCTCTAAGTGGACTATCTGTAGAGATTTTAAAAAATGACGATGTCTGGAATCAGCCAGTCAATGATTTCAACCTTGACTAGGTCTAATGGACTAGCAGCCAAGCAGACACCCAAACATCCAATCTATTTCTGATCACTGAACGCATCATATGGAAATGCTAACAGGTCTCCCTGACCTAATCACTGTGGACGTTATTACAGCAGGCGCAATATTTGAGCTATTTTCAGTGTCATTGAGATGTTTCAAATTACATCGGAGGAAGCACAAAAGATGCAAGTAGAAACCTATTCTTATCTAACATGTCAGCAGGTAGGTCGAATTAATACACACATTTACTGTTGCTTACAGATAGTGACATCACTAATTCCACCCAAAAACTCAGAAATGTTTAGATTAATCTTAGATATTTTCCAGAAAACATCTTGGAAATTTCTGATCTGCTAAAGTCAAAAATTTGGCAGAAAAAAACTTCCTTGTTTTTTCTAGAAAACTTTCTGATTATTTTTTTTAATATCCATAATATGTGGTTAACAGTGTTAACCACTTAAAGATACTTTTCCATTGATTTGTGATGTTTAAAATAAAGAGTTTCTAACCAGTAAATATTTTACCTGCAGTATGTGAAGCATTATTTTGAACTATCATCAAGCAGTTTCTTATTTTACAAGTTGGTGGGTCTGACAGCACATTTTTATGTGGGTCTAAACATGAAGCAACAACACATGTTGAGAAGCATCAGCTACTTTTTGTTGTTACTGTCTCAGTTTTTTTTACATTAATTAATGATTGACTAGTCCTGATGTCATTCCATTTAAAGTTTTAAAACAGTTTTTAAAAGTCCCAACAAGGGGTGAGAGAAATGCCCTTGAAATATGAACCGTTACTCTGTCAGTTCGATGAATGAGGAGGACAGACATGGTGGGCCCACTTGTTGCTGACTGGAAACGGCCCACTAGTTTAACCTGCATCGACTTTGACTTATCCATGCTTATCTGCCTTAAATCAGAGCAGACCCTACAGAACGCGGGCTCAGTGTCCTTACTTATATAACAGTAATTTACACTCAGAGAGAGGATATGGGTCATGTGAACAACAGATTAACATGCATTAAATAAATGTGAACATAGTCTCTGTGCCGAGTCAAAAGAAGTTGGGATCTTAAACATTGTAAGAAGTGAAGACGTTATGAATTACTTACAGATTCTCAATTGAGTTTAGGTCTGAACTTTGACTGGGCCGGTCTAATGTTTGAATGTTGTTCGATTTCAATCTAAAGGCTTCCACACATTCAGGTGGGTGGTTACATCTCTTGTGAAAATTTACTCAATTTCCCACAATCGTAGCAAGCGTGATGAGCCAGCCTTGTTTCTTCTGATGATGACCTGCAGAGCACTTTGTCCCAGATGTTTGCTTTGTGTCCCACATGGTTTGTGCCCAACAGGGAGGACTTCTTCCGGATCAATGTTTGGTTTCAATCTCCTTTGCATTCTTCCATGAAAGCCAGATTTCTAGACCTCTCAGGTGTCCTGGTTCTGCTTTGAATCGCCAGAACCAAACAAGGAGAAGCAGCATTCAGCTTCTATGCACTACAAATCTGGAACAAACTTCCAGAAAACTGCAAAACAGCTGAAACACTGAGTTCCTTTAGATCAATATTAAAACCCCCACCTGTTTAGAGTTGGTTTTATTCATTCAAACAACTGGAACATTGATCAATATATGTGATGTACATTTGCTCACTGATTCTGATTATGTCATTTGACAAAATGTTTAATGTTTCATAATTGGTTACTATATTCACCACTTTGAACTGTCTTGTGGCTGAAATGTCCCATACAGATAAGACTGACTTGACTTTTAAGTAATTTTTTCTCATTTAATTCCTGAAGGGCAAGTGAAAAAAAGTTTGGTTTTCTAAGTCTTTGTCATACTTACTACGCTGCAAAAACACAAAATCTTAATTAATTTTGGTCTAGTTTCTAGTGAAAATATTTTGGTGCACTTGAAATAAAAACTTAAAAACTTACAAGTAACTTTTCAGCAAGAAATAAGAGCTTGTTTTGAGTCAATAATTCCTTAATATTGCTTAAAAAAATAGAAACTACTAGTTCCATTAGCAGATTATTTCACTTATAACATGGAAAAAATGTTTTATTATAAGTGACATTAATCTGCCAATGGAACTGGTAGTTTTTAATCAATATTAAGGAATTATTGCCTTAAAACAAACTCCTACGTTTTGCTTCCAACCACTTATTGGTTTCATTCTACTTCACATTTTATATTTGCACTAGAAAATATAACGAAAATATATGGTAAGATTTTGTGTTGTTTGCAGTGTAGTACTGGTTGCACTGGATGTTAATTAGGTGTATCAAAGTAAATGAGGCTAACACTAAACTAAGAGTTCCATTAGTAAAAAGGAAACCTAGAAAACTATGGATTGCCCTACTATGCTATCCCAGTAAAATGAGTTGAAGTTTGTGGTTTCTAATGACACAAAAAGGTTTAAGGAATAGGATTAGTTTTGCAAAGCAGTCTGGTGTTAACCTGCACCAGTCTCCGTTGGTGTGTGGATCTCAGTCCTGACCTCTCTCTCTCTCTGCGTTAATCTGAGCTGCACTCACCGAACCGAAATGCCACGACTATCATTCTCGTTCCTAATGAAACTGTGAATTAGCGCGAGAACACGTGTTGCCGTGTTTGTGTGAAATCATGAAGGTCACCAGTGTTTGTTTACTCTCTCAGTAACCAAAGCAGAGGGCCCTCTGCAGATGGAGCCCTTCATTAGACGTGACACATGCGGCCGAAGGCGGCCCTTTCTGTTCCTTACCGCTGGCTGGGAGGAGGGTGTGTGTTTGTGTGTGTGTGTGTGCGCGTGTGAGGGAGGGGGGCAGAGTGCAAACAAACTGAGACCCTCAGCTGGAACAAGTACTGGCGGTGTACATAAATTAGAACTTATGCGTTCAGGATGACAGGCGCCGGATTTTAACTTCCAAGCTGATTTTGGGGAAACTATCAGGACTTCAGAGTTAATCATCTTCCGCAGTCGTAACGTTGGAAGAGTGTCATGAAATTAAAAAACATTCCCTTTGTGTTTCGCCTCTTTATTACCAAACTTTGAAGTAGGTGGGCTCATCGCCACGGATACCACCTAAGAAAGTGCGTGCGCCACACAAGCTCCTGGTCCGTTCCTGGACCGGGGGGGATTTATGTCAGCAGGCTAATAACGAAACAAGCGCGGAGGAAGAGCATTCCAGGAACGGAGGAGCCGTAATCTCATAGAAAAGTGTTTAATCTCAGGGAGGGGAGGTAATCTGCTGAGACGGGCTCACAGAGGCAGCCCATTTATGCAGCAAGACTGTTGCTATTTTAGTGAGGTGCCACCCTGCAGGATGTATTAATCCTGCTCGTCTGGGTGTGTGTGTGTGTGTGTGTGTGTGTGTGTGTGTGTGTGTGTGTGTGTGTGTGCCGTTCAGGTTCGTAGGAGAAGCAGAAACAGAGCTGCATACTGGGGGATGCTCACAGCGAAGGTGTCTGGATGGGTGAGGAAGGTGATTATGAGGGAAAGATGAAGGAAACCAGAACCAGGGGCAATGTTATGTTTTCCAGGCACATAGTGTCTTTATATAGCGCAATCAAGTAACTCTATTAAGTGCAGTTTTTAAAACGTGCTGAATATATCAAGCATGACTTAAATTATTAAGTCAACATTCTTTTAATGTCTTGAAACTAAACCTCTGTCTCTTTAAGAAGCTCCTGCTCTGTCTGAACTCCGCCTCTAGGAAGTCATCCCAACATGGCTCCTCTATTGACCCTTTGACAATGTTTTTACCAGCATTTCACTGAGAAGTAGTTTGTATGATGAGCTCAGCAGATGCGCAGTTCCACCAGGTGTTTGCTAATTGCTGCTGGCTAGTCTGAAGGGACTGAGTGAGGGAGAAATGGGGGAGGGCTGCTTTGAGAGGCGGAAACTTGGAAACTGCAGCTCAGAGAAGGACCTTTGTCCTTGTATGTGGAGCTAGGTCCACCCAGGTGTTTTGCACAGCTGAATGGTTGCCATGGAGATTAAAAGGTTTATCAAACATGCGTGAAAGAATTAAGGCAACACTCCAGGTATGTTTTTGATGAGGGAATAAAGTCAATTTAAGGACTTGTAAAAAACTTTACAAGAACTTTATCTTTTATTGTAGTTGCATAATCAAACACTGATTTTTTCCAACCTTTAATTTAGAGTTCATTTGTAAAAGTAAATGAGTGGAACTGTTCTTGTTTTCCTCGCTGTTGTACTGTCTCTTTTCATCATGATTTGTGGTGGTAGAGGATACTAACACAGACTGGACACAATATGGCAAGATCATATTCCAGTCTAGTTTCTAACAGCATTTCCACAGCAGCACAGATCCTTCATAATTAGCAGTGGGGATGATGAGCTTTTCTATGCTAAATCTTTTATTTTGTACACCAGTCCAACCTGTAAGCTCAGCCTATGTTTCAATTGACCAAAGTTCAGGTTTCAAGTGCTTAAAAACGTCTACTGGAAATAGACATACAACGCTTATGTTGCCTTATGTGAAATTAAAATGTATTTGAAGGCTTTTTACACATCCTTACCAAGGGGTGTTAATAAATATGGATGTTGGAAGACTTATGGTAAATACATTAAAGATTAGGACAAAGAAAATGGCATGTGATGGGATAAAAACAAGGAGGAGGGGAGAGATGTGCAGGAGATCAGGAGAAAATAAGGCAGGGCCACTGAGGACGGTCTTATGGTTTGGGATGGAGGTCTGGAGATGTTAGCCTGCGCTGCATGCTGTTTGCTGTAACGATTACCTGAGGCAAGCAGGCTGAACTCTGGAGCAGATATTTAACCCAGCTGTGGGGGTGGGGCGTGTTTACATGTGGCTACGCATGCTGGTACGCGTATGTGTCGATTTCTCTTTCAAGTGTTCATTTACAACACTTGATATGTTTTCCAGGGAGAAAAATTATCGAAGAGAGGGAGAGTGGCACGAAAACGTATCTAAGAAACAAAACAAAAAAAACAAAAATTGAAGCACGATAACATAAAAGAGAGAAAAATGACACAATTAGAAACAGACAAAATGAGCAAAAGCAAAGAGTTTAAGCCACGGTAAAAAGAAATCTTGTTCCTTTTATGTGCAGACATCTCATTACTGCCTCATAAAGGAGAAAAAAAGAATCCAGAGTAATAAGTACACATTCATCTAAAGATGGCAGCTTATGACCAATGAGTGCCATTACCAACTCTAATGAAAATCTATCTTTCCCCTAACAGAACTTTTCCACTGCATTTCCATGTTTCATGATCAATATTCATTTTCACTCACATTGTGGTTACACCTCCAGGGCAAACACACATAAACACAGAGTCTTCTGGATTCACATTGTTTGTGTTGGAGCAGCTTCTGTTACATTAATTCTGATTTATTCTTTTTGTAGACTTTTGCTCCTTTTTTTTGGTTGAGGCGTTCCATGATCAGACAATCGTTTCCTCTGGTTTTGGATGCTGGAAGGATTTCTTGCTCTTACTTTTCTAGTTTTGGACACGTGTAACCATAGCAACAAGATATTTCCACAACTGGGCAAGATAGCATAGGGTGTTTTTACACCTGATAGTCTGTTAGACTTAATTCGTTTGGGGACCAAAGTTGCCACATTCGTTCCATTTTCAGACGTTGTGGTTCATTTTCACGCTGCTCTGTGTCAAACCAGCCAAACCCTTTGATAAACCTGTTCTCCAACAGGGTGACAGCTGAAGTCAACTTGCACACCTTTGGGTATTCCAACAAGGCAATGATCTACTGCCACAAAAATGCTTTTGGAAAGGTTGCTCGATGGATTCCCAAAATCCCCTGACTTCAATCCCAAGAAAATGTGCAAACTACGCTTAAAAGCCAGGGATTTGGCAGGAATCCCATGAAGCTAATGAACTTTACCAGTTCTCTGCCAAGAAGGTGTTGATAGTTATAAAAAGTCTACATCAAGACACACCATGCTAAGGGACATTTCAGAAACTATTATGTAGATAAATAAACTTATGTTTGAGTTTGTACTTATAAGTTTGACCCAGTTGGAGGTTAGAGTTAGAGAACTTGAAACCTGTGCCTCCAGCTCTTGGTATTGTATGTTGTACTGTCATTCCATCTTAAGCAAAGAAGGAATGCCTAAAATATTTGTGACATACACCCTTAAAACGAGTCCATGTAACCTTCTGAACAGAACTGTACATACAGTAAACAGGACGTTTTCCAACACATTTCCTCACCTGGAGTTGAGGTCAGTCTGAGGTATCCCTGCCCCTCCTCCACTTCCTCCTCGGGTCTTCTCCAGAGCCAGTTTGGTGAAGATGCCCACCAACACCATGACGGCGACAACGCCGCAAATGATGTAGACGATGAGGTGCGTCCGGTCGCGGTCTGAATCCCCCTGGCCTTCAGTGATGGTGGCCACAGGCTTCCCAGTGTTGGCCCAAATGGGCGTGTCGTAGTTGGAGCAGATGGTCTGGTCCAGCCTCTGCTGACGGAACTGGCAGCAGAAACGGTAAAAGCAGGTGCCACAGCAGTACAGGAAGACCCCAGCATTGCAGTTAAACGGTGGGTCCCACTGGCCCATTACGTCATAGTAACCCTGGCAACGGGTCCCTCCAACCGGCGGGACGTCTTCATCGTCTGCGTCCCCACCGCTGGTGGGGGTGGAGAGCCCCGTCTCTGGAGGAGTGCCCTGGGTTACATCCTCAAAGCTAGGCGCTGTCTGGTTAGACAGCTTAGTAGGGGTCAAAGCAGGGTCCCCCTCGGTTACTGTCGCCGTGGAGAAGGAAGTGTCCTGGGTGAGTACTGGCCGGCTGACCAGGAAGGAAATGAAGAAGAAGAGAAAAGGGTGGCAGGAGGAAGGGCTGGTGGCCGCCATGCTTCTCAGAGAGTTCCTGTCTCCAGAGTCCCACCTTCAGGCAACAGGAGGGTGACATTTTAAACACAGAGTTGGGACAAAACAAAGGTCACACACAGGAAAGCTGCATTTAGATGCACTGATGCACAAAATGTCAAAACAAATTTTTTTGTGCTTCATAACAAACAAGACGAAGCTGAAAAAAATTGGGCATAATGTTGCTGACCCCTAGTAGGACTGTCTCGATCTGATATTGAAATCAGAAATTGGTTCAATATCAACCAAAAAACAAGCATTCCGGTCCAACATTTAGTTCAGCCCAGCGTTTCTATCCTGCATCAGACCAATTGGTTAATAATAAACATGTTAGTTGTTTACTATTACTCTGAGTAACATCCCTTGATCCAGCCTTTTCTAACATTCCACACTACAAATAAGTAACAAAAGTTCGTATGATTTGTGCTGATATCGTATCGGGTTAATATTGGTATTGTCCAGTACTGAATGTTGGAATTTCAGTTTTGTATCGGAAGTGAAAAAGTTGTGTTGGGGCACCCCTACCCGGTACCACTGCCTGTCACCATTTTATGCGCTGCACTAGATTATAGCATAAGATAATTTGCATCTGCATTAGAAATGTTGGTAACCTGCCCAGTCACAGTTAGTCCTGCTGTTAATTCAATAAAGTCAGCTTTGTAATCATTTTCTGGTGCAAAGTTCAGTCTGACACTGTAAGGCAACCAGACCCATCATTTAAGACGCCAGGACAGAACACCACAAAATGAAAAGAAACTAATTTTTTGTTGGATGATGTGATTTTGCAGCAAAAAAATTGTTCTAAAACTGACTTTAAAACAAAAATATTTGCATCATGTTCAAGGAATCGGTGAAGCATTGAGGGCAGAGAACGTTTTAAACCAAGTGCTGATTCAAGAAAACCATTCCACTTTTATATTACTAAGAAAAAAAAGAAAGTCATCAGATCCAGGAAAGCAATGTAACCAATTTTTTTAAAATCTTTATAAAGTGTATAAAGTGACAATTTTGTTTTTATTTTTTTCAATGAGCAGCAGTGAAACAAACAATGAATCTTTTCTTACCTTTCCTGTCTTTATAGTCAACTCCCTCCCAAAGTTTAAGGGAATGAATTCAGTGATATCCACAAAGTTCACTCAGCAGCATTACTCCTCATATTCCTGCAGTTGCTCATGTTTTCCCCACGGCAGCTGGACGCTCATTGTTTGCAAAACGTTGCACTCCTCTGATCCCTGTCGCTCTTTTTAATTTTTGCCTTCTCTCCTTCTGTAAATGCTTCCGAGTTGCAAGTCCAGTCCAAGATTTTTTTTTGTCTCTTTGGTGCCTCTAAATGACTAAATGACCAAGATTCAAGAGAGAGTGAGTAGCAGCACGGAGCGCTGCAACAGTTCAGGAACTAAATGAGATCTCCCCTTCTGTTTACCTCTCTGCAGAGTTAGATAGACATGAAGGGGGGAGAGAAAGAGAGAAAAAGAGAGAGAGAGAGGAGAGGAAGAGCGTGTTTCTGTATCTGAATGTGAGCGTAGAGGGGGGCGTAATATCCAGCTGCATCTCCCATCATACCCACAGGAAAAAAGCCTGGAAGGAGGGAGGAAGAAAAAAGAAAAAAATGGAGGGCAAAATCTAAGATGTTCTCTGAAAGAGAGTAATTAGTCAGTACTCTTGAATTTGTTTCTATCTTGTTTGTTTTTTTTATCCTGAAATAGGACTTATTTTTTGGACACGACATTCACCAAAATACCAGCATTATGCATTTTGTAGTAAAAAAAAAAAAATTAAAAATATACCTAGCCTGTCTTTTCCTGACTTCATAGTCAATTATTTCCTCAAAGTGTGAATGTTGAACGTAGCTGCTGTTCAATCTGGCAGCAGAATCAGAACAACAAATCAACGCTCAGAGGTGCTGGTGGATCTGTGGGGGTCCCGGGCGGATTTTCTACTTCAGCCATAATCGACAGAATCATGAATTCTCTTCTCTAGAAGAAGATTCATGTGGACTTCAATGTGACAGAGAAGCTGTGGCGCGACCTTCCAGGTGCCTTTAATGTCAAAGTAAAAACTGATTTCTACAAGATAATGACAATTAAGCAAAAATATTTGACATAAAATTGAATACATTTTCATCCTTTTTAAAGGAGCTGACTTACTTCAGTAAGAGGTGAGTTTAGTGCAGAGAGTGTCTCTCAAGTGTGAAGCATGAAGACATCTATACCTGAAAGGTCCACTCAGTGGTTCATCAGTATTCTTGACTACCATTACAGCATAAAGACTAAAGAACACTCCAAGCAAATCAAAGAAAATGTTATTGACAAGTATAAGTCAGGGTATGGATACAAAGAAAATCTCTTAGGTATCTAAATGTGTTGGAAACATTGTTATTGTCCTCAAAGTATTTGTTCTGGCTAGATTTGGACAGGGTTTTTGGACTACAAGAGTCAAATGTTTTATTTATTTATTGATTGATTGATTGATTGATTGAATAAATAAACATCAAGAGTTTCCAACGTATAATGGCCAGGAAAACAACGTCCAGTGTTAGAAGGGATGGATGCTGAGTCAGCTCTTGCAAAAAAAGGAAAACTCCTCTGCGAGCAAAGGGAAGCATGGTTGTCTACCTTGATGCTACACAGACCGCTAAATTGCATAATTGGGTAGCTAGAGATATATGCGGTCAGGTTTTATAACCCAACACTGTTGTGTTCTACAGGAAGGTACAGTCCAGTAGTTTTAGCTCCACTGGACTATTGATTTTATATTTCTGGCCTCCCCATAAAAACCTGAAGATAAAAATAACATTTATGTTGACGGTCCGGTGTTCCGTCTAATTCAATTCACAGTTTCTATTTTTCAATTAAAATGAGTTTGAAGAATATCTCACAATCCACTGGACCCAAAAGCAAAGGTGAAGAGATGCTTTAAGGTCATGGTCATGCTTTGGCCATCCTCAATGAAGCAAAGTTTGCACAATTTTATGAGTGTGTGTGTGTAGGCTTGTAGTTGTTACATTGTAAGGACCATTTTCTCAACACATACTACGTTGTGGGGACTTAGAGGACAGGTTTAAGACAAAGGTGTGAATTGGGTTTAGGTTAAGGTTAGGAATGTAGAAGTAATGTTTACCTAAGGTAATGTTTAGGGTGAAGGTCAGGATTAGGCTATAGAAATAAATGAAGAATGAATGAAAGTCAATGCAAAGTCCTTGTCAAGATAAAGACATAATGTATGCGTGTGTGTGTGTGTGTGTGTGCTTGAGACATTTCTGCATCTGCATGGCTCAGAGGACAGTCAACATCTGCTGCAGTCACTCCTGCTCATCATGTACGAATCACTTCCATAATCGCTCACACACTCTCCTATTTCCCCATCAAATTTCTCATCTCTTGCAGCAGTGTGACTTCCTCCAGCCTCATTGTTGCCTGTATATATAAATGTGTGTGTGTACTCCATAAGCATCTTTTTTTTTTGTCAAAAAGATTCAGGAGTCAGCAGGGTCCAGCTCCAGCTTTCCGTGGTCTTTTGTCTAAATCAAAACTTGCGCAGCAGGTGCCAAAAACCAGGAGCAGAGACTGGCAGCCAGCGCTGAAGGAACACACAAACACCTGCAGCTCGACACATTCATTACAAAAAGAAGAAGCACACATGCGAAAACAATGTGTGCTGTAATTAAACTATTGCTTTTAAGTTTCTGCACTTCATACACACACAGCCATAAATGCCACTGCTGAGGGCAATTATTGAGGCTTATTTTCTCAAAGTAAACCACCACTTGTGCAGTTTTTAATGGAATTATAAGTCAGATTGACAAGAGGCGTTTTTGTTTTGCCTTCCACTAATCTCTCCCAAAATGCTCCAGTTCGTGTGCCGAAGGAGCAAACTTGACTCTTCTTCCAGTTTTCTCTGTGTTGTATTCTGGATGCTGGACCCAGAGAGAGCAATAACAGTGTGTAATAGGAGGGGAAAAAAAGAATAGAGGTTTATGTGGGGCAGCAGGGAGGAGGCCGACAGTCGAAAAAAGAAGGAAAGGATAGAGAGAGATGAGGAGGATGGTAGAAAGTTGCAAGAATGGCGAGTGGGGAAAGGCTTGGCAGAAGACCAAAGAGGAGGAAAATGCAACTTTGAGAAAAAGGAGAGAAAACTGAATTTGCAGCGGGAGGAAGAAGAGAGAGATTAAAAAACACTTTATAACCAGAGAAGTAGGATGGTGTGAAAAGAGGGATTTATTAGGCCATTAGAGTAGACATGGAGGTAGGTAGGCAGAAATAGGTAGGTAGAGGTAGGTAAGAAGAGGTACGTAGAGGTAGAGGTAGGTCGGTCGCAAAATGGAAACTACAAACCAAATCAAACCAAGCCACAAAGGAATGCATAGCCCCTCCAGTGAGCTCAGAGTCTGATCCAGGATCTGCTCAAGGTGCAGTATGTCTATAAGACATCCAGAGGACACCACCCAGGAATCATCCCATTCCAATGCCCAAATATTCTCAGTGTTACTCCAAACTCACCCTGAAGGTTCAAAGTATACTTCCTCACCCAGCTACCCTATATGACACAAGCTCTTTAAATTACTTGTGGTGGATCTGTGTTCCTTTGTCTATGACCCATATCTCTTGACCATATGTGAGGGTTAGGACATAAGTGGAAAGTTAGATTCAGAGCTTGACTCAGCTTTTCCTTGACCACAACAGTGTAAACATTGTTTTCCCCAATGCATCTTTAGCATCAATCATGAACACATCAGCGTACCTGATGTGTACAGTCTTAGTTTCAGGCAAAGTCAGTCTCTTTCCAGTTAACCTTGACAGCTTCACCTCTCTGAAGAATCAGAGGTTGGAGGGCGTTTCAGGAGTTTGCATATTCTCATTATCCAGAAGGCTAAGCTGCCCCTGCTAGGTTCTTACAATGTAAATGAACTTCAGGAGAAGGGTTAGGATTCTGACTAAGAGCAACTAAACCCTAACCCATTTCATTAAACCACTAAATGATCAGTAGCAACCATGTAGTATTCTCACCTTGAGTCGAAACTTCACTAAGCGACAGTTTATCTCAACGTGAGAGCACAGCGTGTCAAAAACCAGTTTATGGCTGCTTGAAGCTTTTGCAACTGCCATCAGATATAAACTCAGCTGTGCATTTTTTCATTTGAAATATATCTTTAAGCCTTCATTCTGCTGAAGCTGCTGTCTGTCGTGAAGACATGAAAGAGCTTCCAGAGTTCTCCGAAGCAGAAGTGCCACGATCAGAGGGAACTCCTTTATCGAGTTGATCCAGGAGATGCTTTGATGCTGCTCAGCCCAGGAAATCAGGTGAAATAGAAGACAGGAGGTGTGATGGAAAGTGACCCTTTAACTTTGACAACGGGTAGATGATCTCTCCCTGTAGGCAGGAGTAGGAAAACAGGTTATAATGCTGTCTTCATCATGCTGCTAAGTCCTAAGTTTAAATCAGAGTTAGATTATAAAAGAACATCTCCTGTTTCAGAACTCTGTAAAAACAAAGAGTACAACACAGCTGCAAACCAACCAAGAAATGCATGCCCATTCAAACTGACAAGGCAAGACAATGAGAGTATTAATCAGAGAAGTACTCAAATGGATCATGGTAACTCTGGAGAAGCTGTAGAGATCCACAACTCAGATCGGAAAATCAGTCAAACGTTTACTATATGTCCTGCATTTCAAAGGTCTGATCTATATGGAACATGGACATGAAAACCTTGAACATACAGCAAGAGCTGCAGCACAAGGACTTAGGTTAAACTCATGTGTTAGACTGGCCTACTCAAAGTTCAGACCTGGATTTTCTCAGAGAATCTCCATCTTATCTGACTCACCTGGAGCAATTCTACAAAGAAGCCAAAATTTTAGACTCCAGACGTGTAAATATGGAGTAGAGATCCACCAAAAGGCTAACAGCAGTACTGCAGTGAATAGCTGCTTCTGCAGTGTATTGACTGAATTAATCCATACTGTATGCATACATGAATACATGTACAGTACATAAAGCCTCAGATGTATCCAAACAAGAATCAGGAACAGCAAACACAGATGTTGAGGACAGTTTGACCAAACAACCATGAAAAGGCCCAGCTGTCTTTCTGCTTAGTTCATCGATAAATGTTTTGGGGAAAGAAAAAACACTTTAACGTTAGTGGGTCACAGATACCAGCTCACTGTCAGCAGGGGAACAAATCCATCCATCCATTATCTCTATTGATTTATTCTCATGAGGATCACAGAGCAGCCCTGGAACCTCACCCAGCTGGTATCGAGTGAGAGGCAGGCTACACTCTGAACTGGGCCAGAGTAAAGCGACCGTTATTTTCACATTCAACCCATTCAAATGTATGACATGCAGGTGTAAATCCAGAACCCTACCGCTCTGGAAAACATTGGTGATAACTGCTTTATTGAAATTAATTTTTTCTTTTGAACAATTTACAATGTGCAAAACAGAGTATCTGGTCTCCAAAATAAATTTCATTTTTGCCACAGATCAGTTCAAGTAGTAGCTACACATGTTCTCCCTGTAATGAATCAACATGCATTCAATCTTTTTATTTCACACAAAGCCATGTTTTAGTCTTGATTGAGCTGATAGGACAACAACGAAACAGAAAGATCAAAGGTGTTTTGAGAATTAGTTCCCAGCATGCAGCAGTATTGACCTGCTTGAGTCATTACTGCAGGCTCTGTTTAATGTGTTATGGGCACGGTTTTTATTAAAGTCCCCCCTCTTTACACACAGGAGCACATGCTTTGTGTTATGCAAAACAATGCAGTTTTGCTTAAATGCTGCATTATGAATTTAATGAGTTTGTGAAATGGATTTTTTCCCCCTACAAGTGGGGTAATGTGGAACTTGAATAGAGACTTCACTAGTGACAAGTAGTCAGTGTCTTTTCTGCAGTAGAAAGCAGTTAAAGTGATCTAGATTTAAAAAAAGGAGAAAATTAGTGTGATAGGAAATCAAAGCTAACAGATATTTGGAGCTGGGTCCACATGAGAATAAGCGTTCCACTTTACTAACTACATAAACTTGTAAGTTATTTTTACATCCCATTGTTTCTGTATTAGACACATATGTGTGTTTCTGTGTTCTCAAGCTAACGTGCATTAGCAAAATCATGCCAGGTTTTTATTGTCATTTTAATAATACACATAGCCTCCAGTGAAATGAATGACAGTCTTCAAGACCATGGTGCAAAAGGCAAGGCACAGACTTCTTAAACCTAAACATAAACGAAGAACTAAACCTAAACTAAGGCTAAAGCTCAGAATAAAGTCAAGCTAGCTAAAGTAAGATTCAAATGCAAACTTACAGCAGCAAGAAAGCAGCATGAAACAACAAAATATATAGCTAAAATAATTCGTAAGGGAGTTAAACAGTAAACAGGACAATGTGTAATTTGTAAAAGTGACCAAGTGCTGGGCAAATTTATACAATCTAGTTCATCACAAATAGTGTGTGAGAATAAATGAATACATTTTGGAAGCTAACAACCTAGTTACATGTACACCATCTGTTTTATCAGATTTTAGCACTTTAAAACAGGTAAAACCAATCATCTACATATATGGAATAAATATTTGTCACTATTGAATCAGTATCAAAAATGGTTCAATGTCTTCCACGTCTCAAGGTTGTTTGAAAGTTATCCAAACAGACTCACGATTTGCTAATCTGCCAAACTAACAAATTGTGCATTGATGCAACATACGCCTGACTAGGTTGGTATCTTCCACCACTCTTAGAAGTCATTGACTTCTCAAGCTTATGATATTCTGACATCTTTTTACCAAAGGAAGGAAGACTGTCAGCAATTTAAAAAAACTCAAGAGAACTAAAAATAGCCTACATGGAGCTAAACTAATTTCTTCTGTTATTAAGAATAAGAGAATTTTAAAAACAGGAAGGATCAAACCTAAAACATTCAGTTCGGTCTAATGAAGTCAGATATCATAAGATGTTCCCTCATGCAAAGAGGTTTTAATGAATACCAATTAAGTGCGTTAATTCAGGCAGTGCTTTATATGCCGTGGAAAACCGTCTGCATGCTAAAGGTTTCAAAACATTACAATAAAGCAACAACAGAAATTTTTACCCAGCAAAGCTAATAATTAACTTTGTGGAGGACAAGGTTTGCTTTGAACGGGAAAATGTTTTCATCTGCAAACATGCTAATAGAAACTAGACTGGCCTAATAAAAGTGACCTGCTGGCATGGAGTTCCTTGTCACCTCTACACCGTTTTGAGGAGCTTTCCAGTTTTCTTGCCGCTTTAACATGTCAGCCATAAATTCCATCCTATTACTCCGTCTTATCTGCTTGTTCAATCGAATGTGAGCGTGTGTGTAAATGAGACTAACTGCCTGTTGGCCCTGCTGGCGCACAGTGTGAGATCAGAGAACAAAGACACAGAGCCGTTCTGATGTTTCTGAGCTGAAACCGTTTGGAGTTAGATCCACACACTGTGGCTCGGCACCTGACGGGACACAGAGATTTGTTTTAAAGATGTCTGACCAGATTAAGCACTTGTAAATTTACCATTCACCTTAGCATGGCAGGCTTTGGTTTGTAGATTTGAGCAATAAAAGGAAGAAACACTAACTTTTTTTTTTTAAACTTTGCCTGCAGAAGAATTTGAATATCTTCCACTGCTGTCGTTTGTGCTGTCATGCTGTTAAGCAGCAATGAGCATCCAACGTCACATATCATCTCCAGCTTTAATAGGAGAACTTGTGGTGACACATTAATGTGTGCTTTGTTTTCTACGCACCAAAACATTTTCATTTTCCACTCTGCTGTCTGCACTAGTCAGCCACAATATTTAACACCATGCCCCCACAGGGCGACTGTGCTCTGGCACAGTGTGCTCTGTGCCACATAACAATGGCACTCCAGCTTTTACAGAATGTCTGACAACATCAACTTTTAAGTGCCGTTACAGATTCTTCTTAAGAATTAGTATTTAGCTCTTTGAATAATTTTTAAATTTGAAGCCGTTTTATTTTAATCGCACTCCAAGATGACGTGTCAACTGTTTGACCTTATGTAGTCAGGTTTGTGTCTTTCCAAATTAGTGGAAACATGTAAATTTTTTACTTAACAGCAAAGGCTATGAAGACTTTTGTAAATGTGATTTGTGTAGAATTTTGAGGAAAAAGATTTATTCAATCAGATTTAAAATAGTTTATTTGACAGAGAAAATGCACAATAACACCTTTGTAAATGTGCTAGGATTAGCCAAAGGGTTATTTTTCCATCTGTTGTCCCTGGACAATGAGTGATTTATCTTCCTAAACAAGGCTAACATGATTTACCTACACAAATTTTGTCAATACGTACAAAAAGTACAATCAAAACAAAGCAAGGAACTACATATTTTGCTGCAACATATTAAATTGTGGAAAATGATTTAGTGCAGAAATAATATGTAACTTTAAATAACAGTAGGACAAAACAAAAGGTGTGGCACAGGGCTAAAGTGTTGTATTTTTTTGCATGCCTCATTCGTTTGTTGTGTACCTGCCACTTGCTCACAAAAGTTTCTTAAGAAAAACAAATGTGAAGGGAGGAAGCAGAACTGCGGCATAATTAATCTTCACCCACATCAAAATAAGAGCATGAATACAAACCTCTAACTATTTGGAGAATTTTGATAAAACTTCCAACGCCAAACTTTATTCAACTAAAAGTTTACAAAACAGGCAAGTAAATTAGGGCTTTGGAATTTATTCAGAAAATTTTAACTTAAGGGAAGCTAGGTGCACTAAATATTTCAAAGTTAGCAAATGTGCAATTAAATGAAAAATTAGCTCCGCTATTAGCATTAGCAAGCTAGCTCAAGTGCGCCGCCACTATATTCAACAAATACAAATAAACTAGAAAGGTATAGTCCTGACCTACTGTTCAGATACAAGTTAGTGCAATATGTTGAGCAGACATCATTGACTATTTGCAGTTCAGTCATTAGAGGCTGTAAGGTGACTGATCAGTGCTGGTCCTCTGACTGTGTGCCTACACTTAGTCAACTGATTAGAAGCACAAAGACAAAGAGGTCAGCAGAGCCCACAGGGCTCCCCATCGCCACACACCCCGACAAACACACACAAGCCAAAGTCATTGGTTTCAGTCAGGGGTTATGGACCAACACTGCCGTTGTTTCTGTTAAGGGAAAGCAAGAACCCAGTCAAAAGAAAACAAATGGCTGTAGGTTGGAGCCAGACCAGCATGAATTCTGTGATTTATGAAGATGTATTTTGTTTTAGAAATATGGTATTATAAATACTACAAGACTGGAAGAGTTTAGAGCTAGACATTGTTGTGGCTGTGCAAAATTCACTAAATTTTGTCTTTGTTCTCCTCAGGTGAACAAAGATTAAGTAAGAAATTGATATTTATGTCAGGATAAAAAAAGCAATATGATATTTTAAAATTAAAAAGCACAAAAAGGCAGGTTGTCTGAGGTTGGGTTATTTAGAGACAAGGACAGTGCACACAGTGGAAATATGTGTGTGTGTGTGTGTCTCCATTCCCACCAGACTGTCCTGTCAGCTGTGACCTTTACCAAATCAAAGAAGATGCAAATATCCAGCTTCATTTGGGTCTATTACAGCTGCACACGGCATCTTATAGAAGTGAATGAGCTGCACACAGGGACCCAGTGAGAATAACTGTCAGTCTTCACGGCCAGCTTTGATTAGCAATTTGAAGGGCCTGGGCCCCTGACTCCACTCAACAGATACAAATCAGCCCTGACGCTGCTGCGTCCATTACCGCCATCATTTCTGGAGAGATTTGTGATGAATCTCATTTCCCCGCCGTCTTTGTCTCCCTGCCCTTCTGCTCTCTCCTTTCACACATATATATATATATATTATATATATATATATATATATATATATAATATATATATATATATATATATATATATATATATATATATATAAAACTTACACAAACACACTTACTGCATCCAAATCTGCTTCTCGTTGTGACCTTTCATGCTCACCAGGCATGAGAAGGAAACCTACTTCCTGTAGCCAAAGACATCAAATTATAAGAAAAGGGTGTTGTACTTCTGATGATATTTACACTGATCAGGATGAGTTTAAACAGACAGACATAAAATCAATTGATAAAGTCTAGTCATCGATTTCTATTCAGCCAGAGACTTTTCTGACCTGCAGCTTGAAAAGGTCAAGATGTCAACGCTTCCTGTCAAAAGAGCCAATCACAGAACTGCTTTTTGTTCTTTTTGTTCTCAAAGTACAGATGAGGTTGGACATTATAATCCATTAGCAGTCAGTTTTCCATCTCATGGATTGTGGTGCTTTTTAAAATAGAAATGTTCCACATGCATTCAAGAGGAAGTCCAACAATATGTAGATCAATTGTCATACACTTTTCTGAGATTTGGTTACGGGTCCAGAATCGAAATTGAAATAGCATTCTCCTCAGGGACGCTCTGACAGATGCTGGGAGATCTCAAGGTTTCCCAAACCCAGAAAGAAACGTAGTTTTCTTCTGGTTTGACAGGGAGAAGCTGCAGCTCTACTCCAGATCTCCTCACCCCATGTCTGAGGAACGGACTTGACCACATTTGGCTGTGAATAGTACCAGTGTATGCTCTTCTAAGTCTTCTCCAGATCCGTAAGATGCATACAGACCAGACAGCCAATCTCTCCTGACACTCCATATGACAAACCATGAGGGTAAAGATCAGGTTCACTGTTTGACAGCCAGGACAGAAAACCACACTGCCCCTGAAGAGGTACACTGGTAATTGTTGTCTTCAATACTTTAGGGTGAACTTTCTCAGAGAAGAAATGTGACCCTTTAAAGCACAGGTGTCAAACTCCAGTCCTCAAGGGCCGCTGTCCTCCAGTTTTTAGATGTGCCAGAGGTTCAAAACGCTGGAATGAAATGGTTTAATCACCTCCTCCTTGTGTAGATCGGTTCTCCAGAGCCTTAATGACCTGATTATTCTATTCAGGTGTGGTGCAGCAGAGGCTCATCTAAAAGTTGCAGGACAGCGGCCCTTGAGGACTGGAGTTTGACACCCCTGCTTTAAAGGTTGGAACACACTCTCTGGTGCCATTTCTTTTTAATGGGACCAACACCCAATCTGCCACTCCACAGACAACCGACTAGTCTGCCATAAAACTCATTCCAAACAAAACTATCTTGCAGGTGAAAGTGAAGGTTTGACATCTGTGAATCACTCTACTGCAATGAGGAATGAAAATATGAGCACTTTTTCAATCTTTAAATACTCATGGTAAGGTTTTTCTCTGCCTGCTGAAAAAATACATTCACTCTCAGAGTCTCAGAGATTCAATCAATTAACTACCTGAAATTGATGAGATTTTGTTGAAAGATACGTCTTAGATAAAAATTCTAATTCAGAACATAAATTGGGACATTTCCAAAGATACACAATAACCCGCAACCTGAACCTGCCCTCCAATATCTGCTTTAATGTGTTGTATTATCGTGCAACTTTGCCATGCTAAGCAGCAGGCAGATGAGTACCACTGACAGAAACTGATTTTAATAGGAAGCAGCTATTTTTGTAAGTTCTCCACCAGCTTTTTCCTCTTCAGTTAATCACAAACATATCCTCTTTTTTCTCTTGGGTTTCCACACTGCCTTCTCAATTTCTCCCCCCATTTTTCTTTCTCAGTGAGGTTTAGTTCTTACTCCCTGTTTTTATATATATATATATATATATATATATATATATATATATATATATATATATATATATATATATATATATATATATATATATATCTTTCCCTTCATCTTACCTTGTAGTTCTCACTGAAGGGCTGGCTAGCTGTTGATCCTCATCAATGTTCTCCTTCTAGATTTAATCACATACTGTAAACAGTCGACTGCACCTTTTGGCTGCAGGTGCATCTATGTCAGGAGGCTCCACTTCAGAAGATGTTCCTGCAACAGGTTTCTCAGGTTTGCATCTGGTCTCCCTTCTTTGGGTGAAAGAAACGGTTTCACTTCATCTTTCACCTCTGCTCAGAAGAAGTGATTCTTGTACCTTGTTTTGCATTAACAAAAAAAAAGATGGGTCAATCATTGTGCTTTGTATACACTATCAATTTTTTATCATTTGCATGTAAATAAAGAAATGCATTTCAATCAAACTATTTTCATTTTTAATTTAATTGAAATGTTTGTTCAAATATAGCAGCAGGCTAAAAGTAATCATGGCTAGAAAATAGAATATTCATAGTTATTTCCCTTGGATCAAGAATAGTGCCCAAGCTGCAAGGGCTCATGCTCAATGTTGCTTAATCTTCTCACACTAGCCTCCAACAGAGTGGCTTTGGCTGTACAAACACCATGGTCCGTGCTTGCTTGCCTCTCCAAAAGCCACTTGAGTGCAGTGACGGCTGGGATGACATCTGCTGTTGTAGCTGTTGAAGAGCTGATCTCCTTTATGAGTTGGTCAAAAGGTGCGAGGATGGTCAGCACATTGTCCATTGGCTCCCACTGGTGTGCACTGAGTATAGCTGGTAGCTTGTGCTCGGCAGCAAAGGTGCCAATAGGACGTCTCTGGTCCAGCAGCGACAGCAGCATGTAGACCGTGCTGTTCCACCTAGTTGAAGCGTCTTGTGGTATTCTTTTCTTCTGCTGACCTAACTGTGTTTGTATGATGTAGAGTTGGGAATAGGGAAACGAATGCTTAAAATATCCAACAATTCTCCTTCCTGTTGCAACAATGTCTGCGATTCTGCAGTAAATCTCCCTCGTTTCCTACGGATTGCAGTGTGTGTGCCAGGCAGGGTAAATTTGTAAAGTTAGCATCATCCAATGTTTTGGCCGTATTACGATCATCGTCCTGCAAAACAACATGAACTCTTGCATGACAGATTTCCCAAAGATCCAACATTGCCTTAAACTCTGCTGATAGATTAGCAGCAGTGTGAGACCCCAACAATTCCTTACACTGTAGAAGTACTTGATGACGTTCCAATCCATTGCCCACAACATGCACATTAAGCTTACATCAGAAATCCAGTTGTGTGTCGTAAAGCAGAGTGTCTTTTCATCGGCTTTTAGCAGGCTGCAGATGTGTCTGGATAACTTGGCTGAACAACTCCGGTAACGCAACGTCTGAAAAGTATCTCAGACTCAGCACATTATATTGTGGGCTCAAGTGATTCATCAAGTTTCTGAAACCCCCATCCTCAACGACTGAAAATGGCTGCTTGTTTAATGCCATGAATTCCAGAACTTTCTTCGTAGTAGCTATGTTCTTTTCACTTCTCATAAGAGCCAACACCGGGTCACCAACTAGTTCTTTGCTTCTGCTAGCTTTAGCTTTAGCCTTAGCTTGATTGCTTTGCTCAAATGGTGCATGCAGCATGGTGGTTTCTTAAATGATGTAGGATTGAAGGTTTTGGTTGTGGCTTCACCACGACTTACTTCGCCCTTACATGAATTGCAAATTGTGATATTTTGTGCTATTTTTTCCAAAATTGTATTACACTTTCAAACCGACGACATGGCTGCTCCGAGTGACCTATGATAACTCAGGCAGAAGTGACATGGCGGGTGGTTCTCTAAGTCAAGCCTCTCTGACGGCTGAGCAAAAGGGGACAATGGATGATTTTTAGACAAATAAGATCAACTTCACATGGAAGTATCACCGGTCACCAAAAATTAAGGAAATCAGGTCCACACAAGTTCCACAGGATATGAATGGAGAGTGAGCAATGTCACACCCTTAACAAGGCTTCTATAGTCTTTCTAAGAGAAAGAGGCCCAGAGCATCATAGATCTTCCACTATATTAAGAGTATGAGGTGCTTTTCTACAAATTAATCCAACCAGACCACCCAGTTGGGATGTAGAAAGCATCTCCTGGTTGTTATGAAGTCATCTTGCTGCAACTGGTTACCACCATCCCCTCATGGTGGTAGCATCATACAGTAAATTTGGGTCACTGTCCAACCAATTGGTCAGTAGGTGAAAAGGGTGGACCTCTGTGTCGAGTCATATTTGTACCCCAGGAAGACATGAAGCCATGGGTTATTAATGAGAAGATCTCAATTTTTTATGTATTTTGGAAGTTTTTTTTTTTTTTTGTAATTTGGAAGGTTTATGTATTTTTTATGTATTTTTAATAGATCTTTACCAGGGCTGCCAACTAATTTTGCAGTTTTAATAATAACCCAAGTTTATCAAAAGTGCCATCTCTTTAATTTTCTTTTTCCATCTGCAAAGTTGACATTAACCATTTTAAAGTCATGGTAAGCTCAGATAGCAGGGATTTAATACTTAAATGACTGACTTTCAGTAACTCTACCCTCAACATTTTTCAGTAACAAATCAGAGAAAGACATCCATGTGAGGACATTTTCTACTGCTCCTAATAACTGAATGTTAGCACTGTAATAATTCATGACTGACTTACAGAACAATTGGTTTGATTACCTCTCTGTACTCTGCTCTTACCGAGCGTCTGGACCGATGCTCCCTTCCAATTAAAACGCTGAGGTTGTGTCCGCTCGGGCTCAACCAGTCGATTATTGATGCTGCCATCGTGATGAACCCTCTCCAACTTTGTTCGCCCATCATATCCATTCTCCATCGTGCACTGATCCCATGTCAGATCACTCACACACACACAGCGTTAAAATATCAAAGCCAATGAAATGAGAAAAAAAAAAAAACCCTCAAAAAACAGATGATTGAAAATGTATGGTTTTCTGTTTCCGTTTTATGTCTGCATTGATGCAGAGTGGGATTCCTGCAGTGGGTTACGCCTCATAAGATATTCATTCTTCCATGTTCACATGAAACATTCCTTTTTGTAATCAGTCTCCAGTCTGGATCCCCTACACTATTACATCCCAATTCATATTTTAAAACTAATGAAACCAAATTCTTTACATATTGCTCACATTTCTGTGAGGATGCAGTTTGGCTGTCGTGAGGTAAAGTTACACACAAAGTCCCACATTACATTATGATAGGCCAATGAGCACACAACCAGTCTGCTCCCTTAAACTAGTCCACATTTTTATAATTAAAATTAATTTGAAAAATGAATCAAAACTTGAAAATATTTTGAATGATCTGTGTTCCTCTAATTAGTTAATTAAACTGGTAAAAGTTCCTCTACTGACAAGAGTTGAAAGGATTTTTTTTTTCAAACTTTCCCTGTTAATATCTTCCCATATTTTGTTGGCTTATTCGCAAATGTCAAGTTGAAAAGCTAAGCTGATGACATCATATTTAAAAAGACCTGAGGCTGTAATTGATATCAAAGTGTTAAGCAAAGGTTGTGAATACTTAGATAAATATAATTTCAAGGGTTTCTAAAGACTCAAAAAATATTTCCCCACATTGTCCTAGTGATATTTGTGTGTAGAATCTTGAGGAAATATATTAATTTAATACTGGTTGGAATAAAGATGTCAAAAAACAAAGTGCTGCATGAATACTTTCTGGATGTACTATGATGCACATTAAAATCTTTTGGGTATGACAGTGCTGTCATCCTCTCCCTGCCTGACACGACTTGCCTGGGCAAATGTCAACAATCACCTCGTCCTCCATCAAAGTCGTCGCAGTAACAGCACGATCCACCCAAACCTGACTGCTCCTTTCACACCATAAAGCCTAACAAACACGAGAAAGGAGACAAAGCTAGCATGACAAGCAGAAAGGTTTGGTTCTAGCTGCAGCTCAAGATCTGATTGGTTCCTATAGGGAACAAACAGAAAAAGAGTCCTTGTTGTTTAACCTTCAAAATGCTGTGAGAATCTTTTCTATTCTTTGAACAACTACAAGATGTACTTAGAAAAGTCATAAGAATCTGTGTTCAAAGATGCAGGCCTAGTTTTACCAAGAGGCCCACTTGACAAACTGTCTCTGCTCACATTTCAATGAAAGTGCAGCCAAAAACAGGCCAAAAGTATCAAACAAAAACACTCACAACCACAAAAAGAAAAGATGCTTAAAAAACCTGAAAATTTATTGAACTCTTTGTAACCTTTTAAACTTGTCTTGGCCATTTTCGTTGGTTCTCATTGACTTTTTTCATTTTGAAAACACTGTGGACAGATTTGTAAAGCTATTTATTACAGTTCAGTGACGCTGATGTGTTTAGACTTTTTTGTCCTTTCAGAGAGCAGTTTCTCTTACCGTTCCAGTGTTCACTCCAAATCCCAGCAGTTGCCCCCTGGCTTCATCTCTGGCTCCTGGCAAGATGACATTTTTAATGTATTTATCAAATTGTTGATCTGTTTTTTTAAATGAGGAAAGCAACCCAGAGGGTGGAAAAGTCAGCGCTAGTTAAATCTGTCAAGCTAAAGCTAAAGAAAACTATGAATATATATATATATATATATACACACACACACACACACACACACACACACACACACACACCTTATATATAACTTAATTTCTTTTCTTTTTTTTCAGTCAGGATATTTGAAGGTTTCACCAAGCTAAATTTAAGACCTTCTAACCATCCCGCGGTATTAGAGCCACTCTCAGGAGGAGCGGTGTTCAAGTTGGGTTATGCTGTCACACCATTAGTTTCCGAAATCACAATAAAATAAAATAAAATAAAATAAAAACTTTAAAAGCTCTCGCGGGGTCAGTCAGTGCGACGTCGTCGGACCAAGCACAGAGTAAAGGGTTAAATACCTTTTTAAGACAATTATGAATGAAATTTAAAACCCAAAATTTACGTCCTATATACATTTCCACACAAATGTATGGACGTAGTCAAGCCAATTGATAATAAATTTGCACTTACCCATGCTAGTCACAAAACGCTAGCCAGCTAGCAATGGCCTCTACTCACTAAGTACGACTCGAACATTTGCCTGACAGAAAAGTCCCGTGAGAAAAAAACCCAATATACAAGCTTTTAGTACTGTCAAATTTAAGACCTGTGATTAACATATTAAAGACAAGCTTCATTCTTTTTTTTTTTAGTCTTAATTTTAGCTACATGAATTTACCTTTTATTATTCCCCCATTTGCCTTATTAAAAGCTTTCATCGAGCATGTGACGGGATCCTGTCAGTAGGTTGTGGAGCAGAGAGGATCTTTAGCCCTGTTGGCGCTGCAGCCTTTCGGAGCTCACTGCAGTTAATTAGTGGCATGGCCTCCGGACTTTTATCTGCTCTGTGAATGAGAGAGACATCACCGGCGCTGCATCAGGGAGCTGCTGCGACCTCTGTGTGTGAGTTGGTTGCACATGTTGCAATCTGGGTGTCAGATAGGCTGGGACCTCGTCGGGGAAGCTTGGAGGGATGGTGGAGGAAATTAGTAGGGCAGAGGAGGACTTGGTAGTAGAGCTCAATTAAGACTATTAGAAAGAGAAGGAAGAGGAGGGGATGATGAAGAGGTCTCTTACTGTTTCTTCATAAAAAGAGCTTTTTGATTTTGGAGATTCCCATTTTTTCCCCCTCCAAGTTTGTATCCCAGGTTTACCAAAAAGCCAGACGAATACTTATGTGTCTCAAAGTGGAGTCTGAAAGGAAGGGAGAATCTGTTGACATTGCAACTTACAACCACACACACTTTAAATCTGGCCTTTATGGAAGAGGGAGGTTAAAAAAAAAAGTTCAGTTCTCAGTTTGCCATAAGCCATGTGGGGGACACAAAAAAAAAATCAAAAGACCTTCTGGTCAGATCAGAATGAAACTGAACCAACATGCAAACTGAATGTGGTCAAATAAATAAGTAAAAATAAACCTGCTTATAAAAATTAAACTTCTATGATGAAACACACAGGTGGCAGAATCATGCTGTGGGAATGTTTTTCTTCCTGCAGGAACAAAGAGGCTTGTTAATGTTGAAAATGGTGCAGCAAAAATAAAATAAACACTAAATATAGAGCAAAAACTCCTTTTAAAAAATGATTAAAATATATTCATGCAATAAGGTGGTCTAGTCAAAGTCCAGAACTAATTTAACTCAATGATTTGTCTCCTTTTTTTGTCTTACCCGAGCACAAAGTATTTTACAAAAAGGAATTAGCAAACATTTCAGTCTAAGTGCAGCAAAAGCACACATATGTTTCTAGTCCACTCTGGGGGACTATAAAGAGATGCATCCCACACTTTTCAGATTTAGATTTTCAAATAAATTTAGAAAACTTTGGATCATTTTCATTTTAATTCACAATTAGTCTATCGTAAAATTCCAATTAACACACAATTCTGTGTGAGTAGTTTTTGAAGGTAAACGTCTTTAAAGGCAACAGGACTTTTCTCAATGATAGTTTCTGTCAGGCTTAATATCTCTTAGTATCACACAAGAAAGTTTACAAAACAGCCAAGTAAATTAGCACCAAATAAGATTTTAAATTACTTTAAAAAAGTAATAAAAACGGTTGGGTGACTCTTTCTCAAATGAACTTAATATTTATAGAGAAATGCTGAGAAGCTTTGTCAGGATTTAATTAAAGCTTCTTAGTCTCACAGACAGTGTTTGGATTCAAGATACCGTAGATTATTATTACTAGCTTAAAATACATTTTCCTTCCTTTAGTTTGGAAAAAAATATCCAATTTCAGGTAGTTGTATTCAGTAAGTTCTTAGTTTTGGCGCCCTCTTGTGGCTGAAGTTAAATAAAGTTTAGTTTTTTGGGGGGGTTTTCAGAAACCCTTATACGGACAATTTACTAAATAATTATGTCATGGAAAAGAACACAAGCAAACATATTTGTGTTTTTATTTTATGTTTATTTTTTTTTCGAAAGTTTTTTTCTTTATAAAATGACAAGGACCGAGTGTTTTAGAAGCCCCCCTCACTATGTTCCCTCAAAGCCGGCTCACTCGGCTCTAAAGCAACCACCAAAGAAAAATAGTCTTATGAACAATTGATATAATATACACCCCATATACAGCAATACATAGTGGTCTACCATAATGTTACCAATAATACACAGCCTCCACTGAGGCTTCAGTTCAAATGGTTGCCACTGATATGGTTCAATTCAACAGCAACCGACAACCAGTGATGATTGTTTCTTTGACTAGTGTGGGGGTGGGGGGGATCAGGTTGCCATGTTGGGAAGACGAGGCCAGCCACAGCTGCCTTTTGCTTTAAGTCCCACCAGCTGATCAGAAATACACCGGACTGGCCGTCCGGTGCTCAGATTCAGCTGCTGACCTGTCAATCCCGTTAAACCAATCAGATTCAGCATAAGTGCAAAGTTTAAGGAGGCACTGACACACTCTGCCGCCTTAAGAGGCGTGGTAAACGTTCCTCATCTTCGATCCTGATCTGTCCTGCTTCCGATGGGTTCATTTGAACCGGGTTACAATCAAGGTCCAGACACAGGAAGTCTTTTTTTTTTTTTTTTTTTTTTTAAGCCTGGCTCTAACCAGTCAGCTGCTCAAAATTCCCACAGAATTTAAATTCAGAAAAAGTCCCCCCCCCCCCGCTTCCTTTCTATGAATTCAACTTCTATGTTAGTTGCATATTTCATCTCAGCTCACATTCAGTAACAGCCAGCAACAAACCGTATGCGTTTGTGTGTGTTTGTGTGTGCGTGCTTTTGCATGTGCCAGTGGCGGAGACCGCGTATAGAGATGTGTGCGTGACATAAAGACGGAGCCTGTACACAGTGTGGGCGGCGGCGGCGTGGCGCCCCCGCCTGGACGGGCGGCTACAGACACGACTCCCAGTGCAGCTGCAGGTCCGTGCTGTCCAGGAAGTCGGCCGAGAAGACGCTGGGTGGCGTGTGCGGCGCCAGCGGCGTCAGACTCGTTCCCCCGTCTCTGTCGCACGCCGCCCCGCCCCCCCTAGAACCCCCGTTCTCTGCACCACCACCACCCCCATTGCCCATGGAGATGTCCAGCCAGTCCATGCTGTCAAGGGTGGGGTCGCCAAAGTCCAGCCCCGCAGAGTGGTGGGAGAAGCTCAAGTCGGACGTGTCCATGGGGGACGGGGGGTGGTCCAGGATGCTGGGTGTGCTCAGCATCTGGCTGTGCAGGTCGTCGATCAGCGTCAGCCCACCACCGTCGGGCTCCATGCCCAGCAGCGGTGCCCCCGTGGTGCTCTCCAGGAAGTCCTCCAGGCGCCCGCCGCCGCTGCCGGGCTCTCCCGCACGCAGCTGAGAGGAGAGGGTGTCTGTGGGGGTGGGTGGGGACAGGTGGAGGGGGGATGCGGGGACAGAGGGGGACGGCGGGTCGGAGTGGAGGGGTGCGAGGGAAGGGTCCGGGTTGGCCTTGAAGCCTGGGATTTCTGAAGGAAGACAGAGAGAAAGATAATCACCATGAGTGTCCTCTCAGGTTCAGCAGAGAGTTTTCCCTCTTTCTGCAGGTGTAGAAGCAGACTTCTAGGGTGGGGTTGTATTCTCTGTATGCTTCTTCCGCTTCTCTACTCTCATCTCTTTCTTTCCATTTCTACCTTTTCCCCAGCTTTCTCCCTTTTTCAGCCTCCAAGTTCATTGAATTTGAAATAAACTAGGGGCTTTCAAAATTATTGCGTTAGTCCTGCTTTAATTCACATTCTTTTGACCCCGTTCAATTTCTTAATGCACAGGTTTCTTCTGTACTTTCACGACGTCGTCTGATGTTTGAACAGTATTTTCTTCTCTGCTTCAGCCGTTTCTCTATGGGGCTAATTTCCCATTTCTTAAAACAGATGCACTCTCGACTTTTCTATGTGGCGCTCAGAGGACAAGAAGTACCCCAAAATTATTTTACTGTTGTAGACAAAACAACGTAGCAAAGCATCATTTTACATGTAGCTATTCATGACTGAAGCAACAGTAACTACTATGAACAAATAAAATGTTCTACATGTTACATCCTATTTTAATCAATTGACATTATTAAGGTATTATTGAAGTCATTAACACCTTGACACTTGGACAATAATTCTGAGTGCCACACTGCCGGACGGGACATGTAAAAGAACAAAAACAACAAAAGACCCAGACAGTTACCTCCACTCTTGAGCAGGATGTCGAACAGATCGTCCATCTGCTGGCTGTTCACACCGTTCTCCTGCAAACAAACGTAAAGCCGTTAAACAGCTACAGAAAAACAAAATACCGCAGCTAAAGGTTTGGACCTTCATGGGAAGTGGAGTTTGGAATCAGTTAAACAATAACAGTGCCTTGCAAAAGTGTTCATATTCTTTGAAAGTCTTAATCTTTTGTTACATTAAGCCACAAATTTGATTGTATCTTTCTGAGATTCTGTGTGAAAGAAAAACACAAAGGAAACAAAATGGTTTTCAAACCTCTTTACCAATATGAATGTGAAAGATGTGGCACACATTGTATTCAGCCCCCTTAGCAAATACTTCAATACTGTTCATATTCGTAAAACTCCTAAAATAGTAATACAATTCGCCTTATATGAGCCTTGGAGTTTTATGTAAAGCATAATACATAGATCTTATTATTTCAATGTGAAACACTCATGCAGCCCTCCTGCAAGGTATTTACTCTATGGTGTTAAATACAAATACACACCACACTTATCAGATTTTTATTTTGAAAAGTTTTTAGCTATTTGCTATGAAATCTCGCATAAAACCAGAGAATATGAAAATGCTTAAGGAGTATGAATATGTTTGCAAGGCGCTGCAACTGTAAGGGTTGCAGTTAGAAGGATAGCCAGACTGAAACTATTTTTTTTAAACCCAATTGTTAATTGAAACACCACATGCATGCTGCATGACTCCGCTGGTGCACACATGGTCGTAGGAACCAGATTAAGAGTTTTAGCTGAAGAGCTCGCCCATCTGACACCAGTTCATCAGCAATGGACAAATATTAATAAATACATAAAAACAGCTTTGAGAGTATTTGCATGACATAACTGATCACTTCCAGCCTTCACTGTAATGGATTTCACCTAAGAATAAGAATGAAAAACTCATATTTCTATCAAACATATTAAAACAGAGTAACACAATTTTTAATTTTTTGTTATTCTGTATCATTTTGCAGAATCTTTAAACATTTCAAAAGGGAAAATACGTGTTTTTGTTCTGCTTTCTTGGTCCCGAGTTGCTAAAAAAGCTTCATGCAAACTGAGAAGAATAAAATTCAACAATAAACACAGTTCTGTTTTTCTCATGACCGCTAACACTTGTTCAGTGATAGACTTTTTTTTTTCTTCCTGCAGATATTTAATATTTAAAACAACCAGAGCAACTGAGGGAACAAGACAAAGAAAGCAGAAGTAAATCTGTCGAACAAAGAGGAAAAAGTGAAAACAAGCAACAGATGAGCTGTAGGTTGGTATTATTTGTGCGTCCAGAGGCGGATGTCAACTCACACAACACCAAAATGCAGATGGAGATGAAAAAACATTGATAAGTGCAAAACGGATGGAAAGAAAAGACATGCTGAGGGACATACTTTAGAGCGCTGAGGAGGGAGGGAGGCGTTTTGTTTGGGGGAGGGAGGGGTGAACAGTGTGTGCCGGTCGTAAGGCGGACACACCTCCTCTTTCCGCTGGGAGCAGAGCGATGAAGAGACGAGAGGAAACAAGGGGGAAAAAAACTTTACACAGAGAGAAGAGAGCCACCAAGAGACAGAGCCTGCATGCTGACGGGGTCTCTGCTGCAAAGGGAGGGCGGGGGCCGAGGCGGGGGAGCGTTACCTTCAGGGAGGACATCAGGTTACTTTGGCTTTCGGTGTCGGGCATGTCGTCGAAGAACGGCTGCAGGCTGGGCGGGGCCGTGTGGGACAGGCTCGGCTGGGGCGACCCATTGGTGTCTAAGTGCAAGGCTGCCTTCTGTCCCTGAGGGGGCACAGCAGAGAGTTAGCATTACACTGAGGAGAAGTGCGTCATTTCCATGGCTGTGCAATTAACTGATTAGTCAGATAAAAAAATGGCAAATTCTGCAGATTCTTTTTCATCTAATCACTTAAGATAATTTTATCCCATATTAGAAATACATTAAAAATACAAATACATTTTTTAGGTAAGAAAATAAACATTTTACTGCCCAAATTTGCTGTAGTATAGCATTCCTTTAGTGAACGCTTGATTATTTGTAGCAAAGGAAGCTATCATCAACATGTGAAAAACATGTTTGACATGTTTTTCAATGTGATGTTTATCTGACTATTTTAATAGTATTTTAGAATTAAATAGATAGCAAAAGGCGCTTAATAGGTTTTTTTTTGTTTGTTTTTTTTTTTTTACAGAATTTGTACCATGCATAACTAAAACTATGGCACTTCAGGAGTTTTGGGAAAAACATAAGTAATTTTTTTTTCCATCTTAGATCCAAAATATATACTTTTTTTGTAAAGTTTTTGCTTAATTACTGCTGGGTATGATGTTCTATCAGCAACTGGACTTTTTAAATCGTCTGTATGCTGTAGTTAACGATTAATCAATTAACTAAATTAGTTGAGGGTTGTTTCAATCATCAGTTCAGCCCTAATATATATGAATATATAAAAAATAAAACTTCAATCATACAGAGTGCAAACATACAGTTTGTGTGTGTGGATTTAATCTGTATCATATATCAGTTTCAATTGTTACAATTAGTAACGAAAACTTTTGACATTTAAATTTTTGCAGCACAACTGAATTTTAACTGCACCAGCACTGACACCTAGTGGATAGATTATAGCACTGCATAACTAGCAGATGGTCCCTTGTTTTATTTTTTACATCTCTTGTCGGATACTAAAACAACAGAAATCACATCTCCTATAAACAGAGGTGTTCATTTGACCTTTTTGTCCGGTTGGCTCACAGGCTCAGCTACTGGCTGCTGTTTTGATTGGCTGTCGGTGCTGGGGAGTTTACTTGGACTGGACTGTAGTCTCTGTGAAGTGACAGACAGATGAGAGCTTAGTCGTTTCATGAAGAAGATGCTGCAGCTCGCTCTGTGGCGGCCCTTTACCTGCAGGGTGATGCGTCCATTGATTTTGGCCAATGAGGACACGCCGTTCTGCCTGTCTCTGGCATGACCGGTCAGAGCGATCAGGTAATGGTTGCCGTTGCTGTCGGTGACCAGCGTGGGCATGCCGTTGGCCTTGAGGTCCAATGCGATGGCTTGGGTTTGGAGCGGAGTGCCGTTCTGCTGGTTGATGATGACTGGAGTCACCTTGAAAAGAAAAAGATGAAAAAAAAAAAAATGTTTACCTGATATTTATTGACTCCAACCTAGTGATGGAATTTATTGTATCCTTAGTGTAAAAAAAATCTCATCATAAGGATTTTGATTTATAGTCAATTCTATAAATTTCAATTAACAAAATAAATATAAAACAAAACCGACAGTTTCAAGGGAAATGTTATTTTTAACATTTTCTCCACTGTTTCATAAGAGCACGAATAGATACGAGTAATATCAAAAATATGATTGAAGGTCGTTACTGTGTGCAGCTTATGAAACAAGTCACACTTAACGTAAATGACGTTCCTAAGAAGCATATTTTAAATGGGAAAGTTTTTCAAATGTTCATGGTGACAGCCATAAAGTTACCTAAAAAATAAAAATAAAAATTAGGGCCGGAAAATAAATCAATAACAATATTATATTGTCATAGACGTGTGATCAATATCAGTAGACGATGCGTCTGATAGAATGGCTTTACCAGCTCAACTTATCACAGTCAGCTAAGAATTAACTAACTCTCACTCACTATGGTTACCTAGCAACAGCAGCAGTCTCTGGTTCTACCATCGTGCCTCATAACTGCTTAAAAATACAAAACAATGAGATGGAGTGAAAACTCCATGAAACAGGAAAAGTCACTCTACCAGTCTGGCAATGTTTCAGATATTTAAAACATTGATAAATATCGATGTTGACCAATATGAAACACCTATTCAGTGACGTGTTTTTCTGCCATATCATCCAATCCTAAAAGCATTAAATAGTCACAATAATATCACCTAATATTGGAATGAAAGTCCTCCCAGTAAAAGTCCATATCACCCCCCCTATTCAAACCACACCAGTCTCACCTGCTGGGCGCTCATCGCGGCCGTCTGCTGTTTGTGCTGCAGCCGCTGCTGAAGCCGCTGCTGCTTCCTCTGGCTCACTGCCGCCTTCTGGTTCTGGATCTGCACCTGAACCTGCTTCAGCTGCACCTGACTCTTCTGGACAGGGTTCTTCTGCTGAGCTGGGACGTCTACTTGTGTTTGCTTGACCTGGTTCTGCTGGGCCAGCTTCTGCTGGGCCTGGAGCTGCTTCTGCTGGGTCTGCTGGATGATGAGCTGCTGCAGCTGCTGCTGATGGAGCAGCAGGGCCTCTTTCTTCTGCTGCTGCTGCTGCTTGTGTCGGTTGGCCTTCCCCTCTGAGTCTTTCTGCAGCTTGGCCTGCTGCTGCCGCTTCTGCTGCTCAGCCTGCTGCAGCTGCAGCCGGTGGATCTGCTGTAGCCTCAGCAGCGTCTCCTGGGAGCACTGCATTGGCTGGGCCAGCCTCTTGTCCTGTGCCTCCTCTGTCACTCCCTCCATCCCTTTCTCAGGCTCCGCCTCCTCCTTCACGGCCAGAGCGGCGCCGTTTTGGAGCGCCGGCGGCTGAGCAGACGAAGCTTTTATTAGAGTGTGGAGCTTCGCCTCTGTGAGCGTTCTGCTCTTCTCGCTTCCCTCCTTCTTCACCACCACCGCCCCGGCGGCCATCTTGCCCTGCTCCAGCTGGGACCTCAGGGTCTCTACCAGCCTCTGCTTCTGCCGCAGCATCCTGGTTAGCTCCTCGATCTGCTTGTCCTTCTCCTGCAGCATCTGGTCCTTGTCCAGAGACAATGTTTCCATGGCTCCCGCAGCCAGGGGCTCTTTGGCCGATGACTTGGATACGCTGCAGGAGCTCTGGATCTCCTCCTTGACGACGGAGTAAGATTGTGGGAGTGACGCCATGTTTGATGGGTGCTGAGGAGAGGGGTGGAGCGTGAGCTGGGTGAGGGGAGAGGTCACCTAAAGGATGGAAGAAAGAAAAAACTGTTAGTAAAGGACAAACAAACTGATGCTGATTTTCAGACTCTGCAGAGGTCACATTTGCCTGTGTGAATGTAGTCTAATAGTCTAACGCTGACAAACAGTCCAAGCCTCACCATTTCCCCAAACATGTCCCCATTGCAGCTCGTCTCATCGGGACTCAAGCCGGCCAATGAGCGTTCTGAGGGCGTGGGCGACACCGGAGGGCTGGAGCTGGTGCTGCCGAACCGCATGACCCGCCCCGGGACAGCCTGGGCCAGCGAGGACAAAGCCAGCTTAAAGCAGGCGCCGTCCGCCGGCTGGTGGTCGAAGGTGGGGGTTGTGTTTGAAGCCGATGTGGTGGTGTTGGTGGCGGCGGCAGAGGCGGAGGCCTGCTGGACCGACTGCGCCGCGGCGCTCTTCAAAGCCGCCGTGGTGTTGTCGTTTTGCTCTTGGTAATTGCGGAGCCTCTCGATGAGATCGTTCTTGGTTCCAGAGACGGTCAGGCCGCGCAATTTCAGTTCTTGTTTCAACTCGGCGACCTGGAAGAAGAGGAACAATGAGGAATATCTCACCGCATGCAGCTGAACACTGAACATGTGAAGAGAATCGTCTGGGATTAAACTTGTAGAAATGTCATTCAAAAGTTGACAAGCTAACCCTTGACTTACATCACTCAATTGGATATCATACAACTTATCTTGCAACATACATGCGCATACATGCTATGCATTGAGTCTCAAATGTCGGTGGTCAGAAAAATGTTAGAGTAACGCAAAGAGTCAGAAAAAGGGACGCAATGTTGTGATATTGTCTATACTATGACTAATGATAAAGAATTCAAGGATATCACATTTCACATTAAGTTTTAACAAAAAAAAATAATTAATTGAGAAAGTGGGTAGTAGGTCAACTATGGTAGCTTGACTTTGACAACATGAAAGTGTACATGTGTTGAGCAATTTGGTGTGTTTCAGTTAACACTAAAATAAGACGACCCACACTCCAGATCATCAGTAGAGCAGATGCTTAAATGAGTTAATCAACCACCACTGTGTTCAGATGGCCGCTGATTAATACAAAATAAACATCAAGTCTCAAAACAAAAAACTGTAACAGACAGAAGGTTCTTTTTTTAATGTAGTGTTTTGTGTGGGAAATGTTTGCCTGTTTAGAGATGTTGTAATTACTGCACTTTTGGATAGCGAGAGCTGTTGTCAGTCAGTTTCCACGGCAACAGGTCTGTGTGTGGAGTAAAGCCGACTAAGCGAGACAAACAGTAGTTTTGAACTGCTGTCATTTCTAAAAGTTCAATACATGCAAACTGCATCATTTGTTCATAGAACATTGTGATATTCAAACAGTCATCAAAATATTTCATAAAGTCTAGGAGTATATCTTTCAATTTTAGTAAATTATGACTCCTACTTCAGCAATTACATCAAATTAATGTCCAATATAAAAGAAATTTGTTTAGTTCTCTCTTGCATCTTGACAAAACCGACAGAAACGAAACTGCTTATAGATTTATATCTAGGGAGAAAATGTATTTAACATTTTAAAACTTTGGCAATTTTCTCAGCTTTAACTGAAGCCATATTTTAGAGCACAAAGACGAGAAACAAGCATTTTTGTGGCAGACTCCTGCTCAACCCGCACTGGAACAGTCTGGTTTCATGGACATGACTCTATGAATAGCAATGGTGCCTTCAGGTGTCCATCACTAGCTCTAGTGGCCAATAGCCGCTGTCCAATCCAGTTCTATAGTTCAACAAAAGCTTAGTTGTTAGAGATAAATAAGCTTCACCACAGAGTAAAGGTGCTGAATTTACTTTGAATTCATCCAGGTTGGCTGGAAGTGTGGTGGGTTTGGTTCCCGCCGCTGCAGCCTGGCTCTGACGGGCAGCTGTGGTCTGAGCTGAGGGGGCCGTGGTCGTGGTGGTGAGAGTCGTGCGGGAGGGGGAGGGGCCTGAGCTGGAGGAGGGAGGCTGATCAGCTTGTGGCCTGTGTGGTGAAAGAAAACGGCACAAAGTTTCAAACATCTCTCCTCACAGAGGCGCCCATCAATGCAAATAAAACCCAGATAAAGCAGCTGCTAACAGCACAGTCCAACACTACAATCAAAAACTTCAGCTTCCCCCGTCTGCGTCTGCACCACAGGCAAATGTTTACCGACACGCAACATCAAAGGATCGTTTTTAGCTCGCACTTCTGCTTTTAATGACACACTTTGTGAACTTGTTCTAAAATGAGCTAACCACAGCAGAGGGGAGGACACCCATCAGTCACACACAAAGCTATGCCGGACGCTCACTTAGGAGGGGCGGGCAGGATGGTGTGGTAGTTGTAGTGCTGCTGCTGCTGACTGAGAATCTGCAGCTGCAGGAAGAGCTGCTGCTGCTGGAGCAGCTTGGCGTAGGACGAGTCCATCTGAGGCGGGCGCTCCTTGTCGGCCTTCTGGTCCGGAGGGATGTACTGGTGGTACTTCAGCTTCTTCACCTGTGGGGCGGAGGACGGGACATGAGCAACTTTCGCCATGAGAGACTCCGTCAAAGCTCGGAGGCTTTCCTTACCAAACTATTACGCAACGTGACACATTCAAGTTTGTAGACCAACAAACTTGAATGTGTTTTATTGGAAGTTTATGTGATCGATCAACACAAAGTTGAATGGCTATCAATGCTTTTTATTTTTAAAAGAGAATAAATAAATACAGCAAAACCGTCAGAAGCGGCGATTAATCTGATTAGTCGTGAGGACAAATTATTCAAATAATTGTCAACTAATTTAGTAATTGATTAATTGTTAAATGGAGTATACAGACTCAAAAAAGGCAAAATACTGAAAGAACATCATATTAGGAGTAGTAATTAAGCCAAAATTGTAAAACAAAAACACATTTAGCAGTAAGTTCTACCCAGAGCTACTCAAGTGGTATAACTCTAGCTTCCCCAGATTCAAATTATGCAAAAAATAATTTAAAAATTTTCCATTAAGCACTTTTTGCTATCGAATTATTAACTGGTTAATATAGAAAATAACCAACAGAACAATAAACTGTATTGATGCCAAGACAAGCAGAAAGGGCCGAGCTTTTCACATGTTGATGATTCAAGTATCTTTTCGCTACACGTGCATCTTTCACTACAAATGATCAAGTGTTCACTAAATGAAAACTGTCATTTTATTTTAGGTTATATACCGTTTTTCTTATTTAAAAAAAGGAATTTTATTATTAATTTGTTTGCACCTTTTAATGCATTTGTGTGTCAGGAGGATCGCTTTTACAAGATGTCAAAAGTGTAATAAAATGTACAAAATAAACATATAAAATATATTGGTAAATAGCGGTCATCAGCTAGAAGAGCCGAATTAATATCAGATATCAGCCCAGATTTTCATATTGGTACGTTCCTACTTAAGAAAATGTTTCCAGGTTCTTGGATTTTTGTAGTTTAGATCTGAATAGAAACTGAAGATTAAATTAGACTAAACATATACTTAGTTTGGATGTATTTAATGTGCAAGAAATTTTCAATATTCAACTTGCTGATCAGAGTAAGTTATGGGGACATTGGCTGATGGCGGCTGACTGATGCGTTTCTACTGGAGTCAAAGATTTGCAAAACACTTTATTTCTACAAGAATATACAATCATGCATTATGTTACTCCTGTGATACACATAAAACCCCAAGTAAGTGAATGCAGTTTGTGACCATGATGTCACAAACACAGATCTGGTAAAACACAGACAGATGTCCGACTGTGTCAGTGTTAAGTTCACTGTGGTAGAACAAAAAAACAAAACAAAAAGAAAACGGTATTCGTTCCTCTTTTGATGCAGAGTTCTCTGAAAAAGAATAATTAAGGTCATGCTAAAATGTCAACGTTACCGAGAAAAGCCTTTCTATGTATTTAAAGGAACAGACACCAAAAATATCAGAAGTCCTTCCCATTTTGATGTTTCTCACAGTTTTGAGGAATAATTTTAATAAAACAGAAACTGAAATTAGGCCAAAAAATGAATAAATAAAAAAATCTTTTAAAGCTGAACACAAAAAACAAAAAAAACGGCAAAATAAATAACTAGACAATTGGTCACTTTCTCAATTTTCATCAGATTTCCAAACATTAAAATCACAATTTAATGAAGAATAAAAAAGTCCTTCCTGACCTTAGGTTTGTTGTCCTTTGGTTTCTTTGATCTCTGTGGGGGGCGGTCTGAACTCATCTTAGCCTGGGACTGCGGGCAAAAATGGGATTTGGGGATGGAGGGAAGTCAACAAATTAAAAACTGAGGAAAGGCGAACCAGTAACACCAGCTCTAATAACAGAGATCACTTCAGAAATGATCAAATCTGAGGCAAGTTTGACACCAAATGCTTTGTTAAACATATATAAATTTGACTTCATACTTTATCGGCTTGAAATTGGGCCTGTCTCTTTAAAAACTATTGCTTTTTCTGAAACTCCACCTTCAGGAAGTCATCACAACATGGCTCCTCTTTAACGCTTTAACAACGTTTTTACCAGTGTTGCTCTGATAAGTAGCTCATATAATGAGCTCAGCAGGTGTGCAGTTCCACCAGGTGTTTGCTAATCGCTGCTGGCTAGTCTGAAGGAGCAGAATGGGCGAGTCACAGATGAGTGCTGCTCTGTCAGATAAAAGCTTGAAAAATGTAGCTGCGAGGGGAGGAGCCATGTCTAGAAGGCGGGGCTAGGTCCACCCAGACATTTTGCACAGCTCCCACGGAGATGAAAGAATTTCTCAAACATGAATGGAAAACATCAAGGCAAAACTCCATGAATGTTTTTGATGAGGGAATAACGTTATAACATGATGATGTAAAAAAGTCTGCCTTACATTACACTGTCCCTTTAAATGTTGCGTACCTTGAGGTGTCCAGAAGACAGGCGAGAGCTCAGCGCCAACCCATTTGTTATTTTTGGCAGTGGGGGGGAGTCCGACAAACTGACCAGAGGTGGAGGAGGCGGAGGAGGTGGAGGAGGGGGCTGTGTGAGAAACTGAAGACGTGGCTGTGGTTAACGGCGCGGAATCTCTCCCGTGATTTGCTTCATTCGGCTGGGAGGATGAGCTGTAATACCTGCGTGGGGGACATGTCCCCATTCTGGGCCAGCACGTGGGATGGGGACAGCTGCGTGACGGCGCTCAGCGGAGAGTCGTGATTGGCTAACTGGTCAGGTGACAGAGCGTCGCTGCTGTCTTCGTCTAGAGAGGAGCTCTCCCCTCCGGCTCCCTTCGGGGAATCTGCAACGGAACAAGAGACGGATTCTTCAGGTTGCCGTAACAACAGCTGGACCTTCGTCTTCCTCAAACACAATCCGAAAAATGTCGCAATGAAGTGACTTTAGAGAAGTTGGACAACATGTTGTGCTCTGTGGCTGCTCTGTCGCAACGTGGCTGTGGTAATGCTTCAGCCAGAAGTGAGCGCTTTGTTTTTAATGCTGCAGCTTCCAGCAGGAGGATGAATCCTCCCGTGTTTCTATATCCAGCAGGGAGGGAAACCCTGGTCGTTCTTATTGCTTCTCTGACGTGAAGACAGAGTTTGTGGTGCAACAGCTCAGGAAGTCCTTGGTACACTGGCAGCAGCAGCCACTACAGGGTTAAAAATGTTCAGCACGAATACTCCTTCACCTTCTGGTGTCCAGAATGTGACACCATCTTCCTGGATCAGAAGGTTGGTCAAATCTCATGAATTTACAATAATAATAATAATAATAGTGGTTTAAGATTTGTGAACATAATTTTGTCACATTCTAATCACAAACGGTGTATTTTTGTGGGCTTTATGTAGAGATGCACCGATCAGATATCAGCATTTGTATCGTCTCCGATATTGAAAAAAATTCTAGATCGGGTATCTGTGACGATGTTCTAACAGGGGAGATGTATTCCATCTAATTCTATACTTTGTGCTCTGAGCGACATCCTGCTTTTATTATTTTACGTTACATTTAGAATTCCTAATAGCACTTTCCAAATCATTTAAGAAAATATTTCCTGCACAAAGTCAACTTGTTTTCGTTTCAGTTTATTTACTTTGCATTGGCTGATTGCACTGACTGAACAAATTAAAGTTGTTTTTACGTTTGACCAAGCTCAGATATTGCTATTGGAAATTTAAAAAAGTTTATCAGTGCATTCCTAATTTTATGTGCCAGAACAACAAAAGGAAAACGATATTTAGGATTTTCTGAACGCTCTACTTTGCAAAAAAAGCTGAAGCTCAGTGCGATTAGATACGGAACCTCTCTCAACAACACTTCTCATGCCTGGCCACAAATACACGACTGAATATAGGTGCATCCATGCAACATGGTGTGGACGATTTTATTTACCAATCAGTGGACATCTAAAGGAAACTTCAGAAAAGTAACTAAGTAGTTTTGAATCTATTTTGCGTAGTCTGGTTCTTTGGAAGGTCGTGTATCAAATAACTACTAAAACAATGGATGTTTTAGAAGCTTTTCCACTGAATAAATTGCATCGAACTTCTAAAAGTAGCAGTTACATTCTTAGGAATGTAACTTTTTTCTTGTCATTAAGGTGGAAATTATTATTTTTTGCACTGCAAAAGCACAAAACTCTACCAAGAATTTCTGGTGTAGTTTCTAGTAAGACAAAACTAACCTACAAGTAACTTTTCAGCAAGATATAGGAGCTTGTTCAAGGATAATAGTTTATTGATATTTATGAATAAGTGGTAGTTCCACTGGCAGATTGTTTCAGATGGGAAAAAGCTCCTATTCTGTTGAAAAGTTACTTGTAAGTTAGTTTTGTCTTATTTTCAGTAAACTAAAAAATTTGCAATAGAAAGTAGACCAAAAATATTCTGTAAGATGTAATAGTTACATCAACATCCCACAGAAGAGAATGTATCCATCCTCTTTTTACAAAGGTTTTTGAGTTTGACGAGGTTTTAACATTCAAAATCTAAAAATATATTTAAAAAGAAAATTGTGTTGTTTTTTTTTATGACAAATTTGCTATGGTAAATATAAATGAAAGCCGTCTGTCTTCTTTTCAAAACTTCAAGTAACTTTTACGGTGCAGAACAAGTTTTGTTCATCTGGTCTGAGGGTTGAAATGGTTCTTTGGATTGTTAAGGCTGCAGACCTCTGGTCAACTATATCCAACGCTAATGAGATCCACCAAAGCTTGGAGTTGCAAGTCTTGGTGCAGTTTTCTGGCCGATAACCGACCTTTAAAAAGCCTGACTTCGTTTTCGGCCTACACCCATTTCTTCTTTTGAATATAGCAACAAACTCAGCAAGCTGGCAACAGAGGGGTGACTGTTGACCCTGCTTATAAGGTCACCAAGTGTGAAAAAAGGTCTATGAACAGGAAATGATTAATCTGTGTACATCTGAGGTATGTAGCAAAATAAACTTTCATTTATTAAACTTAGTGTTTTCAGTGTGCGTCGGCAGTTACCCAGCAGCGAGGACTGCAGAGGGCAGCTGACAGACAGGATGTTCTTGTGGACCAGCTCAATGGGACCGGGCCGGTGAGAGATCTTGTCGTTGAGGTCATCGGCCAGCCGCGCCCGCTTCAGCTTCAGCTGCTTGGCCTGCAGGGACGGCTCTGCCGACGTCTCTGTGGAGGACGCGGAAAAGAAAGAAAAATCACCAGCTGATTGGTTGTGTTCTCCAGAATGACCGAGATCCACCCAGGTGAGTGAGCTTGTGCTTCTTTCACAATGGGAAATGACAAGGAGTTTCTTTTAAAAGTCTTGCAGAAGAATTGTTAAAGAAATACTGCTAAAAGGAAGTTAGGTTTCTGAAGATTGCAGATATTGAGCAGCTAGGGGTCTGCACCACTTCCTTTATTTGATTTCAAACTGAGTTTAAAACCAAAAGAACAAAATATACAGATGGTTGGTGCCGATAAAAGCAAAAGCAATCGACGTTATTAACCCAATTAAGACTGCATCTATTGAATCCTTTTAAGAATCGAGACATGATTCTTGCAGAGAAATGAGCAGTATTACATAAAAGCTTAAGTTGAGTTTTACACATTTTCTCATTTTTCTCGTATGCTCACCCTCCAGAATGTGCATCCTGACCAGCTCAGAGCGCTCCGGACGACTCCGGATCTTCCTCTTCAGGTAGTCCTCAGTCTGAAGACGAGCAAATAACAAATTTGCTAGGTGGTACAGGGCAAATGTACAGCACAAAGCCTTTTCTTCCAGAAAAGAAAGTGCACACTTCCAACACTTTGTTTCAACCTTTACAAACCAGAAACTGTTTGTCACAACTCTACCTTAACCTCCCTGCTAAATGCTCATTGATATTACCACCAATAATCCAAACAGCCTCTAATCAATCACTTATTCTGCAGGAAAGAAAAGGAGTCATTTTGTGCATAAAGCTGCTGCCTCAGTAGAGGAAACCCACGGTGACTGCTCACCCTCGCTCGCTCCAGACTCCTCCGCTGTTCGTGAAAGGCTGCAGGGCTCTTCAGGGCTGCATGGAGAAGCAGGATGAAAAAAAAAAAAAAAAGTTAAAAAAAAAAAAAACACAAAACAAAACAGCAGATAAGACGACACTCGGACTGGGATGACTGGCAGCTCTCGCTTCAACAAGCGAGAACGCACAGCGCTCTGGCTGAACAGCAAGTCAAAGCAGAAGTAGCTGCATGTAGGGAAGGTCAGAAGTGCTAATTCAAACCACAGACTAATGACATTTCAGCTGAAACCTTCAAGATGTCTCTGCTACAGGATCCCCACAATATGATCCTGCCACCAGCAGCAATTTGGACTGTTAGTCGGTAAATTACTGGGAGCACTTTAAGTGAAATCCTGAACTTAGATAAATTAATACCCAAAATAAGAGCTGGTTTAGCGAAACAAGATAAGAAATTAGCATATGGAGCTAACACTTCTAGCTAATGTCAGGTATTGTATTTATGTCGTTTTCACATTGAATTATCACGTCAAATTTTCTCTTCATTTAAGCCTGTCAGAATAAGCAATAAATAAATTAATCTGTATGATAAAATAAAAGCAGTGCAATAATTTTCATTTGGACAACAGTCGTTAAAGAGACGCTCCCCTTCAATGTAACATTTTAAGGAACGGCAAACATTTGACACCCAGCGTGAAGTAGTTAGCTCGCACTACCTGCCACTTTTGCCTGTCTTCCCTGTCTGAGCTGAATGGTGATTTCAAATGCAATTTTGGTTACAGAAACTTCAAAATCCACTGTAATTATTGCCATTTTTGGTTATTTGTTCATTTTGGATATTTGGAATGTTTTCTGAATTAATGCTGAATGTTCTTTAGAAGTCATTTTTTATATATATCTTTCAGTGGGGACTTGCATTAATAAGCAATTATTAATTATTATTATTATATTAGTTGAAAATGCTCTCAAAATGACAATATTATTATTTATCACAACCATTTCTGGGACAATTCATCGTCCAGCAAGTTTTGTTAACTTCATGGTTTAGTAGAAGCAGAAGCATAACAAAAAGAACCAAAGTGTTAGCATAAGGATATTGGGAGGGCAGTGGCAGTTATGATGTAACGTAGCAAAAATCTGATTGGCCAACAGCTGGTGAAATCCCAGCCAAGGGTGTGTGAATGAGGACAGTGTGACTAGAGGCAACTGATGACTGGGTGGGGGATCTGAGGCAATCCGGATGACAACAGCTGAAGATTAAACAAACTTGCGTACAGGTAATCAAACAACAAAAGGTCAGGAGGTCAAAACGACACAAAGATAAAGTAGTCTTTATTGAAACTTTGCTAAGCAAAAGAATTTGTTCTCTCACCGACTGGACAAGGAGTTGCTTTTTATTGCGAGTATAAGTGGTAGCATCTGTTTATGCTACCAAGGTTTCATAACTATTATTATTAAAAATAATAATTTTTTAAATTCATAGTAGACATTTTCTTTGGACAGACAAAATGTTCCATGAGAATAGAAAAACATACTGGAGGGGAAAGTGGCCACAAAAAAAAAAAAAAAAAATCACTGATTGGTGCATTTCAGCCAGTAATAAAAACCAGAATCAGAATCATATAGAACACTTCAAAACAACAGCCTCCTCCTTTTGGGACAACTTGGTTAAATTGCTGAACGAGGAAAAGAAGAAGCGAAACGTTTCGGAACAGCTATTCCATGAACTAATTAGAGCTTTCACTTTCTTTCAATGCCCTCCATGTTCCTACAGACACACACAGCTCCACAGAACATCTTCTGGATCTTCAAATCCTAGAAAGATGTAATGCATCCAAGAACAGCTGATGCTGTTTGCATTGTTTAATTTCTGTTCACTTTCTAATGAACTCTTAAGCTTCACAATGACAGCGACTGGGTGGACGTGGGTCAACTACCCGAGTCAAGAATATTTCGACAGACTGTGGAAAGTTACTCATTCACACTGCCCCCAGCTGCTAAAACCAAGGTGAAACCTTGATGCTGGTTCTCACCTTGAACTGCTTCCACCACTGCAATGATGCAATCATGCTTTTTTCATGTGAAAACATCAACAGCGATCAAGTAACACAATCTAAAAGTCTGTTTGCAATTTTTTCAACAATATCCATACATAGATATGGCAACTCATTTGAATTGTGGTCGAATTTTTACTTAATAACTAAAGGGCTCATTTGATCCGAAGATACCAAACGCTTAAGGCGAAATGACAACAGCAACAGATACAGTAGCCACGTCTACAAAAGTTGAAGAAAACTGACAATTCCTGTTCAGCTTTGCACCTATAGGCAGAACAACGTCTCAGTGATCTCCCTTAAAGCTATGCCCTTCTTTAAATGTTTATCTATGCAGCCACCCTTGTCATAATGTTATGCCTATGTTTTCCTTTTCTATAGTAATGTGGAGAATGTGGATAAACATCATCTGGTTTAGATTAAAAAAAAGTTGTCAAACAAATTACGGTTTGCCTTAAAAGTGTCACAGTGGTGTTCAAAGTAGGGGTCGGCATCCAGATGGAGGTCACAAACAAACAAATTTGGGGTCAAGCTAAGCAAATAAAATTGTAATTGTTTACTGTATTTATGAGAGAAATAAACAACAAAAGACATTGCTTACAAATGCATGAGAACAATGCTGTTTTACTAAACCTGTGTAACTGAGCTACTAATAAACACATATATATTCAACCCATAGTCAGGAGTTTTTAATAACTGCCTTCAACCAGTCTCTGATTGAAGGCAGAGACTGGTTGAAATGATGTCTGTGTTAAAAAAGAAACAGAAACGTTATAAGTTGTTTCATCGTTTCTCTGTATTGGACCAATATCAGCTGATACTAAACCTCACATATCTGCATCAGGATAAAAGTGGATCGGTGCGTCCCTAACTCCAACCACACAAAACTTGTTACTCACCAACATTGGCAACTGAAATTTTACTTTACTCCTGGAAATAAATCCTTAGGTTCATATCACGAGCCAAAACGTTTACAGAAATACTGCTTATAGTGACACAGTTGGATTGTATGGGGGTTTTCGCTTGAAACGAAAAATGAAAAAGAAAAGAAAAGTCAACATATTAGGGTTAGCATGCAGACTTGGCACAAAAAGATTTACAGTTTTTATGCAGGATGATAATCTGTGCGAAACTGATGGCCTCTGCTGGGCGGCTGTGGCTCAGAATGAGGAGAAGTCATCAGAAGATCAGTAGGGTGACTGCTTCAGACACAAATGTGTTTCAACCCCCCATCCCCCAAAGAAATCAAAATAAGCTCTGCTTAGAGTAAAGATCAAGACTAAAGAGAAGAAACAACTGAATGAAAAGAGTTCTGACTGCATCAGGGCTAAGAAGCTCTGAAATAGTCCTTTGCTCTAAAATGTGAACACGCAAGCACTTCATGCAGACATAAAAATAAAAAAGGGTTTTTTCAAGTTTACCCCTTCTTTTAATAGCTGCTTTTAACTGTCTGGTCACGCTAAATAAAGCCATGGTAAACAGTAAATATCAACTTCTCTGTACATCTCTCCATACTGAGATCACACACAGAAGATGCAGTTAACACATCCTTGGTGTGCAACACTGACCGCTGCCTTCGACTTTAGACCTGAACTAAAACGCTTGATAAAAAAAAATTAAATGAAATGGCACTCTATGTCGAAACTAACAGGAAAAAAAAACATGAACCAACTGCCTCTTGTGTTGTGTGTAACTCATGAAACAGGAAGTGCCTGGAGAAGAAGAGGAAGCTGCCCTATTTGATAACACAAATTGGTGCAGAAAGACGCAATGTGTGCGATGTATGCGGAATGTACTTATTCATACCGATAACACAGATAGGGGCCAACATCTTCAGAAGAGAAGTGAAGAGAGGAAACTGCGATCTGACTGTTCGCAAAATGTCATTGAAGGCTGGAGGTTTGAGTTCGCAACAGCAAATAGTCGAATTAAAGACGGAATTAAATTGTAATGTAACAAAATGCTCAACAGTGCCAGTATGCAGCGCATGCTGATACAGGAAATAGAAAAAGCTAAACCCATGACCTCAGTTTAGGGACACGGAAACACTATCTGAGGCACATCAGGAGGTAGTAACCCCCCACCCCAAAAAAGCAGAAATTCACCAACATTTGTCTTAAGGTAACACTGATTATGCATGAGGTTTTCTAAGGAATTAAACTGCATCATCTGCATACAGTCAGATGTGAAGGAACACAATGCAAGTTCAGCGAAACAGACAAGAAAACGGTGCAGTTTAGAGATTCAAAATGTGAACTTACGTGGCATGATCCCCTGGCTGACCAGCTCCTCTCGAGTGCGCCTCTGCTGAAGTTTGAGCTGGAGGACTGCATGGATCCAGAGATGGTGAGGAGAGAGAAGAGAAGAGAAGAAGAGAATCAGTCACAACCGGCAAACGGAGGAAACCGCAGAGATGGAGCTCTGAGCAAGGTCAGCAATCCATCCGTCGAAATCACTCGAATAAATGTGGTCGAACAGAGTTAAGGAGGACCTGCACTCTCCGCTAGCCAGCTCATCCTCCCAGTTCCCCCTTCTTCATTTTCTCTCTTTTTTTTTTGAAGTCAAACAGAAGGCGGGTACAAAGTGGGTGTAGACAGACTACTATGCACTTCCTGTTTCTAGGGGGTTTTCTTTTTTTTTTTTCCTCTATCAGGAGTTTTCAGATGTGTGAAAAAAAACCTCATTATGCATCAAAGAAATGAAAAGCAACTACAACCTAAAAGATCAAAGAAAGTAGGGCCGAAAAAAAAAAAAAAAAAAAAAAAAACCTGACATGCTGGATTGTAAGCAGACCAGTTCTGATTAACAGGTAGATGTAGCATGTGGGCTGACTGCAGCGTCATTTCAAAACAGGAAGTACTCGTTACATAACTGAGCAGCAAACAGAAGGAGCTCTGGAGAAAACAATGCTTGGCAAATGGAGCGGGACCTCGTTTAACCGTTCTGTACGCAGCATGAAGATCATTGATAGTTCTTCAAACTGGCAATGAAAATAGATACATTTTTTATTAGGTCAGCAACATGAAACTTGATTATGATAACATCTGATGGTGTATATAAACTGAATTTCATCCTTCACCGCGATACAGAGGAAAAAACAAAAGTGATGCCGACTTTGATTATAAACTAGTGACTGAAAGAAATTTGCATGAAGCAGCGAACACACTAGTTTATTAACCAATACTGTGATGGTGAGTGTGTTAATCTTGGCACACTGTTGGGTCTATTTTGGTGACTCTTATTTTGAAGTATGAAAGGAAGTTGCTCTTTAACTACCCTTTTGTGTTGACAGAGGAACCATTGTTTTCCCCAGTGTATTATTAGCCTGCTGGGCCACCAGGCTTTACTTTCCTCCCCACCAGGCTAAGTATTTATTTATTTATTTTATTCAAATAGAGTAATTCATAAAAAACTTAAATTGTTAGTTTTAACAAAAAATAAAAATAAAAAATGTGACTTCATCTTGTTCTTGAACACATCATCGTGGATGTATCGCTATAGCCAAAATTAAAGGATCAATGCTGGTACAGTTACACTCTGATCAAAATAAACAGGTCTTGTTTTGTGTGCATCATCTTTCCCCGCTGGTGTAATGTGTGTGTGTGTGTGTGTGTGTGTGTGTGTGTGTGTGTGTGTGTGTGTGTGTGTGTGTGTGTATATGCAGTAGGACACACTGCTGAAGACTCCCAAGCATTTGTGGTCAGCCGTTATGTCTGCTACTTTGAGGACACCCTGCACCTGTCCCTTCCCACTTATAAAGCAACGTCATTGGTTAGCTAACCAGTTAGCTGCTGCTATCACAACAATTCAGGGCTGGCGTGCAACACTGAAAGCCCTATGAATTACTGTGAGCTCTAAGGCCTCTTGATGTCATTCCTAGGCTCTTACGGTCATCACCGGCTATCCCGGCGCCCCTCTTATTTTAACAAGTGTGCATGCTTTACATCCTGGGCCATTAGTCGAACACCAGAGACTCTTCCCTGGAAGCAGAAACATGCCAGTGACGTTAAAACAGATCTGGACTTGAAGATTGGGACTCACAATCTTATTCGCCTCCTTCACAGGCACATAAAAACATAAGGGAGCTCTGGCACGTCGGTGCAAACCGATGATGGCATGGTGGATACGCTGTACTTCCAGGGAAGAAGTTTATTCTGGGAAAGAGAATCCTACACTTCCCCTCTATTCTTATCTCACCATACACCCCTCCTTACAGTCAATAACTTATTTATCCTCTCCAGCTCTCTTTCGTCTTCCTATCTTTATTCCTAAAGTTTAATCAAGAGAGGGTATTTCAAGGCCAAGTCTGTTTATTCCAGAGATACTAGCTTGAAGAGGCTAATGATGAGAAGAAAGCAATAAAAACAAACCACAAGTGACTGTAACACTTCAGGTATCAACAGAGCAAAGCTGCCGAAGAGCCAAACAGATCCAGTGAGAACACTTCGTTTTCAGCTGGAGCACTAAAGACAAAACATATGACGACTGTAAAGTGTTTGTCCTCAAGTCTTAGCATAAACTCTACACGGGTATCAGAAGTTAAAAGCAAACTCTGTACTAATGGGGAATTTGCATACAGGGAAGGGCATTCCACCTTGGACTTGTTCTCGTCTTGCTACTACATCAAACTTCTACATACTTTATTTGGATTTCAGATGATAGACCAACAGTCTTTTCTTGTGTACATCTCTACCGGCTTTGCTACAGACGGAAGGTTTTGCCCGTTCTTCCTCACAAAACGGCTCAAGCTCGGTCAGATTGGATGGAGAGCATCTGTGAATGTCAAATTTCAAGTCTTGCCACAGATTCTCAGTTGGATTCAAGTCTGAACATTGACTAGGCCATTCAACCACATGAGCATACTGTGATCTAAACTATTCCATTGAAGAACTGGCTACATGATCAGAATGTTTAACATGTTTCTCCAAGGACTGCCCAGTGTTTAGCTCTAACCATGTCCAATAAACTCCCTGCTAAAGAAAAACATTCAAACAGCATTATATCACCCCCACTACATCACACACCATCCTCACCATGTTTCACAGTCATGCGTAGTGTAATTTTTCTCCTACATATAGCATTTTGCATGTAGGCAAATTGTGGATCACCTTCCATGTGGTTGATGTGTTCTTTATCTCAGCAGTGGATCTCTACAGAATGACCACAAACCTTTCAGCTGCCTCTCTGATCAATGTCCTCCTTGACTCAACTATAAGTTCATGTTAACTCCCATGTCCTGGTGCTGATATCGAACTGATACAATGTCAGCACGACTCATACGTTTTTAACTTGTTTTGTAGCATGGAATGTTAGAAAACATGGTTCTACTCAAACAGAGAGCAATAGTCAACAACAACAGACAGGAGAACGACTGACCTGTTTATTATTATCCAATGGGTCTGAGTGCAAGATACAAGCACTGCTGGATAGAAACGCTGGGCTAAATGCTGGTAATTAGATGCTTATATCGGAGATTTTAGATGCAGGCTGATGTAGTCAGATACTCATTTTTTTGGGCTGACATCAGACCAACATCTACGGTATATTGAATTGGGTCACCCCTAATGGTTCCGTTATTCCCCTTTGAATTTTGGATGACAGATAAAGCAGTCTTGTAAATTAAATTACACACAGATGAACTCTATGTCCAAGGGGTGTCCTTATTGCAGTTTTCTGGCCGATTAAGATTTTTGTCTGAAAAGCTGTTAAATTTAGCAACAAAGTTGCTGAGTTGGCAATAATGGGTTGACTATCATTACCTGGGTTGATCCGGTGGGTTGGTTTGTCTGTCAGTCCTCTCTCACAGCAGAACAGAAGGGGACAGTGGCTGATTTTCAGATGCTTGTGGAGGTAGATAAGATTGATAAGATCGGTTTCACGTGCAAGTATCGGTCGATCGACGGAGCACCCCTATTATTTATATTCTTTAAAAGGCAAAACACTGGATTTTAATTAGACCTGTAAGAGTAAAGAGAACTTAATTCAAATGTATGCCACCTTTTACAGATTTAGAAAAGAATAGAAACAAAAAACATTTATTATTTTGCTTCCCCTTTGCAGTTATGCACTACATTGAGTTGGTCTATCACATAAATGAAACACTGACCAACATATTTGACATGTATTGATTAGAGGTGTGCCGATCGATCGGTCACCGATCATAATCGGGCCGATTTTCGTGAAAAAGTGCATGATCGGTGATCAGCGATCATTGGCTCTTGTTGCCGATACCGATCATCTCATTTAGCAGCCTGCCTGTGCAGCTGGTCTCCTTTTTCCTTCACTCTGCGCAAACGCACAGCAACAAATCCTAAGCGATGTGGAACTATAACGCACTGAGTGAATGGGGAAGTTTGCGTGTTGTGGGGAAAATTGAAGCAGGTCAAAATGCATCAACACAACGAAGCTAATATGAGTACGACATAAAAACAATGCCATACTTGACGGAGATTGGCTACATCGAGGCTCACTGCAGTAAAAAAGACATACGGAGGATCAGATAGCAGGTAAAGCAGCGCACAGCTACAAACTCTCACCCGGATTAGCATGACGGTCAGAAAGCTAAACAAATAACCTGCAAAATTATTTAAATCTTCGAGCTGCGATGTAAGACGCTGGTTCTGCTCTCCTGTTGAACCGCTGCTACGCTACAGGTAGTAATATTTCACAGACGGAGCTTCGCTTCTGCTCCACCTGGTAGTGACTCTCACACCAAACCTCTGCTTAAAGCTGCAGCATCTAACTTAAAAAATAATTTTTACATACGTATTAAAACTTTCACTGTCCTAACATGAGACAGATAATTTCTAAAAAAAATAATCGATCTCCTCCCTGATCTGCATAATTACTCCGCTCAGTTAGAAACAGCCAATCAGAGCTAGCAGTAATCAGCTAGCCGCCATGCTATCAGGAAGTTTTCATTCAGTAAATCTGGATTGTTTATTGTAATGGATCCCGTTTTTGCCTTTGAATGTTAAGTTTTATACTTGAATTTTTTTGGCAATGTTGAGAGGTTTTATTTTGGCTCTTTGCATTATTTAGCCTCTTCAGAGCCTTCATATGTTATCAGTCTGTTGTAGATAGTATTATCAATAGCAGTACAATTTGCACAATGCCTGTTTTGTTTAGTTTTCTTCTTGAAAAAAGTTATTAAAAACAAGTTTTTGTCTAAATTAAGGTGAATTCATGGTTCCTTTTTCCACATAATGTAACCGGTAGTGTTTATGATAAAAAATAAAAATAAAAATAATAATTATGTGATCGGTATCGGTGATCGGCCCTCATGGGTGATCGGTATCGGTATCGGGAGGAAAAAACCTGATCGGCACATCTCTAGTATTGATTTTTGTGATGATGAAACTCATCAAAATGTAATTCTTGCTTCTTGTTTTCTCAATTGTTGACTTTGTATTTGTGTGTTTTTATGATATACAGCGCTTTGAACTGCCTTGTTGCTAAAACATGCCATGCAAATAAACCTGATTGATAACGTCCCAATAAAGTTAAAGACTTTCAAAAGGTATGAATACTTTCGGGCAGAAGATGTGCTCTTTATGCTTTGCGGATATGAAGAAAGAGACCCAGTATACTCTCTCAGACTTAACCAGGTTTGAAGGCCATTTTGGTTAAATTGGGAAAAGGACAAAAAGGGCAGTGGGGATTTTTATTGGGATTCTGGGACACCGGCAACGCTCCTTCGCTGCTGTAGTCACAACAAGCTGCAGCGAAGGAGCTCAGAGGGCACGATTCACAGTCTCTAGGAGCTGCAGAGGAAACGACAGTAGACCACAGTCTGAGCGTTTTCTAAAAGAGCAACAGGATGTCACCTTTTCACTACCATGTCTCAAAATTCTAATTCTTCACACTAAAAGGAGCTTGTAGAGCTTTCTGATAACTGTACAAATAAAGTACAAAATATATTTTTGATGAAACAAACTTGGGAGAGTGATTGTGTTGCAATCACTTCAGAAAAGTCTGAGATGATTAAAGGGCCCAGAAAGGAACACTGCAAAAACATAAAATCTCACCAAATATTTTAGCTCTAGTTTCTAGCGCAAATATCTTAATATATGTGAAACAAGACAAAACTAAATTACACAGCACTTTTTGGCAAGATATAGGAGCTTGTTTTAAGTCAGTAAGTACTTAATGTTGATAAAAAAGCACTAGTTCAACTGTCTTGTTATAAGATTATTTCACTTATAACAAGACATTTTCCCCATGTTATAAGTGAAACATGGGGCATTCTCTGCCAATGGAACTAATACTTTGTCATCAATACGGAAAAAATTATTGATTTAAAATAAGCTCCTATATATTGCTGAAAAGTTTCTTGTAAGTTAGTTATTCTTAATTCTATTGTACAAAGATACGACTCAAAGCTCGGCCAGTAATATTTGGCAGGATTTTGTTTTGCAGTGTTCTTTTTGTAAAGCACAGTTTCCACCCTAACAAGTAAAGTACATCTAGATTTAAGTCAATAACTCCTCAATATTGTTGAAATCTACCAGTTCCATTTGCATATTATTTCATTTAGAACATGGATTATTTCACTTGCAAAAGTGAAATAATCTGTTTTTTCATCAATATTAAGGAGTTACTGACTTAAAAACAGCTTTGATGGCTTGCTGAAAAGTTACTTGTATGTTAACTTTGTCATATTTCAAGTGTCCTAAGATATTTGTACTCGACCAAAAAAAAAAAAAGATTTAGTGTTTTTGCAGCGAAGAGCCAACTGGGTTAATCCTGTGGCGCCGACGTCTCAGTAGATCTGATTAAAGATGCCTGAGTTTGTCACAGGCGACAGGAAAAGAGGACCGAGGAAGTGAGCAAGCATCACAATCTCAGAGATACGATTGGCTGGGTGACGTTTTGGCACCTGCACTGGAAATACTCAGCTAAAAAAGACGAGCCCGTGCATGAGCTCATCTGTTGTACGTTCTGTCGGAGTCTACCGCACGGCTAACATTCCACACACAACACAGCAGGGCAGCTAGAGGGCAGGAGCAAGGCCAGGTTGAGGGCGCACACACACATACACACACACCTGTCAGTGGCTCCTACTGCGTCACGCTGCCGCACCGTGGCGACAATAAAGGGAGGCGAGCTGAATACAGATCATCTTAAAAGTTCAACTCCCAGCTCTGCCAGACTGCGTTTGGGTTCAGCTTTCTGTGAACGGATCATGTCAGATGATAAAGCAAAACACGACTCCTCTCTGCTTCTCCTCCGTCTTCAGTGGTTCTAACCTCACAGGAATGCTTTGTGTCATCTGTGCTTCTGGCTCGTGCTCGTAATGAATGTTGGTTATAAACAGTTCTTTCTGCAGCATTTACGCAGATCGGACCAAATTAGGGGGTGTTAGGAGAACGTTTTTTTTTCTTTTCTTTTTTTTCTTTTTGTTTTTGAAAAATAATTTTAAAAAAGCATGTTGGTTGACATTTTTTGTGACATCAGTGGCATCTAAACTAAAATAAAGAGGAAGTATTAGTTTTACTGTTATTTTCAATACTTCCTTATGTGTTTAAAGCAGCTGGGGGAAAATAAACAGTTAATTTAACAGTTTTATTTAGTAGTATGCATCTACCCACTTGTAGTTTTGTTTGTTTTAGTGATCTAAAGCCGTTATGTTTTTATGATAAAGTTCCTCTTCAGTCATGCATCCACCAACGTGACTTAAAAACTTCCCTGATGGACTGGAGATGACTCACAATTTAATTAATCTTTATCTGGATCCAAAACACACTCAGAACTCCCATACAAAAGTATTCACACCCAGTATGTTTCATTTCATTTTGCCATGTTAAAACTACAAACTTCTATGGATCTTATTTTGATTTTGTGTGACATTTCTTAATGAAGTGGAAATAAAATAGCTCATCTTAAAATACGAGCTCCGGGTGTCATTATCCTTCTTGAAAACGTTCCCACAGCATGATGCTGCTGCCACCGTGTTTCATGTGAACAAGAAACTTCAAGGGCACGTTTCTTCTTCACAATATGAAAACAAAACTGGAGTGATGTCAGATTTTAGTGTAGGATTTCTCTTTTGCAAAAGACTAAAAGTAATTTTTGCCCCTAGGGCTCAACCCGCGCGTTTGTTTTGGTTGCATTTACCCAGAATGCTCTGTGCTTTTGTCCACTTCCTGCTTTTGAAGCAGTCCAATGCCCACTCCAAATGTGTTTGAATACACATATGTATTCAAGCTGTGCCACAGTTCACTTCAAACGAACAGAGAGGTTTTAGGTGGACCAGAGTTCGCTTTTTTGGTCTGCATCCATTCGATTATGAATTCCTAAGTCCAAAAACAAACCAGAATTTCTAGGCAAACAGACTGTCGTTTGATTTAATCAGACAAGCTGGGCTGGTCTATGCATCATTGACTCAATTCCCAAAACGGCCCACATTGGTTTGGCCAATCATATAAAACTCCAATAAAATGCATGAAACCCTGTAATGATGTGTCAAAGTATGTACAACCCTGTTCTCCTGAACACATATCTGCAAACATCCGTGTCCAAAAGAGTTTCTGTTTTATCTAACCTAGTAAACCAAACGTCTTATCTTTACCAAAGCCTCATAAACTACTCATATGAAGCCATAAAGTTCCGATAACTCAAATCACAACCCAGGCACATAAACACAAACCGTCTCGGTTAAGTGTGCATGTTTGAATCCGCGGGTCTCCCACCTTCTTTCAGGCTGTGGTAGACCAGTCTCTCCTGATCCATCTTCAGGCATGCCTTCTCCATGTCATCTGCCATTGGGGGAGAGTCCAGAGGGGAGGGTTTAAAAGACAGGCAATGGTTGGTGTCCAACATCATCACTCAGAACAGAGATCAATTCTTTGGTAAGCAGTGATCATCGCTTGTGGAGATTCCTGAATCCCGGACGTGTCCAACGGACGGATGAATTCAAAAGACTCCAGTCGGAGTTAAAGGAGGTTTGCTGCTAAACAGCAGCAGCAAAGGGAAGGACAGCGCTACGGCTCAGGCTGTCCCCCGTATCAGAGTGATCGATTGGTCCGCCTCAGCCTCCGCTCTCCTCTCCTCCCGTTTTCCCTTCTTCCTGCCGATCGCTTGCCGGCGAGTCACGACAGCGCCGCTCCTGCGGTTTTCCTCCAGAGCCGGGTTGAAGGACTCAGCATGGGCGAGTCGCGGAGAGTAAAGTGGAGGGGAAAAGAAGAAAAAAAAAAAAAAGAGGCCAGCGGCTGAGGAAGGCAGGACGGCAGTGAACTCGGCTCAGCGAGTCTCCCAGTGAGGCGGCTTTGGTTGCAGCTCCTCCTGAATCCAGCACATGCGCGCACACACACACGAACACACATAAACACACACACGGGAGCGGCGAGTGTTTGCTGATAAAGTTCTCCAGCTCAGCTGTTGCCATTCATTCACAGTTACAAGCTCAGGAAGGTCCTGAAACATACAGACCACCTTCAGATTCAACACAAACACCACATATAGACTTAAAAAATGTATTTAAAAAAATCACAGACTGATGTAATGTGCTCTTAAACACAGGCTTCCTTTGAAAAGTAACCGCTCAGCCAAACTCGGAGCAGCTTTTACTGTTGGGCAGAAACACTACTTAGCAGCTTCAGGGATGATCTCATCCAACCCTGAGGTAACAGATTCAGCATTATTAAAACTAGGAATGAATTGATTCAGCATTTTCACTTCCGATATCTGAGGTTTAATATCAGCCGATACCGAGCCGATACAGAAAAACAGCGCTGAGTTGATTTAAAGTGTTTATTTCTTTTAAAAAACAGACATAAATGTACTGAAATACTAATTTGATAACTCTGCACCATAAAGATACCAATAGCATCATGAGCTAGGTCAAACATGTACATTTAGACTGCAGAAAACCTTTAAAATGGTTCAGAAAGTGCAATTAGGAATTCTAAATAAATAAAAATAACCACGATGTCACTCAGAGCACAAAGCATAGAGTTAGACTGAATAGATCTGTCCTTATGGATCGGACACATTGTCGCTTATACCCCAGATAGAGCTTTTTTTCAATTTCTAGACCAATACAGATTGGATTGATACATGTCTAGACTTAGAAGACTTAAAACTCCTCAGAAAGGGCTTCTTCTTCATTTCAGATGAATAAATAAAGCAAACATGTTTTTGTGTCTCAAACATCTTTTTTTCTCGTGTTCTGGTACTTGAGCAAAAGGCAGGGTGAGTCTGGCTACCTGATGATGTCGGGGATGGAGTTTGCTCCATCTGAAAGCTGAAAATAAAATTGGAAATCGATCCAATTTGAACCAAAAAAAAAAGAAAAGAAAAAAAAAAAAAAAAAGAGTATTGGATAATATTGGCCTGCATATAAAATCTGCGCATATAAGCACTCTGGTCCAGCATTTAGTCGTTTCTATCCAGCAGTGCTTGTGTACCTCATGCAGACCCATTGGATAATGATAACTGGGTCTGCTGTCCTCATGCCTTTTGTTGTTGCCTATTGTTTTCTGACCAAGCCTTTTCTGATTTTCCACACTACAAAGGAGTGTGGAAAATCAGCCCTGGGCGGGAAGCATACATACATAAAAGTATGTATGATTTGTGCAGAGATATTGGATCAATATCGGCATCGGCCAATACTCACAGGTGCGATATCAGTATCGTACCGTAGGTGAGAAAGTTGTATTGGGACTCCCCTTATATAGACAGGATGAAATTAAGGAACAAAACAACAATCGGCAAATGAAAATTAAAAAAAATAAACTCATTTTCTGACTTTTTGGGGTTTTTTCTGTACAGTTTAGCTTATGGAACAGTGTGTGAACCCTCTTGCCGGCTGTAAAACGCCCCCCGTGCCCCCTGCCTCCCATATGTTTTAAATAGCAAGGCCAGCTGGTCATAAGTGGGCTATATTCAGCTTGGTATCACCTGTGCACCCGCAGGGTTATGTTACCCTGAGGCACCCACATCACAGCCCTGCAGACACACAAGAGAAGGTTAAGCCTGACTTTCTTAGGCTAAATCAATTTTATTAGAGGACAAGAGGGCACAGTTTATTCATAGAACAGCGCAGGAGCCTTGCATGAAAAAAAAAAATGAGGACACGTTGGGGCTTAATAGCTGACTAGTAAACTTCTAGCAGGTGACACATGGGACCAACACCTTAAACAAACGGCGTCTGAGGCTACAATTACTATCAGATATGAGCGTGAGATTAAAGTCCACCTGCTGTTATGATTCACAGTCTGGGCAGGAAGCAGAGATGACTGCAGACTATGGGATTAAGGCAGGCGAAGAAAAACAAAGGAGTCCAAGACTTTGTTTCTAGAGTTTTCTTCACACAGGTGACCTTTTTGAAACAACAAAAGGCGGAAACAATAGGAAATGTACTTTTGTACTTTTAATTTAATTTTCAGCTGTTTTGCTGATCACTTTTGTAATCCAAATTGTCTTTGATCAATATATCCATTTTCTGCTAAATTCATAACGACATAACATTTAAAGTTTCTGTATGTAACTTTTGTTAAAAAAAAAAAAAATGTTTTTACATAATTGTTAAAACAGTCACCATACTGTGATAGTATAATATGAGACAAATAATTTGTGAAAAGTTTGATGTCCTCCTCTTCCTCCATGTGCTACTATTGCTGTTTGTAGAAATGTAATGCTCCAGACCAAAAACAACCAATCACAGACAGGAGGAGGGGCTTAGTGCGGTCAATCAACCTCTCAACAGCTAAATGCGTTCATGAGCATCATCTTAGCATGACAGTGCAAGGTGGCCATGCTAGCTAGCCTTAGCATTCTCAAAAAGCTCTGCGCACACGGGCATGACTGACAGTGCCAGGTCCCGCCTTCTGACTCTGATTGGTTGTTTCCAGTTAGCACTAGGAAAAGGCAGAGGAACTCATTTTTTTGTCTCATACTATACTGTTATGACAGTGACAGTTTCAACAAATATGCAAGAATTTTTAACAGAATTTACATATTGCAGCTTAAATTGTTGAATTAAAATGGCATTTTAAAACAACTGTTGCTTGTGTTATACACTGCATAAGCTAAATAAATAAATAAAATAATAAAATGGCCAAAATCAGAGTAGGGGAAATCAGGGTGTAAAGAAAAGCACCATTAGGAATCAGCTAAACCTGATGAGAGCATCTGGAATAACAGCTGACTGAAATAAGGGGAAAAAAATACTATTTGTGATTAATAAAACCAGCAAAAAAAGTCTGCGAGTATTCTGCTATATCTTTGACAAAAACATTTGCTATAAAGACTGAAAAATAGGAAATGATGTAAAACAGAACCAAATTGAGTATTAGAAATAGAATAATCTTGCCAGTAGATCATTCTGAAATTGCTCCAATAAATAACCAGAATGTATAGCTATTAGTACATAAAAAATTGATGAATTTTTAATTTTAAAGAACATAAATAGTTACAAATAAATCAGATAGTTATCATGTAGATTTTTAGAGGAATATAAGATTTTTCTTCATGCCTGAAGCTTTTATGAATGAGCAGCAACAAAACATCTCGTATCCTCGGTAACAAAATGTTTCTTTCTTGTCTTTTTATAAACGTTGAAACTTCCTGTTGTTAAAAAACTGCAGTTGCTTGGGGAGTTGGAGAAACAGGCACGTGGAATTAGCTGGGAAATACCTCAGTGACCAAAACGTGACCGGTTCTGGACAATTTGGTAAATGATGGCCAATCAAAACAAAATGGCCTCCTCCACCCTTCCCTTCCTCCGTCAACGGAAGTAACCTAACAATGAGGCCAGGCTGCTCTTATAGGCAGCTTTTTGGAAAGCTTAATGACATCTTGATCATCTTTTTATGTGTTGCTCTCTTGGTTTTAAGGGGATTTATACAAACTCAGTTCAATCTGCCTCAGAGTCTGTCATTTCTTTGGTGATAAAAAGCGATAATTCCCATGTACGGTCATGTAGCATAAAAATCCAACTGAGATCATCAAAAAAAAGAGTTTAGCAAAGCAACATAACAGCTTTTGTTGTTTGGTCATTTGAATCATTTCCCATGACTTCACTTCCCTCTCTCTAAGATGTTGTGGGCCACACCTTACTTTGACCACTAAACCCTGACAGCATGGGTAAACATTCAGACCAAGCAATCAGGTGGACTTAAAAAACCCTCCATAAATACATAGTTCACATACAATTTAAAGACTTTCTAACAGAGAGTCTAAAAAATAGAAGAAAACTCAATTATAGGGCCTTAAATGTCTCATCTCTACTCAACTGATGTAAAATAATCCAGATTTTGACTAATCTAGATTAACCTAGATTCTGACATCGAGAAAATACTAGACGTTCGAAACAATTTTTAGTGTACCCAGCACCCTCGCTTTCAATTGATGCTGTTGCCAACAAAGGCAACTTTGACCCAGATTAGAATCTTTAAGTTATTTTTTCAGTGTTGATAAAAACAAAATATCAAGTATTTGATCAACTCTGGCATTGTGCTGAGGTGAGGAGATTTATATTTGCTATTGTTCTACAACAGAAATCATTATATAAAAAAAACATTTTGAGAAAATGTATTAATATTTGCAAATATTAACCTCATCTAACAAATTCAAAACATCAACAATAACAAAAAGAAGCTAAAGGAAAGTTGTCGCAATCTAAGGACAAATTCAATCCGGAGGTCACTTCAACCTTCAGCAGCAGAAACAAGGTGAAAAGTTTGGGCTTTAGGAGCAGCACAGGAAAGCTATTTGACCCTGGAAGAGTTTGCCTCTTCCTTTGTCCTTCACTTTAAAAACATGTGTAGGAATTTGTGATTAGCAAAACAAAATGCCGCCCACAACAAATGGTAGTAATGAAAATAAATCATCTTTTTTCTGATGTGCCAATAGATTTTCCCTTCCTGGTCCAGCATAAGGATTCAAATGACCCGTAGGAAAATGGCATCAATTCCAGAATAAGACAACATTCTTCATAAAACAAAATAACATGGAGGGCTAAATTGGCTGAATGAAAAACATCTGTTCAGTAACTAACAAATTGTGCAGTATTTAATCATTTAGTCACTATTTGGATCAGACTCAAACATGTGAAAAATACCAAACTAATGTATGATTAACTCTGAACAAACAACAGGTTAGATTATTTTCAAACTGAACTTCTGACAATCAGCTAATGATGGTAGAGACTCTAACCTCAAATAAACAGTAAGAAAGAAAGCACATTTGTAAAGGATGACATGACCATGGCTACAAATATGACATTAGCCCCAGAAATCCGATAGACTTAACCAGGTTCTGATGCCATAACATGAACCAATCCCCCTGGATTTATCCGGCGTACATTTAAAGGTGCTAAGCAAAATTGTACAAATATGAATGTTTGTAGAGCTGGCCCAGCAAACGTCATGATATCAACCAAATACTAACATTAGCATAGCAGCAGAAACTTAAGACAATAGAAACATCATTATTAACTATATGAAAAAATAAATATTAGGAATCCACAGCAGCCCCATGCCAACTACAGCATCATAGTATCACAACTGATTATCAGCAAAGAACAAATGATAACAGAAAGAGTATAATCAAAACATGCTGAGCAACAGAATGTGGCATCTGCACTATCAACCTTATCACCATAGCAATCCAAAACTTTAACACATTTTCTGTAACCAGGGCAAAATTTCCTGTGTCCTAAAGACATTAAATTCAACAATGAAGATTGGCTAAATGTTTAGCATTTTCCCCTAGCAACCATACATGATTGGTTAGCTAGATGCACTTCAGGGGCGCTCGTCAACAGTACCCTACAAGAGAAATGATAAGAGTTTATCTGGTGAGATTTTTTGCTGTGGATCTCCATTGCCAGCGGTTGGGGGAGTTTAGGGGCCAATTGCTTCTGCTTTCCGTAAACTTCCCCAACCGCTGGCAGTGGAGATCCACAGGAAACTGACCATCTCTAAATGTATCTTATTGTCTAGATGCAAGAGCGCTTCCTGCCTTGAAACGTTTGTTATCAGTGATGGTCTCTGGCAAACTTTTAAAGAATTTTAGAGTTCTTATACAAGTTCATATCTAATTTTAATAGACCACAGCAGAGAAATGCCAGTGTGGCAACTGTCCCATTATTAGATTAGCAATGCATTTGTGTCTGATGGTCCTAGAGCCTAATTAACTAGCTTAAATCATTTCTTGCAACATCATTGTGAATAAGTGGAAAGTTTCCCTGGAAACCAGTTTGTCCAGCGTTCCTACCAGAGTCAAGTATAGAGCTGATATCACGGCTGGAATCATCAGTATGTTAATCTGTTGCTTGAGCACATATTTCCAGACCTAAACCCAACAACTCTTAAGTAGTTTTTAGGCAACCATCTACATACAAAACACAACTGCATGAGTCAGTTTGGGATGATTTGACGTCTTTAGACACACTGGATAATTTACTGATAAAACATTTAAAGAACAAACTGATCAGATGACCCTAAAAAGAATTTGACATCCTAAAGAGCAGCCTGGTGTCAGTCTGCCGGGGGTCACACCAACCATTAACATTCCAGTCTTAGAAACAGACTGTTTTTTTTGTTTTGTTTTTTTTACTTCACTTCCTGATCCCAACCCCTTCCAGCCCTCCCCCAACCAGTTCTGCTCTGGAATTTACCAGAACTCCAAACATTTGGCCAGAACTCAACAATGACATCAGACCTGGGATTTCACCATGGCTAAGCACTCTCATTTCTGAACCACAAACAGATAAAAGCCTGAATGAGCTGGTTAAAATTTTCTGAACCACAGGTGATGTTGCTGTAGAGAGTTGGAGTTCTCTGGCTGCCATGTGTGTAATTATGGGAAAAGGATGTGGAATTTAGCACAAGATGCAGATGTAAAGCACACACCAGGAAGGCTGCTACTAATCACTTCCTACACTCACTGAAAAACAAGCTAATGTGATGGTAGATATAGCAAATCATTTTGTTGTCACTGAAATCTCCAATCAGATGAATGTGTTTGGTGTCAAATCATAACCTACATATTTTGAACCACAGAAATTATATACATTTTATTTATCTAGTGTTCCCTTTTGCTGGTGGATATTTTTTAAAATGGCCACCATGTTTATAGTGGAGAAGATATGTTTGCACTAAAGTAGGCAGTAGTTATTGCCAGTGGTAGGCACAGCTAACCAAAATGTTAGGTTCACTAACCACTAATTTGCTAAATAAGAATTTGATCTAATACTACATCTTTAGCCAACACAAAACCACTAAACAGAAAAAAAATTGCATAAGTTAACACTAAATTGATGAAAACACTTAAAAAAATGAGCAGAAGCTAATTCTGAACAACTAAACATAAGTTAGTGGAAGCTAACACTAACAATTAAGACAACTGCCTCAGTCGATGTCACACATCTTCATCTCCTTCCAGCTGATGACAGCAGTCCTCAGTTTCTGATTTTGCAACATATTAGTTTGTATGAATAGGACAAAGTAGCACAACCTAATATATACAGACTACTTCATTTCTGCTCGACTACACCCAATTAGTGCTGAGAAAAATAAATGTAACTCCTAGATTGGCTGCTTTGCAAGTGTCAAGTAGCACTGGGACATGACATTTCAGCATACCAAGTTGCATTTTTATTTCAATTATTTTTAATTATGCTCTTTGGAGAAAAACAAATAGTATGGATGAACCAATTGTTGTTTTCTGGCAAAGTAAATGACCACTTTATGACACTCTGACCTTTTAACATGTGTTAGATAACTGAGTGAATAATGATTTATTCAAGAGGACAACGTATGCTTGAAAGAGGAAGTTGATAAAGGAACGGATTCGTTTGTCGTGAGATTGTCGTGAATTGATTTTTTAATCACAGGCATTGAGAGTCTGCAGAATATTGTACATTGATGTGTATTGAGGATGGTGTGACCTGTGTGCATGTTTAGAAAATTGTTCAGCTTGAGTTGTTCAGAGCAGTGCTCAGAGTGCACAGGGATCTGCTGTATGGTTCCTCCTGAAGTAGCAAGCAATAAAGCTCAGAACTGTCTCAACTTCCTTTGTTAAAAGCTTTTCCATTTCACATGCCAATTCTGATTTCAGCTGATACTGATTTCTATTTTGTCTGAAAAGTTGCTAATATAGCAACTAGTGTCACATAAGCAACAGTTGACCCATCACCCAAAATAAAGGAAATTGGGCCAATTTATCTGTGCACAAATTGGAACTTCACAACATTTCAATCTCATGTATTCAGCACTGTTCAACTTCTTTTATTGAGCAAATTACAATGAGGCTTATAAATATAATTCAGTTTTAATGTCTACTAGTACTTTCTTCGTCTTCGAGTACATCAAGAAAGAAAATGCCGCCGGACCTGGAACTTGAATACAGTAAAGTTCTGGCTTCCAAGGTCTTTAGAGTTAGTAGGAAGAATCTGTTCAGTGTCATCATCTGAAACAAAAGCTGTCCAAACCATAATAGAAGATTAGATGATGACTACACAACAGTAAATAAATCATAAAGTCTTAGAGACAGTTGTTTGCATCACAATCCTTCTCTGGTAAAGAAGTTCTGAAGGAGGAAAGTTGATGTTGAACAGGAGTCTCTAAGAGAGGGAAAATAAGGCGCTGGGGGTGTTCCTGTCGCAATGGTGACGGCTCTGTAACCCACTGTCTGTTACATAACTAACATCTGAAAATGATTTTTGCTGTAGCAAATCTCCTAACCTCATACCTCACTGAAAGAACATCACTTTATTCTCTCCATTACAACCGATTTTCCTGTCTGACTCACAAGAACCGACTTCCTGGTAGCAAACAAAGACAGCTGGAGCTCAACAGAAGCACTAGGACTGCATTTCTGATAGTTTTCATTCAAACTAATTTGTGTGGACACCAGCAGGTTGAGCTTGTTAGACTCTTAGAACTCTTCCTTCTGCACTCCTCTTCCTGTATAGTATAACGTCTAATAAAAGCCTGGCTGTTAATTTGCTTGAGTGTCAGGGTTTTTTATTAGACACAGACCTTCAATGGGGTCACAGCTTTCCATTTTTTTCCCCCAGACAAGTGAGTCACAGTTAGAAAACAAAAAGTATGAATACTTTCATAAAAAAATTAAACATTCTCTCTCCTACGTCAAACTCAAAACTCAGAAATCCTTCAAACTAAGCTTTTTTTATTTTATTTTATGATTTTCTATGAATATCTTTGCTTCTCAGAACAATTGCGCAAGTCAGGTTTCAACAGATCTTGTCTAATGCTTGTAAAGATACTTCTTTCACTACTAACCCAACCATGATTAGAATAATCTTAACTGAATAAAAAGAAATGAACATTTGGCTTGTTTGTCCCAAGGTTACAGCACAATGGAAGCTGAAAACAAAGACAGCATTTGAAGAAACGATCATAAGAAGCTGAATCCAAGCAACAACAGCCGTGTTCTTCGGTCTGCTCTCGCAGCACACACACTGCAGACCATGTGCGAAAAGCAGGGTTGCTGCTAATCTCTGCGACACTCATGGCTTTTCATGGGATAAAAAGTGAACTTGCTTGCACTTTAAGGAGACTGTCAGGTGAAATTCTCGAACTTAGAGCAATTTGATCGAATCTTACATCTAGTCTAATATACTTTAGGGGGGAAAAAATGCCTCGGCAATGATCGCTTAGAAAAGTCTAGCCTGCAGCTTCAGGTTTAGCTGCTGCCGTTGTGAACACCGAGCTCATGTCTTGTGTCTGAGTCACCGATATGAAACAGGAGTCTCTTTGGTTCGCAGCAAACTCTGCGACTCTTGTCCGCCAGTGGTAAATGTGCAACACTTGCTGTTGGTTGGCAGGTGACTCACAAGCTAATGGTTCTTCTATTATTCAGAACAAGCAGAGGGTGAGAGATGAGGCAAAAATCAGACCAGCCTGAGGTAACGCATCCTGTTTGTGTAACAAAGTGTTCCCCACAGCAGCAGATATGCACCTGTGACGGTGGGACGTTGTGACTGAACCCATTGGCGTGAGCGTACCAACTGAAACCGTCATTCATGTATTTAAGAAGCAGACGGTTTGAAGAGGAAGACACTTGTTTAGACCCTGGTAAAGATAAAACTCCAAGTTCATTGTTTGGTGGTCGTTTTTCTGCTGATTTGGTCTTTTTGACTCATCAGTTTTCTTTCTAACAGATTTGTTAACGTCTCCAGTTTTTCAAACAGTTCATGCCATGGAGTCTAAGAGGGTTACCAGGTCTTTTGTTTGTGCCCTACCTAACACTGAGCTTGGAGTGTTTTCCTCCACATAATAGTCACCAAATAATACAGGACATTCATAACAACTGCCAACATGTCCAGGTCTGGTCATCCAAGCAAGTCCCAAGAGAGCAAGATGCTACAAAACACCAAAAATGTCAGCACAGAAGAGACAGCAGACTGTTCCTGGTGTTAATGTGAAAGTCAGAATGAGACTAACTGTACAAGTTCAGCTTTCATGACATTGTGCAAGGAGAAAACATTTCCATTCTAAGAAAATCATGAAGGCCAGCTGAAATTTACCAAAGATAAAGTAGAAAAAGAGCAGAACTTCAGGAGTAATGCTCTTATGTTTAGCATCAACCCCACACAGTTCCTGAAAAAGAACTGAAGCTCGGAGTTAGAGGTTTTGTTGTGACCTTGGGGACCAATCACAGCAGAACCTATCACAGAATGGTGTACTGATAGTTATGCTGTATAAAAGAGAGGGTTTGAGGAAAATGTGACTTCCTGTAAAAAGAAGAAAAAAGTTAAAGATGAAGTGGAACTGGATCCTGCAACATGAAAATGGCCCTAAGCACACCAGTAAATCAAGTCCAAGGCCTAGTCAAAGCAGAGATCCTTTAGCCTGGTGCTTCAGCCAAAGGAGCAACACTGATTATCAGGGGGTGGTATGTCCTTAGCTTTTTATTTATATTCCCTGAATTTGTGTGTCTGTGTATGTAAAGAATGAGATAATTTATTGGTGTTTTCCATAAATTAACAATTTTCTTTTCTAAACAGAACAAAAAGAAAAAAAGGGGGAAAACTTCTTATGTGAATAAGCCTGTCATAGTAAGTGAGTAATTGTGGTAATCACATGATCCATTAAAATCAGCTCAATAATTTCCACTCCGATGATTAATATATTTTTTAGAGAAATGATAATCCATTTCATTTATTGTTTCTAAAGTGTGTGGTTTTTGTTTCCATTTTATTTATCGTTTTTGGTTATGATATTTTATTGTGGATATTTACAATGACTCCCAGTTCCAGTGTTCAACTAATTTAAGTTCATCGCTCTCTGAGAGGGCAAATTTGAATTATTAAACCACTATCAATATATAACTTAAAAACGCACCCAGAACAACGATATTGTTTGCCGCAATAATTACTAAGTTGCAGCAAAATTTATTATAACAGGACTATTTGTAAGAACTGCACATCTAATGTGGTGTCTTAATAGTTTTTTTAATCATTTAACATAAGCACTTAAAAGCATGTGACTTCTACTGCTTATACAAAATCCAAAAATCAACAGCAATATTTACAGCACTCCTGTTTATTTCTGCATGTTTGCATTTTTTGAATTTGGAGAAAACAAGATGTCCTTTTTCCAAAAAAAAAAAAAAGCTCATCAGTGGTGCTTTTCTACCTGGCCCTGCCTGCTCAAAAGGCTGCATTTCACAACTGCAAGGCATGCTAGAAAATACAGAACACGCAACATGAGTGGGCTTGTACCTGTGGGTGTGTGGGCGTCGTGTTCCCGTTGCTATGAGCAGACTTCGGGGAGCTGATAAAGCATTTCTCTTTTTCTTTTTGGCTTAAGGCAAGCAATCTAAGCGAGGCTGCTCTGTTTGGGCTCCCCCGACTTCTCATTATTATCCAACAGGATTTTACTTGATCACTAATCAAAGTCGCGGAGTGTGTCGGTGCTTGCAGAAAATACCGTGCTGTCAGGACGTACTGTGAAAACGGGAAGGCAACCAAATCCAAGCAAGCGCATGTTGAGGTCCTGAGTGACATGAGGTGTGAAGTGTGTGTGTGAGTGCTGATCAGTCATGATGGTGTAGCATGAAGTACACCTTCCTACACAGATTAGTAACATAAATACATCTGTCTGTGTGTGTAGTGGATAGTCAGTTCCATTCGTCCACAAAGAAGTAATTCTGACTCCTGTTATTCATTTCCTGGCTCTGATGTAATGCTTGGGACGTCTAATTCAACGTTATGCTGTACATACTATAACTTAGTGTGCTGCTTTCAGAGCAAGCTGTTGCTGCAAGAATTTTATGTTGGACTGTGTTTACTTTGACTTAAATACCTCCTTCCTTCCTGCTTTCCATACTCCTTTCTTTCAATACTTGCTATTGTTTTTACATTTCTGTCCCTTGTCTAATTAAACACTAATTTCTCCATCCTTCCCATCTTTATTACCACTCTTTCTTGCCATCTCTCAATCTCCCTTTTGCCCCTTTCCTACCCTCCTACTCTCAGGCTGATGGAGTGCTTTGGGGCCTCTGTTGCTGGCAGCTTTCCAGTCAGTTACATAACAGCGCCGTCAGCTCCCTGAATCACTGCTGGGCTGAGCTGGCCGCTGCCAGGCTGCATGTTGAGCCAACGTACCTCCAGAAGGCGCCCAACGGCCAGAGCCGCAGACGCTTCGGTCTTCAACATGACGGCACGTTTAATTTGTGACAGCAAAAAGATTGTTTCTGCCACCTACCAGCCAGAAGTGAGTCGGATAGAGCAAGGCTTTTGACATTGCGTAGACTAAGGATGGAGAGATTATCTGGATCTGCTTTTGCTTACAGCCCGAAAATTTTATGCATTTTAATTGGTTTCTATGAGAGAAAGTGGAGCATAACTGGTGTGCATTTGCATGCAACCTTTTTTTTTAAGTAATAACAGCATTACAGGGATTGTCTCCACTAACTTTGCATGTTTAGAAACTGACATTTCCCAAATCCCCTTTGGAAAATAGTGGACCAATCCAACATTTGAATTTGTTTTGAGTTTAGAGATGTTGGAAGACAAGACTATATCTTCTGTAGCCTCCAACGCTCCTTTTACATTGACAAGTCTCACTCTAGCCAGTTTGGGTCTAGGCAAATTGGGTGTGTCTCTGTTGGCAGTGTGTTCCTCACTATGTGGCAGGGAACACGGGGAAGGAATTGGGTCAGGCTATGAGCACACAGGATCTGTGGTCAACGCTCTTCTATGCGTGTGTCTTTAGATGACCTATTTCCCCTAAATCTCTCGGTATATGTTTGTTGTGCGCTGCCCTGTCCCAGTTGACAATGACATATGCTCTTCTATTGATAAAAAGGTTTGACCATGAAATTATTGATTTGCAGATGCCATCTTGACAACTACCAGGGTCTCATCGCAGATTGGTTGAGGTGTTGTTGTCAGAGGAGGAATCCACAGGCCAAATAACAAATACATTCTTCTGAAATTCACATTTCTTGCAATACCCTGCATGGTTCGGCTTGTGCTACCCTTGAAGTGGTTACGAAGAACAGGGAGGGGTCCGCAGAGGATCTTCAAATGAAGACAAATCTAGACAGGGTAGACTGGCAAAGAATTGGTTGAAGTCATGCCCGTTAAGCAGGGGGCTAGCATGGTCGGAGAAAGTCGAGCTGTCGACATGTGGCCACGTGGCTGCGAGCCATTTTGTTTTTGAACACAACCATCAAGGTCCACAAGACACACAGAGCCAAGTTTCTGTAAAACCCTCCTATTGTTCGTCATGGTGTTTTGTCAAATGTTTGGTTTACAAGAAATGGTAAAAACAGCAGTCATGACAGATCTTTCATACTTCCACCGACAATTGGTCTCTGACTGAAGACCTGATTTCTGGAAGTTGAGCAGTTTGGGCTATTTTCCACATAAACAAAATTCTGACCAATAATACAACGGTTTTGCAAAGTGAGGGGGGGCGAGAAGTCCACGATGGAGACTGTGGCAAGAAGGGGCGGACGACATGAGGCTGACAACAAAATGACATGATTTTCGTCATGCAACTGTGACCATCAGATCTGGTTCTGGCACTTTGCCTTCCTGTCTCCCTCTAGAACCGTCTTATTTAGCTTCAGCCACCTTACTGTCACCTCTAACCAGAGGTCGCGTTAACGGAATATTTTCCGTATTTGACTGGTTATTTTTTTAAACGACAGGAAAATTTAAAGGCTGTCGGTCATTTGACAGGTTATAATTAACACCCTCATGCGAGGACATGACAGACTTTACACAAAGAGTTCATCGCAGAGGCAACTAAAATCAATCAATAAAAGAATCCTTTCTGAATATCATCTCATGGACACTGAACTAAATGCGTCTTTCTGACCGGGAGCTGGCAGCATGTTGAAGAGTTATGGACCCGACGCTTTGGAGCGTCTGGTTAGGAAGCGCATTCAAGACCTTTGGTAGAAATGGCGTGTTTAATTTCAGTCTCCATTATATAGAAACTGAGAAAACTAAAGAGAATACAATGTTGAATCCATTTATACGGTTTCAACATTGGAGGAGCCGGCAGTTTATCTTGAGGAAATAAATGACGGTGCACAAGTTAATTAGATCGTAACATGCGCAGTGCGCTGCAGCTGCACAACCAATGCGGACGCGGTTCTGCCGCTGCAAAGAATTAAACTTAACTCACCGTGCAGATTTAACAAATGGAGCTGAAGAGGTTACCGTCCCGCACCCAGAAGGAGAGCGGCGCTCAGAAGCGCGGCAGACATAACATCTGTCTGTTTCGGGGAAGTGAAACCACGCAATAAATAAATAAATAAATCCTTGTAAAAGCGCCGCACAGGGTAAAAAAAAAAAAAAAAAGTTCATGGATAGGTTTGGATCAGATCCAACTGTCCGATGAACCAGCGCAGATTTCTCTGCAGATGCGAACCAGGAGGAGTTTGTGAGGCTGTGTGTTCAGACCCCAGCAGGTGAAGTGCTGGTAATTTAAGTGGAGTCGTTTAATTTCATTTATTATAAGTTATTGGGGCCACAGTCAGTGGTTTTTATCACTATGGAGAAAATGTTAGATGGGATCTGGATTCACGGTTAAACTAGGTGAATATTAACTAACCCGCATAAAAATGCGGCTAAATAGCCGATATTAATGTACTTATAATTTGACGGGTAAAAATAGAACATGACCAATTTTTTTAATCCTGTCGGTCAAAATGACTGAGAACAAAAAAGTCTAGCGCAACCTCTGCCTCTACTCTTCTTCCCTAATGTAAAGAATCTCCTCAGCATGATGCAGCCACCACCATATTTCAGCCTGGTGATGCTATGTTCAGACTGACGATCTCTGTTAAATGGTGACTAAAGAAATTAAAAGAAAACTCATTAGCTTTGCATTATTGTTATTATAAAAGCCCTATTCTGAATATTTCTGCTAATTTGAAGCTGACCTTTTGTGCGCTCCAGAAAAACAAGTGTCTACTACTTGTTCTACCAGTATAATAGTTGGTGAGCTCATCTGTTGCGGTCACGTTTGAGACATAACCAAACAAACAGGGTTCTTGCTTTGTGCAGAAGCTGCCCGTTTCTATGGCTCAGAAGCTGTCATGAGATTCTGGGACAATCTGTTCTGACTGCAAAGAGTGGGTCATTTCTACTTCAATCTGGAGCAGAGTCGCTGACGCCTACAACCTACTTTCCCACCCGAGCTTTGGTGTCTATCCTAGAGCGTCTCTAGTTCACCTCCAACTCCGTCACCTCTGTCTGTGAGCGGCTCAGCCGTCCCAATCCAGAGATCGAAGTTGACAGCTACTGCGAATGAACAGAGACCTTCAGAGAGCTTCTCCATTCGAATTGCATCTTGCCACCAACCTCATCAACCAAGTTCTGCTTTAAAGAGACCCTGAAAAGTTGGAATGCCAGCCTCACCTGTTTCCTTTGCCCTGAGGAGACCAATTTATTTTACAAGTGTGCAGTTCTACATCAATTTTTTTTTAGCTTCGCTTCAAAACTTCAGTGGGAACCCAAGATGGGACATTTTTACAAAAGATTTAAGTCAGATGTGTATATAAAAATGCATCCCAGATGGAGTTTGTTGCAACCATATGCTTTGATTATGTAAGGAAGAACAAAATCCACATGCAGCCTTGAACCAAGTGTAGCTGAACAGGCTTTACCTGACTGGATGGTCATGTCCCTCTGCACCATGCCGAAGAGAAACTCTGCCCCTTCTGACCAGACTAGTGCTGCATGCTTCCCAGTGACAGCAGACGGAGTGCTCAACACCATCCAGCGAGAGAGTAGTCCAAGTGTTTTCCTGCAGCCTCCAGCTGGTATTCCACAGGTAGGTGCGCACCTCACGCTTTCCTCTCTGGACTGTGTCTGCAAGTGTGAGCATGTCCCGGCAGAGAGGGCGTGTGTGGGTCTGTGTTGGCGGCGCCTTAAAGTTTCTTAGGTAACAACAAGGTTCACCCTTCGGCCCTAGTCTTTCGTCGTTTCTTATTTTTTGCTCTTGGAGGCTGGTTGAAGCTCCAGCAATAACAAAAAGAAAGAGAGAACTAAAACAAACTGATGCAAAGTCCAAGTAACACCACCTCATTTACTTGCTTTCCAGTTTTCTTCGCTTTCCTTCTGTTCCCTTCAAATTATGCAATACTGCCATTTCAGAGATGACCTCCCCCTTCCTTCAACTTCCCCATCCTCCTCCTCTTACTCCTCCTGCTGCCAGAGCTGCTACAGCCTGCACTCCTACACTCTGACCAGCTTTTCCAGCTCGGCGTTCTGAACCATCTCGGCCGCATTAACATGTCCCGACCGCGATTGTTTGCTGCAGAGAGCTTCAGAGGCAGGTTTGGAGCCCAGAGAACAGGAAACATAAAAAGCTTCGCAGACACAGCATGTTAACGTCGTCCTTCACATCTGTGTCTCATTCTGAAAAGATCTCTCTCCTTCCGTGTACACACACACACACACACACACACACACACACACGCATGTCTGGTTGATAATAAATCTCTGCTAACTCACCCATTACTGAGGAAAGAATCTGCTGGAGTAAACAAACTGCTTAGTCTGATGTCAAAGATAAGGCTTTGAGGAGCTTTCATATGTGAGCTGGGTGTTGAGTTTTACGGCAGTAAAGTAGACACACGGTACTTTGTGCACGTGAACCTTTTCACATTAAAATTATGAATTTCAATGTGTTTTACAATATGTAGAGTTGATGTCTCTAATAGCTTTGTGCATTCAATGACTGAATTTTTCCCTGTTCCTCTTTGCAAAATAGGTTGGGTGGTTTCAAGCCTTGCCAAGGAGTCTAGATAGCATGTTGGTGTTTGGTGGCTGCATGTTGGAGGAGCTCTGTTATGCTAGTTCTGATTAGTTCTTTTTTCTAGACTCTCGTTTCTTTTTGTTTTTCCTTTTGGTTGTGGCACTGCATGTTTGGACAATTATTCCCTCTGGTTTTGGATACTGTGCAGCTGGAAGGGTTTATACCCTGACTTTGTTTTATTTTTTTTACTTTCAGACAGTTGTTATGATGCATAACCATGGCAACAAGGAGTTGAAAATGAGGTTTTGTGGGGAAGTTCAAACCGTCTTTTCCATGGATCATAATGGGTAAAGATCGAATTCCAGACTCCGTCGTCACTCTGCCCAGCTTTGTAGCTGAATCTTGGACCCGTTTGCTTCGCCTGCCTGGTCTTCATGATGCCGTTTGTCTACCGATGTTCTCTAACAAACTTCTGAGGTTTGTTAGAACTGAGACCAACAGACACACAGGTGAACTTTATTAATTCTAAAACTTCTGAAAGACTTTGACGGGCAATAATGGATGTTACACTTAAAATTTGAATTTGTAGAACTTTATGAAAGCCATGTCATGTTTACTTTTGCCTCACGTTTATGCAGTATGTCACTTCGCTCTGTCAAATGAAATTCTAGCAAAACACGATACAGTTTGCAACTGTGACACAACAAAAATGTCAAGACGCTTAAGGAGTGTAAAAGCATTTACAAGCAACTGCTTGACAGCCCAGAAATGCTTGTGCTTGCCGGGAAAACGGCCCCGCACTCTGAACAGCAGCATCTTCTCAATGAATGAGCTGCAGGAATGCCCGCATCAACTTGTCTGCTCCTGAGTGGTGGAGTAAAGTGCCAGGAATAGTCAGACGACACAATTGGTTGTTTAAACCTGGGAGTGGTGCCCCGAGGCCAACGGAGAACACATCTTTGTGTCTGTGAGGAAAATATGATCTAATAACAAGTAGTTACAGCCTGGAATCTTTCTGAATTGTGAGAACAAAACTGCTAATACTCGTCATATAACCAACTGGAACCCAAATGAGTACGACTGCAGGCTGAAACAACAAGAAGCCAGTGCAGATACTCTTGTATAATGCAAAGATGTGGGAGTGCCTGTAGTCGAATTACACATCAACCCCAGAATCAATCTTTGGAGCGCTCTGCTTATGCAGTGGGATGAGACTGAGACTCTGTGGCAGAAAGAAAGATCTCACTACACTAAAGACACCAAACTGGAAACACTGGAGGAGCTACTGGTTACAGGATCTCTGAGTTTTCCCTGTAAAGAAACTGATGTCTTCAATTCTACCACAGATCAAACTACAGGAGAAACTGTAGGACCTATAAGGTGACTAAACAGCTGTATGAGCAAGAAATAATAATAACGCACAATCACAGTGGGCCAGTTAAAAATGTCCAAAAATGTCTAAATAAAATGAGTAAGTAAATTTTCTTTGCATTAGAGGCAGCTTTGTCCTCCATTGCTGTTTGCACGTCACTTGTGCATCTGATTTACAGGCGTATCAGAAACGTGGGAACACAAAGGTTCTGGTCAGAACCTTTTGTACATTAAAAAAGCAATTCACTGCCCAAAAATTGATTTAAATTGATCTTAATAGTTTAATTTATTAAAAACATGTCTAAGTCCCACCCCAAATAATTTTTAAAATGATTTTTCAAAAATAAACAAAATTTCATAAGATGACCAGGATGTCACAAAAGCCTGTTTCTTAGGCTCTCCACAAAGTGGGAAAGAGTGTAAACAGAAAACTAAGGCAGAGAAATCTTATCTGCATAAGTAAATAAATGCCTGTAAGAAATGCAAACAAGAAAAGGATGCTTTAAGGATAGAATGGAAGCCTATGTAGAACTTTAATGTTCTGATCTAAGAGTTTGCTGCCATTTTGAAGCTTTTCAAACAACTTTGCAAGAAAAATAAGTCAATAGATGAGCTAAATCAAACAGTGCAACTCCAATACAAGCTGTTCAAATGAAAAACAGTTAGGTTTAAATTTAATCCACTGTTAAGATAAGAGAAGACGATAAGATGAAGTTTATTGTCCAGAAGGAAATTTGTCTTGGGTACAGACTTAAAAACTTTAAAAGTCATCAAACTTCAGCCAAATTTGGCTTCAATGTTCCAGTGTGAATCAATTAATAGAGCCGACTAATCTAACCCGCTACGACTCAGACCAAAGGAAGCTGTTACAAGTCACTGTGAGAGTCTGGCGTGTAGCCTCAAAACTTAGTTATCTCCAGGCACAAAGCAGGCCCACAGAGCGCTGAGTCCAGCGAGCAAACACGCAGCGGCCATTAATCTGCTGCAGCAGGAGGTCGGCACACAGGAGCAAGCTAATTAGGTACAGAAGCTGCTTCGCTCCCTTCTTCTGAGGACTTCAATGCACACACACACCTCCAGTTTCACTCCCTTTTGTTTTACCAGTCTTCAGATGTTCTCTGAGGTGAGGAAATTCCTTTACTATCAAAATAACACACACAGGCAGATGTAGCTTGAACTTCTGCCGTTCAGAAGGTTTTCTAATATAGCGTGCCCTCTAAGAGTCATTATTATCTCTAGAGGAAAAAAAGTTGGTCTGGAAAATCTACCTTTCCAATGACAGAACACATGTTGAATCTTCTTCATGAAACGTAAAAAGCTAAAGTCTGCCAACTTACAATCTTGTTCTCAATCACTATCAGGATAATTGTGGGTGTGATCAGGTTGGGAACAGCTCTGCAGCCACAAACATGCAAATACACACAACACAGCAGAGCCATTGATAGAAGTCTAGAAGGTTCCAGGTGAAAAGGAAATTGTCACTCAGTTCATCCCAGCAGCACAAAAGTTATCCAGAATAGAGAAGGAAGAAGTTTCAGAATGGTCATTTGTGGCATTTATTGTGTTCACGACAAAAATGATAATAAGTATTTGAAAATAAATTACAACAATCAACTGTTCTGGAAATTCATACACATTGTCCTTTTGCTGCTATTTACATTTGAAAAAATGCAAAAACCACCAATCAGAGGCAGGAGGAGGGGCCTAGTGCTGTCAATCAACCTCATGAATGTGCTGCTAAATGTACGAATGGCAGAGAAACAACTCACTTTGCAGGAAAACTGTTTATCCGCCATCTTTGGTGGGAATGCTAACTGGCATTAGCATACACGACAGACACCCAAATGAGCATGACTGACAGCGTTAAGCCCCTCCTCCTGCCTCTGATTGGTTGTTTCTATTTGGCACTGGAAGAAGGCAGAGAAGCTTGACTTTTTTCACAGATTATCTGTCTCATATTATATTGTCATGACAGAGTAACAGTTTCAACAAACAGAAATTACACACTGCAGATTTAACACATTGCCCATCACGAATCTAGAATGACTCTTGGCCCAGTCTGCAAGACTTCACAGTTCAAAGTTCAAAAACCCAGACTCCCAAAATGAGACATTTTTAACTAAATGAAAAGAAAAATCAAGATGAAAAACAATTCACACTCACCATTCTTGCGCTCCTGTATCGGCAGCAGATTTGGAGCCGGCTGAAGAGAGAGTTCCTGAAGCTCATTGGTCACTGCTTCGCTCTGAGGGCTCGGGGCTGAGCCCGGCTTCCCTGGAACCTCCATGGTTCCAGCACTGGGGTCAGCGCCCTGGAGGGGGTCAAGTGTTGCCATAGTCACAGGATAAACTGGAATAAAACAAAAATTTAAAATGATTAGACATGCACCGAGAAACCGGCTGATGACCGAAACAAAAAATGAATCTGAGCTAAATACTGGCACCAATAAATCTCTGAAGGGTGTGTTTAGTTCTAATAAGTAATTCATATATATTTGTTTAAAAAAATAAAGGTTAAAAGACTTAGAATAAGGGAAGGCAATACTAATAACACATTTTTTATTTAAAGATGCAGTTTGTAAAGTAAGTCCTAACTTGTAAAATACCTGTTTGGAGTACAACAATAAGAAAAAAACGAGAACACGTTAAAGTTTATTCTGATCAAGACCGGATTATATCTAACAGTAACAATGATGCTTATCAAGCAAAAGGCATCCAGACATGTCCAGGAATCTGAGAACTCGTACATTGTGTATCTCTGGGTGTAACCTCTTTAGCACCAGCTGTTCCATTCTTTCATACAAACTCCAACAAAACAGCTGTAGTTTTTAATCAAAGCTCTGCTGGATCAGCGAAGAAGTCAGAAGTTTAAACGCATCAAACGGCTACATATCAAAACAATCTGAAACATCCGTTTTTCTCAGCAAGCAAAAAGAGGGATTTTTTTTTGTTTGTTTCCATCAGAGAAAAGACTTCAGCAGAAAAATGATTGGCACACAATACAATTCCAGGAAACAAAATACCTATGATGTGCTCTCCTTGAAAAACAACGAGGGGAAGAGGAAGACTGAGAGCTGCGGGCCAGGCGCTAACACAGTCATTAGGGGAGAATTTGCATTGATTGACCTTGTAAAACTGTTGCTGTTTTTTAAAAAGACAGTTATAAATATCTGTCTGTAAGCTGCTAGTAGCTTTTGTGACATTGCCAAACACTCTTCTGACTTTTTATTATTAAATTATCAATTTTATATTGGCTGTTATACTCTTTATAGCGCTTGACTATACAAATTAAAGTTGTTTTTACATGTGTGACCAAGCTTGTGAAGCCATATGTGTGTTGTAGTGGTGCAGAGTAATCAAATACATCTGTAATTCAGTACATTTATATCTACGTTTTAAAAAAGAAACGATTAAGTCAAAATTCAGCTCCATTTTTCTGCATCAGCCGATACTGATCCTCAAATATCCGTATCGATATCGGAAGAGAAAAAAAGTGCGTTCCTTGTCAATTATGAGGTTATCGGTTATTGACCTGAACACTTGAATATGGTCTCTAAACAACAACGTTGTGGTTTACTGTAATAATTTAAATCGCACAGCAAAATTTGTTATGGTGACAGGCCTGACCCCAACCAGAGAACGTTCCTCCCCGCAGCATCACTACTCTTCGAAGATAGGAGTTATGACAACAATTTATAATAAAATCTAGTGATTAGTTAGTAAATGCAGCCCACAATAGAGTCCAGGAAGAAAGTCACTGCTGAACACAAACCATAAGTGTGTCCTATTAGCAGACTGACCAGGAAGAAGACAGAAAAAACACCTGAAACGAAGTGTTTGGTCTGACGAAACGCTCCAAACACATTTCTGGAACACAGTGTGAAACACGGTGGTGGCGGCATCAAACGCCAACACTGTTTGTTAGCAGGAGCTTCTATCTCACACCGATACGTGCAACAAGTGTGGGAGACGAACAAACAGGACAGCTGGTAAATGTTGCCAAGGTTCAAAATGAGACATAATAGCAAACAGTTTTGAGGTTGCAGATTGGTCTCAGATAAAATGTTTCACTCGGTTTACACAGGCGTCGTGTAATGACACGCAAATATGTCGGTTATCCAAATTCCAAACGATGAGGGTTTTTTTTCCCCCCCTATAATTTTCAACTGGCATATCAAGTTAGAGGCTTTTATTGAATTCACTTCATTTAAGGTGATCTGTTAAGAGAGGCTCGGTGTAACATCAGGTTGCCTCATCCTGATTCCCCCCAACAGATGGCTGCTGTTTGAACATGCTCTGCTGCAAAGCGCTGAAGAAAGACACTCACATTCCTCTCCGCACACGCCCACACTAGCCTCTCTGAAATGCATCACAATCACACTGGCAGAATGGAGAAGAAGAAGAAGAAAAAACCCCAAGGTCCTGACAGTCAGTGGTGCAAACAGAGGCATTATAGGAGCGCCACGCTAAAGGGGGCGCCAAAGAGAGGGCGGAAACATCATTTCTAGTATTTTCTGCATTTAACAGCTGTTTGTGCATGTGTGAATAATGTGATACACCTCAGACTGCACATAGTTGCGCACCTGCTGACAGCTTTGGTTCTTTGAATGTGAAACACAGGAAACCCGATCCCACGAATTACAACAGCTTCCCCAGGTGCAGGATGTGACTCAGATCAACAGATCAGACTTTGCTGCTTACCTGCCTTACAGAAAGTTCAAGAGGGGCTTCTCCATTTCAGCAGGACGAGGCATCCGTGCAATCAGCTGGAAAAAATACCAGAGAGGATGGTATTAAATATTGTGTTGAGGTCGTTTTTATTATTATTATTATTATTTCCCGTCAGAGCACACTGCGGGTCCTGGTGGGTGTGCTGCGGGATTTGGAGCAGGGAGGCCATGCTGTGCAGAGAAAAGCTCCCTGTGTGCTTAAGAGTGTCTTTTAAAAAAAGAACCGTGACAACTGCTGGAGGAGGAATTCACGCTTCAGGAGGCCTCAGTACATATGTCAGCTGTCACTGACCAAAACACACATACACACAGGCTAAGCTATTGTTAGCCTGTCTGGATGGAAATTCACCCAAACACGCCAGAAATACAATGAAGTCAAGCTGCACGCGAACATCATAATGGCTCACAATTTCTTCCAATAGCAGAAGCACCTATGTCTGAATCGCTATGAGCTCGCGACTGAACACAGACACCCCGAGTTAGCAAGCTAGCTAGCGCACCATGGCAGACAGACATCCCCGCTAACCGAGAGTTAACATGCTGACCCTCAACTGCATCTTCCCTCCTCCTACCCAACAAACGAGCCACCCGAACAGTCGACATATAACATTTATATGGACGCTTACTTCATCATGTTTGCCACTTCTGCGCTGAGTGTGAGGGTAAACAGCATCAGCATCACAGCGCTACTTCCGAATCACAAAGGAAACTTTAACCGGAAAACCCTCCTCTGCGTGGGACGCGACGGCCCACTTCCTTCACAGCATCGTTCCCACGGTTTTACTTCAGCTTTATAGCCACGAGAGATATTACAGCGCTTGTGTATAAATGAACGCAATAACTTCCTCTATAAAATATGAGCAATGATTAACTTGAATTGGAAAAGGGGGAGAGGCGCAGAGAGCAAAACAAACCACTGTCTACTGAGACTTTTCGAGGTATGTCTCCACCTACTGTCAAAGTCAGTGTACTGCAAGATGCACCTATCGGAAATCAGTGATATCTATTGTATCAATAGTCAAAATCAGTTCAAAACTCTATAAAGTCCATCCATCCATTTTCTTTACACCCTTGTCCCTTACTGGGGTTGGGAGGGTTGCTGGTGCCTATCTCCAGCTAATGTTCCAGGCAAGAGGCAGGCTACACCCTGGACAGGTTGCCAGTCTGTCACAGGGCAACACAGAGACAAACAACCATGCATACACACACTCACACCTAGGGACAATTTGGAGAGGCCAATTTACCTGACATGTTTTTGGACTGTGGGAGGAAACCAGAGTACCTGGAGAAAACCCACACATGCACAGGGAGAACATGCAAACTCCATGCAGAAAGACTGGGGCTGGGAATTGAATCCAGAACCTTCTTGCTGCAAGGCAACAACTCTACCATCTGTGCCACTGTGCAGCCCACACTCTATAAAGTATTGTTACTGATAAACATTTACTTTTACTATACCCAAACATCATTTAATTCACATATATCATTATCCAAATTAGTACTCTAAAAACAGAAACATGATTGCAGTGTCACTCAGGGACAAAAATCTTAAGCTCTCATGATGATAAAATTGTCCTAAGATCAGAGGTCAGATGCAAATAAGCACAGACTCCACAAAACTGGAAGATTTTATTATTATTTTTTTTTTTTATAAAAAAAAACATATTAGAAGACAAAATATTGAGAGAAAGTTGAAAACATCACTTACAAATATTCATATCTGGGTAACTTATCTACTTATTTTCGAGAGAGAGAGAGAGAGAGAGAGAGAGAGAGAGAGAGAGAGAGAGAGAGAGAGAGAGAGAGATTTTGTGTTGTGTTAATGCAGATGATTTAAATTCAATTCGAATTCAAAAATACTTTATTGATTCCAAAGGGAAATTAAATATAGCTGTAATTCATATTAATTAGAGATTATTCAAAGAGGTATTGATGGCTGTGAGCAGGAAAAATCTCCTGTAGCAGTCTGTGTTACAGCAAATTTGAAGAAGCCGCCAACTGAAAACCCTCTGACAATCTCTTAAAGAGGATGCTAAGGACAATAAATATAGAAGGAGGCAAAAACAATTGAAACAAGAATAAAATGTATAATAATAATAATAATAATAATAATAATAATAATAATAATAATAATAATAGTAATAATAATAATAATCCCTATAGAGTAATAGTTATGTCAGTTCACTAGAAGTCTATCAGATTACAAGTTCCTTTTAAAAAAGCAAACTGAAAGCAGATGTTAAACATACTTGTCATCAAGCCCCGATGTCTATATTGAAAACGTTTCACATGGTTTCTGAGTGGTTAATTTCTGATTAACCAATCAGAAATCATTAACCAATCAGAAATTAAACTGATTTAAAATGCTATATAAGGGAGCTTTTGGGAATTCTCCCAATGGAAAACCTAACTTGTACAATATAGGAGGACAGCAAAGGGATTTCATAAGACATGGAAACAACTTCTAGACATTTTTCACCCCACAGGGCTGAATTTTGCAATTATGTAAAGGATGGCATAGTGACATAGGATGACGTTGTTGTTAGGATGAGACATGCTGTATGTTTATCTGTTCTATTAATTGTTCATATTATGACGGGAGGCAAGTTTCTTTGCATTTCGTATTACCAACAAATGTGTATTTGTTGTGAGAACCTCAATAACATATTTTTTAGAAAGCGATACATAATGATAATTTACGTTTATCAAACAGAGAGAGAACTACATAATCACTGTGGAAACAGAACCAGAGATTTTAAAAAATCTATTAATAACGAATATTGTAGTTTGGTAAGCAATATATTTTTGTGTTTTTTCGCGTTTTCATCCTTTTCACACAGTTAATATGTGGTCCCGAGAGAAGGAACAAAGGAGGAATTTGTGTGAATTTTATTTTAACTATCTAAATATTTCTCAAATTGTAATTTAATCCTGTACCTGTCACATGAAAAACAATTATAAGGGTTTTAAAATTTCAAAACCCTGTTAATACACCGGTTACGGCAGACGAAGAGGGTCATGTTGGTTAAAAGGGTTTGGTCTGCCTGTCAAAGCTACGGTAGTGTGCAGCTGCGGAGGTGCGACCATGGCTGAGCCGGAGTCTCTGAGGTGCTCCAGCGTCAGGAACCGTGGAGGCGTCCAGAGAGTCGAAGGGAAACTTCGAGCCAGCGTAGAAAAAGGAGACTACTATGAAGCTCATCAAATGTACAGAACTTTATTTTTTAGGTGAGTATGGCCTCTGTGCTAGCTGCAGTTTGTAATTGTCAGTTGGCTTCGAGGCCTATCTGTTCCAGATCATTCTGCTGTCAACCCTTTTTTCACCGCTGTTTACATGCGATTGGTTGGATTTCTTGTTGGACCAGCCTAGAAGTGTTTGTTGTTGCGCCTGATTGGACATTCGATCTTTCCGTCTTCAGCAAGTCTATGGCTATTGGCTGGTTTCCTTTTTAGCATAGTGAGCCTGAGAAGGGTGAGGATAGCAGAGTTGTGTTAGCTAAGCTACTGAGATAAGAACATGAGACAGCTGTTTCTGCGTTTCAGTTGAAATAATATAGAGAAAACAAAAAATACAAAGGCAAAACGTTTTTGTTGCCATTACATAAAGGTGATTTGTTGACGGTGGGCAATAGTGTTAGCAATTAGCTAGGTTAGGTAGCCACATTCTGTTATAAAGCATGATGCTAGATGTGTTTATGCTTAGTTTGTTTCTATACAGATTGCTTTCTTAGCTCATAGTCATATTTGTATACTGTGAAAACTGTCTGATTTTATTTAAAAATGTCTCATATTTCCGGTAGTACTAGTTCTGAAAATATAGTCATGTTGAATACAATTTTTTAACCCCATTATTAAGAAGCCTAATATGATTATTACTTGGTGGTTCCCTATTTCATTTGCTTGACCCTTTGCCTAAAAGATGTCTCACTTGACTGTAGATGGGGAAATGGGCTGCATTACAATTTTAGTACTATGTCAAATATATAAAAGAACACAAAAAGCTTTAAACGATTGAAATGCTTTAACATTATCACTCCTGTCCTCCATCAGGTATATGTCACAGGGAAAACACGCTGAAGCCAGAGAGCTGATGTACAATGGGGCTCTTCTCTTCTTCAGCTACAACCAGGTACAAAATACACAAGGCTCTAAAATGTCTTTGTGACATGCCGCTGCAGCTACATTTGACTTCCTTTAATTTCTTTTATGCACATATATTTAGCCAACAGTGTGGCTAATGCTGTGTGTATTTCACGTAAATTTGCATTTGGGTTGCTCTGGTGTTTCATCTTTTCTGCTTCTGTTAGTGGATTGCTGCTGCCTATTTATAGGACCCTTTGTGTGAAAACAGAGTGAAAAAAACGGAGTGGCTTGTTTTTATTGCTTTTCAGCAAAACAGTGCAGCTGATCTGTCCATGCTGGTGTTGGAGGTTTTGGAGAAGTCTGACACAAAGGTAGAAGATGAAATATTAGGTGAGTTGCAGATTGATCACTCTACCAAATATTTGATGCACTGACTAGTGAGATTTATTTTTAGAGCCGTCTGCTTTTGGCCTATTTTTTTTTACTTGCTCCTTTTTTCATTGTGTGAGTGAGAGTCATATGATGCATACACTAACAAATAATGATTCCTTAAAGGTAAAAAAAATCTTTAAAAAGAAAATTCAACTGAATTTTAGTTGTGCGTCACATGCATTCAAATCGGCATTAGAAATGTTTCATTTCTTTAGGTCCATTACCACATTTCCGATTCACAAAATTGCATATTAATGATAAATTATATAAAATTAGAGAAAGTTCTTTCTGTTTCTATTTATCTATTTATTTATGTTTTGTAAAATGTCTTCACTGTTGTGGTGTTGTGTGTTTGTATGTGAATTGTGATGCAGAAAATCTGGCCAAGCTGTTCAGCCTGATGGACCCAAACTCTCCAGAGAGAGTTGCATTTGTTTCCAGAGCCTTGAAATGGTCTACAGGAGGATCTGGCAAGTTGGGTCACCCAAAACTCCACCAGCTGCTTGCTGTCATCTTATGGAAAGGTAAATGGCTAATTGTCTTAGCTACTGTGAAGAAAAGGGGTGACTCAAATATTTGTAGGATGATGGTTCTTAAAGTCTTCCCTCAGAGTAGAAATGCCATTTTTATCAGAGATCTTGCAGTGATACCAGCAGCTCCTGGAAGGAAGTTGACTTTTGTAAGAAGTCAACTTACAAGTGTTGTCATTTGCTCCTCCAAATGTTAATAAAGACGTTGAACAAAGTTTTAACGCAGGGTTTCCCCCAGAAAACCTGGTATGCCCAGTGGTAGGGGCGCTAGGGCAGTCTGGCAGCGGCCGCAGCCACCTTGTTGAGCAAACATGGTAATTGGAAATAATGGCTTGTGAGGCCAATGGGCAGGTGCAGGGATGGCGCCCAGTTCAGTGTGTCGACTATAAACCCAGCTATGAAAAAAGAACTTATTTAAAATAAACAAACAAAGGTTAGCCTGGTGAGGAGGCAAGTAAAGCCTGGTGGCCCGCCAGGCTTATGAGAAAAACCCTGGTAGCGTTCTGAAACGGTCTTGAATGTCTTGTTTTTGTGTTGCTGTCTATACTGATGATGATGTGCTGTTCCTTTGCCTCGTATGTTTAGAACAAAACTACAGCGAGTCTCGGTATCATTTCCTGCACTCATCTGATGGGGAGGGCTGCGCTCAGATGCTAGTAGAGTATTCATCGTCGCGAGGCTACCGCAGCGAGGTCGACATGTTTGTGGCGCAGGCCGTCCTTCAGTAAGTCACCAGTGACGCCCGCACTGTGAAACAAAGACACGAGGGTTGCTCCTCCATTTTCATTCTTGTTGGCCTTCCCACTCCAGGTTCCTCTGCCTAAAGAACAAAAACAGCGCTTCCGTGGTGTTCAGCACATACACAGAAAAACACCCGTCCATAGAGAGGGGCCCTCCCTTCGTCCAGCCTCTACTAAACTTTATCTGGTTTCTGCTGCTGGCAGTGGAAGGGTGAGAGCAAGTCTCTTTATACTACTTGTGTTTGTAAGGCTAAATACAGGCTGTGTTTTGGAATGTACTAGAATATTGATGTCTAATAATTAAAGCTGTTTTGTCCTTCAGGGGTAAATTAACAGTTTTCACAGTGTTATGTGAGCAATATCAACCTTCCCTGAAAAGGGATCCCATGTATAATGAGGTAAGTTGATCTGATGTCTCGCACGCTTTAAAAAGTTTGGTAAAACACTCTGAAACCAGTGACTATCTCAATTTCTCCTTCCTCGTTTCTCTTTCTCTGCGCATGTGGCTGTCCTAGTATCTCGACCGAATAGGACAGCTTTTCTTTGGAGTCCCACCCAAACAGTCTCCATCGTACGGAGGTCTGCTGGGTGAGTCCAACACACTCTGTACTTTCAGTAAACAATGAGGCTACAGCAGGAGAAGCTGATTAGTGGTTTCCATCTGGCAGGGAATCTGCTGAACAGCCTGATGGGTTCTGGTGAAGAAGACGACGTTGCCGAAGAAGCCCACGAGGACAGCAGCCCCATAGAACTGGACTGAGCCCACAGACCACGACGAGGAGAACAAACGCATAAGGAGAAAACAAATCAGAAGAGGGAAGACCATTCTGCCTCCCTGGTGCCCCTTAGCTAACAGGGTCAGGTCGAGGCGCTGGTCTGCGTTTTCAGAGGCGGGCTGTTTGACAGAAAGTCCCACCATCCCCAAACAGTTCACAGCAAAACCAGAACAATTATCATTCCGCCAAAACATCCCCCGTCGGCTCCTTCTGGACCGAGCGGGCCAAACCGCAACCTCTCCTCCTGTTGAACTGTTGTACGAATACATTTTATCTTTAACCATCTTTTGTTTTTGGTAGTTTGGGACTATTGCTTGCTGTTTTAAGTGTGTATGATGCACAGATAAACTGTCCTCTCCCCGTAACATCCCGCTTCAAGGAGGCTGGAATGATCGGCGTCTACGAGGGGAGGACGGCGTCACAAGTGCAACAACCCTGCTCAGTGTAAGGGTTTAGTGAGCTCACTACAGATTTCAAAGTGTTTGGTCGGTCAGCCTCGGAGAGCTCCATCAGGAGCCAAGGTGTAGCTGCCGCTGACTGTTTTTTTTTTTTTCCCCCCCCAACAAGTGTATTCCGTTATGTCTCTTCTGTCAGATGTAAATTAAAACATACTTATAGCCATCGCTGTGTGTCAGCGTTTCGTCTCTAATTTCATTGATACACCAGAGATTATGTCACAACTTGAATATCTACAGCCTGCATCATTTCACTCACAATTGTGCCAAGTTCCTGTTTTACGAGTCCATCTGCTGAGTTTGAGCTTTGGGTCATTTTCAAAACCTTTGGTCAGACTTTGCTAAACCTCAAATCTAAACAGTGTTTGATTCACACTGTTTAAAGTCAATCAGTGCAAGTAAAATAAAACACTAAAAAGGCTTGTTGGTCACAAACGTGTGTTGTATATTTCTTTTTGGGGATTTGGATCAGAAAAAGACAGGAGCAAAGTTCTGGGTAAAAGTTTGGAGACGGATCAACTTCACGGCTTTGGTTGCGTGGCTCAATTTGCACTGAATGCAGATTGCTATGAAGAGTTGAAATGCAAGTCAACTCTTGCAAAGTAAAAGAACATTAACTTAATGTGTTATTTGTACTGTATGCTGATCCTACCATTGGGTGGGCTGAAGTCATAATTTCACTGACCTTACTACTGACTCAAGGTAAAGGTCTGTTATAACTTCCAGAAAAACACTTTGCATCAAAATGTCTGAGAATATTGCCATCAGATTTTTTCTTAAGTTGGGAAGAAAAAAAAAGGAGTGGGAGTGTTGGTTTAGTTTCTGTGAAGAAAGCCTTACTTTATCTAAGAAACTGGAGAGCCAAGATTATCTTGTTTACTATTGGATTCAGTTGCCACAGGGAACAGAGAGCGCTTGTTGAGGAACGGCAGCAGGCAAGTGTGAATGTTTCTGCACTCTGAGGTGTAAACCTTTGGCCACTGGCCTGGTTCACAAAGGACATTAAATAAACAATTACTTTTCTCTTAAAAACCAAACACCAAAAAACATCCAGGACACAGTGGCAACCTACAAGAAGGACTAGAACTGTACTACAATAGACTGAGGTGAAGGTAATTTATCTGACTGAGGCCTTTTAGAGTGAAGGATTTCTACAATGGGCCCAGAATTATTACAGTAAAAGGATCCTGAGATCTTCCATGTGTAGGGTTGCTTATTAACCTGTACAGGTTCTGTAAAGCTGAGTCATGGAACTGCAAAGGCACAGACAACTGAACATCCTGGAACTAAATGAACTAAATTGTAACTAGCACAGGTAAATAAAATAAAAAGCTTGTGCTGAAACACATGTTGAATAACTTTGATTTTAATATAAAAACTTAAATATAGAGAAACAATAATTCCAGAACCTATTAATGGTGCCAACCACTGACTAGAAATAGACTAATTAGTAGCAGAGCAGTGTAACATGAACACAACACAATTATTACTGCAAATTGCAATGACATTTTACAATCAATCAATTTTCTTCTTATTACCGGTATTCCTATTATATTCCTATTATTCAGGGGTTTCAGAATAAAGGGAGCCTAATGTAATACTTTGTGGTTGTGACAGCTCTAGCCTGTTTTGGTTTTCTGTAAGTAGAGTTGGATTTCATGTGGTTCAGATTTTTTATTTACATTAGTGAAATAAATTGAATATGTTTCATGAACTATTTTACAGCAGAACATTCAGGTTCGGGACTGCAGAGCAAGCCTCTGGATTGTGTCTGACAGGTGGGCCATGTCAGGCCGCTGAGCCTGATGTCTGATGGACTCCAGAGTCCGAATCTGGAGGAAACACAAAAGGATGAGAAAAGTAATAATAATGTACGTGCATAGCTGCTGTAAAGTCAGATTTAAATCAACTTTAACGAATCCAGAAGCTATTAATTTCTGGCAGAGAGCTGCTCGGTTTGTAAAATGCCAACCCACAGAGACTCGCGTCTCGCTGTGTCCGTGCTTGTGGCTCAGGTTCCACAGGTTGATGGACAGCTGACTCAGCTTGTTGTTCTTCAGGTCGCCGTGGGCCAGCAGGACCCCGAAGAGGGAGAAAGCCAGGGCGCTTTGACGCCGCATGCTCTGCTGCAAGGAGGGCAGGGGAAGAACAGGGAAAGATATGAGTAGAGGAATGAAATGTTTCTGAAAAGTTAAACCTAAAAGTTAAAAGTTAAACCTAAAAGTTAAAAAAGTTAAAAAAAAGTTAAAAGTTAAACCTAAAAGTTAAACCTTCATAAACTTTAACAGGGCAGTATTGTGATTTCCTTGCATGTAGTGCCATTTTCTAACACAGTCAAGTAAGCATGTTAACTTCAGTTGTCAAATATGTCATATTTGCCATATATGACTTCATAATTTAACTCTTTGAAATTAGGCCTCTGTCTCTTTAAGAAGCTCCCGCTCTTTCTGAAACTCCACCTTCAGGAAGTCATCATAACATGGCTTCTTTATTAACCCTTTAATATTGTGTTCATCAGTATTTCACTGAGAAGTAACTCATGTAATGAACTAAAGTGTTTGCTAATTGCTGCTGGCTAGTCTGAAGGAGCTGATTAGAGGAGTTGTGGAGCTAGGTCCACCCAGGTGTTTTCATAAAGTTATATGGTAGCCACAGGAGATTAAAGGATTTCTCAAACATGCATTAAATAATCAAAGCAACACCCAGGTATGTTTGTGATGAGGAAATAACATTATTACACGAAGAAAAACTAGAAGAATTAAAAAAACAATAATAATTTTACATAATATCGCCCCTTTAAATGAAAAATGTGAGTAGATCAAAGTGGAAGTGAATGACTCTTGTGTGTTCTGACCTCATCGCGAGTGAGAGTCTTCAGATGGTCCAAGATTTGTCCGATCAAAGTTTCACACAGCTTGTTGATCTCTGACAAGAACTTTGGGTCTCCTCCATATAACGTCTCATTGGAGTCCACTAGGGAACACAAGGTAGAGTCTAACTAGGGAACAGCTGATTGTGCACACCGTGATTTCTACACATTGCATCCGTGTGTGTGTGCTTTTACCTTTGTGAATGGAGTAGAGGTACGTTTCCTGACTCATGGCGGCGAGCAGCGGCAGGGCGCTGATGTAAACGCGCACCTTGGCGTCGCTGTTGTCCTCCCAGGTATAATCCTGGACCATGTTGAGCAGCCCGCGGACCAAGTACAGCACGCCGTGCTCCGGGTGGTCCTGGAAGCACACGTAAGGGGGGTTTACGCGGCCCTCCTTTTGCAGGATGCTTACAATTTCGTTGAGTTGTCAGAAAAACGAGGGCGTTACCGGGACAACCAGAAGCGTAGCCAAGAAGTTGTTGATGAAGTCCAGCAGGAAGCTCTCGGAGGAGCGAAGCTTCCCCTCCACGCTGATGGAGCGAGGTACCTCAGGAAGGACGCTGACCGCTGCCTTCAGGAACGCGTCAGCTGGAAGATGGAGACATTTATTCAGAGGCCAAAACATTTCACACCCCTTCAGCTTCGAATGAAGCTTCGATGAAGTCAAAATATTTGAAATCGGTAACACTTTATTTGATGGGGTGCGCATAAGACTGACATGACCCTGTCATACACATGACATAACACCTGTTATGAACATGAAAGAGCCTTTATGAATGTTTGACTGTTGTCATGAAGTATCATTCTGTAAATGACACTTTAAATGCAAATTTGTACTAAAAACTTGCATTAAAAGTCCATTAAATGTGTCAACCGTGCATTAAAAGTGTCATTATTTACTGAATGACACTTTTATTTATGAACACGAAAGACTCTTTTTCATGTTTATTAATAGACCAAAATAGCATATTGCAAAGAAACAAAGGTTTTGTGAGGTAATGCAAAAGAAAAAACTTCCCTACACAAATGCACAGCAATATTTTTAGATTTTTGGGGGTAAAACAAAGGAAAAAAGTGACATCTCACATCGTTTTCCATCCACTTCGTGAATATGCATGACTTTGTGTTGGCTCATCACATAAAATCTCAGTAAAATGTATTGAAGTTTGTGACTGCGGCATGACAACGTGCAGAAGGTCAAAGGAAGAACAGAAGACGGGGAGAAGTTGAGCTGTATTCCAAAATGGAGGATGGATGTGCTCACCCTGAGAGAGACACTGGTTGGCCAAGGCGACCTGACCGGACAGCAGGTAGAGGTGGAGGCGGCTGAAGATGCTGCTGAGAGACGGGATGGTGATGAAGCAGTAGGCTGCACACGCCTGGAGAGCAGGGGACAGAAACCAGAGACCAATGAGCGAGAAGCCTCCCCCTTAAAGGGACAGCCACCCATCCTGAGGTAACCGCACCCGGACGAACGCTGCTGTCTTCCTGGAGTGATTCCCTTTCATCACCATGCGGGTCTCCATGGCCAGCTGGTTCACCGTCTGGACAGAACAAAGGTCAGACTCGGTGTGACAAAGTGTCAGTATTTGCCGGGTGAGGATGCTGACACTTTACTGACGTGGATGAGCTGCACCAGGACCGGCTCCAGGTTGCAGAAGGTGGCTCTGGCCTCCACGCAGAAACTCAGCTGCTGCTCGAAGTCCCGGCCGAAGGAAACCTGAAGAGTACGGCAAGAAGGAGAGGACAAGATTACTAGCAGTACAGTGTGAAACCGTAATAAAGCAGCGTATCTGAGCGGTATCTGAGATTTAGTATCGGCCCGATCCAATACAGAAGACCAGTGTTGAATTCACTAAAATGCTTTTTTTTTTTTAAACACATAACATAAATGTACTGAGTTATAAATGTATTTGCTAACGCTGCACCAGTACAGCACACTTAAATACACCAATAGCTTCACAAGCTTGGTCAAACATGAAAAAACAACTTTAAGCTGTTCAATCAGTGAAATTAGGAATAGAACAGGCAACGTAAAATAAATAATAAACTGAAAAGAAAATTCAGTTTTTCTGAAACTGAAAATCTCCTTTCAAATGGTTCAGAAAGTGTAATTAGGAATTTTAAATATAATGTAAAATAAATAATAAAGCATGATATCGCTCAAAGCATAGAGTTAGACTGGATAGATCTGATCTTATGGCACCAATACACGATGTAGGGTTCTTTTCAATATCAGGAGTGATGCAGATATTAATGTCAGATCGGTGCATCTCTACTAACCAGCATGATTTGGATTCTGAATTTTTCATCCATATTTAATTTACTAAACACCATCTTATTGTGAGTATTTGTGAAATGACTCTTATTAAATAAAACTGAAGTCTCACCATGCGGATGAAGCCGATGATCAGCAGAGCCAAAGATCTTTTTTCATCTTCAAGTGTGAGAGCGCTGCCAGGCAAAAGATAACAGATGTTGCTGAGTGACTTCCAAAAAGACTTTTTTGTTTGCATTCATCACACAAATATGAATTTGATTGTTCTTAGTGTTCTTAATCAGCCAAGTTCCCTGGTGTGTCACCCTTTGCACACTTGGAAACTTGAGTGCAAAGGATGACACAACAGTGTGTTCCATTTGTAAGGTCAGACACTGATGTTGGACGAGAAGGCCTGGCTCTCATTTTCTGTTCCAATTCACCCAAAGCGTGTTCTGTTGTGCAGGTCAGTCAAGTCAACCCTATTTTTCTCAAAGCAGACTGATCAAACTCCATCTCCCAGCATTCATAGTACTGAAAACTACTGCTGACATCACTGATATTATAAAAATACCCGACTTTCGACAACTTTTTGCCTTAATTGGATGGGCGACACAATACTTGTGGCTATAAGTTAGCTAAGCTTTTTTGTTAATATAGTTAAAACGACATTAACAGAAAAATAAAAACACAAATGTTAAAGTTTAGATGGTAACACGTAACCTACTTAACGGAGTCATGCATAGTTTTGCAGATGTGCAGCATGGCGTTGAGGATGACCGGGTCCCTGGTGAGCTCCAGCTGGTGTCTACAGGAAAAGGAATGCAACAGATCGGGAAAAATCCATTCACTCTGCCGACTGAAGCAACGAAATTCCTCTTTCCTATCTGGTTCATCCGGGGGGTTTTTTCCGTCTTACTTGATGAAAACCTCCATGATGGATTTGCAGACCTCCACCCTCACGCTGTCCTTCTGGAACATGTCAAGGAACGGCAGGAAGCGCTCCTGAGGAACAGAGGAGGGGAAAAAAAAAAGTCAAACACAATGAGCAGGGAACAATTTGGATTTGTGTTTCAGACCACTAACCATGGAGAAGAGGACGGAAAAGTCGTGGAAGTACGTGAGGATCTTCCTGATCACTGACTGCAGCTGGCCACAGAATGAGAACACACCAAAGTGATTACAAAGAAGAGAGAGAAATAAATAAATTGTAGCCAGTTGAGTTATCGGGCTAACCTGAGGGTAGGCCTCCTCAAACGCTCGGTCAGGAGTCATGTGTTTGATGATGTCAGCCAGGACCGTGTTGACCTCCCGTTTCTGTCGGGACGAAACAAACAAAACAAAACAAAACGTCAAAACTAAATTAAATTACAAGAAGTCGTACTGAGAATTTTTGAAATAATACAAGAAATGTCTTTTATAACTTTCTTCTCGTATGATTTTATTCTCATATGACTATTCTAATACCACTGTTATCGTACAACTTCCTTCTTGTATGACTTCCAGTACAACTTCGTTCTCGAATGATGTTTTTCTTGTAATGTTATGACTTTATTCTCATAATTTTATGCTTTTATTTTATTTTTTTTCTTAGTACAGCCCTGATACTCCCTCATAAGAAAAGTAGTGGTCACCAGTTTCCAAGCTCGTTTCACTCACAGCAAAGTGTCGGCAGGTGAACTCCACCCAGATCTCAGCGCAGTTCATGTAGTCCTACCAAAACAAGCAGAGTAAAATAAAATGAGTGAGTTATGATCTGGAACAAGTAACTGGTATAAGTGGATTTTTTGTGTGTGTGTGTGTGTGTGTGTGTGTGTGTGTGTGTGTGTGTGTGTGTGTGTGTGTGTGTGTGTGTGTAGAAGTTGCAGAACCTGAGGGTTTCGGACTTTGGTGATGACCTTCCAGGCTTCGTTCAGGATGGTCAGCCTCTCAGACTCTGGCGGATCGGCGCAGGCCAGACTGCGACCCAGAGAGCCGTACAGCAGGTGCTGCAGAGGCAAAATGAAACTGTTTGTTTCAAGATTAAAACGTTAACAGGAAAAGAAAGAAGAAGATACTTTTAGCCATTTTTTGAAGTTTCTAGCCGCTTTAAGAGGCTAAAACAGATTAGAATAGTCCAACTGTTTGTGCCCTCTGACCTTTGGGAAGCCGGACTCGTCGCAGTCTTTGATCATACCAATGAAATCAGTGGCTCTGGTTGCAACAAACTCCGGTCTGAACGCTCTCATTATTGAGTTGAGAAGCAAGGCACTGTAGGAAAAAAAAAAATAATATGACAGTGAAATAAGTGAGATACAGCTGGAGTAACTGAACTCTAAATAGACAGTTTTTCCACACATAAACTTTGTAAATTATTCACTGTGCAAATTGTGAGATTTTTGTTTAAATCTGCAATATTTGGCCTGGAACTGTCTCAGTGCTGCCCTCTTTTGATTTAAAGCTAGCTACTGCAGCTGACCACACCCCTCAAGGTATCTTGGCTCCGCCCACTTTGGATGAAGTTTTTCAAAAATTGCCTTGAGGCAGGTTTATGCTTTTATATGTGTTTTTCTCTGCCTTTAGGGGGCGCCACAGCAGACCATTTCCTGTTAATAAGGATGGGCATTAATTAATTATCGTTTATCATGACACATTTCATAACAATTTAGATTTATCGTCACAACAAATTTTAATTAATGTTTAAAACTCCATAATGCTTAGCTTTACTATTTTCTCCAATGTTTGTTCAATAACAGTAGCTGCATTTCTATTGATGATATAATTGTGTAATTTGACATTTCTAAAATAAATTCACTTAATGGAAAAATGGCAACTTTGAAAAAACTCTCGTTTTGGCGCTAGGGTGAGGTGGATTTATTTGATCAAAATTGGTTAATTTCGCAAAATTGCAATGGAAACCCTTTTTTCACATCACGAGTCGTGATCCACAACCAGATGTTGGCTCAAAACATGAAGAAGAAGACAGGAAATAGTAGTTGGAGGATAATGAAGCGGCATGTTTCTTAATAACTTATCATGTGAACAAACTTATTCACATGTGATATTAATTATGTTTATTATTTAATGGAAGCACAAGAATTGTGAGATTGTATATTTTTTTTACATTAGCGGAATATCAACAAAGTTTTGCACCGATCTTTAATTAAAGCACAGCTGCTATCAATACATATGAAAATATGATTAAATTCTTTACTGTGTGCAGTTTAGTGATACAAATCACACATGTGTTTTGGAAGAGCAGATAGTTCTTATTGTTACTTTTATCATTATCCCAATAGTACCACAAAACATCATCATGATGAAACTCTAAGTCCACAATGTCCCGCCCCTTTCTGCTCGGTCTACTCACTTATTTGCCATCATCTTGCATCTCTCCATCATCTCTGTGAGAAGTGGCTGATGTGGAAACAGCGATGGGATAACAGTTAGACTTTCATTCAGCTGATGCCTGTTTGGGCTGAGCCCAGCGGACAGGCGTTTACCTCCGGAGCTCTGTACGCGACGCACTGCAGGATCCAGTTGATGGCAGGCGAGTAGAGCATCAGGTACGCTGGCACCTCCACCTTCTGCAAGTGCAGCTGCTTCTGGACGCTGTCACCGCTGATCTGCCTGAAGGTGGCAAGCAGATCGAAGACGTTGGCGTTCAGACTCTCCTTCAGGTGGGGCGCCACCTCCATGCCCACCTGGGGATCGGAAGGGGCGTCAGGTCTGAGCCGCAGGACGGCCGGGGGAGGAGGAGGAGGAGGAGGAGGAGAGGGCGACTCACCCTGCAGAGGTAAGCTCTGGCGTAGGCGGCAACCAGAGGGTCTCCCATCCCACGGATCATGGCGGTCAGCCGGGGAAGGGTCTCCTGGATTCCTCTACAAAGAGGTGAACCGTGAGTCAGTTCGTGGACAGTCCTCAGAAAGGAAAACGGTGTTGGAGGAGACTTACGACTTGCTGAGGAAACGGTTGCACTTGAGGATAGCAGCTTCCACATATCTGAGGTCAGAGGTTAAAGAGTCAACTTCAGCTTCCAAACGCTGACCAAACACAATCGTTACATAAGCCCAGATGTGGAGCCTTCTGCACATCCGTCCTCAAACCCCACACAGGAACTCTTCCACCCTGACTCAGAGCTTTGGTTCCAGAACTCAAACATCTGCTGGTGGATACAGTCGGGGCAGCAGCTCCCTGATGGAGGCGATCTTGAAGAACCAGTTGAGGCACGTCTCCTTCGCCGTGTCGTTCACATCTTCTACTGTGAAGGAGTCTGAGAGAGAGAGAGAGAGAGTGAGAAACTCCCTGACTTTACCTACTGAGGCTCTAGATGTCATTAAGTGCCATCAACGTAAAGGGTTCTGAATTCAGATGCATGCCACACTTTTAGGATTCTAATTCATATTGATCCAGAGTATAAAACCCCAGTGAAGTAAACTGAAGTTGGAGGCTTTAATGTGACAGAAATGGAAACATGTCCAGACTTACCTGGCAGAGGTCTGGGGTCTGAACACATGGTCCAGATCCTGTCATACACCAGACGGCCTACAACACACACACACACACATACAACATGATGTAACAGCTCGACAACAGCAGCAGCAGCAGCTGACAGGAAGTGAACGCACCGAAAGTGTCGAGGATGTCGGTGATGAGGACGAACTTGCTGGGGTAGAACTGGATCACAGACGTGTCGGACAGAAGTTTGGAGCACTGGAACGCATCTCACAGGTCAGTGTGTTTGACCCCGAAGAGTAAGGAGGAGTGTGTGTGTGTGTGTGTGTTGTTACCTGGATGACGATCTTCAGGGCTTTGACCTTCTGGTCGGAGGACCAGGCCTCCTTCAGGGACTGGTTGAGCTCCTCGATGCGGTTGGCATAATCCTGCTGGGAGAGGTTGAGGAGCTCCCTGTGGGAACCCTGTAACACACACACACACACATACACACCAAGCTGTCACACACCTGCTCCAATCCAGTGCCGATTGTTAACATGTAGTCACCACAAGCGACGCACCTCCTCCAAATCGTCCAGTTCCTCCAGGCGAGTGCGGACTTTCTCTGAAACGGCCGACGATCCTGGATTGGGAGCTTTTCCTGGTGGACAAAACGGATTTGTCAGCTCTCCACTGAAACGGGACACCTGTTTACACACTCATTCAAATATATATAGTATAATATATAGTATAACCAAGTATAATAATGAGAAAAAAAAAAATAGAATAACTAGATCCAAAACAAGTGCTCTTACCTCTGTCAGAGCCCATACAGAGATTCTGCAAAGAGAAACACAGAAGCCTTTAGGTTTTAACTTTAAACCGTTGCCGTGGCAGTGTGTGACAAAGTCCAATAAGCTTCTACATGCGATCATGTCTGAAAAAATGTCAGACTCACAATGGACAGTTTTTCAGTGGTGGTGAACCTGGCCAGGATTTCTCCTCGTTTCGTTGACCAGGGCTCAAAGTCGGCTCCGAGGGCCTCTTCCTCCTTTACCCTCCTCTTCCTCCCGAGATCCTGGAAGCACAACATGTCTGTTTAAAAGAACAGAATTACCCGTCCCCTCTCTTTGTTTTTCTCCTGCCGGGTCAGCTGGTGAACTGACCCCCACAGAGCTGCTGTGGGACGCGGCCGCCGATGTCTCGGTGGCGGCAAACATGGACAGGGGGTCTGTCCCGTCCAGCATGGAGCTGAGGGGGTCCACGGGTGCTGAGGAGGAGGAGGAGGAAGATGAGGAGGTGCTGCCTTTGCGAGCTCCACGGCGGGTCTTTGTGTCTGTGACCTGGACGGAAACAGAGAGGGGTCATTTTGTTAATCGGGTCAGCAGGTTTCAGACTGTGGAGGCTGGACAACAGGAGGCAGGTGATACCATGATAGGCTTGAGGGGATGGTAGTCTCCGAACTCGACAGGAAGTCCCTCAGGATGACACCTCTGCAGCTCTGCCTCATAGTTTCGCCCACGAGAGCGCCTGTTGGCACAACAAGCAGGAGATGTATTCATAAAACCTATCTACAATTCAAGCACACAACGCTTACTGAATTAGTCCTGCTTTAAACTATCAACTTGATAAATAAATAAATAAATAAATAAATAAAGTGTGTACAAGCTTTTCCTACCGATAAGTTAGTGGCTGTTATGTTATGGCTTTAGCTTAGTGTAGCAAATAACAGCTAAAAACTGTAGAAAAAACGGTTAAAAATACACAGCTACAAGTTAAATGCAATATATGCGTACTTAAACGTCGCATATTAAAATACACGACTAGTTTAACAGTTCGGTTTTCATAGCTACATGTTTTAGAATGAGAAAAAGCATCTTACCACTGCACCGAAGCCATTTTTTTTTCATATCACATGACACTTCTGGACTTCCTGATTCAGGCTGTAATTTGGTGACGAGGTGGTTTTTTATCTTTAAATTTTTGCGCTGTCATTGTCATTGTTGCTACTTTGTCAGAGCTAAAGTTACAGTAAAGCAATGGCTCAAAACTTAATTCAAGGCATCGTTTACTAGAGCTAAGAGATGTTTTAAAAAATATTGCATTTGCAAATGTGACTTCATTTCCCATGATACATTGTGTGCTTCTGATGCTGAGTTCCAGTTACCTCGGAAGCCCGAGATGCATTCGAGATAGTCGAAAAAGAAGTCGGGATTTCAGCATGGTGATGCGCATAGATATTGTTGGCAGTACCTCTTACGGACATAATTTTAAGCTTTGCTTTCCACAAGCAAACACCAGTTAAAATGTTTACTTTAGATTTGCAGGTGGGACATGTAACATTGACTTTAGAGGCACGCTTACACGTGTGTCTTGTAAAATAAACATGTTTTCACCACTTTTTACTATTGTAAGTTGGCTTTATAAGTCTTAAACTGAGTGTAGTCGGAGTCGCTCCCAAGTCCCCAGTGGGAAATCCGACTTCGGGGGACGTTTCCTAGGTTCCTGTTTTTGTCCCTGGATTTCCCAGTTCTGAATACACCTGAAACGCACCTCCGCCAGGAAAAAAGATAAAAATAAAGAGAGAGGTCTCACTTTAACTAATTTTACACCGATTAATCTCAAATTTGTGTATCTAACTATTTTATAATGCAGCTGTTGGTAGTGTTTAGTTTAAAAATTAACTCAAGATTTATCTAATTTTATGTCTCCTCCTTAACACAAGGAAGTTCTACATTTTTATACGTTAGTGAGACATCTGCTTAAAAGACGAACTTCGTCAATCTCACCGCTTTGTACTGTTGGTTTTTCTGTAGTCAGTGAGATTCTTGTAGGTCACTTGTTTAGTGAAACCATGACTTGACAGCAGTTTCATCTCTTGCCTACGTAGTTCTTCTGAGCAGGTAAGCTCCTCCGTTGCTAATCTATGTCTTTGAAAGTTTATTATCGTTATCGTTAACTCAACACTTAACAAAGGTGGGGTATCAAGATGCTAGAGGTTAGCTAGTCTGCTAATGTAATACAACTGTAACTAATTGGAGGAATGCCCGTGGTTAATGAGGTTATACAAGTCAGGAGGTAAAATGACCTTAACTTGGGTTTTCTGTGGCGGTTTCTGGCTTCATACAGCGTTAGACTGCTCAGACACAATTTTGACCCTAACATTAGCTTTATGAATGTGTTATTCTCTTTATGGTGCTACAAAGCGTGATATTGGTCTAAGGTTGTGACTTTGAAGGGTAATACACTGTGTAAATATTGACAGAAATGCATTAGCATGACGATAAACAATAGAAAATACATATTTTCTATGTTTCTATAAATTTACCAAAACGAGAAAAAAAAATCACAGGGTGTCCAGTCAGTTGGATTGCGTTTAATTTAAACTAGAAAATAATGACACAAATAACATTAAACAGTTTAATTTCACATTCAACATTTTGGTTTTGATAACTTCAGAGTCACATCCCAAACAAATTCCCCAAATCTAATGATGGAAAAAAAAGGTGAAAGAAAACAAATGACCAAATAGAATAAAAATATTTCGGGACATCCCCAGAAATTGTAGCCCTGGACTACTGCCCCTCTAAAGTCTGGCCTAGTTAGAGCTCTGATGGTTAATGTCTTTGTGTGGTGCTATTAATGTTGAGTTCTCCACATTGTGTATTTACATTTCTCATCACAACTGTTTAGCAAACACGCAAATCTAAAATAAATATGCGTAACTACGCAAATAAATGACTGAGAAATAATTTATTTATACCTATAATATAATATATGTCCAATTAGTTTTGTGGATTAAAACATTTCAGAAGCATTGCCGTTACCATAGCAGCAGAGATACATCTATGACTGTTCTGCTAGTAGAAGTCCAGATTAGGTGGCAAAAAGAGCCAAAATGAGTAAGAGGCTGTTGGTGTCACTTTCGAGAAAAAAAGTCAAATATTATCTGCAAATGAATCCCTGTGTGTAAAAAGAAATATTTGAAGAAATGATAAACATTTGGAGGAGAAGAGAAAGCAAGTCCCAACTCGTGAGCAGTGAAAACTCTGCAGCTTCTGCTTGGGGGGAGGGAGAAAAAAAAATCAGGTTTCTTTACAGTGTGGATCATGAAATTTGAGGACTGAAAATGGCATCCTCCATTAGAGGACGGAGTAAAGCTTATTACGGTGAAACACAGTGAGGTGCTGGTCCGCCTCCCATCTCAGAGCAGATTGGGGACATCGGTTACCATAGAGATTCTGCTCCGACATGATTCTGTCCCTTCTTCCTGTCAGGTTCACTACATGAATAATCTGACTTTTTAACACCTTTTTTTTTCTTCCCAGTCAGCTGAAATCCCATCTGTGCAGACCTGTCGCTCTGTATGTCCTCATGTTTATCTCTCACTTGTTTATGTCGAAAACTGTTCCATCATCATCCATCTCTAAAGGGGAAAGACCTGGTGGTCACTGAAAAGAGTGGTACCCTTCGACCTCACTTGACCTCATGTTTTCATGCACTTCCATCGTTTTTAATTGTCTGAACCGACCAAATAGCCTGACTTTACTCTCTTCCTGTTGGCGTCCATCACTACTGTACCTTCCATAACTTTGTTTTCACATTTCGACACGTTAGAACCACAGACTTTAGTGGATTTTATTGGGATTTTATGTGAGGGAGCAACACAAAGTGGCAAATATTTGTGAAGCGGAAGGAGAAGCACACGTGAGTTGACTCATTGTGCTGAATACAAACACACACAAGACTTTTCAGATATTGAATTGTAAAACACTCTGTTGTTCTCCCACATCAGTTGTCTACTGCTTGGTGTTGATATATTGCACAAAACACGCAAGAGTTTTTGGCTGTCACACAACAAACTGTGTGTGAATTTAACGGGCCATTGCATTCCTACGCAATTCCTCTCGATTCTCATCTCCCTGCAGCGTTCTGTGTGGAATTTCTCCCATTGAGTTCGATTTCTCTGGTTGAGTTTCAACCAGGCCAGTTAGCGAACAGAAGGCAGCTGTTTTAGAATTGTAGTCTGCCTATGTAAGGCTATAGTATGTGGTTCAAATGAATGTTTTCACATCTGATAGTCCGGTAGACTCTGTTTAATTGGGAACCAAAATGGCAGCACTTCATTTTCAGTTGGTGAGATTCTCTTTCACACTGTACTGTATCAAACATCCCAAACCTTTTGAAAAACCTGTTCCCTCCCCTCATGCCTATAGTGGTGCTGCACCAAGAACTGCTCAAGGAAATGATTCATAAACCTCTGAAGTAGACACTGAATACAACTTCCTTCTTCACGAAGTACAAGCAAAAATGGAGTGGCGTCAGATTTTAGGTTGTAAGATTTCTCTTTTGTTGTTGGCTAAAAACCATGAGCCATTTCGCCCTCTTGCACCAGACACACAGGTTTGTTTTGGTTATATTTACCCAGAATCCCTTGCCTTGCTTTTGGAATAGTCTCTGGTCCATTTGCCTTGGCATTGGCATTTGAACTGCTCCAGAGTTCACATCAACCAAACTGAGATCTAGGTTTGTAGGCGGACCAGAACTTCCCACCCCAAACTGACTGGACTTTCTTGGCAAATGTATTAGAGTTGGATTCAATCGGACTAAACAGGGCTGGTGCAAAGGGGCTGTAAAGATGTCATAGCTGTACCACCCACGCAGTTTTACGACCCACAGCATTTCCATAAGCTCCATCGAGCTGAAACTGTTCAAACATCACTGCCAAATGTTTGCGATTGTGTAAAATCAGATCCAATTGTTTCAAACTTCAAAGGAGTTAAGTCCTCTGGGAAGCAATCATTTTCCAATAAGTCCAGAACCGCTGCAGTGTAGAACAAGAGGCTGGTTCTTCCCAGGCTGTTAGTACTTTTAGGAGGCTCTGTCTCGGTGCCAGTTGTAATTTTGTAAGCACCATCAGAGGGCACAGTACTCAGCTTGATGAAATGTCGCCTCAGGATCATGTAGCCACTTTATGTCCTTCCGGACCCTTTCATCGTCTTGCATTCCCCCCCCCCCCCTCTCATACCCTCCTTACAGGGTTACCACTCTGCTTCTCCCCTCCTAATTTCTTGGACCTTTTAATCGATGCGGATCTGGCCCGGTCCTGAATTATTCAAAGGAGACGTTGGTTTCTGGGGCCTGACAGGTGTCCCTCAGCACTTGATCACTTCGTTTTCCATTAGCTGTGAGTGAAAGGCGCCATTAGATTCTCTAGGAAACTGTCCTCCCTCACCGACCGCCAGTCTTCCTGTTGGACGTCCGCTCTCTACCTGAGGAAGACGATGGAGAACTCGGTGGCCGTCTGGCTCCAGTACGATGAGCTCCTGTTTTACGCGGCCTGCGTTTCTCACTGCTGGTCCATGTGTCTGTGCGCATGCGTGTGCTTGCAGGGCAGAGTGTTCCGGAGGCGAGTGGCCGGCGGTGGCATGCGTCTGGGCAGCAGCTGGAGGTGGCAGCTCTCCCGGGCCATGCGGCTGGCGCTGCGCTTGCGCCGGCTTTGCCGCCCGCAGGAAGGAGGAGGTTGGGTCGGGGTCAGGTTGTCGGCGGCGTGGAGGTACGGCAAGCTGCTGCTTCGCTCCCTTTACTACAACAGCCTCACCAACTCGGACACGCTGCTGGACTGCGCGTTCGAGCCAGTCTATTGGATCGTGGACAACTTCACCCGGTGGTTTGGAGTGGTGAGCTCTCTGTTCCAACCGACTGGCCCTGACTCTGCTCTGGTTTCTCTTCAGCGTCTCTCTTTCCCCCCGTACCCCTCCAGGTGTTTGTGTGCCTGGTGGTCCTGCTGACGTCCTCTGTGGTCATCATTGTCTACCTGTTTGTCTTACCAACCATCTTCTCCTCATACCCCGCTCACTGGATCGCCTGGCATCTCTGCTGCGGCCACTGGCTGCTGATCCTGGTGGTCTTCCACTACTACAAGGCCACCACCACCTCCCCCGGACACCCACCCAAGGTACTACATCCACCATAAAGTACCGTACCTCGCAAAGGTATTCAGTAGTCATTCGAAAAGTAATGACACTTTTAATGCAAAGTTGATACTTTTAATGGACTTTTAATACAACTTTGCATTAAAAATGTCATTATTTACCAAATGACACTTCATAACAGATGGCAAACTTACATTATGATAACATTGCCAATATATTGCTTGAAAATATATTGCGACAAACAATATTCTTGTTTATCGCAGTAATTTGTGGGACAATTTATCGTCGGCTGTAATTAGTTACGGTGACATTCCTGGTCTTTCCGAGGTATCGCGGACCGTTATTGTCTCAGTAAAGTCTTTTCCTTGTCTGTGTGTTTCAGGACAAACGCGACGTTCCATCTGTTTCCATCTGTAAGAAATGCATCACCCCCAAACCACCAAGGACACATCACTGCAGCATCTGCAGCCTGTAAGCTGTTCTCTCTCCTCCCGGGCGCCGAGCCGGTTAGCCCGTATTTATGTCACAGAGCTGTTTCTGTTGTGTTCCAGGTGCGTCCTGAAGATGGACCACCACTGTCGTATCCTTTCAGCCTGTAGAACATGTGAAACGGCTCCACATGAAAACGATGGGAGCGCTCCGGCCTCTCTGAACCTGCTGTAAATGTTTGACCTGAACACCTTCCCAGCCTGGCTGAACAACTGTGTCGGCCACCTGAACCATCGATACTTCTTCTCCTTCTGCCTCTACATGACCCTGGGCTGCGTCTACTGCAGCATCAGCAGCAGGAACCTGTTTATGGATGCCTACAGCGCTATAGAGGTGAGTGAGTTCTGTTAGGCTTCAGAGCGCTTTACCTCCATTTACTGACCTGAATCCAGAGATCCACTTAGTTTGATCTCCAGAGCCTTTTTTGGCCATTTAGGATCAACAAAATATGACTGATGACTGTATTCAAACTTAAGGGGCAGTATTGTGTGTTGTCCAGCCACATAGTGCCATTTTATAGCACAATCACACAACTATGTTACCTTAAATTGTTGTAAAAAGGTTACATATATCAAATATGACATAAGAAATTTGACATTGTAAGTTAGTTCCTTGAAATTGGGCTGCTGTCTCTTTAAAACTCCTGCTCTTTCTGAAACTCTGCCTATGGGAAGTCATCACAACATGGCTCCTCTATTAACCCTTTAACAACTTTTTTTTTTTTTTACCAACATTGAACTGAGAAATATCTCCTGTGATGAGATGGGTAAGGGTTAGCCACCAGGTTAAGCACCAGGTGTTTGCTGATTGTTTCTGGCTAGTCTGAAGGAGCTGAGTGGGGGAGTGGCAGGGTAGAGCTGCTCTGAGAGGTGGAAGCTCTAAAGCTTGGAATCTGCAGCTCAGAGGAGGAGCTTCGTCTTTGAAGGCGGAGCTAGGTCCACCCAGGCGTTTTGCACAGTTGAATGGTTGCCATGGGGATTAAAGGATTGCTCAAACATGCATGAGAGAATCAGCAGGTCAGGCTGTTTAAAAGATCATAAAACTGCAGTCAATGCAACCTTTGTCCTCATTTTTTTTAAAGCTTGATACTTTAAAATCTAAACATAAATTTACAGTCATGATTCTTCAATGAAATAACTCAACGTTTCGTTTATGGGCTTTGTGGCTCTAGACAAACGTTTCAGGGAACTGAAGGCTCTGGATAGTAAACGTTGATGACCTCTGCCCCGAGGTGTGGCCTAGGAGCTTTAATGAGATGTTTGTAGTGACAGCATCTGTGAGGTGGAAGTCAGAAGGCAGAATCTGATCTCAGATGGAGGGCAAAGATAGAAACAGGACACCTGGAAATGATCCTGTTCTCAAATCTACGTCTGATTAAGGATCTGAAAAGCTGAGAAGTAAACAACCCAGGCCATGTGATTAAGGTCTGGAAGATATGCAGCGCTGCACAACAAAAAGCCTAATCATTTGTTTATGATCATTTACAGAGATGTCAAAATGTTGTTCATCTTTTCTTAATCAGGTTTTTGCGAACAAAATAATACTTTTTCACTCTTTTTATTTGTCTTTACTGTACCTTATCTTACAGTACCTTCACTGCCCCTTCATAAAGTTCTAAATCTAGAACTTTATGAAGTTCTAGATCTAGCAGCAGTGTCCAAACTAGCTAATTTAAATAACTCATGCGCCACAAAATTTATTTACAGTGGAAAAATTAGTTGGTTTTTTTCTTCATTTTTTTTTAGTTTTATCTGCCATAATAAACTGCACTGCATTTTTATGAAATCTATAAATCCTTAAAGATCCGGTCTGAAGTACTTCCTGTCTGTTTCTAGACTTCCTTTCAGACTCCGCCTCCAGACCTGAGCCCCAGAGAGAGCGTTGGCCATAAGTGCATCATCTTCCTCTGGGTCCTGACCAGGTGAGCCGGTGCTCTGCACAGAACCTGGACCACTCCCTGCAGCTAGTTGGCAGTTTCGTAACGGCTCTCCTGTTCCGCTCTGACCCGTTGGTTCTGCAGTTCGGTGGCAGTGGCGCTGGGCGGACTGACCCTGTGGCACGCCAAGCTGATCAGCAGAGGAGAGACCAGCGTGGAGCGCCACATCAACTGCAAGGAGGCCAGACGGCTGCAGAGCAATGGCAAGGTACCACCGGCCAGGAATTGAATTGAATATTCATTTGTTCTTCAAAAAACTTTTTTTTCCCCTTTGATTGCTTCAAGACATGAAAACAAAACAATGGCTGCTGTTGTTCTAACAGTTCCTCTTCTCCCTGTCAGGTGTTCAGAAACCCGTACCATCATGGCCGTCTGAACAACTGGAAGTTGTTCTTTGGAGTGGAAACAAGGAGGTGAGACCAGGAGCCACAAAACATCTTCATATGTTGGTTTAATAATTCTGAACTCATCAATGGAAACACCTGGAGAAGGTGAGGAACAAGAGAGGGAAGGAAGAAAGTCAGGGATAAAGGGAGAAGGATCCAGGAAGGTAGGAAGGACTGCAGAGACAGAGGAAGAGAGAAGGTAGGAAGAGAGGAGTCAAGAAAGTTATGGATCGAGGAAGGAAATAAAGAAAGAAAGTGATCAAAAAAGAAAGGTAAGAATTGAAGGAAGGAGGAAGAGAAGAAAAAGTTAGGGTTTGAGGAAGGAATAAATCCAAGTAAGACTCAAGGTTTTGGTTTTAACTTAAGAGTCTAACTCTGGCTGTATCTGTTTCAATATAAAGAGCAATTTAATTAATAACTTGTGATTTATTTTCAAAACGTCAAACTGAACAGTAAATTCCATCCATAATTTTAGGCCTTTATGGATGAAGAAGGATTTATATTGGTTCATAACTTTTAAAAAGTGCCAAAATGCTTTTAGTCCAATCAGAAATAAACGCAAATCAAATTCCCAACACAGCTGATTGTCTGACGGCTGCCCGGCTTCTAAAACCTTCATCATATTTAGCAGTTCCTGCTCCTTTCTAATAAACTGATACTGTTTTCTTGCTGTTATCTGAATATTTCTGAGTCATCTCTGTTGAAACGATGAGACTTTTTCCCCCTCAGTCACTGGCTGACCCGGGTCCTGCTGCCCTCCAGCCACCCGCCCAGCGGGGACGGCCTCATGTGGGACCGGCCCTCCACCAGCAGCGACCCCATGGCCATCTGATCTCTCTGCTCCCCTCACATCGGACAGCGGAAGAGGAGCTGTGCTCTGATGCATTCTGGGAACTGAACACGACTCAACTTGAAATGTTTTGGTTGCTGCAGATCCAAGTGTTGAGTCATTTTGATGATTTTTAATATTTGTTTACAACTTTCCATGTTACGTTTAGAGGAGAGAGGGGGGAGGAGGGGTTACATTCAGCACTACTGACTTGATGTGTCCTGGTGCCAAAGAAAGGAAAACATGAACTCTCTTTCCTTCCAGCTTTTTTTATCAAGTCTTTTTTTGCTTTGGTTTTGTAAATGGGGCAGTTTCTATTAGCAAATGAGGCACTGTGAAATATTTCCATTAAGACATTTTTATTTCAATTTTCTATTTGAATGTTTGTGACAAGAGATTCTGATGTAATCAATAACCAATAGGAGCTGTGCTCCACTTCTTGTTTTTTTTTTTTTTAATAAAACAAGTTTTGTTATTTTCTGCTATCGATTGTCTCCATGTTTGGATGATAAATAAAAGACAGACATGCGGTCAATTTACAAAGAAAAGTTTTAATAAAACAAAGTTAGACATTAGTCATTGTCTACAGTGCTTCGCAGAAGTATTCACAAACTAACCCTCTCGTCTCGCCGTCTTGAGAGACGGAGTCAATCGGACCCCACAAAAAAAAAAAAAAAAACGCAGAAGAGCAACAACACTGAGGACAATATGAAGCTAAATTATTAACAATGGAAATTCGATGTAGCTGTTCAGATCGAAGCTGATCCATGTTATTGAGGCTAACCCTTCACATGACGCAACTGAGACGCTGAGTGGGCGGGGCTAATGCCCACGCCACTGTAACAATGAAATACTTTATGTAATCAAAAAAAGTCCAGCATAGTCAACATTTTTCATATCCAACAATGTTCCTAACGTGGCAGTCTTAGTAACTTAAGGTTTTACACGACAAAACGGAAAATGGCCCAGCCAAAGTCCACATTGAAGGGTTCTAGACGATATTTACCAGAGGGCCAGGGCGGGGAGCCAGAACAAATACATATCTGAAAAGTCTTGACTGTTTTGCTCAAATGCAAAACAGTCTGCATTCAATGTGAATTCAATGGACATTTTTCACAAAAACGGTCAAAAACATTGAGTTTAAGTGATTGCTAACTCACACCTGCAGATGGCTCTATTTCTTCTGCTGCACTGCTGCATTAGCCTTACTCATGACGCTGCTTTTCATGAGCTTTACACATGGAAGCAGCAATAGTCCATGATTGAAATGGTAAGTAACAAAAAGACTGATTTACTATCATACATAGGCACCAATATCATGAAATTCATTGTAAATTAGCACCAAAAACAAGTCATTTTGACCACAAAAAAAAGAAAAAAAAAATTATGAAAACCTGGCAAAACCAATAAGCTCTTGAACTGCAGGTTTCAGACCCCTGATGCTGTTTCAAAGTGGCAGAAATACATTTATAATTTTTAATTTATTAAAAAGGAAAAACTGAAGAGAAAAAAATAAAACTGGTCAAAGGAAACAATTAGTTACAGTCTCTATGTCAGCACATATCACCATAAGAAAATTAATCAGTATAATATCTTCAGTACAAAGTCCAGATCCAGTGCTGCCGGGGAACTGAGCCCACCTACCCCCCCATCTAGAACCGGCCATGTAAATGAGAATCTGTGGTAAGAGTACAGTAAAGCAAGCTAAAGCTAACTTGACTGTTGAGAAAGTTGAAAACTTCATTTCTTTTGATTTCAAAATAATGCAATAATTTTTTGTTGCTCTAACAAAAAAACAAAAAAAAATCATTAAAGTCTGACTAAGGAGAAAAAATTGTGGAAAAGTCCGACGGGTGTGAACACTTTTGCGAGGCACCGTTTCCTTGGCAGAACTTTTTGAGGTCCAAACATTCTCACCGACTCGACGGCAACCATCACACAACAACCACATTTAAATATCGACAGAAAACAAGGCAAACCAATAACACTTCCAGCGTGAGTCCACACAAAACGCTTAAGAAGTAAAACAATCTCCATTTACGTGTCAGAAGATTCATACGGAATGCGTTCAAACGTCCTAAACATTCAGAGCAACGGCGCAGGCTGTCAGTGTGAGGTCCGGAGCTGCACAGGGCTTAAATAAAGTTCAACTCTGAAGCTTTTCAGCCGACATGAGCTGAAAATACCGAAAAGAAGGAATCTACGGATCACTGAAACTCGAACTGCTTTATTGCTTTTTAGTTAATAAAATAATAATAATAGTAATAAAAAGGTTTGTATTAACAACCGGCCATGTTTAACAGAGATGCACTGAACAAATTGTCTTCAGCTTCATGACATTTCTTCCAAAATAGAAAAAAACAAAAAAACAAAACAAAAACAACGAATGCTGTGTTGTCTGGTTCTCTGCTTAAGATATGATTTATAAAATTCAGTCGGCAGCGTCTGTAACCTGCTGCACGGCTCCTGGTGAAGCCTCCAGTCAGGGCTTCAGACACAATCACAGATCCATGAAACGCTTCACCAGGTTGTGTGTCTGTGTGTGTGTGTGTGTGTGTGTGTGTGTGTGTGTGTGTGTGTGTGTGTGTGTGTGTGTGTGTGTGTGTGTGTGTGTGTGTGTGTGTGTGTGTGTGTGTGTGCAGTCAGACTGCTGAAGCAAACACTTTTCTGAATGGAGGAGGAGAAGGGAGGCAGAGCGCTCTGCTACTTGGTCCTGGAGGTTTTACGGACAGACAGAGATCACCTTCCACCAGGGCTTCCTAACAGGAACCTGCAGGGAAACGTAACAAAATCAACGACTTGGACTGCAAAGATACGAAATATTATCATGAGTGTAGTGAAAATATTTTTAGTTCACTTAAATAAAAGACATTTAAAAGTGTCTTTTTAGTGAAATAAAAAAAAGCTTCTTTTAAATATGTTATTCTTGAATATAGATAACTGGATGATTTTTTTCACTTAAAAAAGGAAAAATGTCTCACTGTAAGTGAAAAAAATCCACCAGTGTTCCTCCATTACATTTTTGGTTTTCTTTTATCCATATTCAAAAATTATTGACTTAAATAAGTTCCTATAGTTGCTGAAAAGTTACTTAAGTTAGTTTTGTTTTGTTAGATTTGGGGTTTTTGCAGTGGGAACGCAAAATCAAGATGAATTCAGTTACAAACTGATGAAACTTTCTGAGCAGGATGAGTCGATGGAAACAAATGAAGCTGGTTCAGATTGAAACAAGGTGACCTCACCACTCTGCTCTGGCCTGGACCGCCTCTCTCCTCACCAGCCGCTTCCTGTCGTCCAGGGGCGGAGCCAACGCTCGCAGAACTCGTGACCGGAACGGCAACACCTTCACACACACACACACACACACACACACACACACACACACACACACACACACACACACACACACACACACACACACACACACACACACACACGGTTTATAAGAGTAGGACGTACAGCTGACAACATGCTGCCTGCCAGTGTTTTGTGTCTGAATTAAAAAATTTTTTACACACTCAGATGATCATCTATCAGCCCTTTGTTTTATTTAAAAGTATAAATCCAAAAGTTCGTTGTGAAGAGCAGATATCTCTACTGAAGTCTGGATTTAAATACAAAAACTGTAAAAACTAAAGGATGGATGAGTTTGATAACAGGACTAGGAATAAAGTCACAAAGAAAAAAAAATGAAGTCAGAACAAAAGGAATAAACTGAGTAAGAAGAGAGGAATAAATAAGAAAAAAGGAATAAAACGAGAAAAACACATGAATGAAGTCAGAAAGGAAAAAATTAAACTAATGAAGAGAAAGTGGCCTCTCTTTCAGAGTTAAGATCTATGATTGCCTCACTATTCCCCAAAAAGACTAACATAATTTCCCTCCCCTGTTTTATGATCTAAATGAATCTACATAACAATATAAAGTCAAAATATAATGAATCTGTTGGTCTTAAACAGGAACAGGTCCACAGCGTTTGTTACCTCGTGAGCCGGGAAACAGGAGAGAGCGAGAACACATCGTATGGAGGCCACGCGGATTTTCTGGGAAGGAAAGAAACAAAACATAAAATAAATAAACAAATGAAAACACTTCAGTCATTTGTTGATGTAATCCTCATATTTTAGTAAAGCAAACAGCATCACTCTCCTTCTGATGCTGTCAGGACAGGAAGCAGAGCCTCACCATGGCTGGACTGCCGATGAGGGCCAGCAGCCGGCTGACCAGCGCTTCCAGCTGCTGGATCAGGACCTGCGGGGGGTTTATGAGGACGGGCTGCAGGCAGGACAGAGTGGACAGCTGGACGCCCTCGTCGGGACACGTCAAGGCCTCCAGCAGCAGAGACAGGAGCTGGACAAAAACATGTCACACCGATTGGTACGCCAGATAACTGGTCTGTTTTCCAGAGAGGAAACGTGTGGCCCTTACAGCTGGCAGCTCAGACACCTGGACCTGCTTCGGCAGCTTGTTGACGATGTTGGACAGAGCCTTCAGGTAGTTGGCCTTCTTTTCTGTTAGGCAGCAAAAAGACCAGAGAGGAAACCAAAAAAAAACACATTCCAGTTAAAACAACAACAACATACGGTCACAAGTTTACATACACAAGCAGGATTACACACAACGTTCATAATTTAAAGGGGCAGTACTACGTTTTCCAGCCTCATAGTGCCATCTTAGTATCTCGGTCTTGTTTTCAAGTTGTGTGTTGCAACCAACAAGAGCAATGTGTTTAAGTGTCTTTAACCTTGTGGTGTAGCGTTGAAGCCCTCCACCAACTTGGCAGAATTCTCACTGAAGAAGCGCTGCCGATACATGATGCGGACGTCGGCGTGACAACCGCGGTTCAGGACGTCGGCCGAGTCGCTCATCAGTAGCGAGAAGCTGTCAGCAGCCATTGGGCCGAGGAGAGCGTCGTCGAGCAGAGAGAAGAGCTGCACAGAGCGGGTCAGGTTCCTCAGAACTTAGAACTTTAGTTTTTAACTCATAGCTCACATCTCACAGTGGTCTCACCTTGTCGGTTAGCGCTGAGAATAAAGGGTGGTATCGTAGCAGCAGAGCCTTGGCAACCTGAACATGATTTCAGTAGAAAAACAGCAGTGTGATCTTTATGCAGGGTTTCTGAAAGGCTTCACCAGATCAAGGCCAAAGGTGAAGACGAATCCTGTCCAGTCAACTGCAAAAAACTAGCTAGCTTTTTTTGCATCTTTTTTGCGAATGTCGTCCAGACAATTGCTGATAAATTTATTTATTTAAATAGTAGACGCTAGCTAACCATCTTTATTTGCAAAGATGACTAGCAAAAAAAAGTAGCAAAAAGCTACTTAGTTGCCCATTTGAGACATGAATAAATCTGAATTCAATAAATGCAAAACACTAGCCAGCTAGCCAACAAGCATCAACACCTTGTTAAGAGCAGCCTTAATGCAGGGATGATGTCTGTGTGCTACTCAAACTTTTGCCTGATGCAAAAGTCCAGCAAGAGAAAACCTACATAGCCATAATGCAATTTACGTCCTGTGACTGACATATTTAAGGCCGACTTACATTTTCTTTAATAAATTTAAGATGTTCAAAGGTCTTAATTTTAGATGTTTGAGTTTAAGGCTTTTTAAGGAAAGTGTGAATAGTCTGAGATAGAAATTCAAAATGAAAGGTTGCAGCTGAGCGATTCTCACCCAGATCAGAAGTGTGAAGGCCTGAGTGCGCAGAGGGGAGGAGGGTCGGTCCAGCTCACCGCTCACTCGCTTTATCACGCCCTGAATTAAACTGTCAAGAGAAGGCCCTGCAGACAGAACATCATCATCAACAACATCATCACAGGCTAATTGTTTCAGACAAAACCTGATGCTCAGACGCACCCTGAGGTTTCTTGTTGACCAGGCCGGCGAAGCACTTGGCAGCCGATGTGTAGGAGAGTGGGTGTCTGCAGCTGCAGCTCAGCTCCTCCAGCTCCAACAGCAGCCGCTCCTCCTGGGGTAGCGCCACCTGCAGGGCACACGCAGCACTTTCAGCTTCACAAGGGTTGTTTTTTTTTGTTTTTTTTGGTTTTTTTGTTTTGTTTTGGGTTTTTTTTTAGTAAAAATCAGAAACAAAGTTTGGGTTGAGACTCACACTGTGAGGTAACGAACACACACAGGCCATGAGCAGACACACCAACTGGGTCTGACGCCAGGATGAATCCTCCTCCTGCTGCTGCTGCAAGGGGAAAATAATAATACACACTTCAAACATAATGCAAAGAGTAAAAATAAAAAACTCCAATGTTTCCAGTCAGGTAGAGAGATGATAAAGTATTCTTATGGCTTGCTACAGTAAGAAATCTAAACTTATTTTAAAGGAATTTAATGCTAAAAACCAACGCAACGCAGCGCAACAGTATAAAGAAACATAAAATTAACTTAACAAAAATGTGTTATAAATTATGCTGTTTTTACTCAGATAACACAAAATACACCTGATTACACTTACTAAATGACTTAATTAGTAAATTTAGTCACCTAATTTAGAATGCCTACATTCTGATTTAAACTGAACATACCATCCTTATGATTAAACAAGGTGGTGGCAGAGTCATGCTGTGGGAATGGCGTGTTTTGGTCCATATTGATTTTTTAAAAAGTGCAACTAGCTTGATTGTTTTCTTCAAATGCTGCATGCTGAGTGGAGTGTTTTGTTTTTTAATGGAAAATAATGTTCCATTTATTGAAGATATTTAAAAAAAAGTCATTTTAAATAGTTGTATGGTGAAAAAGTCGACTAGTTAGTGCAGCCCCTAGATCATCCCATCCATACAGGCTCCCGTCTAGACATTTGAAATGTAAAACTGTTCCCACAAGTTTCCACAATTCAAATTAGCATAGTTTCAATACTGATTAAAAGTTTCACTTTAAGTCATGTTGCTTTTCTATTTATTGTGTGTCTATGTCAAGTTTCCTGTTTGGCAAGAATGCTGACACACTTCGCTGTAACCAAATCTACTCGGAGGTATAAACAAAGTTCACCAACTGGCTGCTGTGAACTCAGTGAGTGGCAGCATCGTGCTTTGGGAAACAGTTTTATTTGTCTGAAACACTTTTACCTGGAGCAGCTGGACGCGCGGTGGGAAGGAGTTGTCGGGCAGAAATGAGACGTCACCGTCCAGGAAGAGCGACACAGCCCTGGAGGCCGTCTGTTCTGCAAACCTGGTGACACGGAAACACCCCGACAGGAAACCACATGAAAACCCACCGACATCAGAACAGAGGCATCAAACTGATCAGCAGTAAAATAAATTTAAAGAGGCAGCATTTTGCATTTTCTAGGCACATAGTGGCATTTTGTAACACTATCAAGTAACTGCTTTAACTTCAGTTGTTATAAAAATACTGTATATATTTATATGACTTAAAAGAAAATTGAATTTGTAATTTAATGCCATAAAATTGGGCCTCTGTATCTTTAAGAAGCTCCTGCTCTTTCTGAAACTCTGCCTTCAAGAAGTCATCACATGGTTCTTCTACACACATGTTTTTACCACCAGGTGTTTGCTAATTGCTGCTGGCTAGTCTGAAGGAGCTGAATGGATGCTTCAGTAGGAAAAGCTCAGAAGCTTAGTAACTGCAGGAGGCGGGGCTAGGTCCACCCAGGCATCTTGCACAGCTGAATGGTTGCCATGGAAAGGATTTCTCACAGATTCATGAAAAAATCAAAGCAACACTCCAGGTATGTTTTGATTAGAGAGTAACATTATCAGATGATATAAAGCTCAAAAAAGTGAGTTTTACATAAAACTGCCCCTTTAAGTCACAGGTTTCAGATTTTTCTAAATGAAGACGCTAACGTTTGCAGGCGGGAGCAGGCGGTGCTGATAACAGGAACCATGGCAGAAAGGACCTCCTCCTCCACCAGCGGACTATGACGATCCGATGACCCGTCGCCTGTAAAACACACTAATTATTTCTGTTTCATCACGACGCCTCCGAGTTTTCTGAGCGTCGATGAAACTCCGCCCCTCACTTTGCAGCGCAGCTTGGAGCGCCAGAGACAGCAGCCGAGGGACAATGACGTCATGAAAGCATCGGCTCGTGTCCTCGCCATCCTGGACCCGCTCCGCTATCCTCTGCAGGCTCAGGCAGGCGCGCACCACCTCGTCCACGGAGAAACGATCGGGATCTGGATAAAAAAAAAAGAAAAGAAACGACGTTGTCAGCGTTTAAATCGCTTCCCAGCTCCAGAAAAGAGTCGGTGGAAGGAGGATCACCTGCGTGTGCCGAGCAGAGGACGTCCAGGAGGACGGGCGCGCTCTCCATGACGACGCTGGCCCGGACGGACACCGCGGCTAGCGCGGACAGGCATCGCTGACGCACTGCATGATGGGAACGCAGCTCGGACGACTCTCTTCGGTCTAAATTTAAAACGAAAAAGAATTTGTTCTAAACGCAAAACTATCAGAATTCAAACAGAATATTTCCATCTGGGGCTGCAAATGACTATTATTTTCCCTCTAAAATTAATAAAGTATAGTCATTAAATTGACAATCAAATAACAAATAAAAGTCTGAACATTCTGCAGATTTTTTTATTCAAGCACTTGAGGCTTTTTAAATGCGGTCTTAGAAAAACATTTAAAAAATACAAATAAAACATTTAAATTCCTTTCTTAATAAGAACATAAATATTTTATTGCCTAAAATTTAACAAGGTAGCAATACATTAGTAAATGATTGATCATTTGTAGCAATGGATGCATCTGCAGCTAAAAAACGTGAAAACCTCATCCCTGGCTGCTTGGTTTTATGTCAATGCCGTGTAAAGATGATCTGTTGGCTATTATTTGAATTAACTGATTAATAATTGGATAACAAAAGGTGCCTAATGGGAGACTTTATGTGAAATGTATATATTTTTTATACTGTTTTGGCTTAATTACTGCCCAAAGTGTGTTGTTCTTTCACCAAATGTATTTTTTTAGTCTGTCTAATCCAGTTAATTTCTAAATTAGTTGACAATTATTTCAGTAATCAATTAATCCAATTAATCGTTTCAGTCCTCCTTCCATCTGCTCACCAGAAAACATCTCCTTCTTCAGCGTTGGGATCAGTTTGGTGACGAAGGCAGCAGGGTGCTGCTCGGCCAAGGCTCCGGCGCACTCCACCACAGCCACACTGACCGCACAGAGGAAACAGAACCATTAGAAACTGGACTCAGGATTCACGAAAGTGAGAGGCAGAGCAACAGGAGCCGACCTGACTCTCTCATCCTCATCCGTCAGCAGCAGCCTGGTCAGGTGGTCCACGGCGAGCTCAATGTCAGAGTCCTGCAGCAGACCTGGGGGGAGACGAGCGTTTCAGCGCCTCTAGACGTTCCTGACCTGACCGGATCAACGGGGGCAGAGTGGGGTTTGGTGCGCTGCTCACCTGGTTGTTGGGCCAGAGAGGTGAGCACTGAGGCGGCCGTGATCTGCAGACTGGAGTTACTTTCAGATAGAGCTGAGAACACCAAGCTGCACAGGGAGTCTTTATATGCAGAAAACAAGCTCTCATCTGGAGAGACAGAGAGCAGAGGGTCATCAGACTGTAAATCTGTGTACAGCTACACAGATTTACAGCATCTGTGTAGCTGTAGTTTTCAATAGCCAGAGAATGAAAAAAGAAAATTGAGATAACAAACATAAATTTGCAACATGGAAACATGGCAAGTTTGAAAAACTCTCATTTTTGGATAAAAAAAAGTTTGGGCGCTAGGATGAGGTGGTTTTTTTTTGGCCGTATTAATATTGGTTTATTTCACAAAACTGCAATCAAAACACTTTTTATCGCGTCACAATGTCAACAACCGGATGTTGCCGCTGCCACAAACCACAAAGAAGACGACAGGAAGTGGTCGGAGGATCATATTTTTTACCGACTTATCACATGAACAAATTTAATCATGCATTTATTGCATAAACTGCATTTATTTAAGAGAAACGCCACAATTGCAAAATAGTGTTTTTTCAACATTAGCAGAATATCAACTTAGTTTTGCGCACATTTGTAATGAAAATGCAGTTAGAGACTCATCTCTCACACAGTGTGACATCTCCTCTGCTCCTAATGTAAATTATTAATGACCACCGATGACAGAAAGGCAGCAAATAAATATTAGCCCTTGTGTTCCTATGTCTTCTTTTATTGCAGTTCTTAAAGGGAACTCAGAATCTGATTAAATCTGTATCAGCGCCTCTTATCGTTTTAGACGTCAGAGATTAGAAATGGGTGGCCTGTAAAACAAAAAATGTCTAAAAGAAAGAAAAAAAAACTACTCAACTAAGCTTGTGTATCTGCAGTGAAAGCAGAAATTAAAGTGAGATTGTGAAAGCATGGCAGGAAAACGCTGCTTTCTGTTCTACTATCATGTTAGCCAAACTCTACTTTGACTTAACGAGCTGAAAAACTTTTTGAAACTTGTGACATTTTGAATAAAATAGGACCCCTACCTATTGAACATGGGGTTATCTTGGGGTCACCAAGCCTCCAAAACATATTAAGTATTTTTGGACAAATCTTCTCCAAAGTTACCAAAAAAGTTGAACTACAGCAGTAAGGGAAACTCTTTCCTCACCATGATCTACAGACAGACATGAAGCAGTTGACTGGATGAATCGTTGTGCCACCTCCAGCAGCGTCCGCCTGTGGGAACACTGCAGAGAAACACCTGGATTAACATGATGTCACCATGACAACAAAACCTTCATTTCACTTTTATAGAAAAAGAAAAAAACTAACCTGCGTTCTGCTGTTATACTGCTCCACTAGAGGGGGCACGACAGCACTTGTAATGCTGTGGGCCGCCCTGAAGGAGGCGCTGCAAGCGGCCTGGAGTAGCTTAGTGCTGGGCCACACCAGCTTCAAGTCGGGCTCAAACAGATGGTGCTTGCAGTCTGAAAAATAAAATAAATAAATAAATAAAAAAAAAACTTTTTTCAAATCAAAAACAGACACGACGCCTCGCAGAAGTATTCACACCCCTTAAAACTGTCAACATTTTGTCATATGACCACCATAACCTTGAACATAATTCACCAATTGATTTTCTACCAGTTTTGCTCTTTGTTTAGCTCCATCCTTCCTTACATCAAATCCAACCAACTTCCCCAAAGCATAATGCTGCCACCACCGTGTTTCGCTGTGGGAATCCTGGAAATGGGTTTTTCTTATGGCTGAACAATAAATCAATAACAATATTTATTGCAATGAGACACGCGATCAATATTGACAAAATCATTTTCAGTAATTTCACTGAACTCTGATCCAGAACCACACAGCATTCTGGGATGTAAACAGAGGAAAGACTTTAGCCACTCAACCTCTAAAGGCTAGCTAAGCTAAACTGGTAGCAGCAACTAACTCTTTAGTTACCTAGCAACAACCTGCTGGGTAACTTGCACAGCAGCAGTTTCTAACGCTACCAGTTTGGCAGTATTTCAGATACTTAAAACAAAAAACAATAATTATAGATAAACTGATAATAAGAATAAACAGCAATGTTTGCAATGTTGCATATCTTAAAAAAGCCTTCCTTTTCTTCATATCTATAACTCACCGGCCTCCCTAACGACCTTTTATTTATGCTTTCTGCCAGTCATGCTTTTTATTTTAACCCTTTAGATCTTCATTGTGAATATGTAGCTCACCTCTGAGCACCAGATCCAGGAAGGAGCTTAGGGAGTCTTCAGAGTCAGAGTTGAGAACAGAGCGAGACAGACAGGAAGTGAGTGCGGTGACGGCAGCGAGGGCTGCTGCCTCGATTTTCTCGCTGGATGTCTGAAACACCTGCAGCAAGGCAACCAGAGATTATGGTAAAAAAAAAACAAAAAAAAAAGCACACACATGCATTAGGTTGAGCTGATGGAAAACATAAAGTTAAAACTCAGCCCAAAAAATGGATTACATCCTAAAGCTGAAGTGAAACACAACTTAACACAGCAAAAAATACAAAATCTTACCAAATACTTTTGGTTTGGTTTCTAGCGTAAATATCTTATCATACTTGAAATAAAACAAACTAACTTTCAAGTAACTTTTCAGAAAGTTAATGGAGCTTGTTTTATGTCAACAATTCCTTAAAATCGATAAAAAAGTGTTAGTTCCATTGGCAGATTTTTGCTTTTTTAACATGGGAAAATTGTCCTGCTATCAATGAAATAATCTGCCAGTGGAACTAAAACTTTTTCATCAGTTTTAAGGAATTATTGACATAAAACTAGCTCTTATATCTTGCTGAAAAGCTACTTGAAAGTTAGTTTTGTCTTATTTCAAGTATAACACTCCAGAAACCAGCATAAAAATACTTGGTAAGATTTAGTGTTTTTGCAGTGAAGAAGAAAGAGTTGAAAAGAAAAGGGTGTGTTTGCAGCGAACCTCTCTGCGCAGCGAGCTCCACAGTCCCTCCAGGAACTCAGCCAGGTCTCTGTGCTCATACTGTCCCACGCTGGCAGCCTGAAACACAGCAGGAACAACACGCCGGTTAAATTGTCCCGTTAAATTCCGTCTGACTGGGACGCGACTGAAGCGTTTCTCACCAGGGTCTGCAGCGAGTCCAGCTTGGCGCTCTGGACGTCTGAGTCCAGCTTCTCGATGATGAGCGGCAACAGGAACTGGAAGACAGAAACCAGTTCAGGCTCCGCAATAGATTTCAGTGTGCGTGGGGTAACGGCGTTGTACCTCTGCAAACTTGGGGGTCCCGGTGAGGACGGCCCTCAGCGCCTGGATCAGTTCCTCTTTGGTGATGCCGTGGGGGTCGTTGGGTGGCTGGACATGGTGACGGGCAGGGGGGAAGAGACATGATGAGACTACAGAAGCTAACTGATAAGGCCACATTCTAGAAATGACAGAAACTACTACTGCACTCCAACCAAACTATGTTCGATTGTGTCGTAGTGTTTATATGTGCCAACTCAGCCTGCTACGATAACTAATGTTGCTGGATGATAAATTGTCTCAGCAGTTATTGTGACAAACGATAATGTTGTTCTTTTAAGACCATTTTCAAGCAATATAAATGCTTGAAAATGTATATTTTCAAGCATTTAAAAATATAATGGCATATTATTATTATGCCATAATAATCCATTCTTGGATTATTATGGCATAATAATCCAAGAATGCATTCACAAAGATAAATACATTTTAATTCTAACTAATTTAAATACCGGAACTGGAAGATAGTGTAAATATCAAAAATAAATAAACAAAACAATCAAAACTAAAAGCTAAATGGATGCAGAAATACATATAAACTAAACTGTCCATCAAAAAAGACACCAGCTGAGACAAATTAACCTGCAAAGTTTCATGAAGAAACTTGAAACTTCAGCTCAAGTTTCTTCATTAATCCAGTTTTTGGTAGGAAAAAAGGAGAGATGAGAAAAACAATCATGCAAATGATCAAGTTCGTTTTAACTCAGCATATGACCAATTTAATTATTGATTTTTGAGACAATTTTGCTGTCAACTCCCATCTCCCACATTGACAGAAGACGAAAGCTGCAACACTAAATACAAAAAAAGAACATGAACTTGGAAATCAACAAATGACTGACGACCTTCAACAATCACACAGTCTCTGGATTAGGGGTGCACCGATTGTGGTTTTCTGGAAGAGCCTGATTTTTAAAAAGTCTGAGCCACTGATTCCTGTTTTGGCCAATGCTGATCATTTTTTGTCTGAAAAGTCGCTTTATTTAGTGACTGATTGCGACAAAAAAATAATATATGCTATAATTCCCAGTCATTGTAAACAAATGACTGGAATGGCACTCTGATGTGTAATTCCTCCATCTGTTGATATCTTAATAAAACACTCAAGGGCTAATAGGCAGCTAATTTAGAATTAGGAATAAATAAAATCTATAAACCAAATCTGACAAAAAAATGGCATCTAAACATTTAATAAGAAATAAGTGTCAAACACAGTGACGCATTACAAACCTCTCCCAGTCTTTATTTCATATCAAATTGGCCACTATGAACAGTTCTATCTCTGCTAATGTGCTGCAGCTGTTAATGTGTCAGTCTGTCACACTCCTGTTCTCTAACAGGCCACAGGTTCTAACTGGCTGCATAAACAGGAACTCACCGGGGAGAAATCTATGGGGAAGTAGCAGGACGTCACTTCGAACAGCTCCTCGGTGAATTTGCCTGAGACGGAAAATAATGGGAGCCATAACGGTCACATGACGGCTCAGAGAGAAACAACGGAGTCAAGTCTGGTCTCTGTCTGCTCTTACCCATGCTGTATCCCCGCAGAACGATGTTTCTGGCGATCTGGAAGGCCAATAGAAGGTTGCGGGGATCCCTCTCACCGTCCATCGATTGGACGAAACCAAAAACAAAATCTGCACCCAAACCCTTCAGTTCTGCGGAACATTGAAAGAGGTACAAACAGAAAAAAAACAACAACTCATAATTTGGAATGGACCCCCACCTTGAAGCACATTTACACGATGCCATCCTCAAAAATCGACATTTCTCTGAACGATTCCCTAATATTACACATTTTCTTTCAACACCTGCTAAATTATTGGCATATTAACAAAATAGGGCATCTTCAGAGACAGAATTTCTGGTAGCAGTCAGTCTTTCAACACATCTGTAGAAGCCTCTGACTGAAGACTGTTTCCGCGTGACGAGCTGCGATTCCATTGATCATAAAATTGCGCTGAATAGAATTATGAAAATAAATTTATTTGATAGAAACACTGAAATTTTGAAAAAACAGATTTTTCTATTAAAAGTTTTCACGCTAGCATGAGGTAATTTTTAGAAATTCGTGTATTTTGCAAAACTGCAAAAATACTGTCACTGTCATGACATGCTAACAGCAGAGCTGATGTTCCACAGCAACATATCCTGGATGACATCATCATCAGTTGTTGCAAATCAGCCTCTTGTCATTTCAACTCGTAAGAGCAGGTATTATTTGAGCTTTTGAGATGCTGAAACAATAGCTTGTTACCATAGCTACACGTCATACCAGCTGATGAAAAGTTAAACAATAAGAGTAAAACTCTTTCCTGCTGCGCAGCATCCAAAAGCAGAGGGAAGAATTGTTCAAACATGCATAAAAAAAAATGGATCATGGATTCCAAGGATCATCGAACAGCTCATTTAAAAACGTTTTCTCTTACCGTCTTCCCTGCTTTCCATGAGGTTGATGAGCATGTTGTAGACACACGCTCTCTCTGCAAGCATCAGAGACTGAGGGGACGACACAGACAGGTTGTAGAACAAGTCAGACGAGATTCATGTGAGCTCAAAAACATATTTCATTCAAGAGGAAGTGCCTCGAAGAGCAAAGCGAGAAGAACGCCACTTAGGCTAGAAAGAGTGTGGTCAGATATCGCACGAGTGAGATGGTTTGTGCAAATGAGGACAGCAGGCAGCATACAGCGGTTACAGTTTGTTGCTGTGGCTCAAAATGAAAGAGCAATGAAGAATAATTGTACTCATCCAGGGAAAATACAAAAAATTTGCTTTGGATGCAAAATTTGTACATCTGTTGCCATTAGCAATTAATCAACTTAATGCATAATGAAACAAAATGAGCAAGAAAAACTTTATTTACAGAGAAATCATAATGCATTTTTATAACAGTTTTGATGGTGTGTGGTTTTTATTTCCGTTTTATTTATTGTTTTTGCTTGTGTTTTTATTTTTTTGGATATTCAAAATGTATTTCATTCCAATGTTATTTACAAAATTAGCATTTATTGGTCTTTTAAAAGGCGAACATGCATTTAGTAATTGTAAACTGTAATAAGTCAATCCTGTTACAAAGATCTTTTGAGATAATGGAATAAATTACCTGAACATTTTCTTTTGAAAGAGAACTGAAGACTTATTTTTATTACATCTCACCTTTTAAACATCCAGGCTTATGTGTGAAATCGGTACAATGTGGTATACTACTAACTTTGTGATATTATATGTGAGAAGTTGAAATGGTCTCCTGTGTTGTATGAATATTTTTGTGTGTTATCAGTCAGACGTCAGGAAGATGAAATAAAATCTTCCTGAATAAACAATATACATGACTTGGAAATGGTCTCAAAACAACAATATTAAATCGTTTATTGCAATAACTTTTGGAACAATTTATCTACTCGTAAAATTGGTTACTGTGTCAGGTCTCACCTGTACGTGAACATCCTGAAACACAGACCTCAGCATCGACACAGCTGAACCAGGAGGCAGCTTCCTGGATTTAGTCTGGGGAGAAAATAAAATAAAATAAAATAAAAAACACACACAGACTCAGAGCAGTCGGTTACTCCTTTCACACTTTTGTCGTTTCATTTCTGATACGCTGCTGCTGCTGTCAACCCGCCCAGCAGAAACTCACCAGCGCCAGCAGCCCTCGTAACACCGGCGGCGTGATGACGTAGTGGTCCTTCAGGCGGTTTTCGTAGAAGGCCAGGAGCAGTTCGACTGTGGAGGAGGGAAACTCGTCACTTCGGCTAATAGCAAAATGGCCACCAAGTCTCATTCATTGTCCTACGTTAGCGGAGGGGTGAAGGCGGACAGCGTGTACCTTCTCTCTCTGTTAGTACCCCATGGTTGTCCTGGAGGACCTCAGAGAGCAGCTGGACCCCTCGGGCCCGAGTGTGAGGCTGGGAGCTGGTCAGGCTCTGCCTGCAGCAGCAACGGGAGAAATTCTGTTCATCTCAGAGCAATTCTAACTCACACAGTGCATGGTTGTTTTTTGACGCTTTTGTTGCTGTTAGAAAAATCTTTCCTGATCAACAAAATTAGGCTTAGTTTGACTTTTTTTTGTCAAAAAAGCCAAATTTTGTTGATCATGATAGATTTTTAAAAGCAATAAAAATGCAAAACATTCGGAGGGGTGAATAGTGTTTTTTTTTTTGGCACTGTAGCTCAAGTTCTGGTCAGATCAGCAGTATGTAAACATCTACCTGAAACTGAGGTAAAGTGAAAAGTTGCTATTACAGGTGTTGCAACTATATTCACATTTTTACTTCAGAAGTTTCTAAAATGTATGGAAATAAACACTGGTTGAATGATTCTAAACAAACAAACAAAAACAAGAGTGATTGTAGTTTCTGTTGAAGATGCTCCTCACCCAAGTGCCTCCACCAGCTGCAGGACAGTAAACTGTCCATCTTTGACACCTGAAGATACAAAAACAAGTTCAGTAATAACCGTACTGAGCTGTAAACTCCAAGCAAACATGCATGGTTAAAGAAACTAAGGGAAGAGGAGTTGGGACACTGGAAAAAGCCAACCAGCTTCAATGGCAGCAATGTGAGTGGCGCAGGTGGAGAACTAACTTTCTGGAGGAATATGTCGGATTAAAGTGATTTTTTATGTGGTTGTTTAAAGTCAGAATTGTAGGGGGCGGGTGGGAACATAATTAATTTCTATTATTAATTCTTGCCACTTATCCTCTTCCTCATAATGTTATCTATTATCAGCTACAGAAAACCCAGCAGCATCGGTGGGTTCAAAGGTAATTTCAGAGGGTTCATTGACAGAATGTTGCTTTTCTTTCCCAGGCGGACACAAACACACCAGCGGCAACGGTTAGCAGGGCAGGCAAAATGCGGTTAAACCACAACCGTCCAACGGCTCATTGTCAAGTGACAGCACAAAATAAAACTCCTTATGATGTGCTGCTTTATTGAACAATAATAGCATATAGCAGCTTCTAAGCGCAGTTGTTTTATATCACGCGGCTGCTGTATCACCACGCACACAGGATGTTGTGGTGCTAAGTTAGCTAGTTAACGTAGCATTGCCGTGTTGCGCATCCTTAGAGGGCAGCTCTGCAGCCTGCCTGCGTTTCTTTCACACTGACTCGTTTACTGTTAAATCAACCAAAGTACGAACAAGGCTCGCTTACCTGTCGCAGTATCCTTTGCCTTGCTGTCCTGAAGTCCTGAGACAAATTCCTCCACCAGAGACAGCAGCAAAGGACTTTCTGCAGCCATCGTGCCCGTCACTCCGCTGGGGATTGCGCATGCGCGAGAAGTTCAGCTCGATAAGAACAACTCACGTTTCATATCAAATTCCATCGAATAAAACAGATGACAGAACAAATAAACAGATACCTTTTAAGCTACTTGTTTATCTTTTAGAAAGAAACGTATTTATGAAATCTTAAAGGATGTTCAACATCTTTTGAAAGGAGTGATGCATTCACGTACTATCCGGATTCCAAACATGCTTAGTGGGAAAAGTATGGAAGCCCCTTTCTGCCATTGCGAGTAAAAAAAAAAAATTCCATAATTTATAACTTTATAGATTAAAATATTATTGGAAACTCGAAGTTCAGTTTATTTCAGGAACTTGATCACTAAGTGAAACACATTATTTTACACACAGGTGGTTTTCCACTTACACTTAATAATAGCATGCCATTTAAAATTAGAATATTACATCACACCAATTTTGTTACAGTAATGTGGTCTTAATGAAAATTATGTTTAATACCTGCCAAGAGGTTGTCAATTTTTAAAAGGTACTTTTCAGTACAAACGAAACTCGTTGGAACACTTGTTCTAATTTATTATATATGCAAGCGGAGCGTTATAGCAAAAGCCGTAATGCTCCATTTGTGAAAGGAAATCTATTTGGCTTCTCTTTGGCACTCAGGCAATAACTGAGTGCTACACTGCTGGACAGGTCACGTTAAAGAATAACAAAATAAAGAAAATAAATATCAGATTCTGTTTCTATGTGACAAATAAGTCAAAAATATGAAATTGTATCTGTTGGATGAAATGAAGTGGATTAGCAGTCCTGGGGAATATTGTCTCTGCTCCCTGAATATTAACATGTTAGCATGTCATGACAGTCATGCGACTGTTATACAGCAAAAGTCTTCAGTCAGAGGCTTCTTCATGGTCACTGCAAGACTGACTGCTACAGGAGATCCTTCCTAGCAGCATTCCCATCCACGACAACTCTGAAGAAACTTTAAAGATGATGTGGTATACCAACATTAAAATTCCTTTTGGGATAAAGTATTTTTCAATTGATTTGAGTAAGTCTTTGCCTCATTGAGCCCCCTGCTGGCCTGGGGCTCAAAGAGAACTGGAATTCACCCAGTGCATTCAAAATTTAAGGCTAATTTAATAATTTTGCTGATATTTCCTGAGCTAGTAAAAATAATTGTCAGAAGCTCAAAAACCAAATGACCTCCTCCCCAAACAAACTGAATTAAATTCATCCTGGACATAAAGTTTATAGTGTTTTATCATAAACCTTTCCTAAGCCTTTAGCATTATATGAACTGAGCTCAGGTTTACAGAAACAGAATCGAAATGGATATTGGATTACTCAAAATGTTTCAAATGGCCCCTTTAATCTGACCGTGGTAACAACTCTGAAGAATCTAAATCTTAGGTAAACTGAAGAAAATAATGCAAAGCAAAATGAGATTTTAGAGAAGCTTCGTATTAATTTCCTTAACTTATCTAGATTTATCTCTATTTTTCTGTTCGCTATGTATAAATAAATAAATCACCATTTCCTTTTGAGTTCATGTACAATGGAAGTGTCAAATTGATTAAAAGAAAACAAAAAAGAAACTAAGTAAAATTACTTCAGTTTTTTTTTCTTTTTATTTCTTCCCAACTGTAGAATAAATATAGTTAACAAAGTGGAAGCAAGGTGTGACCAAAATTGCTGTTCGTTCAAGAGTGAAGGGAAACAGCGGTTACCTTTAAAAATGAACCCACCTGCGCGCTCGTGCGCATGCGTTCCAGAAAAGTTCGGTGGCGTTAGCTCACCGCTTCAAGTCACCTTTTACCAGCGAGAAGAGACGTTTTCGATGTTTAAAGACGTGCTGCGTTTGAGACAGCTTCTGGGGACAACAGTGTCTCTTCTCTCCGAGCTTCTGGGGGGAATCTAAACTACCTCCCTCGCACTTGTGGGACTTCCAGCACGCGGGGAAATGATGTTGGTTAGCTGAAGTTTGTGTTTACTGATGTTGTGGTGGCTAACTAGTTAGCTCGGTTAGCTTGTTAGCGTGAAAGCTGCGCGTTGCGACCCTTTCGCAACTATCTTTAATTGTCAATGTTAGCTGGAATATAAGCACATTGGTTCTTGCATTCTAAAATAACAGTTCATCTTGGGTTGTTGAAGTTTAAACATATAAACGGTTCGCTTATAAGTAGTGAAAGCGCTCAAACTGACTTTAAAAATCTGCTGCGAGCTTTGAAACGCCTTCACTGTACCCACATTGTGGATACGGATGAAATATCGGGGTCAGAACGTTCTACCTGCCACCTGCCTCCCTCCGTGTCGGACTTAGTTCGTCGTCCTGGTCCGCTATGACCCCCCTATTCATCAAGTAAAAACCCCGTGGAGAGAGAGCGCAGACCTCCAACCATGGGAGGATGTGTGGGAAGATACTGGGAAGACTCGCATAACCGAGGGTCGGCCAGGAACGGTGGACGAGGAGGTGAGACTTCCTTCTTCTTCTTTTTTTTTTTAAGTGTAGAAAATGTAAAAACGTTCGGCTCTCCTGGCTTGCGTCAGTCTGAATAGTTACATTTGCTGCTGTTGCCATGGCATATATTTATCCCCTGACATCTGTTCTGCCCTGTTTTTTTTTTATTATTATATGCCTTTGTGTAAAGAAGTAAACAGAGTAAAATGGCTTTCCTGGGACTCGGCAATAATTTGACTCGTTACCAGACTTTTGGTCTGAAACAGGTCTCCACCAGTTTACTGGACGTCATTTCCTAGCATACTGTTTTAAAATGTTTTTTTTTTTTTTTTACTTTGCATATACTTCCCCTTCATCTCTTCACTTGACGTTTGAATTGTTGGGACTTTTCTGCACAGCATGTAACTGCTTCCCTCCTGTCACAGCTGAAAAGCTCTGCATGTTGGTCTTGTGACAGTTCTGCAATGAAAGCGCACAACATTGTCTTGCAGAAGTTTACAAACCCCCCTGAGAAACTGAACATTTTGTCTTTAGTCACAATAACATTTTATTTGATAGACCCCATGACACATAGTTGAAGTGGAAGGAAGAGGTTTCTGATAATTTTTACAAAGAAAAATATGTAAAAAAAAAAAAAAAAAAGAGGTCTGGCACTCATCAGTATGTAGCCCCACTGAGTCAGCATTTTGTAGACCAACATCTAGTCTGCACAACTAGAAATTTACATTTTTGCAAATCCATTGTTGCAAACTAACACATGCTCCCTTTGACTGTATGGAGAGTGGATATTGATACCATTTTTAACAGATTCTTTATTGGATTTAGGTTACCATTGGTTTTAAACTATTGCAGCTCTGACTCTGTGTTTTGGACTGTGTTGCTCTGTTGGAAGGTGATCCCAAACTATCTAGCAGTTTTTTATTCCAGTGGTTTTTGTTTTGGGTTGTTTTGTATTTATCTCCATTCATTTCCCCAGTCAGTTCTGTCCCTGCCAAAGAAAAGTCTCTCCACAGCATGATACTCCCACCACCCTGAATGGTGTGTTCAGAGTGTCACGCAGTGTTTGTCTGGAAACAATACGTAGTTTTGCACGAAGACCAGAACGTCAAATTTCATCCTCTCCTGACCCATTTGCTGTGTTCGCTATATTACTTTTTTCAAACTTTACACATTACGTCTAACTCTTTTTTTTTTATTATGTTAATAATAGTAATGATGGTGTTCTGCTGCCTGCCTCTCTTCTGTAAAATAAGCAGATGTGACACAGGGATATAGATTTCATATCAGTCAGCGTCACTCTTTCCTGTAAGTATAATGTTCTAGTTAAACACTGCTGAGTTCCCTCTCTTTGTTCTTCCACATTAATGTTTGGCATCCTGATCAGGGTTAGTGCTGTATTCACAGCTCAACTGAACAAACTGGAAATTGCTGCTCAACTTTAATTTCAGCCAAGTGTCGGTGATGAAGTTAAATATTTGCCTCACAAAGTAACTTGTGTCTGAGGTTTTACTTATTTTGGGCACCATACCTATAAGTTAAAACACAGTAAATACAACCAGCAACATGTCATTTGGCATAAATGACATGAAGCCGTCATCCACTGTCTGACTTTATTTGCCACCTCAGCCTGAATGAATTCCTGATGAGGCCTTCTGTACAGTGTTGGTGTTCTGATATCTATTCAGTTATTTCTGAATGGTGATGGGTTTCAGTCTGGGTTTGCTTTGGATTATTGTTCTGGTCTATAATACTATTTCAGAAAAACGCTTCAGGTGTGGGATTTAATATATTCAGGTTTGGCTGTCGATTACATTGTTATACATACTAAAACACCAGATGAAGCAGTGCAGTGTGGTCCTCTCTGAATCTTGGTCCAGCAGACACCAGGCTTACTCTGTTCTTCTAGGAGATTTAACCCCCAGTGACTCTAATTTTACCTAATGGATGTTTCTCCAGTTGTACAGACTTGGCCTCACTTAGCTGACACATGAAGAGTGTAAGGGTGTATTCACACCGGCCTTGTTTAGTTCGCTTTAATCGAACTCTAGTTTGTTTGCCTAGAAAGTCCGGTTTGTTTGGGCAGGTGTGAATGCACAATCAACTCTGATGCTGACCAAAAAACAAAAAAAACAAAAAACTACAGTGCACAGCATTCTGGGTAAATACAACCACAAGTCACGTAAAATGGTAAAAATGGTCTGTAGTCTTTTGCTAAAGACTAAAGAGAAATCCTCCAAAAACTAAAATCTGACGCCACTCATTTTGTTTACGTTTTGTGAAGAAGGAAGTTGCGCTCAGTGTCTTCTTCAGAGGTTTAGTTGTGGTTTGCTCAGTGGTTCTTAGTGCAGCGCCACCAAAGGTAAGGAGGAGAACAGGTTTTTCAAAGTATTTGGTTTGTTTGACACAGTGCAGTGTGAAAGAGAATCTCACCAGCTGAAAATGTAACAAATGTTGCAATTTTGGCCTCCTGTCGTGATTCCAATTAGTTTTCCCTCTAGGTGAACTTGCTGGAATGTCGACTGCTAGGAATACTGTCAGTCATCTGGAATGCTTTCTTTTTTTTTTTTTAATTAAAATGAATCTTTCTCTCAGGATTTACCCATCAACCATAACATTCTTCTGAGATCATTACTGATGTCCATCATCTTTGACGTTTTGTTTGTGAAAAAGCTGTAGAGTCCTACACGGAGCGTCACACCTACAGGAACGTCAAGAGTTTATTTAGGGACATCTGACTGATAAAATCAAGATTTTCCGCTTTGCTTGCCCCTCCCTTTCATTTGCAGAACTTGGGGAAAACTTTTATTTTTGCTTCCTCTATCTCAAAGTGAATATTTAAATACAAAAGATACTGCAGCTATTTGTGGAATACAAACATAAAAAATATTAGTGTAAAATTAAAGTAGTGTGGTTGAGGCCTTTGCTTTTACACCCAGTTGTGCATTTGGTTTTGTTTGATCAGGACGGTTTTAAACACTTTAAAGATAAGATGGTGTGACAAGAACATTTCTAAGACTAACATGAGTTTTTTGGCCAATATTTATTTATTTATTTATTTTATCTATGAAGGACGTAATACACCTTTGTAGCCCAGGGAGAATGCAAATAATTTCTACCTTCATTTTCTCAAGGATGTCGAGTTGCCTCCAGTTTTCGAAGTAGGATTACGGGTTTTCTTTTCTTTAAATATTTTCATCAGCTTCATGCAAAAGTAAACCATAGCCCTGCCCTCATGTCTGCATCCCAAAGTGATTCCTAGTACAGACTGCAGAGGCCAATAAGTGGCTGTTTAAAATTAAAGCCGTCTTCTGGTTTATGACTGTGGCTGGTGATAATTTCCCGCTCTGATTCATATCTACACGCCCTCCCTCTTCCTCTCTGCTCCCAGTCGCTGTTTAACGAGAAAAACTGCAAGTATCATCGTGTCCTGCTGCATCACTGACTCCTGTGTCTTTTGGGACCCGTGCCGACACGGCCTTACCCAGATTCACAGGAAATTAGACACACTAAAAGCTTATTTTTGGTTTGTTTTTTAAATTATTTACGGGTCAGAGTAACGGGTTCTTGCGTTTCTGTGTGTTCTCCCCATTTCTGTTTTTTTTTACTGAAAAATGTGAGTCAGTTTTTGGAAGAAAAAGAAAGAAATTTGTCCTCAGTCTTTTCAAACTGAAAATCACTTTACAACCCAACTTTACTTACTGCAAAATAAAACTTTACATGCTAATATCGTTTTAGAAAAGTACCAATAATGTTGAATCTCTAAGAAAATGCCCTGCATGGAATCAAATTTCTCTAAAAAAAATGAAAAGATGGCTTTTTTATCACTGTATGTTGACTTAATGCTTTGTTGTTTACAGATGCCTCCTTGTTCTAAGGAATTTTCCTGCTTGTTGTAGTCGTCCAGCTCTCCTTAAAAATGTAAATGGCTTACGCTTGTGGCTGGGATGTAATGTTCTAACTGTCTGCTTTTAGTGCTTTTGGACTCATTCTATAAACTGACCGTTTTCAGGAGGAACACTAAATGAGCTCTTCTTACTCTTCTATATAGTTGCAACATTAAAATATCTGGAACAAAGATATCTGGTGACTATCATAATTCTTGAGGGTTAGCTTGTACTTAAAACTCAGATGTTTTAGAAATAAAGCTGTGTAATATACTGCTGATTTACTCTTATTACAGTATCACTAAATGCACTATGGTAATTGGATATTTTTTCTTTGTCACAACTTCACACATTGGGAAGAAGCAACTTTTTTTTGGATGGAAATAATCAAGTAGCTGGATAGATTTCTCATTCTGTTAATGTGTTTGATATGAACATCAAAATTGTATTTATTTTTATTCAATAAAAAGCCCAGTTAGCTAGCATATAGGTGTTTATTAGGTATCTGGGGAGAAACCACATGGGAACATGTAAACTGCATGCAGAAAAACCCAGGTTGGGATTTGAACTCAGGACCTTCCTAGCTGCAAGGCAACAGTAACAATGTTTTCATTACAAACTTTGTCAATGATCAGCTAATGGCGAAACAATAACCCCACAATTGCTGTTTCGATTCAATAAGAAACGCAATGAAAATCACATGTGAATTAGTTTGTTCATTAAATCATTAAAAATCATGCCATGCCATCATCCTCCAACTACTTCCTGTTGTTTTCTTCTTCATGGTTTGCACCAGTGGCAACAGCCTGTTGTTGATCATGTGACTTGTGTGATGCGAAAAAAGGTTTTCTGTTGCAGTTTTGAAATATCACTTTCGATACGGCAAAGAAACCACCTCTTCCTAGAGCCAAAACCTTTTATCCAAAAGTTTTTCAAAATTTCCATGTTTTCATTAAGCAAATTTATTTTCACAAGTTTTCTTTTTTATCCAAATGTAATTTACTAGGGCTGCTACTGACAATTTTATTTCCATTCATCTAATGATGCATCTTTGTATTAATCCAATTGTTCCCCAAAAATCTGAACTTTTTTTTTGCAAACTTTCATTTTTTACATAGCATAAAATAAAAGGTTAGCCTTGTGATCCAACTTTAACCAAAGATTTCACATATGTTGCGTTTCTGGGTACTTAAATCAACTCTCAGAAACGCACAATGCTATATTTTTCATTCAGTGTTACTGCATCTTTAATTGCTTTGCATAGAACTGTAATTATGTTTTCCACTATATTTCTATTGGAGACAGGTGTGTTTTATTTCAGGGCTGCTCGATAATAAACCTTATGATGGCAACGATACTGGTCAATATTTCAGTTTCGATCTCAGTTGTGATACGTGCCTATTTTCTTTTATATTGGTCAGCATGTATTACATTCAAGTCATTGTGGTATGAATATGGTTTTGGTGTATTTGGGCCATCATACTTTATTTTCCATTACTTTTGCTCACTTTAGGTTTGAGATGACACACTATTCTTGTCCAGTGAATTGAATGATTTAGCAGTATAGCGCTTGGTTCAAAAGGAGGACTGATGTAGATGATCATGACCCCTGGATGGATGTGGTGTTTGAACATGTTAGCCTAAGATCTTAGAACTGGACTAAATGTTCACCTTTGCTCCAACAGAGAGTTCAGTACAACAAACAAGCAGTAATACTAAGGCAAAAACAAAGTAATAAAATCATCCCATAAAACAATAAAAGTGCAGATAAATCACATTGTCAGGAAATGCCATAGTCCATGGTATTTACTTAACATGAATACCATGGACTAAAAGTGAGTCTTTAGGAGCACATTGAAGTTCTCCAAACTGTGAACAGATCTGACGTGGAGAGGCAAGACGATCCCCTCTACTTCTTCAAAGTCTGGATCTTTCAGAAACACAAGCAGCCCTTCAGAAGTTCTGTTTATTGCCCTGCTGAAAGGCACATTGTGTGATGTGCCAACCTGTTCTGCAGGCAACCGAGATCTGATCATTCCAGATGGATTTTGGTTAATTCTCTGCAGTCTGCTTATTGACCAGAGCACGTTAATGCTGGGTCTGCACTGGGTTGTTGAGGGAAATCTAGAATTGTTTGAAAAGCAAATTAATTTGTTTGGATTGTAATAGTTTTCCAAAGCAGCATGTGTGACATAATTGTACAGCTCCCAAATGTTTTCTTGCATTTGCGGCCATTATGAACTTACACCAGTACAAATATTATGAAACGTATGCTAATTATTTAAAAATGACGTTATCAGGGCCCCAGTTTGAGCCCAATTATCTTAAATAACAATATTATGATAAGAATGACTCCTCCTGTGATGTAACAAACTTTTATGTGGAAAACCTTTACAAACCCCAAATACTGGAAAATGACTGGGAAGGTTACTTTCACTGTTTCAATTTTTTTTTTCACTCCAGGTTTCATAATAGCATCTGTAAATAATGAACAGAAATACTGGTGGGAAACAGTTGTTCATTGTTTTCCACCAGTTGTGCTACATACAGCTTCAGTTTTTAACTGTTTCAGTTAAGTTTCATTGGTCACTTTTGAATGTATGCAGTGATGGATTTATAGCCAAAAATAAAGTTCGACTAATTTTAAATTCTGTCCTGAGACAACTATGTGATCCAGTTATGTTTTTAATCAAAGCGTCACCCGCACATATGGTGTATGTGAGCTTTAGCGTCCAGCTGTGAAAAGATGCTTGCTAACCTTGATGAGCATTACTGACTGGTCCCTTGTGGTTTAAGGTGACTGCTCTCCCAGCAGCTAACATGTTTTATTGTCCTCAGCTCATCAGTACTGCTAGCCATGTCATAAACCAGCAGACTAGTTGGGAATGAAGCAAACCAAACTCATATTGTGGTGGGATTCGAGGAAATTTCTAAATCACCTTTATTCATCAAAACATCTTGGTGGAAGAAACTGTCTCTGTTTTGGCAAATGGCGTTTCCTTAATGCCGACCTGAAGGTGAAAGTCTGAACCGCTTGTGTCCAGGATGTGTGGGGTCTGCAGAGATGTTTTCCTTTCCCTACAAGTCCTGGATGGAGGGAAGGTCAGGCCTGATCCTCTCTGCAGACCCAATTGTTCCTGGCAGATGAACAAACACTGGACAGAGAGAATAACGGTAGCATAGAAAGATGACCAGCAGCTCTACTTGTTGAGTTTCCTCAGGAAGCACAGTTTCTGCTGGGCCTTCTTCCAAACAGTGTCTGTGTAAAGTCTCAAAAGGATTGTTCCTAGGAACGGAGAGTGATCCAACATCGGTTCTTAGAAAAGTCTCCTGGTACTCAGGAGATACTCTTATTGGGGAACAAAACAACTTTAATTTGTTCCATCATGGTTGGATAGTCTGTATTTAAAACAAAACAAAACAAAAAAAAGGTTCAATCAGGTTCAATATAGTCCTACATGCAAACGACAAACACTTAAGTAACATGAGAGCTAAACTTTACCCACTTGGAAACCACTCCAGAAACCTGGATGATTTGCCTTGGTGATGAGCTTGCACAGAGGTGTTTGACTTCACCTGGGAGTATGCACTCCTATAAAACATGTTGATGCGTTAAGCGCCTGCCGTACACCGCCGTACGGGAAGCATCACGCCGCCAGCGTTTCTACCAGCACCTGGATGAGCACGCTGATACTGTTTCAGTTTTGCTTTACTAATTTTATGAGCTGGCAAAAGTACAGCTGAAAGCAGTTACAGTGTTTCTGATTGCCTTAAACATAGCAGGAGCTTTTTTGTTTTGTAGCAAGTTGTTGCCTTTTAGTTTGTGCTACAATAAAAAGGCCGCTCCGTGTGCGTTTAGTGTTGAGCGAGAGAATGCGCCAACATGCATTAATGACCTCAGAACAGGAGAATGTGTAAGGCTGTTTAAATGTCTGAGGCAAAACGCAACCTTAGCAGCGCGATGCTACAGCAGAGCCAGAAAATCCTTTCATAACCACCTGTTGTTTTTCTCATTCTCATTCGTTTTGTGTGTTTATAGCGTGTTTGATGGAACATAGCACCAGAGAGGCTTTTTATTTGTTTGTTCATGACTCCTTTCATTAGCGCTCATAAATATATCCCGCTTCAATGCAGCCTCTTCACATGGACCCTGCTTTTTATGAGCCCAGCAGGAGCGAAACAGCTTGATATTGCTTCATCTGTCTGTAATGCATTGCTTCATCTGTCTATTTGTGTTCAGCAGGGCTGTTCTCCAAATCACTTCCTTTTGTTTCTGCCTATTTTTCATACCCAAACACCAGACCACAGTTATTCCCGTCAACTGTGCTTCTCCCACTTGAGTCCTCTGAAGTTTCTCAGTAAGTTTGGGGGCAAGACGTTTAAGGCGAGTGGTTTCAGTTAGGAATCTTATTTAAACACAGTCAAGCTTACTGTTTTGAGGTTTTATTGTGATTCTAAATTGAGGAACAATACAATAAAATCACAATTGCTGTCTGGGAAGGATAAATCTATCCTCCAGGAAATGCAGCTTCTTTTTTTTATGTTCATCGACTCAGTTGTTGTCCAACTTCCTCCTGTTTTTTAATGCATGGCCATTTGGTATTTGTCAATTTTTGCCAATACAGATATATATTTTTTTGGTCTTAAAAGTTGCTAGGTAACAGTAGGGAGACTATTAACTGCACACATGTAGATATATCCTGGTAGACAATGGCTGATTTTCAGACCTCTGTGGAGGTAGTTGAGATCGATTTCACATGCATTGGCCGATCACCTGTTATGTAATGGTAGAATTAGTGCAGCCATCATTTTAATTGTGTTTTGATGCATAAAAATGTATTTCAAATCATTGTACTTTCTTTACTTGAGCTTTAATAGATTGAACATGCTTATCTGTAGATTAAACAACACAAACTGAGTTTTGCTGAACAAATGTGCAGTTGGCAGGGTAGCTAACTCTGTCTACGTTACGGTTGGGTCCATTTAAAGACGTACTCGATTAGAGTGACGGTGATGTCTGTACTATAATAATCTCCCTTTGTCAATATTTATAGTAGAAACAGTTCATGACTGTCTTGTCTGTTAGAGAAGTTAGAGCTAATGTAATGTATGTGGGTAGTTCTCCCTGACCCCAGACTGAGCTCCATTTTCAACACAAACATGATCTGTAAAGTATCTGCTACACAGTCAGATGACCTGGGCACTGCTCTGAAGTATGAGGCTGATTCACATTAGATGACTATAAAAGAGATTTGGATCTTGTGTAAGGTTTTGTTTCAAAGCCTCTGGAAGGCCTTTTTTCTTTTTCTTCTTGTTGCTGAGTGCTCTCTCTGAGGGCTTCTTACTAGTGGTGCACCGGTTGCAGTTTTCGAACCAGTTACTGATCTGAAAAAAGCCTGACTTGCCAATTCCTATTTTGACTCATAACAAGTTTTTTTTTTTTTTTTTGACTGTGAAGTTTCTAAATATATTTTTATATAAAATTGCTGAGTTGGCATGGCAACAGTGGGGTGATTATTGTTAACAAAAGAAGACGATGGCTGATTTTTCAGACCTTTGCAGAGGTAGATAATATCAGTGACAAAGATTGGTTTGACATGCAAGTATTGGCCAATCACCAATCTCCCAAAATTGATGTGAATTTTTTAATTACAAACCAAAATGCAATGGCATGTACACAGACATTGAGTAAACAGTTTATTTATCTACTAACCACATCAACTGTAAATAAAGTGATACACCAAACTTGACCCTTTTTTTTTCTTACAGAGCTGAAATTAAATGGAAATCCCTTCTTTTTTTTCCCTTTGCGGTCAAATTTTCATATCTGCACCAATAAAGTGTATTATTCTTTGTTTGGAAGCCTCTTCCAGCTATCTAATGCAGTGCTTGTTAAAGTAGTAGATTATCCTGCCAATATTTCCATATCCAGCATCTTCTGGATCTATACATTCATCAGAATGGGTGACAGTTGACATTCTGTGGGAAATGGCGGCTGTTTGTTTCAGTGGTTCCTGGAAGAAATCGTTGAAACTCTAACCGATCCAACTCTCACACTTTTATAAGAAAGTTGTTGTCAGGCAGTCTAGTGGTGTTTCGATATGGTGAGTTTACCAAATGGGCAGAAAATTCTTTGTATATTTGGTCAGAGGCAGTCATTCTGAAAATTGCTGGATTCTGGTGAACAAATGATTTCTCTCTTGAGGTCTCCATGCATCCTTAAAGTGTTGAATCTATGAAGGTCTTAAAATGAAGGTTTTAAAATGTCTTAAATTAATTTAAAAAGAAAGTAGACCTTTTAATATTTTAATCACCGGTCTTAAATTTTATCTTGACGGCATTAGTCTTGTGTGTGTAATTTCTAATTTTTTTCCTTGCAGGACTTTTCTGTCAGGAAAAAGTTTGAGTTGCACTCATAGTCCTTGGGTTCTCTAACTCAAGACAGTTGAGGCTACCGCTAATTGACTGCTAACACATCCTTGCTAGCTATCTAGCTTTGTTGTGTCTATCTTGGGCAAGTGCAAATTTCTTGCCAGTTGGCTATGAAGTTTGTAAATTTCTTTAGAAATTATAGATATAGGTCTTAAATTCCATAATAGTCTTATAAAGGTCTTAAATTTGAGTTATCATATGTAGTCTAAATAGAGGCAGTGGTCTTCATGTCACACTGTTCTGATTTATATTTTACACACCAACCAGTGACTCCCATCTCTAATTGAAGCAGGTGTTGTACTTCATATTTAAGGGTACAGACATCTTTTTCTTTCTGATATTGCAGTACAAAAGCCATGTCTTTCGACAAAAATTTGAGGAACAATTTACATATTCAGAGGAAGGAATGACTTCATTAGGAGCTTCAGTAAACAATGGGAAGCGGCAGAGTGTCCAAGTCATGCCTGCGCTTTGTGTTGAAACCGATGGTGGACGACACAGATAGGGTTACACAAACACACACACGTAGGGTACACATCCTTCATGCATATTGCAAGCTCTGCAGCACCTGCTAATTTTAGGCTGGGACGACATGTCGGTGTGTGGTGGGAGTGTTTGCTGTCTCTGGTGACGGATCCGATTTCTCTTCCCTGCCAGGTTTTTTTTTTTTTAATTATTTTTATTGCTGTTAAAATGAGAATCATATTCTGTGGGTTCATATCTGTTGCACACACACCCGCCTGTGAAAAGTCTGCAATCTGAACAAAAAGTTGTTTCCGTGCTCTTCAAACCAAGAATCCTGTTCACCAAAGGTTCACTGAATCGTCCAGTTATCGGATATTATTCACCCTCTTACTATGTCCAACCTGGTTTAAAGGAGTGGTGCTTTCCTGTGCTTGCAAGTGTTTGAACACTAAGGCTGAAGTCTTTTTTTTTTTTTTCTTTCTTTCTTTTTTTTTTAGCCCTAAAATGCAAATACAATCAAATTGTGTTCATAGGAAACTGGGCAGAGCTCATTCAGGCTCTTTAAATATATTCTTGTTAGAAACTAATGTGGCTGAGTGGCTTGAAAAAGTATTTGTGCCTCTGAGGTTTTTCACATTTTGACATGCTACAACTGCAAACAACAGTTTTTATTTTACTGGGATTTGATGGAAACTAGTGTATATTTGTAGAATGTAAAGTCTAAAGTGGGAATGGATTGTAAAACTTTTTTTTTTTAGAAGTACTGTCTGTCATCAGGGAATTCTAAAAAGTAGGAAACAATTGCAGGATATGGGTGTCCAACTAAATTGACAAGCACATAATTAAAAAAGCATAAATCAGCCAAGAGCCCCACGAGGAGGTGGCAGCATCATGCTGTAAGGATTACAAATCCATTCTATACTACTATATTTTCTAAAAAAAAAAAAAAAAAAAAAGGTTAAATTACACACAGCACACATATATTGCAATGGATTTTATTTAGGGGCATCAGAGTACAATAGCAACAGTCCTAATTAACTAAATTCAGTTCAAAAATACTCCAGTAGCAGTCAGTTGTCCAATGAATCTGAAGAGGCCTCTGACTGAAGACTTGCTGTGTGACAATCTCATGACATGCTAACAGCTCCATATTCTGGCATCGGAGATGCTATTCCACAATAACATGTCTTAGATGACATCATCCAGCTTATTGGCAAGAAATGCAAATCCACCTCATTTGCTTTTGCTATTCCTCTTTGAATTTGAGGCTCTCTGGTACTTGGGTCAAAGTTCAGATATTATTTGAGGTTTTGAGATGACAATTAGCTGCTCTTAGTTGTTTAAAAAAAATTGTTGCCATGGCTACCCATCTTAACAAGTGTTAGAAAGTAAAAATAAAAAGAGCAGAAATCCTTCTAGATGCACAACATCCAAAACCAGAGGGCACAAATTGTCCAAACATGAAATGATTCAACTGCAAAGATGTAACAGAGTTCATTGAAGTTTCTTATGCGACTAAGATTTCAGCCAATGTATCCTACAGAAATATTTTTTTCTTGCTGTTAGTTTATCGTTCTCTCTCTCCCAGGACGGAACGAGCCGCTGAAAAAAGACCGTCCCAAGTGGAAGAGCGACTACCCGATGACGGAGGGACAGCTGAGGAGCAAGCGAGACGAGTTCTGGGACACGGCACCGGCGTTTGAGGGCCGGAAGGAGATCTGGGACGCCCTGAAGGCCGCCGCCGTGGCCCTGGAGTGCAATGACCACGAGCTGGCCCAGGCGATAGTGGATGGAGCCAGCATCACTCTGCCACACGGTGAGGCCCGTCTCCATCGGGACAATTCCTCACATTTACACACTTTAGACGTTTGTTTTTTCCCTTCCTTTCACAGGGACGCTGACCGAATGTTACGACGAACTGGGTAATCGCTACCAACTGCCAGTCTACTGCCTAGCGCCCCCTGTCAATCTCATCTCAGAATGCAGCGATGAGGACCGCAGTGACAGCCCTGAACCCCCCGTAGCATCTAAAAAAGAATTTCAACTCAAGGTAACTCCTCTCAGACCTGTACTACGATGTGTGCCCTACTAAGTTATCCTACAATTTGTGGTAGATGGGGGGGAGTACATTTCTATCAATTTTCTAGAAAAAGTTTGGAAATTTGAGTTTGAAAATTTGTTAGAACACCGAAATTTACTAGGTAAAAAAATTGGAAATTTGAGTTCAAAGTCAAAATTTCAACTTTTGAAACTCAGAAAATTTCCAACTAAAACTTAGAAATTTCCACTTTTTTCAAATTTCTAAGATTATTCCTAAGATTTAAAGTTTTTTTTTTCTCGCAAATTTTCAACTTTTCAAAGTCAGAAATTTACTTTTTTGCTAAAAAAAATTGTGATCTAAAAATTTCTGACTTTTTGGTGGAAATTTACAAAAATTCTTTTTAAAATACACAGTCAGAGATTGGAAATTGGAATTATGAAAATAAATTTTCTTAATGGATGCACGCCAATTTCGAAAACTATTTCAGTACTGTTTTTGCTCTAGAGTGGTATGGTTGTTCAGCCATTTCAAAATTTGTGTATTTTGCAAAACTGTAACAGAAACACCTTTTCCACATCACACGAGTCACGTGATCAACAACCAGATGTTACTATTGGCAGAAAAAATAAAGAAGTCAAGCGGTGATGGCAGGATGATGGCGCTGCATGTTTTTTACCGACTTGTCACATAAACAACCTGGTTCATGTGTGATTTTGTGTTTCTTTAATGGAAACAACACAATTGCTAATTTGTTTTTTTTCCTCAACATTAGCGGAATATCAACAAAGTTTTACGCACATTTATATTTTAAATGCAGCTTCTGTCTGGTAATCCATGAAGTAAAATTGGAGTAAAGTTATTAAAGATTTTTCATCTTGCCGGTTCAACCATCTGCTTTGTTAGGTACGACTGTCCACGGGGAAGGATGTGCGCCTCAACGCCAGTATGGCCGACACCATTGGGCAGCTGAAGAAGCAGCTGCAGGCCCAGGAGGACATCGACGTGCTGCAGCAGCGCTGGTTCTTCTCTGGCAAGCTGCTGACAGACAAGACGCGCCTGCAGGACACCAAGATCCAGAAGGACTTCGTCATCCAGGTCATCGTCAACGCACAGGCGTCAGGAGCCTCCAAACCGTCACCCATAACCACTTCCTCTTCGCCCAAGTCCCAGTGATTGCAGCAGGTTGGAGCAGAGGTACCACCCGATGACTATGCTGCATTTGACAGAAAACAAAATTTTGGAGGCTTAAACTAAAAAGGGGAATAAAGAAGAAGTGCTGCTTACTTTTTAACATTTCTGGTTTGTGTTTATTTGGAAGAGCAGATTGCTGAGTCTGGACATCCTCACCAGACTCCAGGTCTGGGTGTGTATTGTGTCTCTGAGCCACTTTCAAACGGAAGTGGAGCTCATCGCGCTGGCGGAAACGCCGCCCTTGGCCACTGCATACTCAGACTTTTCATCTGCAACGTGGAGCAGAGGGGTTCCTGTTGGATTAAATCACACAGACACTTAGCAGCTCTGGTGGAGCGTACAATGCAACACGTTTCTTTTACTGACAAAATACTAACTGAGCTGTTTTGCACAATTAAAGGTTCTTACTATACTTCTGCGGTAGATTGTGTGCCTTCAAGATAAAAAAAGGGTTAATATAAAGGATGAGAGACTTCCTGCTATAGGCTGAACCCTGTGTATTTTTTTAGATTCAAATCAATCATGAATTGCTGTCACTGCTGCCTTTATTATGCTGTTTTATAATGGGTGTGTATTGTGTTAATGCAGGAAAAACAATCTACGATAAAATCCAGTTTTTTGCCTTCCAGGCGGCTTCATGACCACTAGAAGGAGCCACACTGCCCCTTTCTGTTCGGTTTTATTGTTTTGGTGAATTTCCACCCCCTCTCTCTCTCTCCAACTGATGATTGTGATTACTTCATATTCCCTGAAACTATAGAGGAAAATTCCCTTCACCAGCATACGAAGGACTGTACGTGGAGCAGTGAGTCAGAACTATGACCCAAAACCCAGATTCAGATATTCAGAGGTTGATTTGAACGCCCCCTAGTGGTAGCATGTCGTATTGAAAATGGTGAAATAATGGTCCACCAATAAACAGTGGAAAGGAAACGAATAGTTGGGGGTTTTTTAAGCTTTTGAATGCTTTATGTAAAAATAGTGAGATGGGCTTCGTTTTCTCTCACTGCTCCAGTTGCTCACTTCTCCTGACCGTCTCATTACGGTACTTGTATCATTTCAAAGTCATTTAAATACCAGCGCTTATAACAGGGATACTCCACCGCAAATGTCGCAGACTTGAACAAGAAGTTTTATTTTTTCCTATATGTGCAATACAACAGACCTCGCATTGTTTTGGTTTCTAAAGCAACAGAGTTGTGTGAAAGTAGAGTCCAGGCCAGCTGCGATCTGATAATCAGGACCAGCACCCCGCCTAGTGGCTGCAAATGGTTATTTTTCTACGAAATGTATTCATGTATTCTCTTCTTCAAACAATCAGAGCACAGCCTGCAAGGCAAACCTTCGCTTATCAGTGAGTCCTGTCTGTCTTAGCTGTGAAGGAACCTCTTAGTTTCAGGGTGAGTTCATTTATTGAACCGCCATCTTTGCTGAGTTGAGCCCTGACTAGAAAGTCGGTGTTTGATCCTTTTTTTTTTTCCCCAGACGTTTGTCATTGTATTTTGTCTTTTGTGAAACTTAAAGGGATTCAAAAATGATTCAAGAGCTACAAAGAACCTCAAAAAGAAACCCCTACTTTTATGGGTCCAGTAAAGCACGCATGCAGTAACCACTTAATCTCAAAGAATTTTTAACCCGCAACTTAAAACGGCTCCCGATTTGTTCGCTCCATTGTCTTCCAACATTTTTCTATTTAGTACTTGTAAACGAAGCATTCGGTGCCTCCCCATAGCATTTGTTTCTCTTGGTGGTCAAGAAACTAACCACATTATATCATATGAGACTTTAAAGGAACAAGACTTTGCATTTACTCTCTGCGTTAACCCTCCCGCGATCTTATGTTCAGGAGGAGCGCGTGCGGCTGTTCTTATTAGAAAGCGGGGCATTTGTAACAGCGCACGTGAGCTGAACTGTTGACAGGGTAAAAAGCTCGCGCGGGAGGGCTAAATTGTTTTACAGACGTTCAATTACAATTACAAAATTGACACCTAGTCGATGGGAAAGCTGGGTTGAATGTTACTTTGAGCACAAAATGGCACAATGAGCAGCTGCCATTTAACCTGGAATGTTTTCCTCGGCAGCCTTAATGCAGTTCATTCGCGACCAGCCATGGTTCAAACGGTAAACACGCTTTTCGCTTTGTCGACGCTTTTAGAAAAGAAATTTAATATTTTTATTGGATATTAAAATTACAACTTCAGGTAACAAAAAATTTTTTTGATTTGGTTTTGTTTTGTTAAAGGGTATGCTTACCTCGTTTTAAAACCTGATGGATCTGATTTTCATTATTTCTTCACATGCACTCAGTAATGTAAAGCCATGTAAGTAAAAAAAAATCCTTGCTGTATGTTGGACAAGTTTCAACTTTCCCCTTTAGCATATCCTCCAGGATGGAAGTCATATAGCCAAGGTTTGCTTCTTTTACCGTCTGATTTTTGGTCCTCCTTGGGCTCTTTCTCAGTCATGTGAGCTGCTTGTAAAACATAGTACAACAAATGTGTGTTTATAGTTTCCAAAGCTGTGAATTTGTCCCACTTGACTGATTTTCACCTGTATTTGGTTGCTTATTTGCAAAAAAAAAAATTGAAAATGCTTTGCATTTGTAGCGATCATTTGTCTGAGATGTTAATTTTTCAGGAGAGGTTCACAAAATGTCACACAATTCTCCAGAGATGTTAGTTTCAGTCTGTCCACATTGGAAACTCGGATTATTCAGGTCAGTCTGGAGAAACAGGAGTAAAATATGTATAAGAATAACATTTTGTACACCTCGGAACAGAACACGACAAGAGTAATGTAAATGTTGTGAACATTTGTTTTTATGCTACACAAATGGACCCCCAAAACGACTATGAAATTAAATAAAAGCCATAACGTGAGATCAAGAGATTATATCAGCAAGGAGCTGCCACTCCATGTATTGCCTATTATTCTTGCCTTTAAGAACTTTAAATTAAGTTTTAGGTTTAGATTTTTGTTTTTCACAGCAGAACAGACATATAAAGCACTAAAAATGTTTAAAAATGGGTTTATTTAGTCGGAGGGAAATGTTAAGAACATGATGACATTTACAAGTTATTTTATTGTTCATTTATATGCTGATTTCATGTAAAATCATGTTTTTAAACTGTTGAATAAAGTAAAACTTGTGAAAGTAATTCTTGCATTAGTTTTTCCTTCAGTTTTTCCCCCACTGGAGACAATCTACGAATGCATCTCAATAAGTTTAAAGTAATTTCAGTAGACCACTTAAAAACATGGAACTCGCACACATTGATTTTCCAACTACCTTTTTAGTATTAAAAATTGTTAAAATGTTCTTGTTATTCTGAATTTGAGAAACTGAATTTTGGCTTTATATTAACTGTAAGCCATAGTAATCAGTCATTATGCAAATTGTGCTATTTTAAAACACTTGAAATTTTAGTAAATTAAGTGTTCAAAGATATTCAAGTTTGAGAAATATCTGTATCTTCGTCTTTACCACAAGATGGCGCTGTGCTCCTGTGCACAGATGGGAACAAGGCTTGCTTAACAAACAGGGAACCTTCCAGTCTTGTCTTGGCAAATGTGTCAATTTGTAGCATGTGACTGACATTCAAGGAAAAATCCAGTTTATGAAGCTAGGTTCCATCTTTTTCTTCCACATTTTCTTGTTGCTCTGCAACCTGCAACACGACTACAAGAGTTGGTGTTTCACAATCATTTGACAAATGGGAGAACGAGGCCAGACAAACACTGCTACAGCACTTTTTTATCCCTACATTGCTTTTCTTGTTGACCACTCATTAATCACCCATTTTCTAAAATACATTTCAAACCACAAATAGCTGCATCTTGCACTCTTTTCTATAGCTTGGTGGGTGGGGGTGGGGAGAGTACAAAAATTACAAGCTTTAATTCTGTTTATTACAAAGAAGAGCTGTTAAATGCTTATCTTTCTGTCTCAGCAACAGGAAACTGCTCAGTGTGTTAGCATAGCTGGTTTTTCTCTAAAAAGCCACAGAAGGTATTTTCTGATTATGTAAGGATCCTATTCCGGCATTAGCCGCACACATGGGGTGGCACATAGAGAGGAAGGTCTTAAGGCAGTTTTTCTGTCTTGGTTTCTGTAAAACAGTCAACAGAGTCTGTGGAGGACTGTGGCACTCTGAGTCTGGGGAAAAAAGCCCCTATTGATGGTGGGATTTCACAGGGAGAACTGTGTGTTTTTGGTCACTCGCCCAATGGGTTTTACCCTGAATTCTGATGGACCCACGGTGACCTGACACCACAGCAGAGAGGTTTTTAATAAGAACCTGGTTACGCACCGATGTATAAGGGATTCACTAGATTTACAACAGTTATTCTTCACTTTGTTGTCTCTTGCTTTTTTTCTGTGCAAAACTGCCATGCTCGTCGGATTGTTTGGAGATCCTCCCGAAACCACAGCAATGTCAGCACTCGCTATTTAGAAGAATAAAGTACATTCCTTTACATTTTTGGCTAAGTTGAATTAAACCGTTTTCTGTGTCTGTTCTGAAAATTGTTAAACACTTAATTTAAACAAAGAAATAGGTACTATTTCCCTCCCCTCCCCTCCCCTCAACAAACCCCTAAACAGTTCTCTGGAAATGTGGAAATTCCCAACCCACATGCTGCAATTCCCTCTTTTGTGGCTTCCAGTCTCACTGACCAGTAGTTTACCATTCAAACGGGTAGCCAGTAGTTATATAACATTATGTCATGGGGTTCTGTAGCTGTAATCTCTGGGAAATGCACACCAACTGAGGTTAAGCCTCATTAGCTGTTAAGGCTCTGAGTCTCAGACCACCCTTATTGTCATGGGGTTTTCAGAAGTGTTTTCAAAGTAGAAATAAAAACATGTTCTGTTTCTTTGTCACTGTGAACCTGGCCCAAAGACAAAAAAGTCATTACACATTAGCCTTGCATTTCAACAGCACATTTAGATATCTGACATTAAAGTTTGTATCCCAGTAGGTAAAATTGGGTGGTGAAGGGTCAAGCTAAGACATTTGTGCTACAGATTTTATTTTCTACATGCTGAAAATTTCCATGGTGTGAAGTTGACATGTGAAGACAACTAATGCCACCGCCCTCAACTGATAGAAATGTAACTTAATTTCATTGTATGCTATGCAGATGCTCTGTCTGCACCAAGGAAGAGTTACTCACCTTGAATTGATGAATGCTTGAAACAGCTACAAGTCTGACCAGATTTCTGATTTGACTAATGGGGACATTCACAGACATTTTGGAGAGCATTGAAATTTCATTGACAGATGGTTGGTTAGTCAAGTGATGACATAAAATGTGGATGGAAGGATAAAAGCGGCAGCTTTTCCAGTTGTCATGAAATGGGAATAAGTTGTCTTAGCTACGTAATTTAGCTACATCATTTAGCCACACAATTTAGCTATATGAATTAGCTACATCAGTTAGCTACACGATTTAGCTACATGAATTAGCTACATAATTTAGTAAGAGTTTAAACTGGAACAGAAATTTAACAAAAGGCTTTTAGACATTGTTCATCTAACAAATAACATTAAATTCCTTTGTTTAAAGACATATTGAACATCTCCAGCTGCTGTGCTGGTTGGTGGGCTCTGCTCCTCACATGTTGGGTTTACAATGGAAATTTCTTTGTCATGCTGCTTAAAGCAGTTTGTTTAGAGAGGTTGTAAAACCTATTGTAGTTCCCACTACTGTTTAAATGCTGGGGTGAAAACAGACCCTTTTTAAATTACACCCACTTGCCACTCAGAGCCTGAGCTTACATTTTTACCAGAGCTGGCAGTGGAAACACCACAAGCTGAAATTCCGGTCTCCGATTTCTGCTGATTTTCCTGCGTCGTTGATTTCTTGTGCTATCAAAAGACTCCTGTACTTTCCAGTTTTTATTTTAAGGAAAATGTTTCCATTGGCATTGTAATATTTTACTTGACATCAGCATCACGTGTGCGTTTCCCCCCACTCCTCCCACCCCTCTCGCTTGAGTACCTCAACACTGGCAGGGGAAAGAGGGACATTTAGCATGCATGGCTGCGTTTGGTGGAATTTTAGATTGAGTTTCTCGGCAACAGTTTAACAGATCAAAACTTTGCATTTTCACAGTACATTATGGTTTTGACTTCACTCGGAACATATTTGCCTCCCTATTAATTTTCTCCAGTTGCAGTTTAGGGGTCAGTTTGCATGGAGACTCGCTTCTTTAGAAAGTGATTTCGAAACACTAATCTTATTTCTGTCAGGATGATTCTGTTGACAGTTTTTTTGGGGATTTCTTTATTTATCATACCTGGAAGTCGTCCATAGGGTTGAAAAACAGCCGTTTCTTATGAAATACACACTCTGATCCGGCATAGCGGAGGACTTTAACGGGAACGGATGAAGAAAGAAAATCCCGGAGCAAAGTGCATGCATGTGTTTGTGTCTGCATAAGTGTTCCGATTATGCTGGACAATCCCTGCATTCCTGCTCCCAATGGACGTTCATCCACTTACCCAACGCTCACCTGGCTTGCACCTAAAACCTTCCCTAATGCTGCAGCCTGTGTGTGACTCACCTAATTCTCTCAGGCATAAAGCAGCAGTTTGAACCTACTCACCCAATGGCCTGATGGGCCACGTCACGGGCGAGTCTGCAGGAGAGTTTTAAAGCTCTGGCATCAGTTTGGGGCTTAGCTTGGTGGTGGGAAACATGGAGGGGTTGCTGAATGGGGCTTACATGGCTCGGGGTTAGGTGGTTCTGTTCAGGTTATTTCTTTAAAGGGACGGAATCAAGTAAAATCAACTTTTTTTGAGCTTTACATCATGTTACAATGTTATTCCCTCATCAAAAACGTACCTGGAGTGTTGCCTTGATTCTTTCGTGTATGTTTGAAAAATCCTTGAATCTCCCTGGCGACCATTCATCTGATCAAAACACCTGGATGGACCTAGTGCAGCCGTCGAGGCGAAGCGTTTTCCAAGCTTCCAAGCTTCCACCTCACAGAGCAGCTCTTTCGCACTCAGCTCCTTCAGACTAGCTATCAGCAATTAGCAAACACCTGGTGGATCTCCTCATCTGCTGAGCTCATTATAGGAGCTTCTTCTCAGTGAAATGCTGCAGCAGTTTTACCATGGTAAAACTTTGTTAAAGGGTTAATAGAGGAGCCATGTTGGGATGACTTCCTGAAGGCGGAGTGTCACAAAGAGTAGGAGTTTTTAAAGAAACAGTCATATTTGGCATATACAGCATTTTTATAAAAACTGAAGTTAACATAGTTGCTTGATTGTGCAATAAAATGACACCATGTGGCTAGAAAACACATCGTACCCTTTAGATGTTCTTTATCAAGACGCAAACTGATCACAAGATCAAATGAATGGCATAACCCTCAAACTAAATAAATGTCATAAGTACAAGGAGACAAACAAGAAGTCAAAATGACAATGAAGATTTTAGATTTTAAGAGAATATCTTAGAGAGAGAGAAAAAAATCAGATTACCACTTAAAGGTAGGAGCTACACTGATGAAGTGCTTTAATAGCCGCCTCCATCATGCATTGTTGTTCCATAACCTTTCATCTTTTTATTATTGCTAGTTTGTCTTTTGGATGTTTCAGGTGTTCTTTCATCTATGTTCCTTTGTTCTTCCTGTAAATCATTTTCAATGCAGAGAAATCCACTCCTTGTGTCGGATAAAGTTTAAGATTTATTTAGCAACTTACAAAGGTTTAAACGGGTTGGCACTTTTTTTTTTTTTTACTTTCAGGATCTTCTGAAACTACTCTCTGGGTCCAGAACTTTGAGATGTTCCTCAAACTTGACTTAAGAGCGAAGGAGATCGGAGTTTCTCTGTCGTTTCTCCAATTCTTCGGAATACGTTACCATTCCAGATTAGATCTGCCCACAGTCTGGGTCACTTTAAATAGTTTCTTAAAAACATATTTGCATTCGTTGGCATTCAGTTGAGGTCTGATGCTGTAACGTTTCTGTTGTGATGTTTTAGTTTTACTCTCTTTTCGTCCTTTTACTCTATTCTGACTTTCTGTTTTTTTCCGTACGTCCTTGTTCAACCTGTTCTCCCTCCAACCAAATACGTGACAAAACCAGCTCCTTTCCTCCCCCCCGGCCACAAACGTTGTTTAACTGAGCCAACTAAAACGACACAGAACCACTCTGTCCTCCACCTTCAAGACCAACAGATTCATTAATTAACCTGTTGCCAAAGTAACCAGTTCCTCATTTCCCCTTCATGCATCTGCAGAACTCCTTTTTCTGTAGTTTCCCGGTCAGCAGTCTGTCTCAGAGCTGTGGTACAGCTCAGGGATTCTCCTCGATGCAGACAGGATATGAGTCACTGATATGAACGCCATCGAAGCCAGTTGATCCCAGACTAAAGGAAGCAGGTGAGACGGAGGTCACCTGGAGGTCAAACACACAGACATGTGAACTGGGCTGATTCTGGAGCAGCTGCCTTTGCTTTAGTTAGACTGGTAGGTCCCTTTTTTTCACTGTTGATAAAAGAATTGTAGACACTAAAGTTTATATAATCTATGTTATGGATGGGTTGTCAGTCAGACACAATCTAAACTTTGCACCAGAGATAGTTCTCGGAGGAAAGCTGCCCAGGGTTAACCTTCTTCTTCTGGCCCACCAAAATAAATGCAAATCTTTTAAAAAGAAATAAACATCCTGGGAAAATTAATAGCCTTTTCATTTATTAGAATTATTACAAAGTGAACAAAGATTTATGTATTTGTTGTCTTGATGTTTGGTTTATGAAAACCTTTTTTACCAAAGTAAGTGCTTTTAAATATAAAAACCCTTTGTATTTTTTTGTTGTTGTTGTTGTTTTTTATTGAAGTTTCCACTAAGTAATCTGATTTTCGTCGTTCCAATTTGCGCAATTTTATTACCAATGAAAATGTCGCTACTGAAAACCAAAACTTAACTACCTCTCTGTTTGGGCACCCAATAAGAAATGTCAATAGAGTTAGCACCCTCCACATGTGTAGTTAGCTGTGGGACAGATATATTACCCGGTCCATCCAGTCATTTATTATTCATCCCCTCTTGTTCTTGCAGGTTCACCAGAGCCTCGTTTCCACTCAGCGGTGGAAACGTCATGGGTCACTGGAGTTCGGTAAGCTTTTTCATGGTTGTGCAGATTCAGGAAATTACTTCCACCACCAGTTGGAATCTCACTTGGAAGCCAGGGCTAAACCCAAACACCCAACGTTGTGTCATACCAGCACGACGACAAACGCATTAGTTTTTGTTGTTGTTGCAGGTAGTGACTGTTTTGTGTGACCCCAATACCTTCACCCTGACCGTATCACCGTCCTAAAGACCTGCAACTGACGGAGGTTTCTCTCTTTAGAACAAAAAGTGTGTGGTTGTGTGTTGGAATCAGTTGTGCTGTTTTGTTTCTCTCACTTCACAGTCAGAGGCCTGAACAGCTTTCAAAGCTAAAAAAGTTACAATGGGGTTTACTGGAGGTTGTCTGAGCTAAACTAGACTGATCTAGTAAAACTTTGGCATCTATCCACAACTGCACATTTCAAACGTCGACAACAAAGGGATGGAATTGGTCAAATTTAACAGAATGTTTAGGACTGGCAAAAAAAGACAAAAAAAAAACAAAAAACAAATGAGCAATAGCCAACATGGAAGAAGACCGACAGACCCCAAGAGAGATGAGGAAGTGGAGGCAGAGATGGGGAGGGGAGTCTGTGCCACACAAGTTGCCCCGGAGGCCTGAGTGGTCACACTGGTTTGGCAGAAAGGAGGAGGAAGAGTGTGGAAGAGGAGGAGGGGTTGGTGAGTAGGGAGAGGGGTAGTAAGGGGGGCACTGAGGGCAGTTCTTGGTGCCACGTTTGCATCAGAGAACTGTAATTCCTTTCACCCTAGACTGGAAAAGAAGTGGCATGGCAGCTGCAGAACAGATTATCTGAACAGATGACATAAGAGAAGTGTGAACAAAGGAAGATCTGAAAAGATTAGGTTGATGTAGAACTGCAAAATGATGTACTGAAATTTTCAAAAATAAATTAAAATGGACAGTGAAACACAACGTTTTTATGGCTTTCTTTTTTTTAAAAAAGACTTATTTCCTTTAAACTTTTATCTGTGAATGACTAAGTAGTAGAAGTGATAGATTCGAGAAACAAAATGGTGCAGAATCTCAAAATATTATGCAAAAGGAGAAAATTATTTATGTTTTTATGTAAATTTTTTTAATAAAACATTGCATATCAGAAATTATTGAAACCTTTTGCTGTGAGTAATGAATTACATGTGCTACTAGTACAAGGGTTGTGCAACTTCTGGCAGTGATTGGATCACAAGTCTATTTGAAATAAGAAAAATATTGTTGCAGGTTTGTATTACTTAGTGTGCTCACTTAAAACAGCATTTAATTCAAACATCCCATTTGTTTTTAATCTTGCATCTGGAACACGGTAAAGTTGGAAGTGATGTCACTCCGGTCTAAATCTGACTTCACTCTAACATGTTTGAGTGAATTCTCTGGACTCACAGTCACCAAGTGGAAATCAGTCTTTTTAACACATTCCATTTGTTCATGAACAATTCATGTGTAGGATGTGAAAAATGGTTTTCCTGATTTTGTATGTAGCATCAAAACAAACAAACAAACAAACAAAAAAAAACATGCAAAAAGGTTCGTAAATTGACAGTAAAATGTGAACCCAGGACTGAATTGATGAGGAAATGTTTTCGGTAGCGATGGTGGGTCTACATCTCGGCGTCAACATTTCAAACTAAGCTAATTTCTGTTTCTATTTGCTGAAACGTCACAGAGAACAGCCAGCTAGCATTCTGATACGTCCCAACAGCTGAAGATAATCACCTAGCCTAAACAGGTTGTTGTTAGTGTGTTAAAAGACACACTAAGTTAGCAAGAGAGTGTGATGTGATTTGCTAGCTTTTCTTGTTTTTGCCTTGCAGCCTATGGTAGCTTAAAGTTGTCGCTAACCAAAATTAGATATTACAGTTGACGTGTGATATTTGCGGGTGTTGGGAATTGCGAATAGCTAAAATCTGTGTATACTTGAGAGCCCCTCTAAAAACGTTTACAGCTGCTTCTTTTTGTAGTTTTAACACCAAATATACCGTAATATGACCGCGGTAAAGCTAGCCGGCTCTGACTCCAGCCGGCCCAGCACACAATATACAAGTGCGCGGTCGCTCAAGACATTATGGTACACCCATTTACGGGCTGCTTTCACAATAAAAGCGCACATCCGGTCCATGTTTGAGCCACTCAAATCCAGCCGCATCATTTGCAAACACAAAATAATATATGCTGAGAAACTAATACAAAACTAATACTATATATATATATATATATATATATATATATATATATATATATATATATATATATATATATATATATATATATATATATATATATAGATATAGATAGATAGAGAGAGAGAGAGAGAGTCATCTTTTCCCCCTAAGTTGCCATGCCCATTGCTGAGAAACTCTCTGTTTCCAAAGACTGCTACCACTTCTGGATGACAGAGGGACAACTCTAGAACAGAACCAGAAAGTGGCAACCAGATCTGATGTGTAATTTCAAACTAAAAGCACTTCAAAATAGTCATTTTTTATCTTTTTCCCCTAAGTTGCCGTACCCATTGCTGAGAAACTCTCTGTTTCCAAAGACTGCTACCACTTCTGGATGACAGAGGGACAACTCTAGAACAGAACCAGAAAGTGGCAACCAGATCTGATGTGTAATTTCAAACTAAAAGCACTTCAAAATAGTCATTTTTTATCTTTTCCCCCTAAGTTGCCGTGCACATTGCTGAGAAACTCTCTGTTTCCAAAGACTCATACCACTTCTGGATGACAGAGGGACACCTCTAGAACAGAACCAGAGAGTTGCAACCAGATCTGATGCGTAATTTCAAAATAAAAGCCTATCAAAAAAGTCATGTTTTATCTTTTACACCTAAGTTGCCGTGCACATTGCTGAGAAACTCTCTGTTTCCAAAGACTCATACCACTTCTGGATGACAGAGGGACACCTCTAGAACAGAACCAGAGAGTTGCAACCAGATCTGATGCGTAATTTCAAAATAAAAGCCTATCAAAAAAGTCATGTTTTATCTTTTACACCTAAGTTGCCGTGCACATTGCTGAGAAACTCTCTGTTTCCAAAGACTGCTACCACTTCTGGATGACAGAGGGACACCTCTAGAACAGAACCAGAAAGTTGCAACTAGATCTGATGTGTAATTTCAAAGTAAAAGCCTATCAAAAAAGTCATTTCTATCTTTTTCCCCTAAGTTGCCGTGCCCATTGCTGAGAAACTCTCTGTTTCCAAAGACTGCTACCACTTCTGGATGACAGAGGGACAACTCTAGAACAGAACCAGAAAGTGGCAACCAGATCTGATGTGTAATTTCAAACTAAAAGCACTTCAAAATAGTCATTTTTTATCTTTTCCCCCTAAGTTGCCGTGCACATTGCTGAGAAACTCTCTGTTTCTAAAGACTGCTACCACTTCTGGATGACAGAGGGACACCTCTAGAACAGAACCAGAGAGTTGCAACCAGATCTGATGCGTAATTTCAAAATAAAAGCCTATCAAAAAAGTCATGTTTTATCTTTTACACCTAAGTTGCCGTGCACATTGCTGAGAAACTCTCTGTTTCCAAAGACTGCTACCACTTCTGGATGACAGAGGGACACCTCTAGAACAGAACCAGAAAGTGGCAACCAGATCTGATGTGTAATTTCAAAGTAAAAGCCTATCAAAAAAGTCATTTCTATCTTTTCCCCCTAAGTGGCCGTGCACATTGCTGAGAAACTCTCTGTTTCCAAAGACTCATACCACTTCTGGATGACAGAGGGACACCTCTAGAACAGAACCAGAAAGTGGCAACCAGATCTGATGTGTAATTTCAAACTAAAAGCACTTCAAAATAGTCATTTTTTATCTTTTCCCCCTAAGTTGCCGTGCACATTGCTGAGAAACTCTCTGTTTCCAAAGACTGCTACCACTTCTGGATGACAGAGGGACACCTCTAGAACAGAACCAGAAAGTGGCAACCAGATCTGATGTGTAATTTCAAAATAAAAGCACTTCAAAAAAGTCATTTTTTATCTTTTACACCTAAGTTGCCGTGCACATTGCTGAGAAACTCTCTGTTTCCAAAGACTGCTACCACTTCTGGATGACAGAGGGACACCTCTAGAACAGAACTAGAAAGTGGCAACTAGATCTGATGTGTCATTTCAAAATAAAAGCATTTCAAAATAGTCATTTGTTATGTTTTTCCCACTAATTTGCCGTGCTCATTGCTGAAAAACTTTGTTTCCAGTGACTTCTCTCACTTCTGGGTGACAGATGGACACCTCTACAAGACAACCAGAAAATATCAAACATATATGATCTATAATTTCAAAATTAAATCCCTTTAAAATAACACATTTTTATTTTTATATACACAAATAAGTAGAAAATGTAAAGAGCTGCTTCACTCAATCATCTTATTTATATACAGATTTTTCTATAATCTCCTATACATGTACTACTTATATACAAACCAGATTTCAAAACAGGTGTGACACTAAACAATTTGTGAATAAAAACTGAATGCAATGATGTGGAGGTGGCAACATATAATATTTTATTCGTAATAGAACATAGATGGCAGATCAAAAGTTTAATCTAAGTAAATGTAACATTTTACAGGAGATATATGTTGAGTCAAAATTTCATAATGTCTATAAATCTCAAAAAAGTTGGAACACGGCCATTTTTACCACTCTGTGGCATCTCCCCTTCTTCTTAAAACACTCAGACGTCTGGGGACAGAGGACACCAGTTTCTCAAGTTTAGAAATAGGAATGCTCTCCATTCATGTCTAATACAGGCCTCTAACTGTTCATTCGTCTTGGGCCTCTTTGTTGCATCTTCCTCTTTACGATGCAACAAATGTTCTCTATAGGTGACAGATCTGGACTGCAGGCTGGACATTTCAGTAACTGGATCCTTCTCCTACGTAGCCATGATGTTGTGATTGCTGCAGAATGTGGTCTGGCATTATGTTGTTGAAAAATGCAGGGTCTTCCCTGAAGGAGATGAAGTCTAGATGGTAGCATATGTTGTTCTAGAACCTGAACATAGTTCTCTGCATTAACGGTGCCTTTCCAGACATGCAAGCTGCCCAGGCCACCAGCTCTCCTCCAACCCCAGACCATCAGTGATGCAGCTTCTGAACGGAGCGTTGATAACAACTTGGGTTATCCTTGTCCTCTCTGGTCCGGATGACATGGCGTCCCAGTGTTCCATAAAGAACTTCAAATCGTGTCTCATCTGACCACAGAACAGTCGTCCATTTTGCTTCATTTCATTTTAAATGAGTCCTGGCCCAGTGCAAACGGCTGAGCTTGTGGAGCTTAGAAATGGCTTCCTCTTTGCACTGTAGAGTTTCAGCTGGCAGCGGCGGATGGCACGGTGGATTGTATTCACTGGTGATACTTTCTGGAAGTAATCCCAGAGCCCATACTGTTGTTTCCATGACACTGGCATTCCTGTTTGAGGTGTAGTGACGTCTCCTCTGTCCCCAGACGTCTGAGTGTTTTAAGAAGAAGGGGAGATGCCACAGAGTGTTAAAAATGGCCGTGTTCCAACTTTTTTGGGATTTATAGACATTATGAAATTTTGACTCAACATATATCTCCTGTAAAATGTTACATTTACTTAGATTAAACTTTTGATCTGCCATCTATGTTCTATTACGAATAAAATATTATATGTTGCCACCTCCACATCATTGCATTCAGTTTTTATTCACAAATTGTTTAGTGTCACACCTGTTTTGAAATCTGGTTTGTATATAAGTAGTACATGTATAGGAGATTATAGAAAAATCTGTATATAAATAAGATGATTGAGTGAAGCAGCTCTTTACATTTTCTACTTATTTGTGTATATAAAAATAAAAATGTGTTATTTTAAAGGGATTTAATTTTGAAATTATAGATCATATATGTTTGATATTTTCTGGTTGTCTTGTAGAGGTGTCCATCTGTCACCCAGAAGTGAGAGAAGTCACTGGAAACAAAGTTTTTCAGCAATGAGCACGGCAAATTAGTGGGAAAAACATAACAAATGACTATTTTGAAATGCTTTTATTTTGAAATGACACATCAGATCTAGTTGCCACTTTCTAGTTCTGTTCTAGAGGTGTCCCTCTGTCATCCAGAAGTGGTAGCAGTCTTTGGAAACAGAGAGTTTCTCAGCAATGTGCACGGCAACTTAGGTGTAAAAGATAAAAAATGACTTTTTTGAAGTGCTTTTATTTTGAAATTACACATCAGATCTGGTTGCCACTTTCTGGTTCTGTTCTAGAGGTGTCCCTCTGTCATCCAGAAGTGGTAGCAGTCTTTGGAAACAGAGAGTTTCTCAGCAATGTGCACGGCAACTTAGGGGGAAAAGATAAAAAATGACTATTTTGAAGTGCTTTTAGTTTGAAATTACACATCAGATCTGGTTGCCACTTTCTGGTTCTGTTCTAGAGGTGTCCCTCTGTCATCCAGAAGTGGTATGAGTCTTTGGAAACAGAGAGTTTCTCAGCAATGTGCACGGCCACTTAGGGGGAAAAGATAGAAATGACTTTTTTGATAGGCTTTTACTTTGAAATTACACATCAGATCTGGTTGCCACTTTCTGGTTCTGTTCTAGAGGTGTCCCTCTGTCATCCAGAAGTGGTAGCAGTCTTTGGAAACAGAGAGTTTCTCAGCAATGTGCACGGCAACTTAGGTGTAAAAGATAAAACATGACTTTTTTGATAGGCTTTTATTTTGAAATTACGCATCAGATCTGGTTGCAACTCTCTGGTTCTGTTCTAGAGGTGTCCCTCTGTCATCCAGAAGTGGTAGCAGTCTTTGGAAACAGAGAGTTTCTCAGCAATGTGCACGGCAACTTAGGGGGAAAAGATAAAAAATGACTATTTTGAAGTGCTTTTAGTTTGAAATTACACATCAGATCTGGTTGCCACTTTCTGGTTCTGTTCTAGAGTTGTCCCTCTGTCATCCAGAAGTGGTAGCAGTCTTTGGAAACAGAGAGTTTCTCAGCAATGGGCACGGCAACTTAGGGGAAAAAGATAGAAATGACTTTTTTGATAGGCTTTTACTTTGAAATTACACATCAGATCTAGTTGCAACTTTCTGGTTCTGTTCTAGAGGTGTCCCTCTGTCATCCAGAAGTGGTAGCAGTCTTTGGAAACAGAGAGTTTCTCAGCAATGTGCACGGCAACTTAGGTGTAAAAGATAAAACATGACTTTTTTGATAGGCTTTTATTTTGAAATTACGCATCAGATCTGGTTGCAACTCTCTGGTTCTGTTCTAGAGGTGTCCCTCTGTCATCCAGAAGTGGTATGAGTCTTTGGAAACAGAGAGTTTCTCAGCAATGTGCACGGCAACTTAGGTGTAAAAGATAAAACATGACTTTTTTGATAGGCTTTTATTTTGAAATTACGCATCAGATCTGGTTGCAACTCTCTGGTTCTGTTCTAGAGGTGTCCCTCTGTCATCCAGAAGTGGTATGAGTCTTTGGAAACAGAGAGTTTCTCAGCAATGTGCACGGCAACTTAGGGGGAAAAGATAAAAAATGACTATTTTGAAGTGCTTTTAGTTTGAAATTACACATCAGATCTGGTTGCCACTTTCTGGTTCTGTTCTAGAGTTGTCCCTCTGTCATCCAGAAGTGGTAGCAGTCTTTGGAAACAGAGAGTTTCTCAGCAATGGGCACGGCAACTTAGGGGAAAAAGATAAAAAATGACTATTTTGAAGTGCTTTTAGTTTGAAATTACACATCAGATCTGGTTGCCACTTTCTGGTTCTGTTCTAGAGTTGTCCCTCTGTCATCCAGAAGTGGTAGCAGTCTTTGGAAACAGAGAGTTTCTCAGCAATGGGCATGGCAACTTAGGGGGAAAAGATGACTCTCTCTCTCTCTCTCTATCTATCTATATCTATATATATATATATATATATATATATATATAGATATATATATATCTATATATATATATATATATATATATATATATATAGTATTAGTTTTGTATTAGTTTCTCAGCATATATTATTTTGTGTTTGCAAATGATGCGGCTGGATTTGAGTGGCTCAAACATGGACCGGATGTGCGCTTTTATTGTGAAAGCAGCCCGTAAATGGGTGAACCATAATGTCTTGAGCGACCGCGCACTTGTATATTGTGTGCTGGGCCGGCTGGAGTCAGAGCCGGCTAGCTTTACCGCGGTGTAATATGCATGAATACACAGAGCGGTAACTGTAATAGCACTACCACAGAAGATAGAATGCTAAAATTAACAAGCCTGCATTTGCATAGGAACTCCAAAGTGCTTCACATGACATTCAGGCCTTGTACACACGTAGGCAGGTATTTATAAAATGTTATATTTCCGTCATATCGCTTAAAAAATAATATTGTACACACTTGATCGGTTTCTGAAAAGTTTTCATTCACATAAACCCACACTTAACCGCCGCTCACCGTTGTTTTAAAAGTGCTAAACACATAGGGGGCAATGGTGAGCCAATCAGATTGCTTCAAAACAACTGCAACTTCCTGTTAGAAATTAAACATGGCGCCATGTCAGTAAAACTACTTTAAATAGTGTGTTAGAATATAAAGTTAATAAAACACAACATATTGTCGATTGGAAACGATGTCAAAGCAAAAATATAAACGCAAAACTTTTGGTTTTACTACCATTTTTTTAAGAGCTCAATTCAAAGATCTAAAACATTTTCTATGTACATAACAGAGTAGATTTAAACCTTGGTGTCATCGCCGATACGTGTGAGAATATTATGTTGAAAGACATTTATTTCTCACTACATACTCTTGATTTCTTTGCTTTGAGCTGATTATCCTGGACAATGTGAGTTTTTCAGTTTGTGTTTATCGGTGTGGGCTGAGACATGGACAGCCCCAACTTGAGAAAAAAACCCCTGAGTGCATCTCATCTGGGAGGTGCTGAATCATCCGTCAAGCTACACAGGTTGGTAATTATCCGAAGATTAATGAACGTTAAACCAAAACATGTGTCAAATCTTAAAATGAAACTTGATATCAGTGGGAGCTGTAAAGCACTCTGAGCTTATGGTAACATGAGCGCGGTGCTTTTCCATGGAAGATCTGACCCAGCCAATTGGAGGTTTTCCAAAACTCAGCTATTGCCGTTGCGAGGCTCCTAGAAAGCAGTGAGTAAGTGTGGTCAGGGTTGACAGCCAGGTGAACGATTTCTGTTGAATCTGCGCCATGTTTATTTCGCCAGATATTTACGAACCACACTCCCATTTCCACTCCCTGAGTCCAAAGATACCAATGTTTTATGACTGATGATGTATAGATGATAAAAGCTTACTGGAAGATTAACGTGATTATGTATTTCGCTTCGTCGCCTCTGGCAAAAATACCTTTCTGGTCCAGCTGTAAATGGCAGCAAATCATGCAAGACACATTTTCTAACCGACTTATTACACCATCGAATTCCTGATTGAAGTCAGCTTTGGGACTGAGCAGCGCCCTGCAACATATGTTCTGTTTTAAATCGTTCACATTTTCTCACATTACAACAATAAACTGTATTGGAGTTTATTTTGTAGCATATAGTAGTGCTTAACTGTAAAGGGAAAGAAAAAGGGCAAAAATATCAATCTCTACATGGTCAAAGAGACATGGAGCTACAGGTGTAAAGGTGTTTTCTCAAAGTATTGATTCAGACTAATTCAGTGTCACACACACATACACACACAATATCCAATGATAAAACATTATTAATAACCTATTGGTATTTTTATAATTGGATAATATGTTTTTCTCGGTCCGGCTTATTAAACAAACGGCCAGGCAGAAATTATAAGAGGAGCTGCAAAAGCAAATGAGGTGGATTAGCAGTGCTTGCTAATCGCTGATGGGCTCATCCAGGACACACTAGATGGAATATTGACTCTGCTGCCCTGATATTGAGCTGTTAGCATATCATAACAGTCATGAGTTAAGACAGTAAGTCTTAAGTCAGAGGCCTGTTTGGATTCACTGTGAGACTGACTGCTATTGCACATCCTCCCTGCCCACAGCATCACCGTCCACTTTTAGTTGGATGAGCTACCACAATGTTCATTTTCCATTTAGAATAAAAAATGCATTTGTGGATTGAATTCAGAGCCGATATGGTTTTTACATATTTGTTAAAAATCTCACTGTGTCGTGACAGTAAAATATGAGACTGATAATCTGTGAAAAGATCGACCTCCTTTGTGAGCTACTATTGCCATCTGGAGGAATGCACCAAAACCAAACAATCAGAGCCAGGAGGAGGGGCTTAATGCCCCTCCTCCTGGCTCTGATTGACCAGCAAACCAGCAAGCTCATTTGCTGGTCAACATGCTAATGGTGGAGAAACAACTTAACATTACAGGGAAACCATTTATCCGCCCTCATTGGTGGTTATGCTAGCTAGCCTTAGCTTTCATGACAGGCTATGCTAGTTGCAGTGCAGAAGAGAGCAAGAAGGGGATGAGCAGCGTCACACGGAGGGTGATTGACAGCGCTAACACCGGCCTCTTGGGGCAGAGGAGGTCTATATTTTTCCCAGATTATCTGTCTCATACCATACGTACAGTTTCAACAAATATTTAAAAAATATAAATTTTTCAATAAAACTTACATACCGCAGCTTTAAGTCAAAACGTCGTTGTTGAGGGGTTGGTTTTGGATCTGATTTAACACCAAACCCTCACGACAAACCCCCTGCGGCTTTGTGTCCAGGATTAGAACCAAGTGAATGTGGTGACAGAAATACCACCGCCTCGCGCTCACAGGACAGCTGTTTCCAGCCCGCTGTTTTCCTCACACGGTCACCAAGGATACTGGAAGCATCAAAATACAGCCACAAAGACAAATACCAACATCTGTGTGTGTGTGTGTGTGTGTGTGTGTGTGTGTGTGTGTGTATGTGTGTGTCTGCTTGAGATGGGTCAGTGAGGTTCAGTCTGGGCGGTAATGTGAGACCAAGATGAAACACTCAGACATCAGCACATTCTTCTGGGCCTCGGTTTTCTTCTGGCAGCGAGAAAGAAAAAAAAAATTGGAGGAGAGAGGAAGGTTAAAGTGAACGAAATTCACCATAAACATGTCAGCCGGTGGACGGCACAGCCGTCTCCCGGGCTGTTTGGTCGACACCTCCTTCAGCTCTCATCAGAACTATACATTCATTACAGCAGCTGTAGATTTCTATAATGATATATTTTTGAGGCGGTTTCGCATGAATGTGCCCTCAGCCTGGTCAGCCTGATGACAGTGGTTGATGGGAGGAACTTACTTCCCACAAATATCGTCTGAAGATCTGCGAGCCAGACCAGAAACGGAGCTATAGCATAGAAATGATTGTTGTGGTGCAACTGCAGGACCATTAACATGCCTTTTCTTATCCCAGCCAGCAAGGCTTTTGTTTGGAGATTAGGGTGTATTAAAAAAAAAACAAAAAGCAACCCAACAAAATTTTAGGTTGGCTGTCAGGACGCAAAAAAAAAAAAAAAAAACTCAGATTCTTCCATCTGAACCGCAGTTTAACAAGTTCATTTTTTCAAACTTGACACAGATGCTCAAGATTACAGCGATCATGAAAATGCACATGACCCTTCCATCCGCCAACTTAAAGCTCTGCATGCTTTCATAAATCTGCCAGTCTGAACCCCTGATGGCCACTGTCGCACAATCATGCTAAAGACTTCCAGCTGACAAAATGCATGTTCTATATTTCTGAACTTATCCACTTTTAATCGCCCCACGGCCTCAAATCTCAACATACTTTATTGGGATTTATGATAGACTAACTCAAATCATATAAAATTAGCAATGGGAGGGAAAAAGATACATGGTTGTGAAACCTTTTTAAATGGCTATCGTGACTCGATATTTTGTAATATTCAGTGCAGTTACAACTGCAGGTCTTTTACGGAACATTTTCATCCAGAGCCCCTTCAAACCTTCCAGACTGGATCAATGTTTAAGTATTGATACAGACTCCTAGATGGATTTAGGTGCTTTGGACTAGATGAAGTCTTTAAGCTGCATGTTTAAAGATGTTGTAGCTGAGGTCATCAGAGAAGAACTGGACAGAGATTCAACTTTAGGCAAATGGTTTCAAACACTTCTGCAAATCTACTAATAGAACATGTTTTGTGCAGCACTTTAGCCTTTTTGCTAACTCTGGAAACACTTAGCACACCTAGCTTCCCCAAAAGTAATTTTTCCGGTTGAATTCTCGAGTGCTAACTTACTTAGTGATTTTGTAAAGTTTCAGTTGAATAAAGTTCAACATTATGCTGAAGTTTTTGTTATTGGCTGTTAAGGATTCTTCATGTAGTTGGACATTTATATTGATATGTTAAAGTGGGAGTTGACGCAGCAACTATAAAACTGAAAAACTGACTGAAAAGTGTCCCAAACAATCACTTCTTCAAGCACAACTATACAGGAAGCTGCGTAATAACAAATCTGACTATGTTGAGGGAGATATATTATGTTGACATAATGTTATTGATTGGATTTAGCGCCTTAGAATTAGCTTCTGCTAAATGCCTTATTGGTATAGCGTTGCTGTAGGCAATGAAGGGATGGTGAACTTGATGGGACAGAGAAAGAGAGAGAGAGAGAGAGACAGAGAGAGAGAGAGAGAGAGGGTTCAAGCTGTTGTTGTTTCCACTTTTTATTCTTTATTTTTTTTATTTTGCAAGCTCACTCCCTCCTGTCTGCTTCAAGGACTGACTGCCTCATTTTCTCCATTCTTTTCTTCATTTTTTTTATTCAGCCAGCCCCTTTCAACATCCCACATCCTCCGATCCTCTGCATGCAGAGGGGAAAAAATGTAGACTCCACACTAATTATGTAGCTGGAAGCGCTCATGGTTGCTCTTTTGACTGTATCAAATTCAAAGTTTGGAAATCCTTCCACAGCAGATAATGTGTTTTCATATAGCACAACAGCTAGCTAGATCTCACTAGTTGTCGTGGGTTGTGGAGGATGGTAACTAACTGGTACACTTCGGCTTAGGTTTAACATGTTAATAACTGGCTAAAAGAGTCAACACTTTTGATAAAGAGGAGGCTGTAGGTGAACCCATTGAAGTTTCTGGAATAATTTAGATGGAGCTCTAAGACTTTTAATGGAGATGACAAAAGTACATGGAAGTCATTGGGGAGCTAGCTTGCATACTAAACTATTCAGCTTTTTACTTTTCCACTTGAAAGCTTCAATAGATTTTTTTCAAACTGGGGTTTGTTCTGTGGAGCATTTCTAACAACTTGTATTTTAACAGGCAGCAGTCTGAACAAATTGATGACCAGGAAGCTGTTTAGACAGAGAGAGGATTAGCTGTCTAAATGGCTAACCCTGGTTTAGACAATGGCCTATGCGCCACTTTTTATCCAAACCCATGGAAATGTTTTTAAAAAATACTGTAATTTTAATTATTTCCGTTTAAAACCCTTCAACAATATGGGAATTTTGCATTAGTAAAAAAAAAAGTCTGCAGTGAATCATGCTGCTTTCTATTTAGCCATGAATCCTGGCATGGTGAAATATATGTGTAACATTTGATGCCTTCCTGTTCTGTTACAATTATTGTCACACCCATGATCTAAATAAATACCAATTCCAAACATGCAGATAGTGACATGGAAAATGTACAAAAATGATTTTTTTTTCCAGGAGAAGGATAAGAGCAAAACTTTATTGGTACTGTAAAAAAAAAGTCATCAGCTAACAATAGCAAATCAACCATCTTTTACATTGTTTTTGATACTACTGGTTATACTGCTCATGTAAAAAGCTGTGAAAAGTTTCCTTCAAAAAGTAACAAAAAAAATTATTTGAATGAATCAATTAGTTTGTCATAAAAGAAACCCTAATGTAACCGTATTATGGGAAGCCTTAATGCTAATTCCAGCTCCTGAAGAACAACGATGTAAAATGCAACAGGTTTTTACACTTACATGTAATCTGACGTTTAGTCATTAAAGCATGCTAAAGACAATGATAATGATACAACTCAAAATAGGAGGAATGTGTAAATGACGACAAGGACATGAAGCTAAGTGTCTCGTCTGTGTCGTTCTGTTCAAGGTGATTACAACATAACATCATAACTAATTCAATTGAAGCACAGAAACTCTTGAGTACAGTGAGTTGGCATGTTACAAAAACCGCTGAAACGTCCATGTTTCAAAATAATACAAATCATACCTGACATACGCAAAATCAAACAAAAATCCTAGGAGCCTTTGTAAAACAGTATTACAAGTATGGCAAACTTCTTCTCTAGAGCCTTTAACAGGTCAGCGGGAAGAACTGGTGAAGTTTACGAAAGAAAACGTGAAAAGTCTTTAGCAGAAGAATATTCAATCTAGACATAATCAACCAGATGATTAGACCTTATGTCATGGTTGTTATTAATTTCCTATATGTAAACAGAAATAGCCCCCAAAAAAGCCTTAAATTTGTTGCAATTACCTACAGGCGATCTAAATAACCATTTTTTCTGAATTCCTGTAGAGCTGAGCTGTGCTGCGCTACTACTGCTAGCTTTATACACTGTTCACAAAAACACAAATATTTAGCAAACATGTTTCTTCTTTGTTTGCTCCTCCAATCCATGTACAAAGACTTTTTTGGAATTAAAACAGAACATATTTTTAAAAGCAGAGATTTTTTTAAAATGCGGTGTGTGGCATATCTGTATAGACTGGTTATCTGGAAAATACTGAATATAATGACACATAGACTCACTGTCACCTTCAAATATTAGCTTCTCCCAGCTGAGTGGATTCTAAGGAATTTTCCACTTCTTTTTTTTGCTTCATTCCGACTCTCTTAATATTAAATCTCTAATGTAACTAGAGAAACTCTTGCGGGGGAAATATTGTGTAATACCGTGTTAGCCAAAATCAAGACTTTAAGGTTGTGTGAATATTAACTTTGTCGCCCTACACTGTGGTGGCATGGGTATGACAACATCAGCCATGCTTTAAAAAAAATATATCAGTCAATTTAGCCAGGGCCTAATTTTACATTTTTTCTTTTGTCAGTACTAAAATCAACAGTTTTGTTTAAGTAATAAAAAAAAAATAAAAAAAACTAACTAATAAAAAAAAACCTGATATTAATTTTGCTGCCGCCTAGAATATCAGTGCAATATGTACTGATAAACAGTAATGTTTCTGTTAAGTTGCTAAATCCCTTGATTAAGAAAAGGTGGTGCTGCAGCACTGGCAGCTCCCCACTTTCTGCGCTAATGCCCTAAAAATAATATAACTTTATTTAATTTTTTTGTTGTTGTTGTCATTTTTAACTTTCTCAGATGTAAATGACATTAATTCCTACTGAACCTGTTAGTTTAAGAAACCTGTTTTACAGTGTAACTAAAGTGCCATGCAACGCTGACATGCCTAATATGAGTTTCTTAACAGATAGCTAATGTATTTTTTTAATTCGCACAGTGTCAATGTCAGTGATTGGACACCTTGTCAATTGTTTTGATACTCTCCAGCATTTCTGTCGGGGAGTAAAATAAATTAGATGATCTTTGAACTGCCCTGCAGTTGCAATGTGACCGGTGGTGAATGAAAAAACTGAAAACGTAAAATACACAGAACTTCATTAAAATACAATATCAAAAATGTTTTACAAGAAAAGAAAAAGAAAAACTGAAAAAGGCAAAAACAAAAAAAGAGACCTGATTCTGATATCCGGATGCATGATTGCATTAGTTTCAGTGTCCAGATGCTAACAAAACAAACACATACTCTAGTTGCTCAACAGATGATGTGCTTGGATATCAAAACAAAATGATAAAAAAGGAACAAACATACAAAATGATATATTCCCTCTCACCTTCCTCCAAAATTCAAACCTAAAACATTTCAATAAACATAACATTTAAAATACATCTGAAATACATAACAAAAAACACACATCCTCCCATTAGCTAAAACTGGACCACAAATTTTAACCACACACTGTAATATTTATGCCAATAAATTGCTGGAATTTGCTGCTTTAAGGTGTCTCTGAGTAGCATTTAAACCTTCCGTTTGCCAATCCATGTACATCTCATTTAAAACGTTACTTCTTGCCTTTACATCAACAGCCTAACTGGTTCTGGGTCAGCTCACTCCTTTCACAAATTCGTACTGCTATGTTGTACCTACTGGATTCCATTTTTTTGATTCCATTTTTTTGTCTGTTCCTGTTTCTATTTGGTATTTATCATCAACAACCTTTTTCATACTGATATATTTAAGCCATAGTGTATTTGACCCTTTGCACGTGATGTCACACTCTTCAGAAACTGACCCACTCCACCATGACGGACGTCAACACAACCTATGCATGATTTAACTACCGGTGGTTGGTAGCCTGATATCGTATTTATTTTGTTGATTTCATAGGATGCTGCACAAACAGACAAGAACACAAACCAAACTTGTCATTTTATCGTAAACCTTTTGTTGAGGAAAGAAGGTAAGGTACAATGTGAAAAAATAAGCAATAATCTACTTGATAAATATGAATAGTAAGATGCAATCAAATATTGCGTTATGGAGATGCTATGCGTCTAATCATCCATAACTATGGCTATTGAGGCTACCATCATGTAGCCTCAATATACAAAAAAAACAACTAATACGCTTATGGACTTTTGTACGTTTTTTATCTGAAAAAAACAACAACCTTTTTTTCAGATAAAAAAAAGGTCTTTACCTTTCTTACCGTTAGAAAAATCGATTAAAAAAAGAAAAATCTGTGAAGTGTTTGTTGAATTTTTTGTTCAACTCAACAAACACTTCAAGGGGACGAAGTATTTGTGGGTCGGTTTCTAAGCTAGCTAGGAAGGATGGAGTCAAGACCGGTTCTTCCGAGACCAAGACCGAGACCAAGGCTGAAGTTGAATGTTTGACTTCAATAAATATTTCAGGACATTGCCTTTTGTACACCAAAAATACAAATATTAATGGAAAAAAGTCAACCAAAACTACTTCTTGGTTTTAAATTAATGATGGTCATAATAAACTAATATTTAAGTTACTAAATGCAGCCACACAATGATACACATTCTCTAAACTGAATTAATCAGCTTACATTGCACAATAGTTGTATGTTAAATGAAAAAAATTGAGATATTAGTTTAATAAAATGTGTCATATAAAAAAAATATAGCCATAAATAATTAGATGTTAAAAAACTCACTGTTCCTAAAACATATCCTGGACATATTATGCCTAGCACACAGGGACACAAATAGCCTCACAAGGGGAAATCCCAAAACTATCAGAGCCAATAGATGCCGTGGGATTTCCGAAAATCACGGAGCCAACAGAGCTGACGCAAGGACAACAGAGTGCAGGAACAAAGTGGAAATATTTTCGCTAACACGGATTCTGGTTATAAAACATCGAAGGTAAGTTTTGGCATGACGAAATAGGCTTTGTTTTTCCTCTTTATTGGCTGCTGGTTCTGTGAGTTTTGCACGTAGTTCGACGATTGTCATATCGTTCGAAAGAGCAAAGTTTGTGTCTTAATTTAAAGCTTGTGTGGCTAAGACAATGTTTTAGCGTTGCTGTGTGTTTTTACGGTTATGCATGTTTCACATACGTTTTATTATAGACCGAGGCCAACACCGGGGGGGAAAAGCTCGAGGCCAAGACCGGTCTCGAGCCCTCCATTCCTGCTAACTAGTTCCAACTTTTGTCAATACCACTATCTATGAACCCGACTAGGTAAGCTCCGTCCCGAGTGCAAGCTGTGGCTATACCGGCAAAAACAACTTTGGAAAACAATGGCAGTCTTCTCTGTTTAATACTCCCGTCCGTCACTACTACGTCCATCATGGCGCCTCAACTAATCAAGTGGCGTAGTTGCAAAGGGTCTATCATTTTGTTTTAAAAATACTTAAAAATTGAATTTTGGCTTAGTAAACCATGAGTTTTATACCGTACAAAATTTATTGCGACAGACCCAAAAAGATGGGCACTAGATAATCAAAACTGCAAAGATACGAAATGGAGAAGGTGGCAAAAATAACCAGAAACCACAAAACTCAGTAGTTGATAAAGACAGACAATTTTTAAATATCTTTCAATCTTTCATCGATAGACATCCCTTTCTTCTTTGCTTTGCTGTCCAGCAACAATCCTTTCAAGATCTCAGAAATGGCATTTGATCTGTGTGAGATAGAATGTCAAGTTAAACCACAGTTCAAAGAAATGTTTTTGCCCATTGATTTATACAACATTTGCTTTGGCATTAGTTACAGAAAGCATTCAACTCAAGCAGATTCTTAATCCGTAGTTAACCATGTAAAGGCACAAGAGCATATAATTGTGAGCTTGCAGCTTAGCTCGAGACTCTATCCCAGACGACAGAAGGAAGACTCATGTCTCAGGTTCAGCATGCAGCTGATCTTTGCTAGAAGGCAGGAGGATACTTGGCAGCAGGACCACCTCCTTTAAGATTAACACATGCTCAGACGGGTAGTAATATCAATGTGATATCAAAGTGGACAGGGCGGGAGGGCGGAGGACGTTTGTCTGCATGATTTAGGGTTGAAGGGAGGGTGGAGGACGGGCTGGTGGAGGACAGGGCAGCCCTGGAGGCGTGCGGGACGGCGGGGGCCCTGGAGGCACCTGGCCTGACGGTGGTGATCTGGTGGGTGGGCTGGAAGAGGTAGGAGACGAGGAGGCGGAGCGGGTAATGGCACGGTAGTCCGGTGGAGGCGGCGATGGTGCATGAATTGGAGTACGGGGTGGGGCCTTGGTTGCTGCCGAATCGTCTTTTACTCTTGTAAAGTTGATGCATCGACCCTGCACAGAAAGAAGTAAATATGAATGTTTAGGCAAACCAAACGGTAATCACAGAACACTTGGGTTGCACTCACACCACTCCTGTTTAGTCCGCTGTAATCGAACTCTGCTTAGGTTGTCTAGAAAGACTTGTTCGTTTGGGGAGGTGTGAATGTGCAATCAAACTCTGATGGAGATCAAAAAAGTGAACTCTGGTCCACCTAAAAATGTAGGTCTTGGTTTCATTAAATTAAACTCTGGTGTGGTTCTAATGTACAGTGGATGCAAGCAGACCGGAGACAGCTCCACAAATAGGAAGTGGACTATAATACAGTGCATTGTGGGTAGCCAAAACAAATTCGAGAGCCTAGAGCCTGTTTTTATTGCATTGTAAAAATGAAGTAATGCATACCCACTGCTACTTGTGGGGACTGAAGCCTGGTCCTCATGAGGAGAAGTGCTCTAGGGTTGGGGTTTAGGCTCAGGACTAAGGTGTGAATTGAGTTAGGGTTAGGTTTAGGCATGCATTGGTACTGGATGTGTTTTGGGTGAGAGTCAAGGCCATAAGCAATAGAAATAAATAAAAATGTATGGAGATTAAAGTCCTTGTGTTAACTCTTGACTCTTTCCTGTTGTTAACCAGTTCTTAGTCCTCATACACTGGAATATCATCTTTCACACACTACAGGTTAGTTGAGTACAGTAGTCCCCAACCTGCTGTCCTACATGTTTTAGATGTGACCCTACTCCAGCACACCTGTTTCAAATAATTTCATTAGCTCCTTACAATGCCTCCATTTGCTGCATTCATTTAAGCCAGGTAACACCTGGGCCCTGAGGACCAGCATTTGAGACCTCTGGTTTAGTGTCATGTTAAGTTTAAGGTAACTAGCAGAGAAAGCGTCAATAGGGATAGAAAAACAGACTCCAGAAAAGATCAACATTGTTTTTTAAAAAGAGAAAACTAAAGTTTTCATATTGTTTAAAAAAAATAAACAATATAAGTGAAAGTGACTTTTCTTCACTTTCTTTTTAAGTGAAGAAAAGTCTTTTTTTTTTCTTGTTTTGTAGAAACAGTCCAGACCTAAATATGTTGCATTGACTGTAACAGGTCACAATTAATAGTAAAAAGACGGCTATTACTCAGACTGCAGAAGCAGGAATAAATGGTAACACTTTATTTGAAGTACTATGTCTTTTTAAAAAACATTGTTTTTTAAAAAGAGAAAACTAAAGTTTTCATATTGTTTAAAAAAATGACTTTTAATGTCTATAACATAGGAAACCCTATTAACTTGAGCATGTTCACAGAGGTTTCTTTTAGTACTGAAACTCTACCGTCTGTCCAGATTTGTGTGGTTGGTAGTCAAGTGTGGATAGGAGAAATGTTAATCTGTTAATAAGCAGTGTGAATGGCTGAAACCACTGGAACACGGGTTTCCATAGTGGAAAATGATAGAGCAGTCAGTCATAAAAATACAAAATACGGAAGAATTTTTTTCCCTGTCTTGGCAGAGGCAACAACACATGCTGTACTTATCTGGACTAAAATACCCTGATAACATAAACTGCTTTGTGAAAATATTCCAATTTTCCTAAACACTTCTTTGTTTTCTAAAGCTGTGCTGGACATCCACGGTCGTAAAGTTTTCTGGCATTAAATTTACGTACGTGTGTGTGTGAGGCATGGTCAGTCGGTTTGTGGAGACAGGCCTGGGCGTCCTCTGTCTTTGACATTAGCTTTTACCCTGTAACCAGCAAACTGCCGGTCCAGAAAAGGGATATAATACCAGCTCAGTATTATTCTGTCCCTCTGATGTAAGTGTCCTGTATGTGGTTTGGTGACACACGCACACACACACACACACACACTCCTACAATGACTGACTTTATTCTCATATTTAGACTGGATGATCCTCAACATTCATGAGCACAAAGATTTAACTAGCTGTCATCACATTTAATGTAAGATCTTTTGTCAGTCAGTACATCAGGGTGGCTTGGGACATACAGACACTTCTGCTCATTATTAGCGCCTATCGAAGAGAAATGGGATTTTGTTTTAGCATGAAACAATGTGACAGCTCAATGAGCTCAGCAGTTTCTCCCTGGCAGTTTCTGACAGCAGACTGCACTCAACAGAACTGCATCCTGGATCATATTGAGCCGCTTATTGGCAATTGACAAACAAAAGAAAAACTAAGAGTTGAAACCGAACTGACATTTCTCTGTTTGTACTATGACTCAGTAAGTCTATTGGGAAAAACCCCTCAATAAAGCTAACCCTGATGAATGTAGCATTCAAACAGCGCCTCAGTTCAGACCGAGCCGCAGTAGGTCGTCATTGTACAAGTATAGACTATTGTTAAAAGTTCTGCAAGTAACAAAACCAAATTCTCTGCATTTTAGCTAGCAAAGTTACACCAGCTTCACAACAGCAGAGGAAACTCCATGTCCAGGATTTATCCAACACTTCTGATATTTATCCCCTCCTACACATGTTAATGCTAAGTTGAATAAAAGAAGAACACATATTAGGGCGAAGGTGAAGACCTTTGCGCACCCAGCTAGATACATCCTTGTTACTGGAGGCTATAGCCATTCCAAAGCTAGCTACTGATTTGATTAGCTGGAACTGGCCACCATTGGCAAATGAAAGAGAGGCTACTCACTTGACACTGTCAGTGACTAGCATATGGTGACATATTGGTTTGCCTACTTCCTTGGCTGTCCATTAGCATAGATAGGCTGACAACAAGCATACCTACGCTGGCCATCTATCCTGTTAGACATATATATTTTTAAAGAACATTTAATCACATATATGACATATTATCTATATTATGACATATAATATCTGTAGGTGACATACATTTGACTGCATCAGTGTGTTATTTTGTTAGAATTGACTTTAATCCAGCTCAACATCAGTTAATTTGATCTGTAGCTAGCTTCGAAATATGTAATCTCCTGGAACAAGGACATAGCCAATGCTAGGTGTGTAATATTCTGCATTTTGGCCCTAGTACCAAACCATAGAAACATGGGTGTACAAATAAGATGTTTTTTAAATTGAAAAACAAAAAACGAGAGGCAATTGTTCATCCTCCTTAGGAATTGCAGAAACCAGAACATTAAAATGGAAGTATGTACTCACTGAGCCATGATTTTTGCTGTCACTTCAATTATTCCATACAAATTGTGACTTCAAAAATAATGTACCCCACTGTACAAGCTGCTAAAAAAGAGTGAACCTGAAATATGTTCAATAAGTGGAAAAATTCTCCGTTGGGACTAGTGGAGCTGAAAAATTATGAAGGATTATTTGAATAAACAGAACAACAGTGTACTGGATGTTTGTGAGGTATTTCTAAGCCCCACCCCCAGGGGGAGCTTTATTCTCTGAGTGTAAAGCCTTTTCTTTCTCCACATTCATTGCTAGCTATTATGTGGTGCTATTTGATAGATGCGCTGGGCATTAAAACAGAACCATGTGGTTCATCTGGTAAAGAGCAAAAAAGAGTAAAAAAAAAAAAAAGTGCAGAAGAAGCCTGTCCAACTACAAGGATGTGAGCTGTGGTTCTGCTTTTCATCTAATTTATAGTGTCTAATGCAAAGCAGGTGTGAGAAAGGAATTGGTTCAACAGCATGCGCCGAGCCAGCTGAGGTGTTAGCTAACTCAGAGACACTGGGAGTTTAAGGAGGGCACAATTACATACGATTGAAATGTTTTTTTTTTTAAAGCACTGGTTATCTCAGGGGGGCCGTTTATGCTGTTGTTGTTTCACTCTAAAGAGGGTAATTGCATGGCTTAGAGACGCCAATATAAATTTCCAGGAATCCATATGCACAAGGGGTCCAAACGTTTGCTAATCCTTTCGGTTTGGATTTCTACAGGGATGAGGCAAATGGTTCTAAAGCTTGTAGAGAGTAAAAATGTTTGATGTAATCAAGTCATCTACATGCCTACAGAAATAAATTTTTATCTTGTTTCTGTTTCCAAAGATTATTGTTACTAAAGAACTAGCATGTAAAATACCAACCCTCCACATGGTCGCAAAACCAGTGTCACTTTCCGTGTACTACTACCAGAATGTCTCTGATTTAAATACATCTCAAGTAAGGTTATTATTAATGAGCAGACAATGTACAGCCCACACATAAACATTTGATGACACCATAAGCTTATTCGCGTGTAGTCCCTTGACAAGTCTAATCACAATACACAAACATGAACACACACATGCAGTCAAATATAGTTGATGTTTACATATCTGAGCAGTATTCAACCATTTTTTTCCAAGTTAGATTCCAAGAAAGTATTGAATAGTGAAATAAATTAAAAATTTTTTTTACATTAGCTTTGGAAAACAATAATTTTACATAACCTTCCATCTATGGTGGACTTAAAAGAAAGATCCCGACATCTTTTAATTGTGAGTAACTTACATGATCACCAGGTTGGGGTCTCATCAGGGAAACCTGGTCATAACCGCGGCGAAACAGAGCCCAGATGGCGTCCAGTTTACCCTGAGCAGCAGAGAATGGAGGGTTTCATGGTTACATCATTGGAGTTATTTCTGACTTTATGTGGAGAGTCTATCACTTAATTTGTTTTAAGACAAACTGACGTACTAAGAAATCATCTATGAGTCACTGAAGTGACTCTCTTTTGTGTTGTCTTGTGCAGGAATGTGTTTTGTAACAGAGATGAACCAAACCAGTAACCAAAAATTGCTGTAATTAATATTATTTACGCACAAATGCAACATTTTGAGGAAGGTCATAAAAAGTTGCATAGACTGCAGAATAGGATCGTTCAAATTCATGTGGATCCAACCAGTTTAAAAGACTAATTTTACCAACACCAAGTGTTTGGCGAGGGTACAAAAAAAGAAAAAAATATATTTCTGACAGAACGGTAAACCACATTTTTTTTCTCTTAAGCTATTGAAGAGGAATATTTTTCATCCATACTCTACATGGGATTTCTAAATTTTAAGAATAATCTGCCTTTCTAGGCGGTGTCCTTACAGTACATGCACTGTAATCAGCATGTGTAGAGAAGGGGGAGTGTGTATTTTTGTGTATGCTTATATGAAAAAGGTACAGTGCTGCATACTGTCTGAAAGGCTTCATTCATAAAGTCAGCAGAGAAATACAAGACTGAAACCACTTCTGGTATTTTTTATGTTTTACCATCAGCTAAGAGATTATTAGAAAGGAGTGTCTGCTTCCATTAATGTGAAATTTTCAACATTCAGTGGTTAAGAACTGAAAAACAAAAGGTGGTTTTAGCTTCCCGAAAATGAGTCAATGTGCTAAAGTGGAAATGGAATCACATTTGACCAAACAAGTTCTGACGAAACAAATGTCTACCTCACATGACTGACCAGCTGTTTATTTCTTGATCTTTCTCTATGTCTTTGTACAGCTTGTATCATCACTAATGCTGGTTGACATGACAGAAAAAATACAACTTGTCTGATAGCTACACATTCTTGAAAACCTCTCTCCATTTTTCTGTGGTCCATGTTAGTTAGAAACTCTACTTTCTGTTACAGCGTCAACGGCTGACGAAATTACAGTTTATATAGCCTGCTTAATTTGCGACAAACCAAATCACTTTTTTTTTCTTGTAGCATTTTGAAAGTTAGCTCAAAATTTGCGTGGCAGTTGGACTGAATCACAGCTAGCTTGTTCTCAGTGGTCCTGTGTGAGTTTGCGGCAGTGTGTACCTGGATGGGTGTGTACCACTTGCGGTTTTGAGGCGGCTTCTTGTTGTGAGCTTTCTTGGGTTTGGGCTCGTAAGGTTCGTATTCCTGCTCCGGCATCTTCACTACCGCGTTCTTTGGCTTCTCCAGCTTAGCCCCTTCCTCGGTGGAGCCTTTACCGCCCCATCGTACCTGCAGGCAGCAGGCAACGCAGGAACAGTTAGTGACCTGTTTTTGGATTTTATCAGAGGCGACTGGTTGAACTGCGTCAACGTGATCTAAACACCTCCATCCTCTTGATTCCACCGATTCCCCTTCCTCCGTAATATGAGGCATCCACAGTAGGCCACTTCTTCTTTGGCAGGCCATCGTCGTCATCTGACTCCTGAAAACACAGAAATGAGACTTCTTTCGTTTTGCAACATTCCTAGTTAAAATTCTGAATGTGTTGGTGTGTGTGCAGCTGTTTGGACTCACAGGCTCTGGTGGAGGAGGAGGTGGAGGCTCCTTGATCACCTACGGACAAGAAAGGATCTTCACAACAACGCACACCATTTCTGCTTCTATCCGACTAACTGATGAATGAAATGTTTATGAAAAAATATTTTTGTACATATTTGCTGAAACTGTCACTATGTAAAAGTATGGTAGGAGACAGATAATCTGAGAAAAAAAAATCAAGCTCCTCTGCCTTTTCCCAATGCTTACTAGAAACAATCAATCAGAGCCAGGAGGCGGGTCTTACCGTTGTCAATCACCCTCACGTCTATACAATAAAAAGATATTAGTTTCTTACCACGGTGCAGCACAGAGGCCAGAACCACCACATGAAGAGAAGGGCCAGCAGGAGGAACAAAACCAGCAGCGTTATCAGCAGGATGGTGCCATCAAACTGGACAACACACACACAAAGACACACACACACACACACACACACACACACACACACGCACGCACGCACGCACGCACACACACACACACACACACACACACACAGGAACAGCTTTACTACCAGTGAACAGCTTAAGGAGAAATTTGTTAGCAGCAAATGAAAGAAGGGAGATGGGAAGGAAGGATGAAATTCAGGAGGGATAGAAGGACAGGAACACGAAAGGAAAGTGTTAAACACTTCCAAGGAGAGCGTGCAGACTTGAACATTTTCAACCTACCAAACAATAAAGTTTGGTAGGTTGGTCAGGTAGGTCAGGAAAAAGACAGCAGTGGCGTGGGAACAGCAGGACGACAGGATATGAATTTAAATCCACACACAGTGGATTATAAATTCATCTTTAATTATCTCTCCCTCGCCAAGACCCTGTTGAATTTTCAGTGACCCCAACATATTAATCATGTGTTTGCATAAAGTCTGCTTCTGCTATTTTTAATCCATAGATTTCTGACCTCAGTTATCTGCAATGTAATTTTTAACATACATGGATTATAATCTAATCATTCTAACTGTGAGGATACTTTATTCTAGTTATGTACAGTACTGTAAAAAAACATTTACTTACAGATTTAAAAAGAATCAGTACAACTTAGGAAGGAATAAAACAAGGAAGGAACAAACTAAAGAAGGGCGGAAGAAAAAACAATGGACCAAAAAAGTTGGGAAGTTAGTGAAAAAAGATGAAAGGATGGCAGGAAGGAAGAACATTTTACAAAAGGAAAGATAGATGTATGGATAAAACCACTAACAAGAAATGAAGGAGTTCTACAGAAAAAATGAAGTCATAAAGGGAAGCAAATTAGGAAAGATGGAAATAAATACATAAATTTCAGGAGGAAGGTAGATAATGAGAGAAAGAAAGACAGTAATGAATGAATGAAGTTTTGCAGGAAGGATGGGGAAAAGCAGTGAGTGTCCAAATAAGGAAGGAAGGAAACATAAGAATGAAGATATGCATCAAAAAAGGAGCTAAAGAAAGAATAAAATTAACAAACTAAAGTAGGAAGTACCAAGGAAGGAAGGGGAAAAATAGACTGAAAGTATGAAGATAAGAAAAACAAAGTCAATGGAGAGATAAAGGAAGTGATTGGGAAGGTAAATCAGTAAATATATAAGTTAAGAGGAAGCCCGTAGGTTAGTAAACAGGTTAGGAAGCAATTAAAAACCTAAGTACAAATTGAATTAAATAGGTGAAGGAAGGTTGAGGGAATCAGAATGACTTGACTGTAACCTTAGCTGTAAGCTGGCCAATGAAGACCAGAACGTAGTTCACTTCCAAAAGAACTAACAATGATGCTACCAAGATCAGCAATCAGTGGATTTAAAGTCCCAAAGCTCTGACATGAGGAGGAGCAGAGGAGAGCACTTTCAGCCTCGTCACCGTAGCGATTGTGTTCTTTGTCTCGCTAACTGTGGTTGATCTTAATCATTTAAGTCTCCTAATATATCCATCTGTTAACATTTCTCTCTTTTTCTCTCTAGCCTCCAGCTAAACATGGTTTTCATTGCAGACCGCAGATGAGGATCACATGTGGTTAGACTTTCCCCTATCTATCATAGGAGGGGGTGATGTTGAGGATTTATCTGAACTCTGCAGTGGGGCCGACTGAAGACAGCTCATCACAGGAACCAAATAAATATTTCTCAGAACCTAATCCCCTCCCCTCTATCAACAAGCAGTGAGTTCCTACAATGACTAAATTGTCTGGTTAGAAAACTTGATAGTGTAATTTATTAGGTGTCAGTAAATGGGACCATATCTGGATGTGTGCATATTTTTGTCATGCAGTATGGTATTACACATATTAGGCTGGTTGCAAAATAATGAAACAATGAAATTTCAGTGGATTCCCATCTACTCGCGGTTCAGCAATCATGGATGTCTTCATAACTCTGAATTACTCATGGAAAATTTGCTTATTTGCAAATTTTTTCATAGAGCATTTTGTCACCTTCTTAAAATAATGGCCTATGTAATTTTTTCCAAAAAGTGAATGACAAAAAAAAATCTCCTCATTTTTGCCAAAAGATGACTTAGACAAAAAAAAACAGAAAACAAAAAACACTTTTGGGAAAAAAATTACTTGCACATTTTTTCATAGAACATATTTAAAATATTTGAAAGAAAAGGCAGCGTTGGAAGCTGAAATGTCTAGTCGCAAGCTACTGGCTGTCGAAGTGGCCAATCCAGGAGTCCCATTTATTTTCCCTGTCTGTGTACTCACAAGAGCAGAGACGCTGTAGATAGTAGCTTCGGTTTTACTGCCAAAGCATTTCTATGACCTAGGCATGCTAGTTGTTAGCCTGTCCAATACTAACAGCTAGCATGCCTAGTTGTTAGTATTGGACAGAGTGGGGTTAGCCTATCAACGCTAACCCCACTCTATCAACGCTAATACCAACCTATCCAGAACTAATGGACAGTAGAGGAAGCTTAGGCAATCCAGTGGGTGTCCAGCCTAGACATGCTAGTCATGAACTTCTCCAAAGCTAACACAGCCTGTCATTAATCAGATAGTAGCTAGCTTTGGAATACATATAGCCTCCTGAGACAAGGAAGTAGCCACCACTGGGTGTGCTATAGTTTTAATTTTGGCGCTAATGGTGTTTGACTGTTTATAGTAAACAGTTATAAGTGTTTTTAGAGGGGGTGTGAAGTATTCAAGGATTTTAGCTATCCGCTGTACATTTTTATTTGATGTCTTATGGGTCTTAAGCATATTTTAATCTTTCCCTACTCTCTAATTGTAATAGCATGCTAAGTTGGGATGTATACATCATCAGCCACATAGTTTGCTCTCATGGTTTCTTGTCCCAGCTTTGTGGATTGGGGCAGGGGGCCTTTAAAGGGAATATTATTTGTTGGTTAGATGGAATCTTCTGTTTCCATATGTCCCACCATATGTTATTGTTTAGGTAAATTTACTTTAAATTACTTTAAATGGAATGTCAACCATTTTCCCACTAGCTGAGTAACAAACATTTAAACAGAAGTAGAGGATTCATCAGTCAGTGTTGTTATGGGACCTTTTCCTTTTACTTTTCAAAGAAAACACATATTGTGGTCTTGAACTTGCTTCTCTAAGTTTTTTTCCTTTCCTTTGGTGGGGAGTCCAGTGGGTCTTTTTGGATGCATCATTGCTAGTAATAACACCAAAAAGGGAGGATGAAGTAGACAAAGAAGACAAATGGTTCATCCCACAGACCAAAACACCAGACTTCTAGGAAAGGAAGGGAGGGGCATCATGTCCTGCCTTGCAAAAGTATCCATACTGAACATTTTTACACATCACATCCACAAACCGCCGTGTAGTTTATCATAATTTTATGTAGAATGAGTTACATGTTTTTTTTAATCTTTCATAGAAACACTAAAGCCCCCAAATAGAATCCAGTCAGTATATATGATCCAGTTGTGTCTGTGAATAAATATAGCTGTTCTCCAGATGTTTCTTGGAGAATATTTAAGAAAGAGATGCAAGAAGAGGCCATTAAAACTCCAGACAGCAAACAAGTGGAAGACGATGCTCTAGACAGAGGACAGTGAACGTTTTGGCCTACATGTACAAAGGCCTGAAACCTATCACTGGAGACTTTAGACAGGGGTAAACGTTCCCCTTCCAGCTGGACAATTGTTGTTAGGAACATGTTGGTACCAGTTCTGTTTGGACTTGGGCTGCTTTTAGTGATATTCTGGAAAAATGTTGCCATTATTTACAAGTTAAGTCTAAATAAATTAACCTTAACATAGAAGTAAAATGTACTGACTCAAGAGGGCAAAACATTAATGCCTGCCACATTTTTCAGATTTTCTTTCAACTTCACAAATACTACTTTGTCTTGCTCTATCACAAAAAATCCCAATAAACACAAATTTTGTGTTTGTAAAGTGGCAAAAAGTAAAAAAAAAAAAACCCACATATATCTGGAAGACATGCTAAAAAAAATGTCCCCATAAATTTCCGGTTGCATTAAAAAAAAAAGTAAAATAATTACTTACACACTCTGTGGTGGTGATGTGGACGTTGCTGCCGATGAAGGACAGACCGTCATTCATGCTCACTTGGAGATAAATCACCCTGAAATACACACAGAAATGAGCAAGAGCATCAATAATGTGTAAATATCACAATATCGTCCACAAAAAGCGTAACTCATTCAGTCTCTTTCACCAGAATGATGTCATTCAAAGTTGGCTTCACAGCAGAATCACGTCACCAAGCACTGTGCTAGCTATGAGGGGAGATTGTAACTGTAACCAAAAGGTTCCAACCACAAAACACAAGGGATAAAGAGCCGGAGGAGACAGACGTTTAACCCGACAGTAAATTACAATGACTAATCCTGCTCACTCCAGAATTTTCTTTTCAGTCTCCAGAATGTGTTGTTTTTGTCTCACTGTAGCTGCTGAAATCTCTAATCTCCCTTGAGGTCTTATTGTTAAAAGTTGTCCAACAAATGAGGAGCCTGACTTGTACTTACAGGCTCCATTTCACTCGTAATTGAGCTGGCTTTAACCAAACGAACCAGATACAGAATTTTTCCACTTTGTTTAAGCAAGAAAGGAGAAAAAACCCCATCGAAGTGGTTGTAACTGGGGGAGCCAGCACAGTAAACACAAAGACATTGTAGTTTTAATAAACTACAATGGAAAAACCCGCAAGTTGAGGTTGCTTTTTGTTTCTCTGGGAATTACATCACCCAAACTCAACTTTCAATTATCCTTCTGCTTTTTCTTTCCAACAGACTCCCTTATCAAAACAAGCTTCTGTCCGTGCCCCACTTCTGACCTCATCTGTATATCCAACATATCTTCCTGGATCATCCCACCCTCCACCTCTAACACTGGAGAACAATTCGGAGAACTGCCTCATCTCTAGGGCTTTTTGTGGTATCACTCCTGAAAACGGGGATGACAGGGGGTCAGGTGAACATAAAGAAGCTAAACCTTCGATCTGTCTCACATATTTGTCTGAGTCCATACAGACAAGATGTCAAATGATCATTCAAAAAAAAAGAAGAAAAAAAAAATCCAAAATTGTTCAAATGAAAAATTCCAAGAGAATGATAGAGCAGCCTGAGAAAACCTTAAAGCCAGAATTAAAGGATGTGGAGGGAAAAAAAACAACAAAGTGCTGGGGAGGAAATGTAGAGCATGGTCACAGACAGCTGTTTCACAAGGAAGTGAAGCAGACAGCTGTCTGAACTGCAGCTGATGCAGCACTGCTGTTTCATTTACCTCTAATTATTGTGAACAGCTAAACCCAGAACCTTAACCCCAACCCCAACTTCACACCTAAATCCCCCCTAACCCCATACCACCCACCCAACCAAGGCCTGGCAGTTCATTGCAACAAGGTGTGAAAAACCTTGTAATGACTTCATCTTTTGTTCCAGCAGCACAGTGTCACACTGGAAGTTGAACATTTTATTTGAGTACATTTATTTAGTATGGAACAAAAAAAAAATCATATTAACAGCAGTTAACTATATCACTGGTGTATAACCACTTTTTTCCCACCTTGCCCTTATCACCAATACTGATACCGATGATTTTTATTTACATTTGATATGTCATCAGACTTCTGACTTATGTGTTTTTGTAGTTTTTCCTTTGAATTTTTTTTTTTTGTTAAAACCTAGGACAGAATTTGGAAAAAAATTAAGTGTCTACAAAATACTTTTAACACCATAGTGACATGGTTTATGTGCATTGTTTCTAAATAAACGAAGAGCAAAAAAAATTGTCATCTGAGAGCAAATCAAAACAAAATCTTTTTTGAGGCAGAGTTGACAAACTGCAAAACAAAATAAAATAAAATTTGACGAGGAAATCTTGCTAGCATCGATCCGATCCGATACTGATATTGACTAGGTATCGATATTATCGATATTTGTGGATTGATCTGCCAGCCTCCCATATTTTCATTCTTTGATGCTTTTGTTCCAGAAAAAACTCTGCTAGACTTTATGCTGATTTTTGAATATTTTTTTATGGTTATTATTCGAACTTAATGCCACTTCTATTAGATGTAACAACAAAGAGTCCCTGAAATGACCCAGATATGCAGAACAACATGTGACATCACACGCAGCAGTAAACATGGATGCTACAGATGTCAGCATGTGCGCATCAATTATGGAGTTGTCGTGCAGTTGGATTCTTTCTCATCTGTTTTTAACTTCTGATCTCGCCAGTCTGTCACACTTTATTACATGGAAGTCGGAAAAAATGCAACATGGCTGTTCAGATTGCGGTTGCTTTGAAAAACATTAGATATGTATTCAATTTAGGACCAAAGGTCTGGATATGATGAAAACAAAATCTGATTTGTGCTGTTCAAATGGTCATAAATAATTTTACATGGTTTTACATGTGGACAAAAACAAACTTTTTTTTGCAATGTGAAGTTAAGAGTTTGGCATCACTCCCATGGAATTGGTTAGCATGTAGAGCACGTCTAATGGTTGTTAGGGAAACGTGTTTACTCCAAGACACCACTTTTCTAGAACAGTGAGATTTTGACTTTTATTTTTTCTAACTTTCCTTTCCATCCTCACTGTGTGCTGGTGACCTGTGGCTAAAGGAAATAGAACTCTATATCCTCTAATATTTCTACCACAGGGAAACAAATTCAAGCATTATTTATTAAACTCTAAATAATCTAACCAAATAAGGATTCTTTATTTATTTGTAAGAAATTTTAGGAAAATCACATTTTATTGACCTTCCACATTTAATGAATTTAACTTTTTATATGAAATTGTTTCCCTCTGAATAGCAGCACTCAAATGAAAAATTAGATTTTTCAAAATTTCTCAATGTGAGTAACTTTACTATCGGTGCCAATAAATGCAGACAGTAAAATATGTATAAGCTGTAATTTTATGACCATTACAGCAATACCAACATGTCCTGTGATACAAAGTTTTTCACATTAATTGATTGGTTAGTCATACATTTTTAAAATTATTAAGCATTTATATAGATAAACACATGTTAGACATTAAGTGAAACACTCGCCTAATTCTGGCTTAAGGTCGCCTCTTGTTTGGTTTCTATAAATGTAAAGAGCCAATCCTGTTTTCCCCCAGCCCCCCTGCTGAGAACCTTGCATGCTACCAACATGTGGTCCCACACATGAAAGACCTGGCTAGCTGCTACACGGCTTTGATCAGGCAAACCCAGACAAAGAGACAGCTGAATGAGAATAAAAAGCCTTATGGACGGCGGAGGATTTAAAAAAAAAAAAAAAGTTAATCTGTAGCTAAGACCATAAAAGAAGACAGTCAATAAGAAAAAGGACAGACGGGCAGAAAGATGAGAGAATGCAAAATCCTCCACACAGGTGGTGAAATGGGCAACGGATTAGCTCAGAATCTTCATTCCCTTCGCTGTCTGATTTCCGAGTGCTAGCATGAAGATCTGTGTTTTTTTTCCCCCCCCGACTGCTGTGGGAGAATAAATGTACGGAATTTGTAGCAAAAAGGAATGATTTAGGTTTAAGGTATGTGGAGGGAGAGAAACTGTCCATCTCTCCTCCCCCTGGTTTCCCTCTGTGTTTATAAAGTCTTTAACGCCGTCCACTCAGACTCGTATTCTGTGGCCCTGAGCTCTTTTCTTCCCATAAAGACTTGGGTCAGAGAGGTTTGTGGATAGTTGATGTTGGAACACGGTTGGGGTCTAAATAAGAGCACAGAAATGTGATGTAGGAGCAAATCTGGTCGCTGCGTAGTTTGCACTGTGCAAACAAATTCCTTCCTGTTGAACGTTTTCGTTGAAACCTGAAAAGTTCAGCGTGTTTTATTAGGATTTTATGTGATGGAGGAACCAAAAGAAGTGGAAGGAAAATGATCCAATTGCCAGTGTTTTAGGCTTCCTTCAGCTTTGTCACTTCTATGAACAACAATGTTCAAGTCTTGCCACAGATTCTTGATTGGATTTAGGTCTGGTCTTTGATTAGGCCACTGAAAAACACGACTACGCTTTGAACGAAACCATTTACTGTGTGTCTTAGCTCACGGTACAATAAAAGCCAAACCTACTCCCTGTTCTTTTTCAGCTCTGGGTTTTCTTCCAGGGTTATGGTGCAGTTTCAGTGCCAAAATTAAGACTATAGTGGACCCAGCAGTGACTGCTTCCTTGTCATAATTATTTCCATTCCAGAGCTAGCTACTGACCTGATTAATGATAAGGCCGACACCGGTAGCTGAGCAGCTGGTGCTGGAAATGAGAAGGAGACTACTCATTTACTTTAGCTTTGAAGAGGCTAGTGACTAGCATGCCAAGGCTGGTCAGCTTCTTGACTGCCTTGTTCCTCTCCCAGTCTCTCCCGGTCATTAGCATGGATAGACTAACGTTAGCATAGGAGTTGCTGGGGTTAACCTTTGTAAGGCTGGTAACTAGCATACCTGGTCATCCAGGACTAGTTTTAATGGAAACTTTATCAAGAAAATTGGTCGGCACACAACATCTGTAAGCGTCATAAAATAGATGATTTTACATTTGTTCTTTTGTCAGAGTTTACTGTAATCCAGTATGACACCAAGCATAAACATTCTGTATAATACGGAGATGAAGTTGGCTTCTGATTTGGCGGATGTCTACAGAACGGTTCCTCCTTTCTTTTTATTATTTTTATGAATCTAAACATGTTACAATCACAACAAAATATGTTCCACAAAGTGTTCAACTGTTCAAATTTCACATTTATAAAAGAATAAATAAATACATCTAAAAATTTGCAGGGCATATTGCACCAACATAATATTCAGAGAACAATAAACAATGTCTTCAGATGCTATGATTGTAATCACACACAGTTGGACTCAGCTGGCAGGTAGTTGGAAGAGGATTTTATTCTTTTTGAAAACAAATGCATGCCACACTTTCAGTGGCTTTCACAGAAATACTCAATGAAATACTCTGAGGTTGTGATTGCAGTTTGGCATCAGGTCCAACATGATTTTTTTCTTAAGTGTCCTAATGTAATATTCTCAAACAACAGCCGTGTCCAAGGAGTTAAAGCTGGTTTGTTGCTAGAAGCCAAAAGTTCTTGGAAAAAAACACCCCAGTTTCAATATGGCGCCTCCCTTTCACTTTCTAGTTCCTCGAGGAAATGATTTGCTCTTTAGCTGGTAAATGGCCTCACAGACTTGGCTCTATACAAATACCACGCAGAGTGTTTAAGAGTTCTTTTCTTGGCTGGAAAAGTCAGTGACTACAGCGACTTTTCCTGCCCAAAAGAACTGGCGAGACGTCAGCCGAGACATTTCGTGAGATTTGCAAGTTTTGTCGTCCAGATCCGCCGGTGCCTCACAAAGAGGAATCTGCTCTCGTTTTTTTACTGCTCAGGACAAACGCACAAAGGCTTCGTCCCTGGTGTGAGCTGGCACAGCTGGACCGCCTTTTATATTTTCCTAGAACTATTCTAGGAACTAGAGAATAGGAGTATGACTTCAGATAGAGGTCATAAAAACAGCTAATGTATGGCAGATTTCTGATGCACATGTTCCCCTGGCTTTATACAAGGAGTGCAGTGTGCATAATGCAATCTGTCTAAGAAACAGCCCCTTTATAATGCAAACCGTAAGAGTTCATGAAGCTATAAAAAGAGAGAGACACCTACTTTCCAACCTCCTCGATGACAGGAGCTGGACACAGTAAGAATGTGTTTTCTACACCAGCAGGCTTTTCATCTAAAGGGCAGAAACACAAGAAGAAATTAGTTTCCTGCAAAGGTATTCACACTCATTGAACACACTAACTAACCCACACTAACCATAATCACATTACAACCACAAATGGGCTGTAGAGGAGCATGAAGCTGCCACCACCATGTTTTACAGTAGGAGTTAGCAGGTGTTGAAGGTAATGTGCAGTGTGTCTTCCACCTGAGCAGCGTGTCTCTCTGCAGCCCCTCCAGAGTTACTGGTCATATCTGTTGCTGTGTCTTGATAGGTTTGCACTTGTAGTATGCTCTATTTACTAAGTAGGTGACTTCTGAAGGCAACTGCTTACACTTTATTTAGCGGTATGAGAATAAAAGGGGCTGAATACAGATATATGTCGGTCTAACGCATAAAATCCTAATAAAATCCACTCAATTCTGTGGTTATAATTTAACCAAAAGTTAAATATCTCAGAAGACATGAACACCATCGCTGTGTTCATGTGAATCTTTTTGAAAGATGAGAATGTTATCTTGTAAATGTAGATCAATGTAGCTATTTTATTTTCAGTATTATACCTTTTGCTACTCAGTGATATAGAAATGAACAGATATATTGTAGAAAACCAGCTGAACTTTATTACTGACTGTTCTATTTATAAAAAAAAAAAGCCAACAAGCCCAGAGCAGGTCTACTCACTGACTGTGATGGTATCGTTGATTTTGAAGCTGCAGAGCACCTGGTCGATGTTTCTTGCGTGGAGGAATCCGTTTCCTCTCACCACGACTTGAAATGTCTCTGGTTGCACAAACAACATGTTTGTCATTTTTATAATATGAAAGATTTCACAATATATGACTCACTAAGGTAGACACAAATAAACAAAACACAGGGAATCAGCTCCAATAACATGGCAAGCATTTTTCAAGGAGAGCCCTCTGTAGTGAAAGAGGCAAAAGCAAACGCGTTGCTGGCAACCAGGACAAGACGATGGGTACGCTTTAATGTTTGAGAGGGGTTCAAACAGGCAAGTAAAACTCCTCTATCTACAACTTTAAAGGTGTAAAAAAACATTTATTTATTTAAACAGCAGCTTCTAGATGGCTTAAGTATGAATAGAAAATAGCAAAGAATCTTAATGAACCACATACCTGCTTCTTATCCAGTAGTAAAGGAACTAGAGGCTAATGTGGCTGATAGTAAAATGACTAAACGTTAACAAATGGTCTACCCATCCAATTGTAGCAACTAATCTGAACCATCTGCAGCCTTCCCTGCTGTCAGTAATAGGCCACCAAAATGATGCAAAGTTACCAGAAACACACAATCTGAACAGGGCTGCTGTGGAACACATTAGCATGGAACAAATCCTTGTTTTACACTGTAAAAAGCATTGTTTACATTTTAAGAACAACATTTTCTGAAGTGGACTGCTGTTTGCATTGTAAGAACTACTGTAGTAAAGAAACATCTGCAATGTTATTTAACTGGGGATGAGCTGTGTGAATACAACATTCCTCACTCTTTAAAAACCACTTTAGCTTTTCCAGATAACAGTACTGAAAATGTCGTCATACTTAACTGGTTATATTTCTTTCATCTTTGTCAGAGAAAACCCTTTGTAAAAAGATTGATGCGATATAACAAGTTGCATCGAGTGTCATGTTGGAAATTTTACTATCGTGACTACCCTAATATGTAGACATACTCAGGGTTTCCCCTAGTGTATTATAAGCCTGGCGGGCCACCAGGCTTTACTTGTGCCCCCACCAGGCTAAGCACTGCATATTTACTCAAGTCTTTTTAAAATGTTTATATTTTTTAAGGTTTTATAGTTGGTGTTCAGGTATTAATCTTCCAGTTTTTCAATAACACATAATTATCAAGTGATATTTTCAAATTTCCTGTCAACTTTAAACATTTTTTATCTCAAAAACATGACGGGCCACTGGATGAATGACTGCCCTAGTGCCCAACCTCCAGGCTTAGCACGTTTTCTGGGGGAAACTTTGCATATTCTTATATTTTAATGACCATATTGGAGGAGGAAGGACAAAAACAGTAACAGAATGAATGAGGCAAGGAAAAAAAAGCATGTTTTCTTAGAGAAGAAGCACAAATCACATGTGATCCAGTATTACAATGTTAAAGGAAACTAACATCATGGGAAAGGAAACAAAATAAATTTCCCTTAGCTAATTATTAAATGGTTTGGTAATTCCCTGTTACATGGAATACAAAACAGAAGCAGATGCAAAAATCAGACAGCTCCTCTGCTTTTACCCTTACACATATCATTAACCCCGGTTTTCATCTGTTCATTTGAGCTATTTATTATCCGACTTATTTTTCAATAATGGTTTTACGCTCTCTCCGATGGTATTACACTGAAGGATGTCTACTGTACATTTCATCTCCAGTTAATCTCCTGTAACTGCAGCGCTGTTCTCACAGTCATTACATTTAATGTGACCCAGTGATGTTACTCCTGCTGTAGTCCCCCATCGAAGCAGATTTCCGGTAAGTGACCCGTCAGGCTGCATGTGGTCATTTTTCAGTCTGGGATAGTCATAAAAGAAGGAAGCCAAACCAAAATGCTTCCTATTGAAATGACCGTAGTTCATGGGTGAATTCAATGACGGCATTTGTCTCATAAACTCAAGAGAGACCCATTTATTGTGTGTATGCCTTTCTGAGAGTGTGTTTTTCCAATTACCCACCTCCAGCACACACACTCGACGGCTCTGCTGCCAATATTTCAATACAGGATTTCTTGATAATCTGAAAAAGTAAAGGCAGCAGTGATTTAGGAACACACAAAATAATTGTAATGTGCTTGCAAAATTTAATGGCTTTTTTAGAGCTCTTGAAAACTGTTTTGGCACTAAAGCAAAATTTGTCATGTCTCAAATATCCAAAGCCCTGGGTGGGGGGTGGTGGTCAAAGCTAAATCACCTCCTTAAGATGTTGCCAACCTACATTAGGCTCCAGTGTTTTCTGAGGGATCCCAAAAGATTCACCGCCTCAGACACTGTTCCTCTACTCCTTAGGGTGACCAAGGAACACCCTAAGGTGTTCATCTTCTCCACTGACTGTTCTTTTACCTCCCACCCCCTAGATGTCTGAATTCTCAGTGTCACAGTTGGATGTACAGTAGGCTTTTACAGTAGAGAGGAGTTAGGTTACCGAGTCGATGACACCCCTAAGGGCAAGGAACCCTCCTAGCACAGGAAACACATGCTCTATGGTGTCCGCAATGGTGGCCAGCTAGAGTTGGTGAGAGAGAAAGACAAAAAAGAACATGCAAAGAGGAAAGTGATGAACAAATGAAGAAAATTACTTTTTAAGAAAATATGTATTTAAAAAAACCCTTCAAAAACAGACGCTCACTCAGAAAATCAATATTTATAACAAACCTACACTGGTTTGTTAATCGAACATCAATACAGTATCTACAAATCTTCTCACTGATTTACTATTGTTTGTCAGTAGAAGGAGCTATAGCAACAACTGTACCTATATCCTCAAAACCATAAATTATTGTATCAAAACTAAATTTATGGTCTAAAGTCCATTGCTGTCTGGGTCTCTTTCAACTATTGAAATAAATTTGCACCTATTGTTGGAATTTGTGCTTTTATTTGGAAACAATACTGTATTACATAATGATTGGTGGTTATGACGTTTTTTTTTAATTTAGAGGCACAAAAAATATAACTTGTACTAAACTTAGAACATCTGATTAGATTTGGGAAATTTTCCTTTTCTTTTTTATTTAAGCAACTGCTGCAAATCTATGGTAAATTAATTATTGTAGCTACCGTTCTCAGTGGAAAGACTTATTAGTTGAAACTACTTCTTAGCTCAGTGCTGGCTGAGAAGTAGGAGGCAGTAAAAGCACCCCACCATAAAAGGCTTTTTCAAGCATCCAAAGACACCGTTAGGAAAAACTCAGGAAAACAGAAAAACTCTCAAGTCCAAAAACACCTTTCTCAAGTAATTTATTTTAATCTACCTTCATCTGTATTGAACTTTACTTTTTCAATTTATGAAGTGCTGAGTCTATAAAGCTGACTGAACCGTTCCTATGCCACTTCAGTGGCTGGTATGGGTTCGTTTTGGCCAATGATGTATCAAGTCCACCTGGTTGAGACCATGTTTGTGGGAAATGTGCCTGGGTTTGGACTGCTAAGAGAGGCTTGGACCCCTTCACAACTGCTTGCTATTCTAATTTTCTTTTTATATTAGAGTCACTTTAGAGGAGAGCCTCATCTTACAACTTCCTTACCTGTGTTTCATTAAAGTCTTTGACACCAACACAGTACACGATCGCTCCCAGACGTCTGGCTTCCTCTGCCTGTCGGAAGAGTACAGACAAAAAGTCATGTGAGGACAGAACTCGTCTCTCCAGGTTAGCTCTTTGTGGTAGTTCCTGATTGAAGATAGTTGTATATTAGACAGAGTACGGATTTCTTACCTGCTGTTGTGCATTGAAGAGCTGCTGCTCTTGCAGGTCACCATCTGTCAGAGCGATGATCACACTGGCTGTCCCTGAAAGATATGAGCAAAGAGCCATAACTTTAAGATTCAAAGTAAACTGCAGAAATGTATGACGACACTGAAGACGTCAGCTACTCACCAAAGTTTTCCTTGCGTATCTGGTCGTTTGCCTTTAAGCAGACAGACATGTTCTTTGTTAGAGGAGATTTTAGCAGGCAGTCCTAAAAAGCTTTTAATTTGTCCGGAATTACTTATTGTGTGTTTTAATGTGTGTGTTACAATGCCTGCTTACACTCTGCAGCCCCAGGTCCATCAGAGTATCCCCACCAGGTTTCTCTTTCCTCAGAGCATTCAGGCCCTTTTGGATGGTCACTCTATAGAGCAGAAAAACAGCAGGGGTCAAATCGCAGAGTTAATCATATACTTTTCCTGTGAAATAGTTAAATATTCTGTCTGTTTTTTTGTCTGCAGTTTCTTGCTTTTGCAACTAGGAATCATTTAAATTTCATTTTGGAAATGATTGGTTTGTTAAATGATCTAAGTGTATTTATCAGGTATTCCTGTGGCTCCCACAAAGATCCTTGTGGCCCCGCTTTGCATAGCCAGTATTTTTTAAACAAGAAGCGTTGTCAAGCAGATGCCTAGTAGAATTGTATTTTGGACACCATTTTTTAAATCTGAAAACAGAATAGATTTATTATACCTTTATACTGACACAATCAGTCAATATTAAGGTATAATAATATAATATTATTACAGTCTGGAAAAAAAACTTAGGTAATTTTTCCAACTTTTTTTCAATTTGTTGTTGACTAACTTTCAATTAATCATCAACAAGTCATTTCAATGCTTTTACAGTCTTGCTGCTAAGCTAATGCTAGCATATTAACTCAATTTTAATGAGTGCTAGGCAGAAACTCTGCTTGAAATGAAATATCTGTTGCTATCAGGAGAGCTGGATAGAGATCGCAGCATCCAGAAGTATCACACAGTAGCAATAATAATGTAGACCATGTGATATTAATTGAAAACTTAATTTACTGCATATACATGGCACTGATGTTAATTTTTTGTCATAGTGGAACTTTGTAAGCAAAGGCTGATTCTTAAATGACTTCTTTAAGAAAACATAGTTGGCATATTAGGTTGATAAAATGTGGTAGAGAATTGGAAAATTAGGTTTTTGTAAAAAATTTTACAGCAATATTTTCTGATGTTTTTGAGGTAGTTTTCACCGTCACTTGTTTGCAACATATATGGTTACAACTTCGTCTAACAATTTAGACGTTTACTTAAATATTTAACTACACCTATTGAGACATTTAGCTAAATGTTAAAGCAACCACCTAGCAAGATAGACAAAAAAATCTTTTAAATTTTGAGTGTGTAACTTTACACACTGTGCCACATGTAATAGCATGTAAAAGCTTTAGTGCTTTAACCTTCACTAGCAGCAAACTTTGTAGAAAAAAAATGTTTTCCATAAAAAAAAATAAAATAGAACTTTAAAGGCTCACATAAAAACGAACCAGATGTGATTTTGGAGCCGATTGTGGAGTTTTACCGTAGAGGAAATACAGCATGATTTTTAACTGGCAAGTTTAACCACTGGCTAGCTATAATATTACTTCAGCCTCTTTGTGCGGTTCGATGTTTTAACAACCTGGACGAGTTCACCGCAAACACTGAAAAGGTCGAGGGATCGGCACAAACTGTCCACACAAACTGGGGACAATGACGGAGCTTGGGAGTGAAATCTGCCATCAATCTGTCATCTGCGTTTGGTGACCTACAGCTTAATAGAGGGGATTTTCTGATGAGTTCAAGTTGTAGAGCTGACATTTAAAGTAGAGGAAGTAGTAGGGGAAAAAGAACAGTGTAGAAAATATAAATGACCTAGTTTATCCATCAGAGGGAGGGCTAAATTCATGATTTCTGCTCCTCCTCTAGTATTTTGACATCTCAGAGATCTTTAATTAAAACCTCACATTGTGCCAGCATGTGAAAAAGGAAACGACGTCCTCAGCGATGGACACGAATAACAACACAGTCTGCTTTTAATTGCTTTTATATAACAGTTACAGTTAATCCCAGTAAATGAATTTCTATTAAAATATTACCAGTGAAGTTAGAGGCAAGTGAAATCACCTGTTTTCTGTTAGCTTCATGATGGTGGACGCTCTGGAGCTGAATGTTATGAAGGACATCCTCAGCATGGGACTGGAACGGGGAAGGGAAGAGAAAAAAACCCAAAACGTTAGAATATATAAACACACAAAGCAGTTAGCTGTGGAACAAACCATGCCAACAATCTGAGTATGATGTCACAGACAGAAAGATTCATGTGTTTTCTTGCTGCTTTCCTCAAACAGACCTGTTTTTGAAGAACTGCTGGATTTATACTGAAATTAAAAGCTCTATTTACAAATGAGGCGTGGTCTGACATTTGCGGTTGGAATGGGACAAAACCTGAAAAATTTTAAGGAGCATAATTGAGCAAGTCACTCTGAATATACAGGAATACAATGATAACATGGACAGAGTTGTACCAGAGGGCAGGAACCAAACCCCCAGTGACAGGCAGTGACCTAGTTTTGATATGAAAACTATGTCACAGCATCTCAACATGTGAATTTGTGTTTATTTGTAGACGAAGTCTGTTTGGGGAAAGTTTTGCTGATAGGTTCCAAGCCTCTGAGGTGGACGCGGTATTGTTTATGACAGACGGCAAACTAAAGGATTGTTGTTGTTCGTGCTTCTCCGTCGTGTTTATTTAAAGATGAAACTTTGGGGGAAGAACAGATCTCTGCTCTAAATGGATCCTTCGGCCAAGGAGGAACGAGGAGGTAGTATTTGGCAAAAACAAAGCAGGAAAAAAAAAGAAAGAAAAAAAGACAGCCCAAAATCTGTACGGCTTGTTTTTAATGTGTGAATTTAAATTTATGAAATGATTTATTGAACAAAAACAAGTTGAATTCGTTGAACAGAATCTTTAGACAAATGTTAGGATATAAACCCAATAATGCTTATTGTATTTAAGGCCCAAAAACCTCCAGTGTCTGAAAGCAACCAAACCAACAAGAGGCGTTGGTTTGAATTGGTCTGTTTTTATTTGCTGGTGTGGGAAGTATAAAGTTTTGTTTACCAAGTTAGTAAGGTGTGTTTTCCTGTAACAATAGATTCTTTAACCAGGAAGTCAGAAGCTGTCAGGACACCAACAATGAAGTTTTACACATTGGCCACCCACCGATTAAACCCTGTTTAATGCTTCTCTGCCGGCTTACTTTAACAAGACTATGCGATCGCGGACATGCTTGTGAAGAATCTCTTACCTTTTAAACTTCTCTGCCAAGTTCTTCACGAATTCAAAGATTTCATTCCAGTGGCCAATCACACTGCCAGACCTGCAGAACGGGAGAGCACAAATGAATGTGAGAAACATCATAAAGTTTTCTCTGTATCTCTACGTAGGCGATAACTTCCATATACTCCACAGCTACCTCATACTATTGTAAGATGTGTCTTACCAAAGCAGCACTGGGAACCACAAAAATAGTTCACTTTAAGCCATCGAACAGACATACTAAGCTCCATATGGCGAAGTGTTTAAACAGGAAAATTACAGCGTGGCTGGCCAAGAGCAACTGAGGCTCAAAACATCCACAGTGTAAAGAACAAGCTGGAAATATGCAAGGAGAAACACAATAGTCAAATATTTTACTTTAAGTCAAACTATTGTTATGGCTTCCTTTTCTTTGTACAAGTTGTCAAAGCATGTCGGAAAGTTGGAGGTCACAGAGCGACCCCAATGTCAAATCCAATATGGTCGCCATGTTTGTAAAACGTAGCAAAGGTTGCAGAAATATTTGATTGTATCTCATTTCCACACATAGTTCAAGACAACCTGTTTGTGAAAATGTACCTTTAGTCTTTGAATGCTGAAAAATAAAAAATAAAAAATAAAACAAACGAAAAAACCTTTGATGTCGATTTATCACTACAATTAGTTTGCCACGTCACTTAGCACAACAACTAGCGAAGTTGCTTGTTTTTCGACTTGGGGTTGTTGATGAGAGTAGTTCCAGTACAGGAGTAAAGTTCCAACTTGCATTAATACAGCTAACAACAAATGAATTTGACTTAGTCATTACATTTTATCAAACATTTAGCAGCTATGACTGACAAAACATAAAACTAACATCTACAAAAGTAAGCTAGCTGTCACTAAACTTTAAAAGAAACAGTATCAACTTTGAATTTTAGCTGTTTAAGTACACAAGGAAATATTGTGTAGCATCATAATTAGCGTGAACCACATTAGCTGCCAGCTACACATAAAAAGAGGCAAGTGGTTAAATCTAGGGTCTAATTTAGCGGCTCCCTTTATCACCAAAAAGGCGCCTGAAGGCTGAGTAAATAGGAGCTAGTCTCCCCAGGAAAGCTTCTATAAAACTGGACTGTTACGAAATGTCTCCCTGAGAGGCGGCCTACATTTCCTCTGTCCAGACTAGCTCTGTGAGTTTGCAGCAGTTTTATTAGCTGAGAGCCTTACAGGAAGGGGCTTCAGGCGTGCTAGCAAACGGACCACCTGTTAACTAACTAACGAGGCAGAGATTAAGAGTTGTGAAACAAACAAAGTGACCAAATTCAAAGAGTGAAAGAAAAGAAGGCGTTAGGCTGTGTAGAGAGTAGCTTACGTAACCACATTAAGCAAAGCTTAGCTAAGCAGAACTGCTTTGTTAGAAAGTAAAACTGTTCACACACTTTCAGACGACATGCCAGAGTGTGTTCTTGTGAAAGAATAGAACTGTGTTAGTTACATTAATCCCATTTTGATTATTTTACACCAATAATTAAAAACATCTGAATGTTTCAGACTAAACTAGGACCATGCTAGGTTGTTTTAGTCATTGAACCTCTTGTAATATCCCTCCAAAGATGTGAGTACATTCAGGGCATTCATATTTGCTTCACATTTGGTTTCTCTTTATGCAGATGACGTTACTTTTTATTTCAAATTCCCTTATGTGTTTTTTACTTTGCTTCCTTTTCAAATTAAACATTAAGTCTGCACAAAAGTGAACAAAAAAGTTCTTAAACTGGAGCTTTGTGACTTCACCTTTACAACAGTCACATGTGAGTTTACCTTCCTAAGATTCACGGTAGCAAAAACGACAAACATTTTCTTAAAATCGATTTTACCTCTTAAATAAAGTCAAATTGAGGCTGTGGCAACGGTCACCCTGACATACAACTTTGACGAACTGCATTAAGGCTTGCTAAGAAAGTTCTACAGATGTTTTTTTTTCCAAGAGCAGCGTTTGTGTCTGTAGTGCTAGGATTGCTGTGTAATGAAGTCACAACTATAAAACTTTGTTAACCAGAATGTTCACCTTTAAAGAGGAAGACAAGGAGATAAGAGTTTGAAGCCAGAAGCAGTGAGCTGGACATCAGGCTGGAATTAAACATCGTAAATATAAGATTTCCTAGAAGAACATGTACTCCTTATGCAAGTTTCAATTTAATCAGATGGTTAGAAAGGCTAATCAGCACAAAAGAAAAATCTCATGTTTTCTTTCCTGATTACATGAGCTGCTCACCCACATCAAGGCCTTACATTCCAATCAGGCTGACTGAGCAAAGACTTTACAAGCTTAGCAAAAAATAATGATAAAAAAAACAAAAAAAACATGGGGGTAAAAGAGCAGGTTTAGTTCAGCAAAATGTGCAGCGTAAACAGAAACATTCACAAAAGGACTTGCAGACGCAGACACGAGGAAGCTGAAGTATAACAGCAGGCGCAAACATCTTGTGCCGTTTGTTCCATCATAGCAACAGAGGAGAGCGGAAAGAAAAAAAAGAGGAGCAAATCAGCTGTGGACAACATCTGAGAGAGGAGTTAGGGATCAGCTCTGAGTATTAACGCAACACGAGGCGAAGCTGAGGACTTGCTCTTTTGGTTTTCTTCTGCTTATCTTTTAACTGCACCGCTGTTTGCGTTGGAGCGGCCCGGCTGTCTGAGGTGGAGACAGAGGCTTAGCTTGCAGTTTCGCTCACCTGTCCAAACAACGTCGGGGGGCGAAAGGAAGTGGCTCCTTGTGTTTTGCGAGTCTTGAGAAAAACCCATTAAGTTCCCGCTAAGATCTCTTGATCTAATTTTAATGATCCGACCTGACGTTGTGTGGCTTTGAAGGTTTGTGGGCCCAAAGCATTAAGAAAAAAAAATAAAGGTTTAAAGAATCAGCAGTGGGCCAATTTGCCAACAAAGTAACTCAAGCTGAGAGCAATGTGAGGTTATGCAGGAGCAGGTCTCTGAAAACGGGGCGACAGAGTGTGTTTGATAGGAGCAGAATGAAAAACACGTGTCTAGAAATACTTGGGCTGAACAAAAAGAAATAAAAAAGGAAAGAAGGGAAGATCAAGGGAGAGATGAGGAGTCTGATAGTTGGTACGCCAAAAATATATGTTAGCTTTAAATCAGCTGGCTTATCGGGATTCCTCACTGCCAAGAATCACTTCCTAGTGATTCAGTTAACTTCTCCCTGATAAGGTTAAAGCTGCAATGTGTAACTTTTATTTAAAAAAATATGTTTTTCACATATTTGTTAAAATATTGTGACAGTGATACAGATAATCTGTGAGAAGAATCCAACTCCTCCACCTCCTCCCTGTGCCGTGACTGCCGTCTGAAGAAATGCTACCCTCTTGGTCAAAAACAACCAGTCAAAGCCAGGAGGAGGGGCTTAGCGCTGTCAATCAACCTGAAGTATGCGCTGCTAAATGCGCTACTGTTTGGAGAAACAACTTACATTTACGGCAGAGCCATTTATCCACCATCATCAGTGGCTATGCTAGCTAGCCTTAGCATTCACTACAAGCTCTGCTATCAGGAAGGAAAAGGGAAGACAGTACTAAGACCCGCCTCTGGTCTCTGATTGTTTGTTTCTAGTTAGAACTGGGAGAAGGCAGAAGACCTATATTTTTTTTTCATATTTGCCTTTTAACATACTGTCACGACACAGTGAGTTTCAACAAAATGTAAAAAAAGGAAAAATTAAATATTAAAACTGATTAAATAGGTTGTTTTACTAACAAAAATAGAAAATGTTCCAGCATCATCATTCACATTCAACCTTTATTTTTTACATTTTGTCATGTTACAGCAAACATTTACAGACAGTAAACTCTAAAGAACTTCACAAAGAGTTAGTGTTGAACAGCTTTATATAATTTTTGTGATTTTATGGATTTATTTGTGCTGAATGTTGAATGTTATTGTTGTTTGCCACTGATTGTGCTCGTTTCTCAGATGTCTCTTCTTTAGGCTGATTGCCCTGCTTGCCTCTGATTGGCTGAAAGCCCTTAGACATATTGTAACAAGCTGATGATGTCATGTAGCCGAGGCACAGCGTGTTTTTGTCTTTATTAAATCTTCAGAATATTTTGGAGTGCTGATTATCCCTGGGGTTTTTTTTGTTGTAGTTTTTTACTCGTCCCTTTTTTTTTACTCTGAAGTTGTGCAAACTAACTTTCCCTTCATGTCTCATAAACTTAAGATTAAATACACATAAGTTAGTTTTTGTAACTTGACACCATGTTGTAAAAACAACACACTTCAGAGTTTTTTTCCCAGTTATTTTTGTAGGGCATTACTAAAATATTCCTTGGCACTTTGCCACTATTGACTGGCAATAGCAAAGCAGCTGTTTCAGGAGTAATTGTTTTTCTTCCTACTGATTGGCTGTAATCCCAAGAGCGGAAATGAGGAAGACTGTAAATGTTAGCTTCTGTTTGTAAAACCCAGTTGAGTCATTCTTCTAACAGCTAAAAAACACAAAATCTCACCAAGTATTATTTTTTTTTACCTAGTTTCTAGTGCAAATATCTCAGGCCAGTTGAAATAAGACAAAGCTCAGATAAAAGTAACATTTTAGGAAAACATGGGAACTTGTTTTAAGTCAATAATTCTTCAATATTGATAAAAGGTGTTCAGTCCTTTGATAGATTTATTTGTTTTAATAAATCTGTATATTTGGGTATTTCTTTTGCAGTGCTTGTCATTTTTCCTGAGACGGTTTAAAAGGAGAATATAAGGACATTACAAGGTGTTAAGAAAAGATGAAGAGAAAATTGTGAAAATGAATTTCATTCGTTTTAGTCATACTTTGTAGGAATCTGACGGCATTTTGATGATGATTTTTTTTCTTGTTTTCAACAGTCAGTTTAGAACAAATCAATCATCAAATATTGCATAAGCTCAGTTTAACAGATAAAACCCATATCATATGCTTTAGCATCTATTGAGATTCCTCTGGTGCGGCATAATGTATATGTGCGATTCAGCGATTTCCAAGCCGCCGTGGCATCAAAAGGGAGGCATTACGCAGGAGAACCGGTCAGTGATGCTGAACAGACTGACTGAAGGAGAGGGACGGATCATCCACACGTCTCCTTTTCTGTCTACAAAGACTCAGTGAAAAAAACACATCCAATCATTTCAAATACATCTTTTTTTTCTGCTGATTGGGTGAGATTAGGATTGCTGAACCGGCAGAAAATGATTCACACAATGTGTGTTTTAGAGAGGGGTCAGATGTTGATCCAGTGGAATGATTGGGAGCACGAGATAGCAACGGGAGTTAAGACAGGAAAGCTAAAGCATGTGGTTTACAGTCTGTCTAGATTATATTGCTAAAACGGTTTTAACTTGGCAACGTACAACAACAGGATATGAGGCGAAACACGACTTTCTTGGCTAATTTTCTCATGAATGCTTTCCCTATCTGGTCTGTCAGTTTACATGGAAAGCCATGTGTTGGTTGATTGGTCATATTTTCATTTTTTATATGATGGTCTAGTGCCAACAGGAAATGCCAAATGCCATCATCAAACTCATCAAACAAATACACATCAGTCATGCTGATCAATGTTCCTCTTGCTACTAATCAAAAGCAGCTCTTAACAGGTGAATATTGATTTAAAGGAACTCAGTGTTTCAGCTGTTTTGCAGTTTTCTGTGAGTTTGTTCCAGATTTGTGGTGCATAGAAGTTGAACGCTGCTCCTCCATGTTTGGTTCTGGGGATACAGAGCAGAACCAGAGCCAGAACCAGGACATGTTGAAACAACGAGTCTTTAATGTATATTATGGTAAATGGACTGAACTTATGTAGCACTTTTCCAATCATTTTGACGACTCAAAGCGCTTTATGCTACAGTCACATTCACCCATTTGCACTCACACTTATACACCGATATACAGATCTGTTGATAACTGGTTTTTTTTTTTGTTTTGTTTTTTTGTTTTTAAGGCAGCTAAAGATCAATGCGGCTAAACACAAAGAAATGGATGAATTTCTCCAGATCTTGCTGCGATATTAGTACTTTTAGTCCTGTAATCCTGGAAATGTTCTTCAGGTGACAGAAGACTGACTTTGTAACTGTCTTTACGTGGTCAGAGTCCATCACCACACCCAGATTTCAGTCCTGATTGCTTGGTTCTGACTGTAACTGTGCCGACTCTCAAAAAGACGTGTCATTTTCCCTAAAGCTCAGTGATTTGGGAAATTACTTTAACTACCTCATCAAGGGCAACTGGTGGTTGGAAAGAAATTGTCCAACACTTAGTTAGTTTCTCCCAACTGGAGCAGGCTCTGCCCTCCCAGACTGCATGTGAGAAAATTCTCCCCCTGCTATGAAATCTCAGCCCTCGGTGCCATTCTCACGGGTGAAGGCGTCAAAAAGAAAACACACCCCACCTCCTCCGAGACGGCAGTCTGCCACGGTAGTTGGGCTTCTTACTCACACCACCCCAGGCTGCAGCCAATGGGCAAATGGATTCATTTTCGAACCGCTAACCAACGTTTACAGCAGTTGCACAAATCAAAGCGTTTAGGACATGATTGCTAAGCTAATACCGGGCATCCCTCCCGAAACCAAGAAAAATTGCTGGGTGAAAACTGCTGGGTGCAAGTTGTTAGAGGCTTTGCAGTTGAGCTTCAATGGCTCTTTATAGGGCCAGTCGTTCCCAGGCCTGAATGTGTGCTCTGTGATGCTCTGCATGCGTAAGGGAAGCAGACATTTTGCATTAAATACAAGACTTTCTTTTTTAATGAATTTTCTTGTTTCTCGAAGCCTTTAAAAGACTGAAACATGATATCTGACCAGCGGTGACTTCCTGCTGTAAACACAACAGCAGCTTTCTGGAAGCTGTCGTTCCTGAGCGTTTTCAGACAAGTCCAAAGTATTTACAGGCTGCAGCTGCACTCTAGGTTTTCCGCTGACTCGGCTGGATTCAGGCAGCATGACTCAAAGTCACATCAGTGAGTTAGTTTGTGGCTGCACTAAGGAAAGTCTATACTTAGAATGTGAATGCCTCAGTAAAACTAGTCGAGACAAAGGAAATAGGAGTGTATGAGAAGTTTATAAAAGACTCGAACTGATGAAAACTTTTCTTTTTTTTTTTTTTTTTAATATGAAGCGTTTTCTGAGATGCGCTTATTCAGCAGCACCAAATCAGCCTGAGGTTAGCTTTAGGTGAGCGTAGGTGGATGTTAGTATTTTCCAGGAACAGACCCAAAACCGCTCTTCCGGACATCTGGGCCTTACAAAACAGCAAACTCTGACCCAGTCATACTAAATCAGTTACATCATAGTGTCCATATGCAGATGTATTGTTAAGGTTTACAGTTTCTCACATTAAAACAGCAAACTGTTGTTTTTTTACTGGGATTTTGGACCAGCAAACAGATGACCATAGTGTGAAGTGGAATTAAAGATTATTTAAAGTCAACTTTTTTGAGCTTTACGTCATGCTATAACGTGATTCCTTCATCAAAACATACCTGGAGTGTTGCTTTGATTCCTTCATGCATGTTTGAGAAATCCTTTAATCTCCATGGAAACCATTCAGTTGTGCAGAACACCTGGGTGGACCTAGCCCCGCCTTTAAGACAAAGCTTCTCCTCAGAGCTGCAGTTTCCAAGTTTCCACCTCACAGAGCAGCTCTCCCCTGCGACTCCCCCACTCAGCTCCTTCAGACTAGCCAGCAGTAATTAGCAAACACCTGGTGGAACTGCTCATCTGCTGAACTCATTATATGAGCTGCTTCTTAGTGCAATGGTGATAAAAACATCATTAAAGGGTCAATAGAGGAGCCATGTTGTGATGACTTCCTGAAGGTGGAGTTTAAGAAAGATCAAGAGTTTTTAAAGAGACATAGGCCCAATATTAAGGAGTTATATTACAATTACAATTACAATATTACATTTATTTTCAGGCATATTTGAAATATACATTTTTATAACAACTGAAGGTAACATAGTTACTTGATTATGCTGAATATGCCTGGAAAACGCACAATACTGACCCTTTTCACGTCAGTATTGTGCTGACGTGATAAATGCTTCTCAGAATAATCTAAAATATGGGACAGTCATTTGTACTTTATATTGATACCCCAAAGTAAAATTCAGGGCCACCATTGGCTTTCATAAGTCACCTAATATGTAATATGATTATTAGCTCCAGACAGCATCCAGATCTTAGCCAAATCCGTTCACAAGTCACCAGATCCACATAACAGTCAGAGGAGGCTCATGAGCCGCCTGACACGTGCAAAAAACATTTAGACTCTGATCCGGTCCAGTCTGGGCCAAATTAGCCTAAAAAATGAAATATGAATTGCATGTCTGTGCCACATCTGGGCCAAAAGTATTTCTATAACACCTGTTCCAGATCAGCAATCCAGAGCCACGTCGGTTATGCACTTTTGGAAAACAAGACCCTGGCCCTGGTCTGTTTATGAGTGCGGGGCCAAATGCTCACCTTTATTCGGCCCAGAGCTGGAGTAGATCACTTTTACTGTCAGTGAATTATCCCAAGTTCCCTAACATCTTACAGAGTACTACTTAATCCAACAGAATGAAATGACTGTAAGCCAAACAAGACATGGCCGTCCACCTAGCCTGACTGAACAGAGAGAAGCAGCTACAGACTAAAGGTAACTCTGGAGGGTCTCCAGAGGTCCACAGCTCAGGTAGGAGAACCAGTGGACAGGACCGCTATTGGTCTGGTATTCCACAGAAATGACCTCATCAGGCGAGTGGCATGAAGAAAGCCATTGCTGAAAGTAATGACTGGCTTGGCTTTCATGTAAACTTATGACACTGTGTACAGTGGAAAACTAAAGGCTTCCACATACTCGCCCATACTGTGCACATTCTGAAATTGAAATTGAATACATTCGGGAGGATAATGCACATGAATTAGCATTTCTCTAAATGTGCCAGAATTAGCCAAAAGGCTATTTTTCATCTGTTGAACCTGGACAATGAGTAATTGTCTTGGTAAAAAACAAAGGTTGTACAGTCCAAGGTTAAAATGACTTAACTACACAAATTTTATCACTAAATACAATCAGCATCAACAGTAAGTACAAAACAAAAGGAATTACTAAGACACAATTATGTCCGTGAACGGTTAAGTCTTCATTGTCACACATACCAATTTCGTGAATGTATTGTGATAAATTCCTTCATTTCCCACAACCTGCATGAATACTAGCAGGTTTGATGAGACGGTTGGGTGCCATGACAGCCACCACACACCATTCTTTGTGCCACACAAAGAGGGAGAGCCTGGATGCTACTTGTCCTTGCAACTGTTTGAGCCGACTCTCACCCTTATCAGCTCGTAGCCACCGTCTACGGCGCAACACCGTGTATGAGGTAGTCTGCTGTAGAGTGAAATATGAAGTATGTGGGGGCCGGAACGCTGGACAGCACCCTGAGCATACCTGCCCCGTGGTGAAACATGGGGATGGCAGCATCAGGATTTGGGAATGCAGTCCCAGCCACAAGCGTCATGTGGTATGCTCCCCAAACAAGCTGTTAGCTTTCTGTTAATTGCCGAAAGACAAATCTTCGACATGTTTCCTACCATTGACCACAGTCCGAAACCTAATGTTAAAGATCTCATATTTCTGCAAAGCTAAAAACCAAAGCACGAAATAATGACCTAATTCCTCACTAATAAGACTGGCACTTTCCAAACCTACTCCCCAATGACTCAGTTCCACCCAGTCAGCCGTACGGCCATTGGCCACCACTGTGCCCTTCGCACGCCAGCCAGCCAGTCAGCCAGCCAGCCAGCCATGCATCTCAACAAGCCCAGCCCCGAATGCCAGAGCCATGACATGACTTCATCATCCCAAGTTTGCAGTAAATACATCTGGAGAACTCTTTCTGGGTCACAGCATCAATACCTTCCCTCAACACGATCCCCTGGTCCTTTTCTTCTCTTTCGACGACTGCTCCTCTTTGCAAAAATCCACCTTTTCCGCAGCACTGCCCACACCCTCAGTGGCATGTTTTTCTTAGTCTTGGCGCTAATTAGGAATAACCACGTTAATGAGTGCAACTTTGAGGGTAAAACTGCAAATGAGCTTAAAGACCATCAGGTTGAAGAGCCATGAAAAACAGATGTTAGCATATAAAAGCATTTAAAGAAGTCCCCGTCCCCGTACATGCAGTGTTCATTTCTCTGTTGAGCATTTCCACATTTTGACACGACACAAGCACAGTCTTCAATGTTGACATTTTATCTGATAGACAAACAGAAAGCAACCCACGTCTGTCTGTGTCCTATAAACTGACTCAGACTGTCCGGAAGGTCAACTCCTCCAGAAGACAGAGACATGTTTCCAATGAGCTTCCCACCTTTGAAGTCCACAAATGATGTCTGTTTAGTCATCGTCCCCATCAGAGTGGCCACCAAAACACGACTCCTAATTATAGCGTCTCACAATAAGGAAGGATTCTGTTTTCTTATTTGCTGCATATGTCAGTGTTTACCTCGCAGACACACACCGAACACAGTCCTGCACATCTGTGGAGCAGTTCTATTTTATTTTATTTTGTTTGTTTCTACAGGTTCACTGGGGCACTAGGACCGATTGTATGGATTAAACTCTTTTGAAAATGTGCTTTACACAAAGCCGGTGAGTTGAGCGGCTGTAAATATCCCCGGCATGCTAAGCTGTGTGAAGCTTATTGTTTTCCATTTTACAACGGGGAACCAAAATCGGGGCCTTAGGAGGTCCTGCGTGCAACATGTTGCTCTCTAAATGAAGACCAGATTTTCCATAAACATTGTTGCTTCCTGTGTGCTCTTGTTTGTCTCCTCCCCTCTGGCTTTGCTCCAGTATTGTAAATTAGAAGAAAAAAAAAAGGAAGGGCCAACATAGGAATATGATTTAAATAATCTGGTGGTTGAAAACATATTGCTGCAGAGGAGTCCACTGTGACCTAAATGTTCAAAGTAATAGCAAAAAGATTAAGCAGAATAAACTTTAAAACATAAATAAGTTCTCCAAGTCAAAATTTGAAAAATGTGGCGTGTTTTCATATTTGACCCTCACCCCCTCCCTTACTGGAGTTACAGCTGCAAGTCTTTTGGGTAAATCTTTACCAGCTTTGCCCCGTCTGGAGGCATTTTTGCCCACTTTGTTTATGCAAAATCACTCCACCTCTGACTGGATGGAGGGCTCCAGTGAACATCAGCTTTCAAATCTTGCCACAAATTGTCAACTGTTTTCTTTGGTTCTAGACTTTGAGTCCAGAACTAAGTGTAAAGCAGTGGTCTCATACTCCAGTCCTGAGGGTCGCTGTCCTGCAACTTTTAGATGTTTCTCTCTCTGCTTCAACACACCTGGCTCCAGTATTAGCTCATTAACAGAGCTCTGTAGAGCTGGGCTGCATGCTAGTGCGACGGTTTTGCCATTTATTTCAAGCATGTAGGACAAGGGACACATCTAAAAGTTGCAGGACCCTGGCTCACAGGGACTGCAGTTTGAGACTACTGGTTTAAAGTCTTCTGTAGTTTTCCACATACGCTGGCGTACTGTGCATATTCTGCGAGCCGCATGGACTCAGCGCACACTGTCCCATGTCCCAAGATTTCACAGTTGAGTGTACAAATTGCATACATTTCTCAGGAAAAATTCCTTCATTTCCCACAATCCAAATGGATACTACCAAGTTTGACAAGCCGGTTGGGTGTCTGGCCTCGTTTCTTCTCCACCAGGGCAGCCACTCCACACCTGTCAGTGCAGCAGAGTCTTAACTGCTGTGCGTCGTTGTAACTTTTTGTGCTGCTCCTGATGCCCTGTGGGGCACCATGGATGTGGCAGTAGTTTCCTGCTGTCCTGGCAAGATCATCTTTGTACATAGCTGCATCCTGATGTAGTTTGAAGGAGACGTTGTTCCACAACACCCAATGTGTGGTGTAATGGTGGGTGTAGAAAATTGGATTTGTCATGGGAAGTCCTGGTTAATACATGGGATAAAGCAGTGGTTCTCAACTGGTTCCCAACATGACCCCTTGTTGACAAGCTACAATCCAGGCAATAACATTTTTCAGAGTATTTTACATTCGGACTCTTAATAAATCACTGCCTCCTGTTTTCATGCTAAATACAACATATATAAGTGTTAAGTTCTGGAGATAATCTGAGAACTGAGCATGTTTTGCTCCTCTTGAGACCTTCGTAGTGTGGAGTTGCAGTAGAAAAAGCAGCTCTGATGTCAGACTCTGTGTTCAGTCTGTTTCTGTGTTTCATCTTCAGCTGAACCAGAGCAGAGCAGCCACTCTCGCAGAGACGGCTAGCGCTGAATGCAACAAGGAGTTTAGAACGGAAGGATACTCGTTCATCGCAGAGCAGCAGCAAATTTTAGCGTGCAGTCACATGACGACCCCAGCAGCTGACTCTGAATGTTGCCCATCAATGTGAGCATTTCCAGTTCATCCAGTCATCATCCTTTTGTTTCTCTGGAGAATAGTAGCTAATATTCTACGTCGTGCCAAAGTTTTACCATACTCACTGAGCATGTGCAAACAAACTTCGCAAGTCTTCTGTGATTAGAAGCGATTGGCATCAACACTCATACATGGCTTTGTCTCTTACAGCAAGAAGAGTGGATAGAGGAAACACAATAGATTATTTTTCTTGCCTTTTTTGACCGATCAAAGACCCACCAGTTGAGAAAGGCTGGTGTCCATATGCAGAGAAAACCTTTTTACATTTTCATTATGATATTTTGAAGCAAGGCAGAAAATCCTTCTGCAGTTGTCGGGTGTAATGTGGAGGCTACTAGACTGTTAATATGGCTAGAAAACAGCCATATGAACTGTTAGCTAGCTTGTTTGCAAACTTAGCTGTGTTAGCTAACAGAGCTAATAAATCCCCACCAACGTTGAGTCATTGGTATGGCAGCGTGTTAGATCAAACTAAATATCAACTCCCTTCTGATTGAAAGAAAAGTCTCTAGGAGAGGTTTATGAAAAATTTCCCCCTTCAAATCAGAGGATCATTACAATAAATGTAATTTAATTATTCAGAAAAAGTACTATGAAGAGCAATTAGATAACAACCTGCAAGTCTTAGCTTTAAGAAACATTGTGGAGTCTAAATATCACAAGATCTCATAGCATGAACTCATTACACCCCTATTTTTTCACTTTTCATTTCTTCCAGTCACATTATAGTTGATCAGTAATAGACATGGTAAGCTATTACACTGAACAATGTGGGTCAAAAGTTATTACTTTGGTGTGGCCTAATTAGAGTATATTTTAGGTGGATGTGGTTCATCTCAGTTGTTCTTTATTTCAGTCACTAATCTGAATGGAAAAGAGGTTGTACGGTTGGTATAAAATGACGGAAACCAGACACACGGAAAACAGCGAGCACTCCAGAAGTGTCTCTTGTATTTATATTCTCTCCAGCTGCGGAAGTCCAGTGCTGAGATGTCACCTAGCCACAGCATTTTTCCTATGTGGGCGTACAGCACGGAAAAGAAAAGAGTGGTCAGTGACGGGGTCACTGAGGTAAGACGAATCGCTACCTTTAGGGAAAAAAAACCACAACATATTTGAGGGTTTGCTTTTTTTTTGGGAATGATGTGACCTGATAGTTTATGTCAGTGGAGTTGAAGAGGTGGACTATGGAAGGCCAAAAGTGCCACAATTCAGTAGACATATTTCTGTTTGCATAATTACTTAGATATCTCACAATAGTTTTTCAAATAAATAGATATTAATTAAGTGTCATTACTACTTATCAAATAAATCAGTCAAACAAGAACAAGAGCTTAAATTAAAATGTATTATGATCACTGTGACCTATCAATTTGTCTTCAACATGTGATTGGTTAGCCTGCCTAGCAACTCAACCTCCGACCAATCATGTTGACCAGAGCTGTGTTAGCCCAACTGACTGACAGATGAACTAAATATGACATGTACAGCAGCACGTCTTTGTGAAATTAAAAATTAAATGGCAAAACAATTGCAAGTGCTTTTTGTAAATGAAACATATATTTCTTATATTGTGTAATTGATAACATATTTGATGAATTAGGCATTTTCCTTCTAGCACGTTTGGCCCTCCATACAGACCGATTTTGTGGCTCTCACGTCATTGCTGCTGCTTTTCGCTTCGTCAGCAAAACTCCATTCAGTTTACCAGCGTCATTGCTTGAGGCTGCAGATGCTTACCAACCAACCAACACAAATGGCAGATTAGCTTTAAACATGGTTTAAAACATAACTTTCTAACAGTCATCAGTGTTATTTTATGTTTGGATGTAAGACGAACGCTTTCAATGTTCTAACATGAACTTTTTTTGGTAAACTTGTGCTGCTTTGTTGCTGAATTCCAACAACATTCTGCTTTTCTCTTAGTTTTTAGTGCCTTTCAAATGACCAGCCGAATCGGTTCCACTTACTTATCGAGTACAAAGTACAGGTCAAAGGCGCCGTGACAGGAGCTCTCCTCCTCCTCCTCCTCTTCCTCCTCCAGCAGCTCTGGCTCCCCTCTTGCTGATGGAGAAGAGAGCAGAAATAATCCGACCAGAACCAGAACCGGACGCATGTTCAGAACAGTTCTCCAAACTTTTACTCCTTAGTCTTTTGCAGGAACACAAAAAAAGTTATGGTTTTTCTCTCCGCAAGTGCTCTTACGGAAGGTTTGGCTAGTGGAAAAGAAAAGTCTTTCAGCTTAAAGCTCAGTGCATAACCACGGCCAGTCCAGTGACAGTCTCAGATGGAGAGATGCTTTTTCTCAGATGCAGAAGAATTGCATTTTTTTCACCCCCTTCCCGCACATCCGAGAAAAACATCCAATGTCAGCTGACGAAATGATTTGTTTTTAAAAAGCAGTGTTCTGCCAAGGTCTCAGTTTGGAGGTGAAAAATGCCGAATGGGATCTGGGCTCTGCAGAGCGGTGGTGTTTGGCGCTGGAAGAAGTGGGAGCCCATGGGACAGACTCCACTGAAGTGGCCCAGGTTTCATGTTTCATCCTGAGGAGGAGAGACAGACGGGGGGAAAATGGGTTAAGATCCGATTTTGCACCTCCCTCATGGCTGACAGGAGACTTTTACCAGGGAATGGGATGGGTCGAACCAAACAATGCTCCAGAGTGATGTGATTATTACAATCCTTTATCAGCACAGGATCTTCATCAACACCTTTCTTTACACTAAATTAAGCTTAGCTGTTCATAAAGCCTTTAATTTTCTTACTACACTGCAAAAACACAAAAACCTAGAAAGTGTTTTTGGACTAGTTTTTGGTGCAAATAGTATACCTTAGCACACTTGAAATAAGACAACAAGGTAACTTTTCAGGAAGATATAGGAGCTTGTTGTAAGTCAAAGATTCGTTCCTGTAGAGTTACCTGTAAGTTTGTTTTGTCTTATTTCAAGTGTGCTAAAGATATTTACACAAAAAACAAGACTTGCTAAGATTTTGTGTTTTTGCAGTGTAGAGCTATATTTCCGTGTTCTTGGAAATATAGCTCAAGGCTGAAATAACTGAAGTAGCACTTTTTGCAGAAAGGTTACCGTACAATAGGATTTTTGGCTTTTATCAAGAAACCTCACACTAATAAGGAGAACTGTACGTGTTTAGCTCACCTTTACGGTGTTTAATAAGTCAAACATCATAGATATTCTCACATATTTTCATGACTGTGGCTAAGGTGACATAAACATATAAACTAATGATCAAGAGTCAATTACTGGCTAAAAGAATTTTAAGGCAATCAGAAAATAAATACATGCAGATAAATGAATATTTAATTTCGTCCTGGTAGAAAGTGAAGC